>NW_027472589.1:13012500-14262500 GCF_030347505.1 Rhynchophorus ferrugineus
ACGCCATCGTCATAAAACATTTTAAATTTATGGCCTAGACCAGTTATGGATCAAGATCACTTTGTAATTTGTAAGATTTTTTAATTGCTTTGCTAGTTTCCGTACATTATGATGATTTACTTCATTTCAATTAATGATTAATCAATATTTTATCGTTCCAAGTATTTTTTTTTCTAAAAGTATCAATTAATTTATAACATTCTTCTTTAACAATTAAATTTTGAAGCAGAAAAATTCGTAGTAGATATTCAACAAGCTGCTTGGAATAATACTCCAGAAATTAAGAGTACAATTAAAGGAATTAATTATCCAAAAGAAGTGAAGGAAATGGTAGCTGAAAAACAAAAATAAAAAAAAATGGCAACAAAACAGAACACCTGAAAATTTAAATATTTTAAACAAGACTGAAAAGAGAAATACTGGAAAGTAAAAACAAATCTATAAATAAAAGCCACGAAATATCTGAAGCGCTCATGTCTACACAGTCCACCTATAAGAGACCTATGTGGGAATTGGGCACGTGACAATCGCCAAAAAGCAGAAGCATTTGCTGAATATCTAGAAAAAACTTTCAAACTAAACGAAACTAATATTGAACATAACTTGCCGGACATAGAAGCTGAAAATTTGATGATTGAATTAGTCACGTCGAAAGAGCTATCCAAAGTTATTAAGACTGACATGAATCCCAGGAAATCGTCAGGCTACGATTTAATAACAGGAGAATTACTACAAAAACTGCCAAGAAAGGGAAGATGATAGAAATTACAATGACCCCAAAACCTGGGAAGTCACCAAACGAAATAAAAGCCTATAAACCTATCACTGCACACTGAACAAACTGAAAAAACCTAATACCAACACACCAGTTGGGGTTTATTAACAAGCATTCAATAATTGACCAGATCCATAGAATAACAGATGTTATTGAAAAAGCTTACGAAAGAAAAAAAGTATACTCAGCTATATTCTTAGATGTAGCATAAATCTTCGATAAGGTTTGGCATCAAGACCTTGTTCACAAACTACAGAAAATGCTACCAAAACAACACACCAAACTATTAAAATCATACATTACAACCAGAATGTTTAGAGTCAAACAAGAAGAAGCTTACTCTACAATAAAAGAAGCTAAAGCAGGTGTACCACATGGAAGTGTACTGGAGCTAATCTACTTTTTATGATGCTTTATCTACTCTACACTTGTGATATAACGCAAATAGAGAATATTACGATGGCTACATGTGCTGATGATACTGCGATTATAGCTGTCGGAGATAATAGTGAAGAAGCAGAAAATTACAACAGGCAAGCGGCAATATAAATAATTGGACACAAGCTTGGAAAATAAAAATTAACGAAAGCAAATTTGTGCATATGCAGTTCACCTACAATCAGAAAAGAATGCTCGCTGGGAAGAAATTTTCGTCGAATAAAGAGTTGATCGCCAAAACTGAGGCCTATTTTGAAGCAAAGGATAAATCGTACTACAAAAATGGTATTGAAAAATTAAGAGTGTCGCTATAATCAGCCTTGAAGGCAATTATGTTGAATTGAAAAAAAAAGCCAAAAATGGTGTAAATGTGTAAATGGTAGGCCGAGGACTTTTCAACTGACCTGTTATATTACATACAAATCTATGTAAGTATAAATTGAGTACATTTTTGTCAAGGTGGCGGCTATGATTACACAGCCAGAACGTTAGAAATCAGTCGAATGGAACTAGTAGAACCAAAAATAGTAACTAAAAGTACACGACTGAAACAGTCGATAGTAAACAGTAATAAGATCAGTCGCACTGAAAATGGCGCCTGAAACAGTCGATAGTAAAAAGTAGTCAATTACTAAACATTCGATAGTCGCTTTCAGTCGATAGTTCCCAACACTAGTTAGGGTCATCCCAGTTAGCTACCACCACTAGAAAGGATATTAATTACGAAACAACGGCAAAAATTAACGACTGGATGTCGAATCCCCAAATACCTTTGTCTATCCGGGAACATTTTATTACTGACAGCGTCCCAAGTGGGCTGCCGGATTTACGACAGCATCTCTCGGATGATTATGTTATTCCCAAAAACCACAAGATGCGCGCATAAAGGAGGCGAACCATTTGACTTAATTGGAAATAAAAGTTGCGGCTTTGGTAGAGTCGTTCCTGCTGAACCAGCAGCGGGAAAACGGCCGGAACTTGGCCGACTTCGACGAATTATTACCGGTTAGGTTTCCTTTTATTTGTTGTTGTCTTAACAGGAAATTACACCCTGCAACGGTTATTTCGCAAGTGAAACAGGGAGATCGTTTCTATTCGTTAAAATGCAGTTTCAGTTAAAGTTTATTTTTGAATATTTATTCTTTATATTCCAAACAATGGAATGAAGAATTAGTTTTCGTAAATTGATAAAAATTGTCTCGATCCTCACTATTAGCTGGATAGCTAGAGCCATCAAAAATATTAAAATTACTTTTCATCGTCATCATCGTCATAAATATGATATGACTCTACAATGCAATGCTATCGTGAATAGTGCTTGAAGCCTCATAATCTGTATTAGCAGATACAACGCGAAAATCAGCGAGCATCAGTTCACCCAAGAAGTTTTTAGCATCATTATGGACGTCATGACTTATTTTATATTTGAATTGTCTTTTTATGGTACATATTATGTTATTGAAAAATGTGTCAAGGAATGCCAGGAAAGCGTAGTTAAGTATAGTTCGGGCAAATGTAGAGTACCACCTTTTGTTCCTAGCTATAGACGGGACAATGGCTACGTACGTCCTTGTGCTCCAAGTCGCCTCTTCTTCCCTAATAGTAAAATAGTATTTGGAAGTAAATTGATAGTAGTTTTTGTATTTAATTCCCTTTTGCTATGTCATAACCTCACCCGTATAACTTTTACCCTGCGTAGAAGAACATGGCTACCAGTGAATATTAATCATTGTTAACTACCCCAAGCAGAGGATGTTAAATATCTTGGTGAGCACTTAGATCGACTCCAAACCTGGCAGAAGCACATACTCGCTAAACGAAAACAATTTGGACTTAAATTAGATCAAAAATCTGGCGCAAATCCAAGTTATCATTAGATAGCTCAAACCTATTTGGTCATATGGAATCCAACTATGGGGTACCGCCAGCAAATCTAATATATCCATCATTCAACGGTTCCAAAATAAAGTGTTGCGTGCCATTGTTGATGATCCGTACTATGTTTCAAATGAAGTGATACAATGCGATATTCCTCTAAAGCCTATAACGAGTGTGATTTAACGAGTTTGTGTGAAGTACTTCGAAAGAGAGTCAGTGCATCCCAATGTACTTGCTAATCAGCTAAATATGCGACATGATATATATATATATATATATATATATATGTAATATAAACATAAGAAATATTTATTGCCTATTGGGCAGATGTGGAACCACTAAGGGTAAAATAAGATATGTCATAACCTGTGCACTCAGAAATCATAACTCAGACTATAATCTAAGTATCTTCCATGTGAGCTAATTAAGGGAAAGTTGGAGAAAAGTATAAGAGTTTTAACAATTTAATATTTTTAAAGAGATTCGAAACAGCTGGAGAGATATTGAACCCATAATAATTTGATAGCACTCTACTGATTTTATGCAGGATTAAATATTTGTTTGTTAAATTATTATATATTAGTTAAATTATTATATATTAGCTCCCTGAGCAAAATAGTTGTGGTTTGAAAAAACTTCTGTCTTCACTTAGATTTTTTTCACTGTCGTATGGTAAATCAAACAGAATAATATGAGCAAATCGTAAATACTTTTATTTTGAGCTGTTGGTTTAGGGCCAGTTTTGTTTGTATAAAATATATTACTTTTTTCCTAAAGGAAGGGAAGTTGCTGATGCCTGCAGATTAATGTACAAAATTTATTATCTTAATTATATAACATAATATAAGACGCACACGTGTCAGAGCCGACTCAAAATTTATTTTGAATATTTCCAGTCGATATTGGCATAACTCAGAGAGGTGTTTAATATTAAAAGCGTAAAGAAGTAATCTACATTTTTATTCTTTAGGATAGAACTATAGAGTAATTGAGAGACAACTCAATAGGGGACTCTGGAGAAAAGTTTTGCTTTGCCCAACAATTGGATTAGTCAATTTAAATCTCTATTATAGGCACCTGTAAGGAAAACATTATGCTCTAAATATATTTGATTGGCTCTTTGATAAAGTTTCACACGTAACTGCCATGACGTCACGTTTAATTGAACAATACGATTTAATTAAAAAATAATTTAATTTCCGAAATAAATTTATTAAACAAAATTCAATGAATGAGATAATTATAATCTGTAATACTGCAAATTATGTTATAAAATATAAATATTATCATAAAGAAATGACTTTTTAACAAATCAAAATTATCTCTTCTGTTTTTTCCTTTTTTCATATTAGTTTGGGGCCATTAGTTTAATAGGATTTATTAGAGTTCCATCTTTTTATTTTCTCATTCTGTTAGCAAACTTTGAGTCTTTCTCTATTAAAATTTTGTTTACTTGTTTTATCCAAAAGTATATGGTGCATATTATTTTAAAAATTCTGTCTGAAAAATCATTAAAAAGTGTACAATTAAAAGGTTTTAAATTTATATTTTTTTAAAGGTTCTTGATGAAATATATGTTATATTATCGACGTGACAATACCTTATATTAATACAAAATAAAAAAGATAGTTTAAAGAATTACTGACTATAATTTTTTTACTATTATTTAATTAATACATAATACATGTTACTAGTCGTTTCCGTCTAATCTACAATTTGTCTTTATAATAACTTAAAACTAGATATATAACTAAGAAGATCCATCGGCTCTATCTCAGTCTCTGGTGAAATAATGTTTAGACATGTCACTGCTGTATTTTTTAATAAATGCACCTCACTACACAACACTGCACAAGATCAGATGGTTTGATTCTTTTGAGTTTGTGTCCTGTTCTGGTGGTATCCAAAAACTGCAATATTTCAGTATTCTCATGAGAATGGAGCCTTTCCTCATGCTCCCTTGCAATTCTCTTGATTTCTTGACTGACTGTGGGTATCTGAAGGTCTCGATGTAGGTAATCAGTCCTATAGTATTTAGGTGCACCCACAATACCTCTCAGGACTTTGTTTTGAAAAATTTGTATTTTATTTATGTTACTCTTTGCAGGACATCCCCATAATTTTACTTCAGTATTTGCTTATATAATAGCAATTTATTATGTACTGACAAATATGATTTTCTTTCAATTAGCTAATACATTTTCCTGTATTTCAATTCCAGTTCTTTTCTTTTCTTCTTTATATGTTCCTTTTTAGCGATGTTGCTATATGGAAGAATATTATTATTTAAGGTTATTGGTGCTTGCACTGTCTGTTTATAGCTGAACTGTACATGTACAGATTTACTATCATTAATTTTTAATTTCCAAGCTTGTGCCCAATTATTTATTTTGTCACTTGCCAGTTGTAATTTTCGTGAGGCTTCTTCACTATTGTCTCCGACAGCTATAATCGCAGACTGACACTATAATAGAACAATTTTCTGGGGCACGTGATATTGCCTTGCCTTTTGGTTCATATAGTAACATCTGAAATTGAAGGTATAAAGTGAAGTTGCAATTTCTCAACTCCTGGTAATACATCCCCCTTAGTATGGAATCAATCCTCTTCACAATTTCCTAAAGGCAAATGAGATGAAAACAATTAACTTATGAGCGCTTTAAATGATTTGTAAAAACATACTAGCCGAAGGATGTATATTGATTAAATATTCTTAAGTAGTCTTAAGCCAATATATTTATTCGGATAATTACATTTTTTTTCTTTAATGAAATGAACCACCTCAAGGTGATATAACATTTTCAATTCACTTTAACAAATTTGTTCTGACTTGGGTTGTTATTTATAAAATTTAAGTACTATTTGGTTCCTGAATCGCTTTGCACCGAAATTCCTAGTATATTGAACTTTGGTTAATCCTCTCTTAAGCAGTTTACATTCAGGAGTTATTATTTTAGAGGTATTTCAATTATCCAAGAATAAAAATAAGTCTCCTTTTACCAACTATAGGTTTATATATATATATGTTTATATATATATATATATATATATATATATATATATATATATATATATATATATATATATATATATATATATATATATATATATATATATATATATATCCTCAGCATTAAGCCTACCGACTGGCGAGTGACCAACTTTAGAAATCATCCCAGAAAACATCCGGTCTTACACAGCCTGGTTACTGGCGTGACTGGGATCATTTTCCTTGTCGGATTTTACATTCTTGCCTAAAACATTCACAAATTTTAAACAATCACAAACATAAATTTACGACCATGCCCCAGCAGGATTCGAACCCGCGGGTATCGCAACAGTAGGAGGACCTTATCGCCTTTACCACTGTGCCACCAAGCCGGCTCATATGATTATTAATATGAATAAACGTACCTTAATTTACAACAAAACACGCTGTAACTATTATAAATGTATTTGATGGTTAATCTACTCAGTTTGGGATTTTAATCATTATTAAAGACAGTTAATTTCTTCTTCGAAGTCAAATCATTCTCCATTTCTTTACAGCATACAGGTATACAAGATTTTCTAGATCGAGAATTAACTTTAGTTATTATACTACTGTCTTATAAATACTGATGAACTAATAAGTTAATCTTTAAAAGTTATAGAATTCTAAAAGCACTGCTCTTTAGGTTAGGTAGAGGCGCTGTCGATACGAAGTGAACTAATCGTATCCCGTCGCCGTTCATAGCATAGCGATTAAAACAAGTAATAAGTTAAAAGTAGCGACATCTACATGATGGACGTCGCGAAACTTTTCCCCAAAATTTCGAATAAAGTTAAATCTCTATTTCTCCATGGATAGAACGGTGAATGGAATAACTTTAGCCAATGTTATTAAAGTGCAGATATTTTGGTTTCATCAAAAATTACATTCAATTTCAAGACGTTCTTTAGAGCTGAATTAATTCAACGGATGAAGTAAAAGCTTTAACCATAGAGTAATAAAACATCAGTTAACATGAATTCATTTAATATACCGATTAAATTTACGTTTTATAAATCTTAGCCTTCTTCGAGTGGGCTTAGGCACCAGCATTTTTTCTCAGTTTAAAAAGCAGATCTTACTTTTCAGTTTTCTTGATTTTAATTGCATGGTTAATAAACAATATAACAGGTCTTTCTTATCTCAATATGTTATTTTCTCACTATTTTTTATTGAATTTTTATTCCATAATATTTCGTATGCTACTAGTTAACTGTGGACATTAATTATTACAAATAAACTTCAAGTGTGCGTACGGTGAACTGTCAATTGCTGGAGATAGCGTTGTTTTATAGCTAACTAATTGAAAGATTAATTTGCTAAATAATTGTTTCCGTGATTTTTTTCGATATTCTAATTACGCTATTGGGGGTTTAGACGAATCCACCATATCAGAGATCATTAGTATTGGTTCAAACGTTTTTGGGTTATAAATGTTTTAACTAATCCGACTGTTTTTTTTTATGTATTTAGATTTTCTTTCCTTAAGTTTGTCCATATTTTTTCCTTTGTCAGGTAAAAGTGTTATAGTAAGATGTTGATTTTCATTTAGATGAAGCAGCATAATATAAATTTATTTTAGTCTTACATTCTGTAGGTTCTAACGGATAGTTTTTTTAGTCATCTTCTGTAAATAATGAAAATATTTTTGCTCATTTCCAGTTGATATTAACATATTGCCAGTGGTATAACTCAGAGAGGTATTTAATATTAGATGCGTGAAGACGTAATCTACGTTTTTAATCTTTATGATAGAACCATAGAGACAACTCAATAGGGGACTCTAGAGAAAAGTTTTGCCTTGTCCAGCATCCAGATGGGCTTAAATCGGCCATTTAAGTAATTAGATTAGTTCATTTGAATCTCCATTATACTCACCTGTAAGGAAAACATTTTGCTCTAAAGACACTTGATTGGTTCTTTGATAAAGTTTAGCACGTGACTGCCCTTACGTCATTGACGTTATTGACTAATAAAATTTAAATAAAAAATAATTTAATTTCTGAAATAAATTTATTAAATAAAATTCAATGAATGAAATAAATATAATCTGTAAAACTGTAAATTTTCTGAATAATTGTTGATGATTGATTTCCGTTCGATTGATCCGTGATTTTTTTCTAATATTTTAGTTACTGTATTAGATCATTAAAATTAGTTCAGCCGTTTTTGGGTTATAAATGTTGTAACTAATCCGTCAAAATGTATAGTAAGATGTTGATTCTCATTTAGAAGCAGCAGCATATAAATATTTTAGTTTTACATTCTGTTGGTTTTAGCAGATAGTTTTTAAAATATGACAATATGTAGAGGTGACTAGAGCTAAATGACAGTATTAATGAATCAATTACCTTTTACTGATCTTCTGTAAATGTTGAAAATATATTTGCTCATAGTTGGGAGGATTTTTTAATTTTACTATATAAAATTTACTATAAAATATTGAAAACGATTAATAAAATAACTAGAGAATATCGGGAAAAACTTCTGCTAAAACCTGGCAGCGTTTATTGCGGAGATTTCCTTAATATTTCGATTCCAATCAGACCGAATGGCTCTCTTTCATTTTTACGTCCAGTATTTGCGGTTCCGGAGGATAATAAAATCATCTTAGGGATGAAATATCTTCTCGTAAATATAGTAGTAAAATTTTTCTCTGTTTCTTACTGCAAGAAGTTCCGCCGAAATTACCGGCAATAAGTGTCTTTAACTATTCTCTTATGACATTGTTTTATGATTATAACCGAGCGATTAGGTCTCCGGAACAACAATCGCTTTCATTATCATTTCGCGTTTTAGAATTTTCGGGACTTTCGGGAATGTTTTCAATAACACTTTTAGGTCGTTTTTTACGCCCCTGTCGTTTCATATCAGTTTGGGAACAAGGAACAAGACGGAAATACTAATTTCTGTGTTTTATTCGTTCTTTATTTATCTCTTCGACAATTGTGCCTCTTTATGTTCATTAAGATAGTTTTTAGTTCACTGTTCCCTCTATATATTAATGTAAGTTTTTTAGTGAGTTTTGTGTTCCATAAATATTCTCTTCATAATATTTTAGGGTCGTTGATTAAGGAGATAATTTTGGTAGAAGAAGCCGTATGCATCCCTTGAGGTAATGTGAATTATATTTTGGTTTAATAGAGAAGAACAAGTCACACTAAAACTACAGCCGGCAAATGACAATATAAATAATTGGACACAAACCTGGAAATTAAAAATTAACGATCTGTAAGTAAATCTGTGCATCATATCGCACTCGCATCATCTTGACTCTCGTATCTCGTATCTTGGAATGAAACTTGATGCAAACCCTCGCTGGAAGGAACATGTAAAAAATAAAAAGATTTCAAATATAGGAAAATTTATTGGTTAATTGGAAGGAAGTCACAATTTTCCGTACATAATAAATGTCTATAGTGCAAGCAATTGTTTGAAACCTATATAGACATACGGAATTCAATTATACGGATGTTCTGCGAAAAATAACATAAATACAATATAAGTTTTCCAGAATAAAATTCTGAGAAGTATTGTAGGTGCACTAATATACTACAGGACTGATTATTTATATCAGATACCAACTGTCACTCGGGAAATCTATGAATCTATTACTCAACGTATTAAAGAAACCGTGACATTGTTCTGTCTCTAAACACTTAAAAATAGCATTTAATTCGTACCCGTCTGAAATATCCGAAACAGAAGAAAATAACATAGTTGATTTTCTTAACACTCCATTTCAAATGGATCTGCCACATCAGAAATTTACTGTTAAGGAAGTAAAACAAACAGTACATAAAGAAATCAATTCTAAAAAACTCCTGGTTTTGACCTAATAACTGGAAGAATCTGTTAAAGGGACTGTCAGGAAAGTGCATCAAATTAATAACATTCATATTTAATGCCATGCTAAGACTTAATTACTTTCCTAGCACTTATGACTCTTAAACCTGGGAAAAAATCAGAAGACGTCTCCTCTTATCGTCCTATAAACCTGTTACCTGTGATCTCTAAACTTTTTGAAAGACTATACATTAAGAGACTCAAAATAATCGCAGAGGAGATAATTATTATTCCAGACCATCAATTTGGCTTCCGTGAAAACACTGACCAACAGAACAAATACATAAGTTAGTCAACCAAATTAAGAAAAATTTAAATCATAAAAAATATTGCTCTGCTGCATTTCTCGATATTTCCCAGGCCTTCGACGTACTCACTATCAACTGCTGAAATCATGCCTCACAGATAGGCATTTTATTGTCAAACAGGGTGACGAATACATTGACCTACACCCAATATATTCGGGTGTTCCGCAGGGCAGTATTCTTGGCCCATTGTTATATCTATCAGCTGACCTACCGACCTCAAGAAACACTACTGTTGCAACATATGCTGACGATACAGTGGTTTTATCATCACACGAGGATCCAATATCTGCCACAAGAAGCCTCCAACTTCATCTTAACAAAGTCGAATTCTGGTTGAAAACGTGGTGTATCAAATCAAATGAGACAACATCTACCCATATGACATTCACTCAGTAAAATTGTATAATCATGAACTTCCGTAAGCAGACAACGTTAAATATCTGAGAATGCATTTCTATCGACATTTGACATGCAAAAGCATATAGTGAACACAAATAACTTGGGCCTAAACTAAACCAAATATATTGGCTGATAGGGCGAAAATCTAAATTACAATTAGATAACAAGGTTTTGCTGTATAAGTCAATACTTAGGCCCACTTGTACCTATGGTATTGAACTATGAGATACTACTAACAAATCTAACATAGATATCCTCCAGAGGTTCCAGAGTAAAGTGTTGCGAGTCATCGTCGATGCTCCATATCATCTAAAATCCAAAACGAGTGCCATTCAAAGTGTTAATGCAAAATACTTTGAACGACTGTTGGTGCATCCCCATTCACTCGCCAAATATTTAAATGTCCGCCATAGAAAAAATAGAAATTTCACGGTATAGGCGACCTTATAGGTGCATATTTTCTATTTTACATTAATTATTATGGAGTAATAATATAAAAATTGATGACAATGCGTCAGTGTAGCAAAAGATGAAGTGTACCGGGGTAAACATCTACTACCTACTAAACCTACTTATGAAGATATTAGTGGTTATAAAATTCAGTTAATCTACCAAGTTGTTCGTATGCTGTCAGTGTGATATCTCTACATAAGGAAGTCTTATAAGAAGGTAATAATTAAGATAACTGGATAATTAGTAGTAATAAATATTACTTTTAATTGTAAAATATCCCTAAAATATTTGTAATACTTTAACTTTTTAGAACAATCAGTGTTCAATAATTTTATAGTAGAGCTATTGTATATTTAAATTTGGTTGCCTTGTTAAGAAAATATTTGTTACGGTGCCATCAATTAAAAATTTTATTGCTACTTTTAGGGGATTTATTACTATTAGGAATCTATTGTGTCTAAATTTACAAATAACTACATTTGTTTAACAAATCTTAACCAAGATTGCTTAAAGAATTTTGTTGGATCTATTAGAGGTCATGAAGGTAGAAACAGCATCCTTCACCTAGTATATTCGAGAAATCTTTAAAAGGGCTCATCATCACTTTTTTCACATGACTCTCCCGGAGAAAATTGTGAAGAAGATGAACATGTTAGATAACTTATATTCTTTTTTAACGGGAGATCACTTGAGGTTGTTAAATCACCAGTTGAGTCTATATTTTCAGTTCCAGAGAACTTTGATCTGAGGAAAACAAGAGTCTAATATTGTATTTTAGTCTTATTTCAGGCTATTTAACAAAACTTCTGAAAAAGAGACAACATGCAATATTTCAAGGTCACAAAATAATCAGGCGAAATGGCAGACCAATCAAAGCAAAGTATTTTCCTTACAGGTTTCTACATAACTATTTTAAACTAACCAATAAAATTCACGTTGTCAGCGCCGCCAATGATTGAACTAAGCAACACTTTGCACCACTACTTACCATTGGAGTTGCACACCCCTGATGTGCGCGCTGACAGTTAAATGCGGCTCAAACGCAAACTACCATACGAACTAATTAATAGACACATAGAGTGAGATTTAATAGTGAGCCTGATAAAAGACTGTTTTCTTAGAGTTGATTTTGGAGAATTTGTTTATATTAGCATATTATATTGCCAATGAGATTATTAATATTATTTGTTTCTTATGTCCCTGATATTAATCCATTCTTTTAAGTGGTGTCCCAGGATGGAATTATATATTCAAAAGGTTTTTTTTTTGATGCAGGTGCTCATACTCTGCAGGTGTTAATATTATCCAAGTGTACATTTATTCAAAGTCTTGTTTGACTTTAAACTGTTTTAACTGCTATAAAAATAAATATTAATAAACTGTTAATTAATAATAATAGTATGCAATTCAATATTTAAAAAAACAGAGTCAACATTCCAAAAACAAAAGTTTCATGAAGTGTTTTATGTTTTCATTGTAAAAGTGTCTGAAATCTCTTATATCATCGTAAGAAAAATCATTGTTGATCAGTGTGATTTTAAAATGGAGTTAAATGTTTATAGCAATGAAATAATCGTAATTTCCATTGGGCAACATTTAAAAAAAAGTATTAATTCAAATGAAGCCTTCTTTCAATATAAAAACAGCGATAATTTTTGCATGCATTAAATAGTCCCTTTGTCATTCGGAATCTCCCTTTATAAATGCAATCTATAAATTAGATCTTTTTTTATAACTATAAAATCCTGTTGTTCTTGTGGAACGACGAAACTAGTTGAATAACATAGTATAAATAATAAAATTATTTGTATTTATCGACAATCATATTTTGTCATTTTATGGCTTTACTCTTAATCCTTAATGGACATAAATATGTAGACCCAATTAATACTCAAAAAGCATGTTTGGAAAACTCTGTTTATCCGGGTTTATTTAACATTTTGAGATCCACTATTTTTTTAATGTCAACAATTGGTTTCATTATCAATAATGAATCCCGTTAAGTTTGAGTATTTTCTATGAAACAATTTAAAATATTAATTTAGATATATCTGTAGTTCAGAAGGTATTATGTTTTCGCTTTATTTTTATATTTAAAACGATATTCATAAAATTTTCTTATTGTTAATGTTCGGCCTAATTCGGAATCCACCCAGTTTTCTGGTGAAAGATTCTCTTTAAAATATTCAATTAATTGACACAAATAATAATATTAATCGTCCTAAAAATATTCTATCCTCGACGACAGGGCGCATCGCAAAAAACTGCCTACCATGATTAGACTTACATCAGTTTTCTTCGCCTGTTGTGATAGATGCTTTTGATTTGTTTTAGTTGGTGTTGCAATACCGATAACGTTTTTTTGACATGATTTCTTTCGACTGTAAAGTGTTTCTAATCTAATGGTTTGGTATCAAGAAATAATGTAAGTTTTTAATTATGCATTTTTATAATTATTTAGACGGTATAAATATTTGTTAGGCGATTCAGTTAATTTTCGCGTGGTGTTCTGACAATGAAAGCAATTTTGCGTGCCGACTTGGTGATATTTTATAAAATTAACACGTTTTAGTCGTTACTTATTTACTTAATATAGCCCTGAATGAAAATTATAGGGACTTATATTTAGTTTTTACCTTAAATATTTAGTAATATCCTAAACATGTATGACTAAATAATGTCATATTATGCATTCTGAAAATGTTGCATGCCTATCCAACGCCTACTTCTCTCGAATTAATTTGTTCGTAAGACAATACCTTCCTAATTTTCCACATTCCGTAGTATCGATGCATTTTTGACGTTTTCTGATAATGGCCTCCGGTGGTTAACGTGTTTTATTGAAAGTTTAATTTCATTTTGATAATAATTAGTTGTACATGGAAACGTAGGTATGTGAAAACGCAAAATAATTTTGTGTAGTTTCAATTTATTTGCATTTTGTCATGTTTTCAGCATCAGCGTTAGTCTTCTCCCAAGGGATCAAGCGTCACCCATCTTCTATTAGATGTTTGTTATTGGAGATGTGGTAAGTAATTATTAATTATTTTATTTATGTTTTAATATTATTTATTTGATATTAAATTCACTCCATTATTTGATTTTAAGTTCTAAGGTTTCTAATTAGGTAATAAATCATTTTGAAAATTAAAACATCACATTAATTCTTATATTTTAGTGTTAAACATATAAGAGTATATTTTTAGATGATATAATGCATTTATTTTCCATCATGAATTTAATTTGTTATTTAGGCCGTTTAAAATAATGCTTGCTCTAATATCTCGCACATACAGCACATATAATAATAGACAATAATATATTTTTGTATTTCCAGGGTTTTTTTCAGTGTGTTCTATAGAATTGATTTTAGTAAATCTGTTTAGGATATATATTGTCCGTTGTGTGAAGTACCTTATTATTATGTTGAATTTATACCATCAACATTGCTATAGTACCTTTTCTAGAGGGTTATCTAAATAAAATTAGCAGAGTGCGTAACTTCAATATGCAAATTGAATTGATTAATATAGATACGAAGAATAAGATAAGAAAATAAATAAAGTTAAATTTGGTTAGATTAGAGACCATAGAGTCCCACTCTCATCGGAAGTATTCACTAAGTTATGTGTAGGTTGGAGTGAAAGTAATTTGGACCTTATGGTCTATTAAGCAGATTTGTGTGTGATAAATTTTGCTGTATTCATTTAGTGGTATATTCACTATTAATTCATTTTATCTGTGCTTTATTAGTTTCCCATAGTGTTTGCTAACTTATAGGCTTCAACTTAAACAGACACCCCAATTGTTGGGAAATCCATGTTTTATGTTTTTTAATATATGTGTAATTATTATAATCTTGTAAGGTAATTATTTCTGCAATTTGTGAAGTTTTTAGACTGGAGTAATCTAAATGGTGAACACCTTCGAGACATCCATTCTTCTTCAATCAGGTGACTATTATAATTGATATTACATGTTTCTGTATAGTTCCAGAGTTTCTAGATTAATTCATTATTTTAGATGAAGCCTTTATGGGCATTTGGATTTTTAAGAGGCAGCGATTGTTATGTGTCTGGAAATCTTGATTCAATATATTGTCTAGTGTCCTGAGTGAAAAACAGTGGGAAGTTTAATATCTTGTTGTTTATTTCTAGTTATCTCAAAATATCCTTAGCAGTTTCATTTCTAACAGTTTTTCTGCTTCAGAGTAAATTGTTGTAGAGTAATTGTTTTCAATAACATATTTTTGGATTTCTTTAGTTGCATTTGATTCCACTATATATTTTGGGAGTATTTTTTTAGTCATTTTTATCAGAAACTCACAATTTTATTTTTTTAGACTTGCTTTATTTAGAGCTTATTGGGACAATCAGGTTAAAAAAATAGTTATATTTTACATACTTGTACATAGATATATTTATATTTTATATATTGGTTATTAGGTGCAATCAATTAGGCCTTTTAGTATTGCTTTGATTTTTGGTACATCAAGTGAATAATATTTGAGAAAAGTGGTATTTTGCATTTTCTTAACATGTAAAATTCATGTTTTGACCTGAGAACTGATATTGTCGCCTTTATAATGTATTTATAATTTTAAATTGAAACATTCTGTAGTTTGGGTATAAGAAGATTTGTGAGGTATGCATTTGGCTTTAGTTAATAAATAATGTTTGTTATGTAATTGTATTATACTTTTTCTATTTTTTCATTACACATATATTCAAGTTTTAAACATTAAATATAATATTTTATCAGTAATATCAGCGTTGTAGGATTTTTATTAAACTTTTTCGTGATAAAGCCGAATACATTTTAATCAAATGTCTGAGACCTTGTACCATTTAATCTGGCTGAATGAACTCTGTTCATCTTTATATCCTGTTTTTGTACTTCTGGAACATAATAAAATAATCCGGAGAGCGATATCATTTTTTCCGTTCTCGCGATCTTCCTCCAGTGCCTTTCAGACGGATAATAAAATAATGTAGAAGATGAAATATCGCATCGTAAATCAGGTAATAAAACATTTCTGTTTTGTAGTAGTAATCTGCTGAATAGTTATGTAGGTGTAACTTATTACCGTATAATCTCTGAAAAGTCTTCGGGGCTTACTAATAAACAAATATTTCTGAACTTGTTATTGTAATATTAATCAATAAATCTTTATTCTACTTAAAATAAGACATCTTTGTGAAGTTTTAAAAATGTAATTCAAGATTGTTGATTCAGAATTTATGATGGTACCCCCACGACAGTGATTTTCTTTAATTTTTCAATGGATCTTTTTATAAAGCCATTGGTTTTAGGTATTTCGTTAGCTTCTGTCAGTTGTCCGCTCATTTAACAATTTTTTTGATTTTGTATCTGAAGTCTATAGTAATACATTTTATCCATGGTTATGAAATTCTTATTGTTTGTTACATATACCTTTTTATTTCAATTTTTTTTCAGAATCCTTTTCGATTATCTTCGGAAGAGACAATGTAGGGTGAATGTCGTGGCAGAGCTTTTTGTTTAAGCATTACATTGCGATTCTCTTATAATGTTTTGGTTTGGTTTGAACTTTTTCGTCATACCAGGCCGTTTTTATCTGCTGTATCACATATCTTAAACTTTTAACATAATATGGTTTTACTTATGTGGTATATTTCTTGTAATTAATTTTCTTTTCATTCGTAGTAATTTTATTTCAATGAATATTCGGATTCTTGGAGTTATTTCTTTGGTTTTGGTAATTAGATATTTTTGTGCACAGAGAAAATATTTTTGAAATTTCTATATATATACAAGCATAATAATAAAGTTTTAATATGAACATAGTTATATATTTAGACAGTCGTTTTAAATAAGTCGAAATTAATTAAGAGTCCAAATAGTTTTTCCACAATATGTACTATATTTTTATAGCTTGTATATTAGACGACCTATCTTTGTGTTTAAAATACCACTTTGCTATAACCAATGTTACTTTGTGTTCATCTAGTCTTTCTTGGGGCCTCTTTTAGATTAAGTAACAATCGCTGAGGATCAGTATGATTTGTACTCGTAAAGTTAATTTTCATATCATATGTTTTGTTTTGGCTTTTAAGAAAGTTATAACCTACCAGACTGTTTTGGTTTTAGTTCTTGGTCTATTCAACAGACTTCTGTTTTGATACTGATGTTCAGTTCTTTATGCATGTTTCCGCCATTTAAACGTAACGACACAAAAGCCTAATATACCTTTATATCATACGCTCATATTTGAAGATAATATTTCTCTTGCAGGATGTATTTATTCATAAAAATAACTGATTCCGAATATTTCCGACAACAAACGGTTGCTTGGTTAGTACATGTTGACGCTACTATTTGGTATAATACGTTACCTCAGTTTTTTTACATCAAAATAAGAAATACACTTTTTATAATATATTTTATCACTACTAAAAAATATGTACAATTAATTTTGTTAGGTTAATATCTCATAGGAATCTGAATTAAGATTTTGCATGTGTCCATCAAATTTAAAAGTGTTTGCTAATAATTAATTGCATTTTATATTTTTGTCATTTTTGTTCATTTATTTTGTTAAAGGAATGAATGACTTTATGCTATAATTATTGACAGGTTATAAAGATATCTAGATTCTTTGGACAAAATTAGTCTTCATCTGGTTGAACTTTATTTATAACATGCTATATACTTTAACGCTATGTGTTATATTTTGGGCTTTCTATTTAATTCTCTTCTTTATATAGTCTTCTTTAGATTTTGTTATCATTGAATTATCTCCGCTTTAGTTTTCCTTTTTTTTTCTTGAATTTTTATCAGTATTTTGTTATTATATTTGTATACTCGGTATACTATTAATAACTGTATAATTTTCTATTAGTTGTAAAATAATGGTTTTCAATAAAAATGTAGTTTTTGGAAAACGGAAACTCCATATTTTAACACATATCTGAACACATAATCATTAATCAATTCATGAAACATCATTGCGTCCACTAAAAACAACTGTATGCTATTGTATTCATGCTGAAAACATCATTGGTCCCTATTTTTTCGAAAATGACAGTTACTGTTACTGCTGAACGGTACCAAAACATGATTCGAAATTCTCTTGTGCCTGAAATGGAACATCAAGGACTAGAGGACATGTGGTTTCAGTAAGATGGGACCACAATACACACAGCTCCTTCAACAATTCAATTATTGAATGACGTTTTTCCACGAAGACTAATTTCGCGAAGTGGCGATTTAACAGCACCAGACTTTTTCTTAAGGGGTTATTTTAAAATCACAAGTGTATATGAATAAGGCCCAAACGATCCAACATCTTACAGACAATATTCGTCAGAAAATTGAAGAAATTCAGCCTCAGGTGATATCATGAAAAATACCCTAAAAAGTGCCGAAAATTATATAGCGAATCGTGGTCATCATTTAGCCGGTATAATTTTTCAATCATAACAAAAAAAATGTAAAGACCAAGTAAACGTTTTATGAAAACCAAACTTACCTATCTTTTCTTTGAGAAAAGTTATAGGCAATCAAAATGGTAGGGGGATTTCAATATATCTATATGTTCTAAATAATGTTTAGATAATGTTTTGAAGACATAATTATTATAGTGTAAAAGGTGATTATTATTTTGAATGGTTTTATTAGTACTCACCGAATACTTCTGGTGATACTGCCAGAATGATGTATTCTGATAAATTCGTTAGATGTAGTTGCTTTGTGGAACGAAGACGTTTTTTCGTTTACGAAAAACGTATCAGGCACCCATATGTTTGTGATAAATTCCGAACCAACAGATAACATTTCTACCTGAAAATCAATAAAATTATTGTTATATATTGTGAAAATGGATTACATTTTAATAGATTAAAAGCAATGCAGTGAGATTGATTAGCTAAAATTTTATAAAATAGTTCTATATATATAAATTTCTACGAGAGGTATCTTTATGAAGTTGTTGTATGTATTCCAATCATATTTACACCAAAAATGTATTTATCGAGAAAAATTGGTACAATATATGTTGATCAAGGTATTTTCCATCACTTTCTATAACTGCTACAGCAGTTCTTCCCGTTTTTTAAACTATTTGTCAGCTAAATCATGAACAAGTGGTAATCAGAAAGCGTTATGTCATGAAGTAACAGATTCATTCGGTTTTAGCAACTCGTAATACATTATACTTTTCTGATTCTACATCAAGAACTGGAGTAACTCATGACTTTTTGTATTTGAGTCTTTCGTAATAGATTTATTTTCATTGACAGGGACAACACGTCATGCTTTTTTGTCTAGCAAGCAGGAAAATCTCCTATGGTAGTCCCTTTTTGGATCTATTCGATCGCCTTTAAATGCCTGGGAAGAGCTGATTCATTAATTGCTAAGTTGTTATAAAGTTCTTTAGGGGTTTAAGCTGGGTTATCCTCCAATAAGTCTTGCATTTCATTGTGTCCGGAACTTGTTGGCCTTCTTTTTCATTGACTTCAGAATAATCATTTTTAAGTTGTTGTTAACAATAAATAATGATAGATTTCAATGATTTAAGATTTTAAACCATAGAATATTGCATCTTTATCGTCTTATTACATATGGCTGATCAAGATACATACAAGCACCTAGTATGTAACATATATACATCTACATATATACATCTACTTTTCGAAACGGTCCTAATATTTTCTCTGATATGTAATATACAAATTGGCAAAATATCTTATAAGTTAAATCTTTTATATATATTTATATATATATATGTATATATATATATATATATATATATATATATATATATATATATATATATATATATATATATATATATATATAAACTTTATAATATAATTTACCAACTATGGGTTTATCTGGCGAATGAATTTAAAAATCATCCTAGAAAACATCCGGTCTTACCCAGCCCGGTTACTGGCGTGACTGGGATCATTTTCCTTGTCGGATTTTATACTCTTGCTTAGGACAATCACAAATTTTAAACAATCACAAACATAAATTTACGACCATGCCCCAGCAGGATTCGAACCCACGACTATCGCAACAGTAGGACGACCGTCCTATCGCCTTTATCACTGCGCCACCAAGCCGGCAAGTTAAATCTCTTTCTGTATATTAAAATTTTTAAACATTTTATAAAAAAAAATTGTTTAACATATTATAGTTGAAATATATTAACAGTTTGTTGTTGTATAGAATGTCAATTTTCGCGTCACTGAATTGTTTCTTTTAAAATATTCATAAAGTTTTTTTAATTAATTTAATTTAATATTAATTTACAACTTAATTTATTACTACTGTTCTGTTGTACTTTTATTAGGCGGGTACGGGATTAATACATCAGTATTAATTTATTATTTTACTTCCCAAAATAAAAAAAGGAAATATTTGAGAAAATGAAAAATTTTTTTTTGCAATTTTTCATGTTTAAATGGCAATATCATAAAATCACCTTAAAATAAGGGAGAGAGAATTTCTGATTTATTGATGATAGCTATCCCAACCTTGTATTTCCAATTTTGTTTTTCTCAAGAATGAAAGACATGACTTTGAAGTATAAGTTATTTCTAATAACAACAATTTTGGAATTATTAATCTTTCAACTTTCTGTCCTAAAGCTATGACTTTGCCATTGATTGATTATTGGCTAGATTATGTGAAGTTTAGTTCTGAAGCCTTACACTAAATAGTTTCCTCTTACCTGTGGTCTTTTACGGAAAGCTAATCGGGGATCAGTCCAGAATTGTCGAAAATAGAAGTCCAACGTGAAATCCTAAACAAAACAATTCATCAGTATATACTCATCATATCACAAACTATGTCGTTATTGTCATGAACTACTGACATGGCTACATATTTATACACAAATACAAACATAGCATGCACGTGCACTGTATTAGCGAATCGTTTGGCCAAGTGAATGCCTAATGATATTTAAAACATTAACGTGGTTAAAGTAAATGTTACATTACGTATATCTCATGTTTTGGCAGGTTTGGTATTTATTGCACATTGATATAATGCAAGGTTATATATTGAAATATTTACTAATATTATTTTCACAGCCACAGTTATGTCATATGTTATGTTTAACTACATCATACATTTTATATACATTTCATAAAACATATTTTATCAATTGTTGTATGTTATTTTAAGGTACAACTGAAAGGAAAATATATTTAATGAATCTAAACAAGTATAATTAGGTATCATTAATTTTTATTATTCTAAACGAAGATTTTTCGGGTCTCTAATATGATAATGCTTGTGATTTTAGTCATTTTGTGTTTTCGTTTTATAAACGATTTTATCAGGTATGATTAATCCCTAAAATGTGTCCATTTTATTTGCTTCATATGATTACAATAAGTGATAACTGAACTCCAGATTTATTGTATTTCCTAACTATTTTTTTACGTTTAAATTTCTTGCTTTTTATATTTCTATTATTGCTAAAATAATTTTTAACATTTCTTACATTATTTTTCAATTATTTCAGATTATTTATAACATAATACAGTGTGTAATTATTTTCGTAGTGAGAAACAATTTTCTTTTTTATTATATATAAATTATTATTTTGATTACATACTATTTATTTAAAATAAGCTAGTATTTATGCTTATTTTTTGGATATTTTATCATTTTTTGTGTGAATATCAACACTCGTAAGGAGTAAATATTACGTTACTAACAAAAAAGATAATAAAAAGGTGTGTTTAAGAAATATTGGCTTAACATTTGCCTGTATTTTTTAACTATCTATTATAGTGTAACATTTCTTATATTAGTTTTCAGTTATTTCAGAATATTTTTATCATAATACAGTGTGTAATTATTTGAAGGCATATTTATTTAGGCAATTAAGCATTAGTTTATTAACAATTTTCTTTTCTTTTATATATACATTATTTTTTTAGGTTACACTATATTTCTTTAAAATAAGCTAATATTTAAGCTTTTTTTGATATTTTAATCATTTTTGGTAAATATCTACAGTCCTAAACCGTTAATAATATTACGTTAGAGATAACAAAAGAGATTACTACAGAGGTGTGCTTAGGAAATGTTGGCTAAATATTTTCTTGTATTTGGCATATCTATTATAGCATTTATTACGTTGTGTTCTTTTAATTATGCCATAGAATATTGTTGGAAGTCACATAATTTTTTATTTTTGAATATTTTTAGGTTTTAAAATATCTGTAATAGGATTTAAGTAATTAATTTCTCATGTATTCATATGTACTAAGAAATTTGATTTATTTGACTCCTTTATTAATAGCTTCTCTTGCTCCGTGTACCACCTATCTCATTTTAGCTTCCTTATTTTACTGATTACGGCATATTTTCTTTATAGTATATTGTACCCTTTAATTTAATATTATAATAACCATATCGAATACAAGAACTGAAGAGATAATAATGACTGACAAAAAGTTTTGACCGTTTTTACGGCCCTCAATTTCTCTTACTTCCCCATATTCTGGGGGGATGAGTCGTGGCGTCGTGATTTTACATCCCATTTAATTCCTGATAATTATCCGCCATCTATTTTGCATTAAAAGAGCATTAACAGTATCCGCACTTAATTCTCGACGTTAGATCAATCTCGGATAGAGTCCCAGCTTCCGCATCGGATGTATAAAGAGATAAGCGGGCCAGGGTGTCTTTTTAACGTTCTACCAGTCGGGTTTTTTACGCCAACAAGTCCGCAACGTTTTTCAAGAACTGTTCAGAAAAAAACCCTCACAGCTAGGCACTCATACTGGAGGCTGATGGCCCTTGGGTTCGTGTCTGATATATCTCTGTGCATTTTACCATAGAAATACTACTTTTAGATAGATTCATTCAACATTCATCGTTTATTCAAGTTGTTCTATAATAATTGACAATAATTGATTAGTTAGTGTTTTGCTTTTATACAATAATTACTTTATTGATTTTATAATTGCTCAATTATCTTTTAATAATTTATTGTTGATTGTTATTTAATAATAATAACAGATCGTCGGACAGAAGTCCAAGATTTTGTCCAAGTAATCAAGTATTACCATTTATTACAAGTAATAGTATTTTGGTCTTTGTGTGATTAACATTCTTACGTATATTTACATTTTAATTTACCATAAATACAGTTTTTGAGTAATTAGGAACAATTTAACGAATATTTTCATTCTATATAATATCATATTAAATTCTTTGACGATTTCGTTTTAAACAATGTTAGAACAAGAGAAACTTGGAGTCATAGTTATTCAGGCAATTAGTTATTTATTTAAGTTTCAGTTATTGACAACCTTCAAATGAGAATACTTCCTTTCGAATGATTAATTAGCTTATCCATCTACAAGTAATTTCTAATTATTTTATTAAGTTTTATTATTAATCTGCATTTTTGTTATATCTGCAATTGTAAGCAGTGACATAACGGTCTATCTATAATAGTAAATCAATTTCTTAAAAACATATATTTTTAAAATTATTAATTGATAATTCAGTACAATAATAAAAACAAATTTCGTAATTCCTGTATTTTCTAAATATATATTTTAATCAATAAAAATTATTAAATTATATACAATATAAAATTATTATATTTTTCATATTATTTATATTTTAATGTTTATCTTTATTATATACAGTCATCGACAAAGTAAAGTTTCAGTGCCAGTAAATTTTTGATGCAGTTCTGTCCAGAAATGTTATTAGTCAGTGAATAATATATTTAAAATTTAGAAATATATTTCTTTGGACAGTCAGTGAAACATCCAGTATAAATATTAAATGTACTATTATGGTTTTAGTATCAATTTGATAGATATTTTAAACAATTATATTAAGGTTTGCATTATTTTTTTTGTATTATTTGTTTATTTTGTATTTTGTATTAGTCGCCAAACTACTAGTAACAATGTAATAAATTTATTTAAAGTTCTTTTTAAATTAATATTTTGATATTATTTTGATATTGGCCTTAAAAATCATTTTAAGATCATTTACAGTAATTATTATATTGTTAAACATCAGGATCATTTAATTTGATTTTGTTAGCCTTTTTTACCTTTGGTTTCGAGGGATTATGAAAAAATTAATTAAGTTATCACTTAAATAGAATCGTCAAGTTTTATACAAATAATTAACATTCATGGCATAGTGCATCACACATTATATTCCGTTTCAATATTTACAAAAAAATCATTATTTTAAAAGGCACTTTATATTATACAATATAAATTATATGAATTTTTGATATGATGTTTTGTTCCTTATTATTTACCTTGATATTTGGATCCAAAAATAAACATTAAAAAATAAAATATTAAATAGAACAACATATATATGGATTTGCTTCACTATAGATGATATATTAGTTTTTTTTTAATAAAAAAGATTTCGGGGCAAACTATTCTTCGTGTACAAGAAGAAAAATAGCACATATGTTTTAACATCCAGTATAAACATTAAATAATCTGGTTTAAACATAAAGTATATTTTTAAAATAAACATAATTTAGACACATTCTATATACCCGTTATTGTTCTCGTTACTTGTTCTTTTTAGTATCAGTTTGATATATTTTTTAAAATAATTATATTAGTGCGTATTATTGCATTATTTATTTGAATTGATACTCTTGTGCATTTACGCACTTTTTTTATTGTTGTTTAGTTTGTTATATAACATAATATTCTACAACTTCTGGATACATTTTTTAAAAATTAAGTCAACTAAATTGAGGTTTATTGAAATATTGAATATTTTAAGTTATTGGGAGTTATTTTAACATGATTTATAAGCATTCTTAATTATCTAATTACATACAATTCATTATTAAGATGATTTGTTCCTTTAAATATGCCCTTTTTGAAATGAAAACATCGGTTTTAGTTATTTTTTCTTTCAATACGGATTGAATATCAATTATTAATAATGTTTGGTGAAAAAAAAATACCCTCGGAAATACTCGAAGGTTGTCTGCTGTCTGACAGTGTTATATTAAATTTATCGCTCGCGATCTAAAGGAGTGAAGCTCCGAATCAATCGAGTCATTATAGAGAACCCCGATGGATATCCTGGTTCCGTATCCGTGTGCGGTAAATACCAGACCTACCTTGAAAGCGTCGAGACTGTTCCGCGTTTCTGAAAATAGACGACGTACGAGCGACGTGCTCACGCAAGTACTCGTTCTGCGTGAACTATATATCACCCCTTCGACGACCGTTACGTCCGTACAAGACGTGGAAAACCAAGTCCAAGGTCGGGTCGGCCTCACTTGGCCGAATCGATCCGTACAAACTGCAAGTTTTCCGTGGAAGGCGGCCCTCGTGCTGATGTCTGCTTGCTTTCCAGCCGCTACATGCACTGTCTATTATGCGGTAACAATTTACCGCGTGCAGTTTTACCTCGCCCACGGCAAGACATGCAATCCTCTAGCGGACACGCTCCCTATATTACCTAAGAAAATCCTTGAATAAAACTGGCCATTATTATTTTCTGTGAATGTTTGAAAGACTTGAGGTAAACTCTTCGCAGAAAATATACGGGGTATTTTTAGTTTTCGGGTCAAAATAGACTCTGTTATTACCATTATTTAATTTTTAATATTTTAGAGATTATTAGTGATAATGGGTATGTGATATATTTTTTCTTGACGTCATATCTGAAAACCAAAATGAAGAAACCTATTTGTAGTTGTAAAAGTGATTATTTTTTCTTTAATTTTTCTATTTCCTTTAACATCAATAGGCTTATTACGTTAAATACATTATTATATTTGTTTATATTATTCTACAACTATGACCACCTGTTTGTTTGATTAAAGTCGTTTTCCAGGAATGAATTTTTATGATGGGAGAAGAGCTAAATAGAGAAAATAGATTTAAAGATAGTTAGTCTGACATTGGATGTCGAAGCAGTTAGTACTTGAATTCACTAATGTTATCGATGATGTTTAAACTGTATGATCAGGTGCATGAAAATATTTTTTACACTGTTGAGTTACTGAAAGAGTTACACTGATAATCTGAGTTTATTGCGTTTATTATCACAAAATTCCTTTTGCATTTTAAAACACTAACGCTAACACAGTCTTGGCCCTTATGTGAATATGAACATGTATACAGAAACGAAGAACTAGGTTCAAAGACCACCCCTTAGCCCCTTGTTTTAGAATCAGGGTTACCGACGTAGACACAAGTCTCATTCATCAAATCCAAGAGACCACCGTTTTCTGAGTACTTAAAATTGGTGGGTGTTCTTTTGGAAGATACATATCAAAATGGCGTCGAATTTTTAGTTGTTGCCGTTGGTGAAATGATATTTTTTTCACTGAATCTAGTTTGGTTCGACGATACAAAAGAGCATGTTAATTCGGAACAAAATGTTGCTGACGACCACAAACTGAATTTCAATGAATGAAGAACATGTGTTTTATGGTAGCGCATATGGTTTGGTTTGATGATTTTCCTGAATAACATTTGAAAAAACCACCAGGACCATTCAATTTGATTTTGTTGGACTATTTTTCCTTTGGTTTTGAGGTTATGTGAAAAAAACTGACCAACATTTCAAATTTAATTAAATTAATTGAGTTATTGATGAGCTTTTTGATTATAATGTTTTGTCCCTTAATATTTGGTAGTATCCAAAAATGATAAATTATTAGATAGAACAACATTATTTTTAGTTCATTCACTTTAATAACGATAAAAAGAACAATTTTGAATTTTTTGGTTAGTTAGTTTTGCTTTATAATAAATTTCACTCTAGATTGGTAAACTTCTTAGCTGGTAAACCTAATAGCCATTTAATTGTGGGATGTGATGTGATATTATGTTAGTAATTCTTCTGAAATAAAAATGAAACTACCAAAGATTTCTTGGTGAACTATTCTTCGTGTACAAGAAGAAAAAAACTAATGTTTAAACCGAGCAAATATTAAGTTTATCAAAGATGCAAAAGTTCTAGTCTGACAAAGAAGAGGTTGGCTCTATTCAGACGACAGTATAGAACGGAAACTTCTGTGGAAGACTGACGAAAGTTAAAAGGTCATTAAATTCAAATTAACATTTTATTAGGAGGTTCTTGTCGAGTGCAATATAGCATGGTACGTGTAGTGTAGGATCATGTGTGCGATTAAAATTGTTTATTAATTAATTAAAACAAAAACTTAACTATGCGCCATAAATACCATTTACTGATGTTGTTTAGTTACTGTTGGATATACGCAGTTTATTATAATACCTTCATTACATGCTTGGATTTGGCAGAAAATTGCCTATGTTGATTTCATATATTATTGATATTATTGATCTAATTCGCAGTCTTATTCGAAAAAAAGCAAATATAAGCTATCTAATGATTCAAGAAAAGTTATTTAATGATGAATGACTGGACAAATCCAATATTCTTGTATATTTAATACCAAATAATATGGTAAATATTGGATATAAGGAAATAAGATTATATATATTAGACAATAGGGATTGACAACTAATTTACGAATCATCTTCTATATTGCCCATAATTACTTCCATTATTTAACCTAGGAATAATAATTATAGCCATATTAATCAAAAACGATTATTATAATACGGAAAAAACATGTTTCATTATAATTTTGTTCAACTAAACGTGATAGGAAACGTTGATGTGTCAAATCTGTATTTTGTTTTGATATCAATTATTAGTTGATTAAAATATCAGCGAGTGATTTTAGTAAATCATACTGATAATATATGCTTTTGCTTTTGCCTTAAAATTCATTTTTATAGATCATCCATTTTTTTAATGATTTAGTTTTTTGTCACATATTGGATAATGTTTTTTTTTGCATAGTTACAGATTATGTAGTAATAGCAAGACTAATTTTAGTATACATTTGTCAAGACTTCTCTCTTTTTTAATGACAAACATTAATAATAATTTGTTTGTTGGTCACAATCGAAAATGTTAAACAGGTCTGTAAGATAACTTCTCTTCTCTCAGTTAGGAATTGGTTTAATGTACCAAAATTTGATCATCAAAAAGAAGGGTGGATAGTTTTTCCTTAATGAGCCTAAAAGTACATTTTTTTAATTCCCACCTCGACTGCTTTAAACATTTGGGAGATCTGAGTGAAGAACAGGATAAATAATTTCACCAGGACATTAAAGAGATGGATAATATATATCAAGGCAACTGAGGCATCTCAGTGATATCAGATAATTATAGGACGCTTCAGGAATACAGATATTCCAGATTCTTGTAACAAGCAAAAATGTACAAACATGATCCTCACTGGCTAAAAAAAGTTTTAGTGTGTGTCTGTGAAGGTATATTAGTAAAATTGTGATAAATGATGTATTGCCCTATTATAAAAAGGAAGTAATTTTCGAATTCACACCCAATAACATGAAGCCTTAAAAACAGATCAGAACAGATCTTAATTATTATTATTAATTCTTGTTATCATTAGATTTATTTGAATTATAAGTGTATTATATTTATAATTATTCGTGTTATCATCAAAAAGAAGGGTGGATAGATTTTGCCTAATGAGCCTAAAAATACATTTTTTCCATTCCCACCTCGACTGCTTTGAACATTGGAATATATATATATATATATATATATATATATATATATATATATATATATATATATATATATATATATTTATATATTGGAATATCTTTCAATTTTGATAATAATATACTAAGGATTGTTCAGTTATGGAAAATATATTTAGGCAAAAAATAATCATGAAATGAATAATGATGAAATGTAGTATATATATGAAAAAGTTTATTTTTTATTTTATTTGTTTTTGTTATTTTAGTTTATTTGTGGAAGTACCCTATTTTATATATAATTCGAGATTTATGACTAAAATATACCCCATATATTTTTAAGAGCCATAACAATCAATTCCTGTGATGGGAAAAACAACTGTTACCCTAATGTAAAGTATCATATCGCGATATTTGTCCCATTTCTTTATGCATAATCCATTTTTTCCATTCTGTTTACATAAAATAAACAAGGAGAGTAAACGAATATCTCTGGCAATTTAACACTTACTGCTTCGCCGAGCATCTCTCTATTTGTGAAATTCGAGCCCGAATATCCGGGATTCTGGCTCTATTCCAGATATTTTCCTGGGACGACGAGCGCTAGACAACATTGGGTGTGTCTTTCAATAACAGGGTCAGATAGTTTTTCCTGTTTTTTTACCCCCTCCGCCTCGTCTCCCGGCCCGATTTTCCACAACTCACTGGCTTCACTTGCTGATATTTACGCTCTATTTTTATTATATAATACAATAGATATTACTCCTTTATATAAAAACGTTATGTTCAAGGGTTAACACTAAACGTCCCTTAACATATGCGACTTAATATGAAACTATAAGTTCAACCAATGTTGTAAAAAAGGGGTAATAGCCATTATTTGCGATAATAGAACGTCGATATTTATAAATGGAATATATTATAGGACTAAAAATAGATAGAATTGAATGGGTAATAGATATTTTATATTCGATAAATTACTCAATTCTTTGAAGATGACTTCACACGAAAGCTATAAATATTTCTAGTATACAATGTGTCTAATTCCTTTTGAATTAAAATATATATCAATTTAAGGTATTATTTATTGGATATAAGTTAATAATTCTACATTATTTTATGATTTATTTTTTAATAAATATAAAAATAACCTTAAAAATACCAAATAAAAAATCTAAAGAATTAATTTATTACTACAATGAACAATTATTTTATTTTTATTATTTATGGCTTATAAATTAGTTTTAAAGGGTTTTTTTAAATTTGAATCTTTCAGACAATTTATGGATTTCATCTCGAAGGATCGATTTTATCTTTATAAGAAGTGAAGGGCTGCTCAGACAGGTCACGACTCATATATCGAGACAAGTAGTAGTTAGAAGGAGCAAGATCTGGAGAATACGGCGGGTGAAGAATCATTTCCCATTTTAATGTTACCAAGTATGTTTTCACCGGTTTTTCAACATATGGTCGAGCGTTGTCATTCCAAAAGTATAATATTGTTGTGCCTCTGATCGTATTCCGGCCGTTTTTCATGCAGTACTCCGCTCATACGCATAGAAGGTCTTTAAATCGTCTTCAGAATTTTTTTAGCTGTCCAGAACGCTCTATGTCTTCGATGTCAAAATTACCACCTGTAAAACTTCGAAACCAGTATTTACATGTTGATTTTTTAAAATTTATTGTCGCCCTCAACAGTATTGTATTATTTAACGACTTGTATTATTCAATACACTCACTTAATTTTTACGAACATTAAACGATCTTTAGTTCTAACGAGATTCAATCCTAGTATGTCATTGTCGACGAGCTAAACTCTTTGGCCGCACGGCTACCCGATGGGCATGTTCTTTTTCTTCATATGACGGAAATTAGTAAAACTTCTCGTAAATGCGATTTACTCGGTATACATTCAGACATTTTCAAGGCATTGAAAAAAAATTTTGTTTGCACTTTGGCGAAATGGCGCGATGTGATTTAAGATACAGTAGCACCATCTGTTGCAAATCCTTTAAAATTAATTTATAGGCCTATATTATAAATTATTTAGTTATTATAAATAACGTTTATTAGTTTTGTATTATATTGAAATTATATTTTATAAATTAAGGGAATGTTAATAATTCGTTGAATACTGTGCAGATTTGTCTTGATTTTTCTTTAGTAGAAATACTTGTAAATTAATGTTTGAGAGCTTTTTACTGATGTTCATTGCTTGTTTTGCATATATGTATTTGTAATTGAAATCTACATATCTTCTTAGTCAATGTATTCACATAAATTGATATAAATATAGATACTAAATATAGAAAGTAATCTTAATTAATTGATTTGTTCTTAATTAAGATATATTTTTATGAATTAACATTGGCAAATTAGTAAGCATTCTAGATTTATAAATAATAGAGTATTTAAATGGATATTATGCATAAAGAAATAATGTTCAATTTTTTACGTTAGAATGTCGTTAGCTTGAATGATAATGTCGAGGAAGCTTTTTTAATTAAGTGCCTGTGCATTAGCATTCATTGCGTTAAATATAAAAATAATACATTTAAAAAGAGATCTGATACGAGCTGAAAACAATGACAAGCATGCTACATGCTTCAGAGTTTCTGGTCTAATGCTCAAGATGCACAAGATTCAACATATAGAAAAAATAAATAAATAAATAAATTGGCATTGGTTTGGACGGTCGTGGATAATACATTAGTTTCTGGGTTGTGAGAATGGAAGGAATCAGTATCATTGGGTATCGGGTATGTATAAACTAATAATTACGAATTGTCGAATACATATTTATATATTTGTTGATTTTAAAATGACAAGTTTGACTTATTTTCATTCGAATTATGTACTAAGTATGTCTCCTTGATTCGAACAATTAATAATGTATTTTTACTACAAATTTAGTACATAATTACGGCAATTTTTTAAGAAACTTGTAACGTAAGGGTCAGGATGTAACAAATAGGTACAGTTAAGGGATTGCAAGGATGACAATATTATTCAAGGCCAGGCCAGAGGGATCACGTCATAAAGTGACCTTGTTTAACCTTGATTTGGTTTCCAACGGATTTTTTTTTGTAAGCTGAGGTTGAGCTGCGGCTCTCCCTTATTACCCATCGAAGGTTTTGACCTTTCTCTTTATTTGTACACATAGACTTACAAATCAAAAAACGATAATAAATAAAAAAATAGAAAATGTTGTCAAAACTACAACGCTGTTACGGTGCTGTGTTGTTCGTTTGCTATTTTCTTCACTCTCTTCCATCTTTTTCTCGATATTTATTCTCGTTCATGTACTTTAGTTCCTTGGTCGGATATCTAAGGTTCAATCGTGTTGCGGGCGGGGGGGCATGATTGGGCGGGATTTCGGGAGGGGATACGATGAGTTACTTCGGCAATGAAGGCATGGCATGATGAAGCAGCTTGGTTTTTTTAATATTCATAATGTAATAGGTCATGATATACGTTTTCTCTTTAATTTTAACATACCTGGTAAATATATTATTTTTACTCTTATATATATGTATACATCGAGTTATGTACAAAATGATCGAGATTTGATGATCCATTTGCGAGTTCTGATGGTAAATTTGTGATAATAAGACCTTAGTTACCAGACCAATGCAATTATTAGTGTTTCCAAAAAACAAAATACGACAAAAGCAACTTGGCATACTGTAGAGGCATATCTTCATGCACACAGTCCAAGTATTCAAGACTGCGACGGGTCGTTTTGTAAGTTTTCAGCTCAATAATTTTCGCGCAGTGTACACACCAATTTTTCATTGTTATCGATTTAACTTTAGTTTCCATTTACTTTATCTGTTTATCGATTCGATTTTTTAATCGTGCGTTTATTAAGGGCGGTTATTAAAAGGGGCTACGTATGGATTTAGCGATGTTTTTTTTTGTTCAGTTGGTGTACACTCGAAAATTCGACTGAAAACTTCATTCGCATTTCACAAACATTCATGTTAGTCCGGTGCGTCGAGCCCGGATGTATATTTCAGTTTGTCAATAAACAAAAGTAAAATAAAACACAAAAACTGAAAAATAAAAACCAAAACACACGTACAATTAAATGATGCTGATTACGTATAATTACTTCAATATACTCAAAAGAAAAAACACCGATATATCTGCTTGAATATACAATAACAATATGCCTTATTTATACCGGACCGGACCGGGCGTGTATCTCGCCGGTCCGGTCGCGACGCCACCAATGGACTTATCGTCGACCGATGATATATCAGGTTGTTCTGGTGGTGGATAAATGATGATGATGAATTGGTGGATGCGCGCGAGCAAGTCGCTATCAAAATCCATTGGTGGCTGTGTTGGACATAGTAGAGGAAAAAAATTATGTACCATTTGGACTTCTGATACTGAGCTGATCGAGAGAACGTACATGGTGACTCCGACATCAACTGGAGGTCCTGGAAAACCGCAAAAATGGCTGTGATTTGACTGTTGTACTCGATGACACAATTGTTTTGTTGCTTGTTGGTTGTTCCTCTTACTTGTGATGTAAAAATATGGTTGGTACCTTTTAAATAGCCTTAACGTATCTTAATTTAAATGATATTTGTTATAAAATTGATTATTTAGTGCTATTAATCTCATCATTACATTTTTGAATCATTTTCATTCTTGTTTTTTCTTAATAGTTATTTCTACTTTGGAATCATGTTTTGGGTATTAAAATCAATAGTTAGCACTCTATCAACATCTATATTAATTGGAATTATGTAAGTTCTTATTATTCGGTTTGATGTTTAAGATTTTTTTTGGAAGTTTATACAATTTTGTGCTAGATTTCGTGGTTCCTTCGACACTACACTTATAAATCGGAATGTCAGATATTATTATAGTCCGTTTCCTATTAATGTTTTTCAAAATTGGTATATAAAGACAGTTTTAAGACATTTTTTATTATATACTAGAATGTGAATTAATTCTGAGGAATTTTTAATATTTTCGCAAGCATTCAAATCAGAGTATTATATTTATAGTAATTTTTTTTATTAATATTCTTAAAAATATACGTATATAGCTTATAATCCTTCCCATAAAATGACCAATGCACGTCATAGATAACGGCGAATATACTGCCAAATGCAGTTTGTAAAAATGTATTTGTTTTAAACTCGAATCAAGCTTTTCCTTCTCATTTTATCCTAGTTAAAACGAGTTGGAGTACTGCCCGATGCATTGGAACATGTAACCGAATCAACCTGTAAACGTGCTGGCCGACCCTGTTATCAAATATCTATAAAATTCTTCGAAACCCTAGTGATATTAATTAGAAGTTATTAAGTTGGCAAACGTTAGAAACGTGACGTGAAACGTTAGACGTTCATTGGCTATTTTGTTGGATATACTGTAGACTACATTAATATTGCATATCAAATACTAGGAATGTGAACTATTGCTTTTCTAAGAATACATAATTCAGCTATGGGAAGCTAGATACTGTAAAGTAAATCGTTGGTGAAAGTTATCGATCCCTTAAACATTCTATTTATGTTGGTTCGGATATTATTTATTGTTGGAAATAGATTGGTTTTGACGTTTTAGAAGCGATGGTTTCTATACAGCTCGGAAAGAGGAACCTGGTGGACTGAAATACATCTAAGAAGGGGAATTCGAAACTTAAATTCAATATGGTATTATGGAGGAATATAAGTTCGACAACATCAAACATCAGCTACAGATTTCGAAGTCCATAGAGATCACCCTCGTCATCAGACATTATTCGTTCGAATTGTTACTTGTTTTAATTACCCTAAGTCTAACGAGATTATCAGAGAAATCCTTCAAAATTAATTCACAGTCTCTGTTTTTCTATAATTTACATACAAAGTTAATTAGTTATATATGTTATATTTCAAATGAATTTAATTATTTTTATATTGACAAGATTTTAATCCTTTTCAGTAAATATTTCTTTTATTGATGTACGAAACTTTTATTTGCAGTTCATGTTTATGATTATAGATGCTTAAGAAGTAAAGAGCATTGTGATATGAGAGCGTCAATCGAGTATAATAATGTGAACCATATTTTTACATCATGTTTTCTTCGGTGGAACCATTTTAATGTATGGCTATGCCGTAGAACCGTTGTAGCTGAATTAAGCTTGCACAATCCTCAATTGCAGCCTATGAATATAGTCTGTCATGTTAAATTACACATTCAATTTACTTAAAACTGAGTAGCAAAATATATCATGACATAGTTAAACGCAAATCGTGTAAACCAAAATCGGAAAAATATCTCTGGGTGTACCTCTCTTTGTATCAAAACAGACCGATCGCACTTTTCTTGGCGTGCTCTCTAACGTGAAAACCAAATCAAAAATGTTGTTCCCGGGCCTGTCCAACTGCCAGCCCTTCGGGCCCGAGGCCCAAAAGACTGGAAAAATGGGGAGACGATAGAGCGTACCGAAAAAACAAAAACACTAAAAAAAACCAAAACAAGAACAAAACACATTCGACTCGACATAACACATCACACACGTCGTTGCAGGAAAACGAGATAAACAATCGAGTAAGAATCACACGCTATGTGCATCTTCCGAGGTGGGGGAGGGCAGGTTTGGGGAGTCCGGTGGAGGACCGGGTGGATTGGAGCGGTCGTGTCGATGGGATGATGATGTGTTATGTGATCGAAGTAAGTCTAATGTTTTCAATTCGCCATGATAAGTACCATTTGCACTTCGGAAAGAGAGCTGATCGAGAGAACGTACATGGTGACGCCCACATCAACGGGGGGGCCTGCAAAAGTACAAAATGCCCACGTAACTGATAAGCCCCTGTCGCTAGAAAAGATATTATAGAGGCGGTGAGGGGCGGGGGGAGTGAGTGAGCGAGTGCGCGCGTGTCTCTCTCTCTCTCTAAGAGAACCGCGAGGGAAAAAAAATGAACAACGCCAAAAATTCTTTTCGCTATTTGATCGTCGCTTATCCGTTCTCTATTCGTCTGGGTACAGTTTGAGGATCGTGAGAAAGTCACCCTTTTACTTCAGAAATTGTCCAGACCGCCAAACGCATGTTTTTTAGTGAGCCTCTAGCACGTGAATAACAACTAGGACAGTGGTGGAACTCGTGCTTGCTGATTGATGTAACTAAATGTAGATTAATGACTATATGTACCATTTTAACCTCGTTGAGAGAGCTTATACTCAACACGTACATGGTGACTCCAACCACCACCGGTGCCCCTGAAACATTTCCATATTTCAAATATTCAATACGGCGAATCGGTTGGATGGATTCGTTACGGAGTAGGAAAACGATTTTCTTACTATATAACTTAATTTAATTCTACTACCTGTTCAATAATTACTCCGTTAATAATTTAAAATGGAATTAATAGCAACAAAAACCACTGTAATATTCAGGCAATAAATTTGATACAACCGTTTTGATTTAATTTGATTCGTTCAAATGTGTTTTTGTTGATATAATTTTCAAATATAATTTCGGTTAATAATTTAATGGTAAGTTTCCTATTAAGGATTATAAAAAGCATGTTAAACATTTGAATAATTTTCTTAGGAGGGTGTGTGATATGTGATTAAAAAAATCGGGAAAGATACAAAAATATTACTTCCGAAGTTTAACTTATAACATCATAAAAATACTAAACGTTTATCTAGAATGTTAGTATATTTGTCTGAAGTTAATATCGATAATTTTGCATCAATAAGCGCACTTATGTATACAGTTTTCGCAAGACGCTTATCAGAATCATTAATCTTTATTCCATACACCATAGTAAAGGAAAATATTTTGAAAAATAGCAAGAGTTCAGTAACTAGTGCGTATTTTTAGTAATTTTTTTTACCTAAATTCAAGTCGTAAACATTTGGTTACTATGTTTAAAAAATACATAATGTAGAAAGTGTCATAATAATTATGATAAATAATGATGATGTTTTATCAAAATTTACTAAATTCTCACAATATTTAATGGTTTTCCTTACTTATTAGCACTGCATAACAATGAAATTGTTTGAAACTCTATAAACCCAAAAATACTTTGCCAACAATAATCAAATGGTCTGTTTAGTTATTTTCTCAGCGTAGACATAATTTTTTTCTTTTAAATACAGAATTTTCAGTCAATACAGTTACAAATATGTAAATTTAGTTTAAAATAATCTTTCCTGAACAGAAATGAAATTTTACGCCTATTCTAAAGGTTAATTTTCAGAATTATTTTGGTATCAATATAGAGGGGGGCTGTAATAATTCTGTAATTTGGAGAAATCTTACAAATTCACCATTTGGATACTGTTATTGCCTTATTTTGCCCATAAAAATATACATTTCATCATCAGATAGTTTTCTGGTTATTTCTTTTTTTTAATTTAAGTTCTTCTTGTTTTTAAATTCTCGGTCTTATAGTTTCAGTTAGAAAATGAAAATCAATGGAAAAAGTCTTCCGTATCCTAAAATCTATTTTTTGAAGATACTTTAAAATAAACAAAATTGGGTTATGGGTAATTAAGGTATACTATTTTCAAATAGAACTGAGCAGAATTTCGGAAATCAAGTCTACACCAATATAATTCTTTCAAGACTTCTTTCTTTCAAGATTCTTTTTGGATTCAATGGCCTGATATTTTTTATTGGGAATATCTTTTAGAGTGAAAACATTACTTATTATAATTCTGTTGTTCGCTATATGTCAATATTATTGTGCAGTGTAATTAACAGTTACAATAATCATTATTTTAGCTAGATTATCGTTTTATTTATTACTTAATTTAATTGCCGAATGAAATCCAATATTTATCTTTAATTAAAATTTGAGTACCACAAATTTGAAATAAAATATATTTTTTCAAAAATATTATGTTAATATATTTTAGATACTATGTATTCAAAAATTAATGAAATTCATATTCTATGTGTTTAATATAATTTTATTATTAGCAGGTTGTTTCCCTATAGTACAAAGCCAGTTTACATACTTATTTCCAATGTTGTGAAAATGTTAAATTTATAATAACTATGGTATATACTGCCTTATATTATGTATGTCCGTATTATTTTCAATTTCTGGTTGGAATATGTTAGTATATACAAGTAGTTGTAAGAATCTCTTTAGAGCTTTATGAAATTATAAATGGATGATTTTAAAAAAATATGGTGAAATGTTGATGAATTTGCTAAAAAAGCTAGTCTTAATAAACTTTCTCTAATTATTCGCATCACATTCGGGGCATACTTTCAAGGTTCTGGCGAGGCTATAATATAGAAAAAGCATTCTGTACTGTGGTTTTTCGTAATCAAAGAGTCGCCTTTTGTGTTCGAGGAGAAAGAAAAAACATTAGTATTTTTTCGCGTCCCCATTAAACCGCATGGCTTGAAAGGGTTTCGTTGCTGTCGCTGGCAAATTTCTGTAAACAGTTCCTATGTGCGTACCGTGACAACAAAATTTATATTTTTCTCGATCTAGGTCGACAGTCGAACGTGAGACGGTTTTCGGCGAGCGGCGGGAATGAGTGCCTTGCAGAGAGAAAGGAAACAGTTTCAAATAATACGATTTTTTTCGATGAGGATCGACAGCCGTGAGAGAAGAGCGGATCCTCGGCGTGTCGTATCGTTTGAAATTGTCATAAAAACACGTCAAGCTTTGTGAAAATTCTCGCCGGTGCCTGTGCTCCAGTTTCTCCTTTTAATATATATGTATACGTTGTTTCTGGCGTGATGAGATTGGTGGTGTTTTGGTGCTACGAGGAAAAACGACTACAAAATATCTAATACTAACCATATGGTTTGCGTAATTGTTTGGAAGCAGATACAGGATGGGTCAATTGTTGAGATATGTCTGTATACCATGTTAAGTATATTGTGGTTTACAGTAAATTGTATTTTTCAGAACCATTTTTAGGAGGTCGTTAAAAAAATGAGAAAAGTTTTACTTACCGAAGTATAATATATAACATAATAAAAATACTAAACATTTTTCTATAATAATATATTTACTAAATGACGAAAATATATTGATATAAACAACATTCTTATATACTCAGGTATTGATATAATTTTGCATCAATAAACACAGTTGTAGCAAGATGCTTATCAGAATTATTAGTTTCCATTCCATACATCAGAATAAAACAAAATATTTTGAACAATATTAAGAGGAATAAGGAATAATAATTACTATTATACTAAATATATTTGATGATTTTAAATTTTTTTATGGTTGTTAAAATACGTCTTTAAATGTCTTCAAATTTAACAGTAAATTGTATTTATCAGAACCATTTTTAGGAGGTCGTTAAAAAAATGAGAAAAGTATTACTTACCGAAGTATAATATATAACATAATAAAAATACTAAACATTTTTCTATAATAATATATTTACTAAATGACGAAAATATATTGATATAAACAACATTCTTATATACTCAGGTATTGATATAATTTTGCATCAATAAACACAGTTGTAGCAAGATGCTTATCAGAATTATTGGTTTCCATTCCATACATCAGAATAAAACAAAATATTTTGAAGAATATTAAGAGGAATAAGGAATAATAATTACTATTATACTAAATATATTTGATGATTTTAAATTTTTTTATGGTTGTTAAAATACGTCTTTAAATGTCTTCAAATTTAACTGTAAATTGTATTTATCAGAACCATTAGCATTTTTATTCATCAATCATAATTCTTCGTTTCTACAAATGCAACTGTTCACAAATTATTCATTGAATCCAATTATACTAACGTATTAGTGCGTAAAATATATACAGTGCTGCAAAATTTAATTAATATTTAGTGATATGGTTAGCTAGGTTGATTGTTAAAACGCCTCAACACTTCAATCTAGGATTACCAGTATTACTTCTGAATAAATGCATAATAATTATCGTAATATTATTTATGGATTTGATGTAGAATTATTATTTTTTGAATGCATTGAGTTGCTTTCTAGAGAACTTTTTTGTACTGGAAAAAAAGGCATTTAATCAAAATACTCTGCATCGTTTTATACAACTGATTACTATTTTTTTACTACATCTTTATGATAACAGGGCGATACCGCGTTGAAAGAACGATGTTAGTTGGTAAGCGTTCGAAACATGGATCCTGAACCATCCCAAGACTTCACTAAACACCACAGATAATACTTCTTTGCCTGGCAAGCAATTAGTACGTGATGTTGAGAGAGTTCAAAATGACATTTTCAATGAATTGTTCCTTTTCGATCTTTACATCGCATGTGAAACGTCTGGAAATATTTGATTCCTCAACTGTTTATCCGCCTGAAAGTTATTTGGGAGTTTGGGTTGGGTTTTCTTCCAATAAGTCGTGCTATGGATGGTCTTCGAACTTTTTTTACATCTCAATCTTTGTCATTGACATCAAAATCACCAGTATTAACCGAATGAAAGAAAATTGAGTTTCTAAGTGTTCCATTCGAAGTCTTCGGAAGCAGATGCTTTCAAATCAATCAACAAAAGTTAACAATATTGAAAATCCGTGTATACTGAACAATTCTATAATACATATTTGAAAACTGTTACTTATTTCAACTCGTTTTCAAAAAACATTAAGATATCTAACATTCTTTTGGTTAAAAGGGACTGGCATAATAATGAAAATATCTCAATAAGGAATGCTAGATTTTTAGTTATGTTAGTATACAAAATTTTAGCAAATAAAAAGAAACTAAATCTAGAAAATATTTTTATAAAAACTTCGAGTATTTCTATTCGTTAAAATTACAATACAATTTGGACAAAGAGATAAACATAACTTATAAATTTACTGATATTGTACGATTTCCATCATCATTAGATTTATCATATCTTATACAATTTTACATGTTTACAATCATTTTATGGATGATTTTTGTGACTTAAATAGATGTTTTTGTTGATTTTGAAGCACACTTATTAGGAATAATTCTACTCTACAATATATCATTTAAATTTTGTCTATTTCAATATTGATTTTTGGAATTTTATCGTCTTTCACATTTTTTAATTAGAATATCGTTTTAATAGAGAGTGCGTTTAAAGATACTCTCTTTGACATCATGCCAAGAATTTTTATAAGATACAACATGTTCTGATAATTATTACTATTAAGTTAATTGATTTGTTAACTGCTTTAAAAAATCTTTTTTAAATAACGTTACATACAGTATATTCAGCAAGTTTTAGATGTGTTTGGTGAATAAATATTAAGTATAATTTTTATGAAACTCATGTAATTTTTGTTAATTCTTTTTGGACATACATAACTATTGACCCATCTTGAGGAGTGTTATTTTTAGGATCATTCATAGTAGCGTTTAGCGGACTGAATATATATGGCTTGTTCTCTACGGTTTTCTTGATACAATGCTAATCAAATATGAAGAAAAGAATTTTTGGATTCCAACATAAACTGTTTATCGTCGGTTTATTGTTGTTATTCAGACGTAAATAATATATAAGGTCTCTAAAAAAATGCATTAAAGTGGCAAAAAATCGGTCGGTGGTGCCTTCGCCATAGCCGCCCTTTCTAAAACAAACGAAAAAATTAAACAGAAGAAAGACGCAAAACACAAAAACTGGATATCGCATTCTGTTCTTCTTCTTCTTCGCCGTCGACGTCTTCCTCCTCTTTTTCGACAAACAAAAAAGGGAGCCGTTCCCCAGGAATACGTAAAAATCTCTGGTGGACGAAACTTTGAGGGGTTGCGGCGAGGGGGGCGAGCTCGCGCAGAGATGCCCAGCATCTCCTCGGCACGGCCGCTTTGATCCCATTCTTTCCTGGTCGTCCTGGCAACCGTACGGCATCGATTTAGCCCCACCCATCGTCAGCCGTAGCCCGGCGATCGCCGGGCTCGTATGTGCCGCTCGATCGGGTCGCGTCGTCCGTTTCCGACCGTGGTGGGGGGTGGGGGGTGACGCGTTGACCGAAACGATGACGTCACGGATAGAGCCGTTAGGACCGAAAGTGAGATATCGGGCCTATTTTTGGAGTGGCTCGGCGCGCTGGTTAGGAGATTATGGCGATATTTATTTAAGGTTTCGCGGTTGGAGGAGAGCCGAAGGGTATTTTGTTAGGGGGGTGTGTGTGTGGAGGGGCAGGGGGTAGGGTTCGGTAGTTTTCTTGTTGCGGTCGGATGACTTGATGGTCGTTTAGTTTGGGTGACGGTATTATACGTGCTTTCTTTAAAAAAAGAGATCTTTTTATGTCGGATTTTAATCAGTCAGACTCCTTGCAGAGTGGTAGCTCTGAACATTAACAGTACTAGGATCACGCCCATCGAACTATTAATTAATTTATCTTATTTTTCCCTTATATATTTCCAAGTTCCAAGTTAATATTGCTAACAAGTACAGTATCAATGAATACTAATAGAATATTATTATTATTATAAATTATGTAACAGTAATATTACTGTTGGATTTCATGGAATTATACATAATTTTTTATCAGATTGATAATCTTCTAAAACATATTTTATTAAACCTTGATGTATTGTATTTCCACTTGAATATATTTGGAGTTGTTTGTATTTTACAGGCAGGCAAGAATCTTGTATTTTTAATTCCTAATAAGTTCTTAATTAAGAACGAGTATTAGTAAAACTAACTATTGAGCATTTCTAGAGTGTTAACCCTAGAAACATTTATTTCGAGAACATTTCGCATTACGTACAACATTTGTACAACATTTTTGCTGATTATAAGATTCTAATTACGATGCACTCTATTTTAATAATATGATAACGTCTATAAAAATATACAATAATATCTTCAAAAACGTACCAATTCAGACATTTTCAGAAAGAAGCTATTTTTGTTGGTGTATTTTCTTAGGAGCTAAGTAAACTGACTCACAAACAAATCATTTTACAATGGAACGTAACTTAATATGACTATATTTGCATATGGATATACGCAACAGGATATCTTAGTGTATCGGAAATTGACTGAACGGAGATTGTACCTCTATAAGTCTGAGAAAACTTTCAAGTATATGTTGCCTTAGTAGACAGGGTATTTATAGGTCGAATATTATTCGTCTATAAAAATATACAATAATATCTCCAAATCCCTACCAATTCAGACATCTTCAGAAAGGAGCTATTTTTGTTGGTGTGTTTTCTTAGGAGCTATAGTAAACTGACTCACAAACACATCATTTTACAATGGAACGTAACTTAATATGACTATATTTGCATATGGATATACGCAACAGGATATCTTAGTGTATCGGAAATTGACTGAACTGAGATTGTACCTCTATAAGTCTGAGAAAACTTTCAAGTATATGTTGCCTTAGTAGACAGGGTATTTATAGGTCGAATATTATTCGTCTATAAAAATATACAATAATATCTCCAAATCCCTACCAATTCAGACATCTTCAGAAAGGAGCTATTTTTGTTGGTGTGTTTTCTTAGGAGCTATAGTAAACTGACTCACAAACACATCATTTTACAATGGAACGTAACTTAATATGACTATATTTGCATATGGATATACGCAACAGGATATCTTAGTGTATCGGAAATTGACTGAACTGAGATTGTACCTCTATAAGTCTGAGAAAACTTTCAAGTATATGTTGCCTTAGTAGACAGGGTATTTATAGGTCGAATATTATTCGTCTATAAAAATATACAATAACATCTTCAAAACCCTACCAATTCAGACATCTTCAGAAAGAAGCTATTTTTGTTGGTGTATTTTCTTAGGAGCTATAGTAAACTGACTCACAAACAAATCATTTTACAATGGAACGTAACTTAATATGACTATATTTGCATATGGATATACGCAACAGGATATCTTAGTGTATCGGAAATTGACTGAACTGAGATTGTACCTCTATAAGTCTGAGAAAACTTTCAAGTATATGTTGCCTTAGTAGACAGGGTATTTATATGTCGAATATTATTAAGACAATATAATTTATTAATATAGAAAGTATATGTAAAGCTGTAAATGCACAATGTTATAGAAAACATGCTAAAAATATCTTCAATATTTTGATTTTGTTGGTGAAGTTAAAAGAGTATGGCAAATCGCATAAAAAACTGAATATGCGAGATTAGAAGTATTTTTTACTGGAGATTTTTTTTATATATATAAAGTCTCCTTTTACCAACTATGGGTTTATCTGGACTGAGCCTAAAGTTTAATGTGGGCTCCGAACCACGGTCATCAGCATTAAGTCTACCGACTGGCGAGTGACCAACTTTAGAAATCATCCCAGAAGACATCCGGTCTTACCCAGCCTGGTTACTGGCGTGACTGGGACACACTCTTGCCTGGAACATTCACAAATTGAAAACAATCAGAAACATAAATTTACGACCGTCCCATCTACTGCGCCACCAAGTCGGCTGCTGGAGATTTACTGCGAACCTTAGAATTTACCACTGAATTAAGACCATGTTGTAATATATTTCGGTGTTATCGTATAAATAGGAATGTTTTAAAAATAAACATATTGTTCATCATATAATTTGAAATATTAATCTAAAAGTATATCTTGTTACTCCAGTTTAATGTATTAGCTGGAATTAGAACTGCTATTTATGGTTAGGTCTTAAGACATTAGCCAAATATTCTGATATTCATTTTGTTAAAGGAGAGTAGCCTTCTGTATTCACCATAAACATACATATGAGAATTAAGGACGGGCACCTGGTGAAGTGATAGAAAATTACGGGATTATTTATGATTTATTTGACTGATTAACAATTTACGGTTGACGATGCATTCGAGGGAGCCCGGAGAAAGCAGAGACCGTCGAGTATCTGTGTCGGGGTTTTTATAGGTCCAGCTCTATCCTTGAGTCCTTGATTGAGGGCGTGATTTTGGTGTTTTCTCATTTAGTTTTACGAATTCCATATTTCTGTAAGAAACCTTTTGCTTCTTGGGGAATACCATACTATTTACAAAGACCAATTCAGATTGTTGTTATCGCTATTTGTTCTGATACAGGAAGGATGGTCCTTCAGATCGTAACAGGTACATGTCCGTAACAACATGTTAATTAGCTTAACCTAACTATTGAATCTGATGGTATTAACATTTCTATATATAATAGTTTGTCTTTTGGAATTATCGAGTTATTGAGTGTATCCATTACTTTTGTTGTTTGTTTTGCTGAAATCTGCTACTGAAGTCCATCAAATACTTTTAGAAACCTAGGATAATGCTACTCCAAAATATCCCATTTTTAGTTATTTCTGTTTTAGTGTCATCAATTTAACAGTTACATTTCCGGTGTCAATGACAAAGAACTATCTGGAGGTTCAAGGTATTTCAAGGCTTAATGAATGAAAACCAAGCTCATACTCTCAAATATCTTTCATACATTTTACTAGTCGATAAATAAACTGTTTTGTGTTAAAACAAAAAGGGTTTTCTGTAGATGGCGATGAAGAGTGGTTATACTACGATAATCCCAAGCGCAACAAGTCGGTTAGTTTGGGAAATCCATGCATATTTACACCAAAACATGGTGGTAGGCATGTCTACATATGTCAGTTGAACATATTGATTGTATTGTCACAAAGAATACCAACAAATGAATAACAGACGTAGTCATATAAGTCATTCTCTTACACAGTAACGCTCGACCAAGGCAAGGGTTGTGAATACTGATGTATTGTTGCAGCTGCAATGGGAATTTCTGCGGCAACCAGCGTACTCATAAGACATGTTCGTTTTTACTTGTTGAGATCTTTGCAGCATGGAATGTCTGGCTCTCGGTTTTGAAATGCTGAGAAAGTGCGAAAATTCACTTTCTAATGATTGGGTCATTACCCAGTCTGATGATTGGCTGGTTAACAATCAAGATGATTCTTTGGATGCGGTATCGCTATGCTGTATGATATTACTGTAAACGGGTCTGACTATTCGTGGATCATGTGATTGAATGGTGAAGATTGGTCTAGATATTAGTAGTTTGATTTATGTTCAAATATATTTGAATCGTGTGCTTTTGTATGGCCGTTCAACAAATTACCTTTTCTTTCGTTGGATGAAATAGTCTTTCAAGTAAATTATTTTTGTGTTTAAAACACTCACATTTTATAACTGGCTCAGTCTGTAGGACTCCGCAAAGATCATAGGTTTATTCTCTTTTGAACTCATTCAGTTAACTGGAGTCTCATTATCACTGAAAGGACCCAATTAGGCTATATTCAAGCTTTGAATAATAGCCCTAGTCCGCGAATTCTTTTACTGTACAGGGTGTAAGGTCAGCAAATACTGACTGAAGTTGCTGTAACTAACATAGTCTACTGGAATTTAGTCAGAAGCTTGCAGTTCAGAGTGAACGGTCACCAAAGGTGGATTGTAGTAGCTCAGATTCTTAGCCGTAGATTAGAGTGGAATCTGGAGTTACCAATACTTGGAAAATCATTCCGCAGAAGAATACTGTGGAAATTTATGTATAAACTGGCGGATGACGATAGAAGCGATAGTTGATAGTATTTTTATCCATCCAAATACATCACTGTAGTTGTTTCTTTAGCAAGAATATGTTATATCATACGAGTGTTAACGGACCCGACTACAATTATTCGAAGACGAGGCAGGTTGCTTGTGTGATTGAATGGTGGTGATGAGTGAGACGTCTAGACACAGTCTTAAAATCCTTTGCCATTTCATAACTTATATATCATAGCTCAAATTATGTATTCGTTTTGTTCAGTAACTATGAAATTTGCTAGTTTTCACCTCTGAAATTGTTGTATTTGCTCATCAGAATAAAAGCCATAATTCAATTAATAACTATAAAACCCTTTACCCCCTTACCATATCAGAATACATGCAAGCACCTGATAACATAATTATTTGTAATAACCGACAGAGTTCGCGCAAAATGACCGAACGGTTTTTTATACTGCCGTGTCAACATCTAGAATAGAAACAACGGCGTAAAATAAACAATTCCCGTAGAGTAAATGAAGCATTATTTCGCACAATACGACCGAAAACTCTATAAAAGATTTTTTTATAGTTGATGATTAAAAACGTTAACAAAAGACACGGCGACGATGTATATGGTACGGGGGTGTCCATTTAATTCAAAAATATCGATCGTCGGTAACGAATTTGATTATAACCGGCGACCATTCATACGGACGCTATTTATAGACAGAGACAAAGGGCCGATTTCAATGCGAAATTATCGTTCGATACATTAAACTTTAGCCTACGGTCGAAGTTTGGCCCTTGATTAACTGGCAACCATTTAAATTCCCATGCTCGGCGGATATGTTACGCTCTGTATGTATGTGGACATTTGCGCTTTTTTTGATGCACAACACATTGCTCGATAAGTCCCGGGTCTGTTTCATTACACTGCATGACTCCCATTTGATTCGTTCCAATTTTTCATTTAGTTTTTGATGCTTTTTACTGCCAAGGATGATTAGTCTGTTGGATTTTTTTCATTCGAGTTCCCTGTTATATAGTGGATCCATGTTCCATCCATTGTCACATATCAACTGAAGAACTCCTGGGTTCTACTGTACTCATTTTCTGTTCTATTATATATCTTAGTTCGTTCAAATATCTTAATACAATTCTCATATTTTTATGTTGTTTTGATAATGTTTTTATGGTTTTCGTTATGCTGTAGAGCTTTATCTAATGGTTTTAAAAGGACGAAGGTAGTTGGTTAGGTCACAATATATTTAATAGAGCGATTTTACTGTTGTTTTATTTTTTTCTAATCATAGATTTTCCATTCAGTGATGATTTATCTATTCAGCTAAAATCTCTTACCATTCAGCCGTTTTCAAATATGAAAACAGGAAGTATTTGTAGGGCGATATCTGTGGAGAACCTATTGATGGGTTAGAAATTCGTGAAGAAATTTATGGTTTATGGCCATGAGGTCAATTTATGGTTTATACTGTCTTGATATAACACATTATTCTTCAAAAATTTAATTTGTCTAAAAGCTCTGAATAATATTTGCTGGTGATCGTTTTACCCTCACGTATATTTTGCGTCATTTGTCATGGTACAACAACAACGGAAAACCACTTCTAGTGAACACTAGTGAAATTGATGTTGTAGAGTCCTTATGGTATTTATTGAGCCTTTCTTGGGTTTCGGTGGTTTGTTTTGCGGAAAAAAACTATGATTAATCAGCACACGAGAATAACTTTTTTCCATTTTTGTGCTTTTCTGCTGTCACTTACTGTTGAACACGAACTAACTGACTAAATAGACTGACTTAATATATGGTAACTGAGAGCAGTAGCGATGCAGTGAAGGTTACTGCGCGGCAAATTTAAAAAGTCATTGACTTACCGAGCTGCTCTCATACTTTGTACACTTTATCATATTTTCTCACACCATCGCCAATTTTTATCAAAGTAAATGTCTTTCGAATCATCGGTGCTTGTACGACTGCACGTAAATTCAGTTTGTCAGGTAATAATTGTTAATTTCCATGGTGCAGAGTTTTTATGAGTTTTATTAAGCTATTAGTTTTTGGTTTGAATAATATTTTTTCTCATCAAAAGTAATGTCTAGTTAATATACATTCTTTCTTTGTCTTATCTCTTATAAACTATAAAAAATTGTTTTACAAAACCAGTGTAACTTGTAAAAAATAGTTAGAATGGCATTTTGATCGGATTAAATAAAACAACCAATAAAAGTATAAACAGAACCAGTGTTTATATCTTGGAGTAACTCCAAGCAATAAAAAATGCTTGTTCGTATGTCAACAAGGAACTGATATATTTACTATAGATTTGTCAAAAATAATGAGTTTATATATAAAAACTAGACTTGTTACTTACTATCATCAACCACCAACCAACTCAACTCATACTCGTATGAACCAACTCATACGTTTCTCCAATATTGAAGCCAAATATTACTGGAAAAAGTTCTTGCTTTTCTGGGATGGTGATTGTGGGAGAGAAGAAATATTACGATTAGGACAAATATCCTCTGGTTTTGAACCTTTTTTATTGCTAATCGCTCTGTATGGCGCCGTGACTTGAACACTGTTAAAGCCTGACATCTATAAGCTTGAGGTCTTTCAAAAGCAACGCTTGATGCAAATCTTTCGTGTTTTGCTTGCATTCGTTTAAAATGTGATAATTACAGGCACAATGGTTTGGGCATGTCTGTCGAATGAAAAGTGAACGAGTCACAGCTCTCTGGGCCGAAATCTAATTTTTCGGTTGGAAGACGTAGCGAGCAGTTGCGAGAAGACAAGATGAAGATTATAGAAAGCCATCTGAACAAGAGAAGACTAAGATTGTCCGATGTCAGAACAGCTGCGGTCGATCGCCAACTGTGGCCAGATTTACTGATTTTCAGAACTTTTGCGGCAATAACAGTAGTATATTGAGAACTAGATATTGTTTGGCCGGCTACAGATTGACGATGATAACTAGAAGTATGAGAGAAAGTAGCTACCCCAATTGACAATGTTTTTAAGAACAATAATCCCAGATTTTTGCAGTAAAATTAATTTATAAAAAGGCATTAGCATTAAATACTAGTCCAAATAATATTATGCTAAAAACCACTTTGGCGAACACGTGTAGAATGAAAATATCGATTGTAACGTCAGAATTCGATCATAATAGCCATTCAGTGGAGATGTTATTTATAGCCGGCTGTTGTTTGTCATTATAAAATTATTATCCAATAGGTTGCCCTGTATTCTCTATGAAGATATTGCATTTGATAAGGTTAACATGAAGTTTATTCTGAAATGCGTTAGATTTTAATTAGTGCTGAAGTTCCTGGCTATGGTTAATTTTTGAAACATGCGTTATTATATTAGGTAACCGTAATTTTAATAACTATAATTAATTTTATATGATTTCTATTAAATAGAAGAGAAAATAATTATTTCATATCAAAGTTATAATTAGCTCAAAATTATATTATTTCGGATATTAGTGTTATACGGCGACTTAGCTCTGATTAGAAAAATTATTAGAGGTATAGAGAAACACTTATGATAGCACGTAAGAATATAGTTTTAAAAAATATAAAATAAGAATCAATAAAATGTGCAAATGTTATGTTAATTATGTTAAAAGTAGAGTAGTAAAAAAAGATTAAAATTATGTTAAAGCTTTTTATAGTAATACTATTAATCTTTTTCTGTGATAGTTATGTCCAGGAAAGAAACGAAAGTTAAATGAACTTGAAATAATTCGATAAGTTATAGAGGGATATAATTATAAATGCAGAAAATATTTGAAATTTAGAGAGATAGTTGATGAGGCTAAGAAAGTATACGTTAACAACTAAGATAGTAGGTTCAGGCGATAAAGAGGATTCATACTCCAGAAAATATTTTATTTATTATTATGGAGGTTTTATTTTTCGATTTGTAACTTTTTTTGTCTGTTTCATTCGTTATTTTTTTAAAAGTGTGTTTATGGTAATAGAATATGAGAGATGTGACACGAGCACTCATTTATAGTTAGTTATACCAAATATTTTAGTAATAAGGTGTTAACTTCTAAAAAAGAAGTACATAAAATGCGATACGTATTGTGGAATTGTAACGCAAAAATGTTTTTACTGTTCTTGAATGTTTGATGACTGTTTTATAATAGTTATCCTAGTACTGTTAATACTCAAAAATACCACCTTAAATTTATATTCGCATTCTTTATTTTAAACGTTGACTTTTAGTAATATCTGTGGTTTTATTTATCCTACTTTTCCTTGGGGGCTGTTCTACGACTCTTTATTAAACTTGTATCTTTATAACCTTTATTATAGTTGATTAATAATATTCTCAGTGGCTCATTGGTTGATTATATTTTGCACATACGAGCCCGACGACGCATACCCAGTGGTTTACAAAAACATTGATTAAATAATATATAATCCATAAAGCCCTTATCTATGAGAATGTGCTTCAATATTGGATCAACGTTTTTGCGTGTCACTGGATACTTTATCTATGATCAGAACGTTTTAAGAAACTGCATAGGTCGATTGTTGAAGAGTGAGAAAACGGACAATTTATTGAATATATATTATTATTACAGTATTTACTAATTATTAATAACAGACTTCTAGCCAATCAGCTAATATGCAATTAAGAGATTATTATGTCTAAAGTTCCACTAAATTAAGATAATCCCACGGAGACTTCTTATAACTTGTTTGGAATTAAAAGATTATCTTAGATATGTATTGGATTAGGAGAAACTTACTCCGATAAACTAAATATATCTTTTGATAACCTATATGGGGGTTAATAGACTGGCTTAATTAATAATAAGTCGATTGTAATAGCTGGTTTCTTAAAACGTCCAACCATCGACAAGATCGAAAATTACGAGACACTCGGAACGAAGACAGTCAAATTGAAAAGAGTTAAAAGGTTCGAAAAGAAAATAAAAATGACATTGAAAGCGACGGCGACTATTAGCTTGTCACTTACCTCCATAGTTGGGTCTTACGCGTTTGTCGTAGCTGACGCTGAAGGAGTCCAATATGGCGGAAACGTTGACATCGCCCAGGTAACTGCCACCTGGTGGCGTTCGACTGTAAATAAAATGAAATCTGTTTAGGTGTGTGTTTGATTGTTCACGTTTTTCGATAACTGCGATATATGTGTAAACACTGGTTTATTTTGTAATATATATTTTTGGGCACTTCTGAAACTAGTCTCATGTACGTCTTTATCAGTCTTTTGCGACCAATTGGATATGTTATTATTTCTAAGTATGGCAGTAGCTACATATTTCGTTATTTTTCCAACTGAGATTTACATTTACGTTGGAGGACACTTTTTTAGATAACGTCATTGGCATATTTTCTAACATTATTATTAAAATAATGTTTACCAAATCATATCGCATCAATTCGAAATTCTAGTAATTGAAAGGCGAAAACATTAAAAAATCGACAAAATGATTTTGAGTGGCCGTAAATTGAAATTGAATAAAATAGCAGACACACTTAAGATATCAACTGAACGTGTACATCATCTCATTCACGAATATTTGGGTATGAGGAAGCTCTGTGCAAAGTGGGTGCCGCGTGAGCTCACCTTTGACCAAAAACAACGACGAGTTGATGATTCGGAGCAGTGTTTGAAGATGATGAAGTGTAATAAACACGAGTTTTAGCGTCGATATGTGACAATGGATGAAACACGACTCCATCATTTCACTCCGAAGTCTAACCGACAGTCATCCGAGTGGATTGCATACGATGAACCCGCTACAAAGCATGGGAAAACGCAACAGTCGACTGGCAAGGTTATGGCGTCTGTATTTTGGGATGCGCATGGCTATTTTCGTTGACTACCTTGAAAAAGGTAGGACCATCAACAGCGACTATTACATAGTTTTATTGGACCGTTTGAAGGACGATATGGCCGCCCTTGAAGAAAAAGAAAGTGCTGCTTTACCAAGACAATGCACCGTGTTACAAGTCAGCGAAAACGATAGCAAAAATCAATGAACTGAGCTTCGAACTGGTTTCGCCTGATTCTCTGGTCCCCAGCGACTATTTCTTGTTCCCAGATCTTAAAAGATTGCTCACTGGGAAGAATTTTTCGTCGAATGAAGAGGTGATCAACGAAACTGAGGCCTATTTTGAAGCATGTATGTATCCTTCGTACTACAGAAATGGTATCAAAAAGTTGGAGGGTCGCTATAATCAGTGTGTCACCCTTGAAGGGAGTTATGTTGAATAAAAAAAAACTAATTTTGCCAAAAAAATGTGTTTTACTATGGTATGCCGGGGACTTTTCAATTAACCTGTCATATGTTTCTATCAACCTGTTTTCTCGAAGGACACTTTATTCTAAGATAACTTTTATTATCATTCTCTTCGATATATTCCGCAAAACTATTACTCTTTTGGATATTCCTTTTTGGTCATTTTAATTTATTATTAATGTTCGGGACAACATTTTAGTAAATTTATATGGAATAATCAGATTTTGTTATCATTTGACAGTTTAATTAACTGTTAATTGCCTGATATTAGCCTTAGTTCTAAAATAGCTTAAAATTCACCGAAATATACGTAGTGTTTGGACATTATTAAAGTATCAATTTCCTAGAAAGTTGTAGAGTAATCTCTTTGAAACCAGCACATACATCTCTTTTTCAGCTCATATTTTCATCGATTCGATCGATTTAATTAAAAATCTCACAGTAATAAGATACATGACAAAATAAAATAAAATAATGTTAATTGACTTTTATAGATACGTTTGAAATAAATATTATGTACCATTTTTGTTCCTGATTTTTTTTGTTTTCTTTTTATATATTTTTACATATACATTACACTTTTACATTTTTTATACTCTAATAACATGGGAAAAAAATCTATTTTTCATGCATTTCACCTCGATTTTATTGACATAAATTTCAAACACTGAACCGCGATATTGTCAAATCGACTAGTATCACATTTTTGTTTGTCGTAACACGTTCAAAATCATTCGATAAAATCGGTAATCTTTCGGTTCTTCCTAGATGCAATGTCACTTCATTTACAGAGTATTCACTTCCCTACATTGAACTATGCACCATCCAGCTACATTTTCATCATATCGCAGCGAACTAATAGCTTTACCATCCATAGCGGAATCAAAATAATTCGATCTTCAAACATTTCTAACTTCAAAACATACATGCTTTCAGCATTCGCGTTCCTGCTAATAAGACAAACGCAATCTGCGAGAAAAATCCGACAACTATATTATATATTGAAAGTAACACGCAACATTTCAATTAAACGAATAATTCTGAAGACTATTAATAGACGTTTTAATGAAATAAAGGCAAAATTAAAGTTAATATGTAAATATATGTACATAATAAGAATTCGCCTATTATATACGTATTTTAATTAATCCAACGAAAGTGTACCTGATAATGGGGGTATTTCGTGGTACCTTTGCTGGAATCCGGGATGGAGGCGATTAGTTTCACATTATTCCCGAATAGGGTCCCTCTAATATGGTCGTATTGATTTTATGTTATCTCTTACCGCTGATTAGTGAAATGCTTATCTTGCGGAACTGTTACGTCCATAAGAGTTAGAGCACCTCGTAAAGTGTTGGTTACTATTAGTTTACTTGGATGGCATGTTGTAAGGATAAATTTTTGTAGTAATTTAGAGTTTTGTTGATGATATTAGCTATATATCGAAGGAATGTAATTTTTTTTTAAATATATTTTAAAGTCTCCTTTTACCAACTGTGGGTTTATCTGGACTGGGTCTAAAGTTTAACGTGGGCTCCGAACCACGGTCCTCAGCATTATTAAGCCTACCGACTGGCGAGTGGCCAACTTTAGAAATCATCCCAGAAGACATCCGGTCTTACCCAGCCTGGTTACTGGCGTGACTTAGACTCTTGCTTAGAACATTCACAAATTTTAAACAATCACAAACATAAATTTACGACCATGCCCCAGCAGGATTCGAATCCGCGGCTATCGCCACACTAGGAGGAGCATCCCATCCCAAGCCGACTAGAGTATAATTTTGATGCTATGTAGCTTAATACATACGAAATTTCTTAATACAAGGACTATCAGGATCAATGACTCTTTTTTATTCATAGAAAAATGTTTAACATCTAACAAATATTAAGGTATGTGGTTACATATTTTTTACATGCTAGCTGGCATTCATTAGAAATTCATCATTTTGATGAAATATTCATGAATAGAAATGGTAGGCAAGTGTGATGATAATATTTCTACAAATATATTTTTATGGCGTACACACTCGCATTTTCCATTGATTGCAGAAGAAAGGTGGGGCGTACTCACGTCCATGTTGTTGTATTACGTCAACAAATACATAAACTCAACAATATTATTTAGTTCAAAATTTGTCATGTTTAATAGACAAAACTGGTAGACCAAATTGAAATTAACCAAGAGTTTTCGAACGTTACTATATAAACGTTACTTTATTTATTATATATTAATATTTTTGGCAGTAATAGACAGCAAGAGATAAACAGAAAAGAAGTCTTAGTTCTATTAAATTTTATACGTTTTCATTTCGTTAACCCTAAGATAGATGATTTATTTCCTCTTTATTTATGTCGTCATTATTTATGTTTTTAAAAGTAACATTTTTCGAATTTGTCTAAGGTTTTACCTTTCAGATATCTCACCTTAACTACTATTAGATACCCAGTGATAGTAATGTTTCATTTTTAGGAACACATATTAGTGAACAATGAGGTGAACATTGAAACGACAAAGGCTTGTTTACTTAGGCAATTAGTAAGTTGTTCGTCAAGGACATGTCTCTCCATCTTTTTTCAACACATTGGTTGATGAAATTATACAAGTTTTCAAAAACAGATATGGTGTTCAAGATGCTGTTATAAGTCATTGATTGATTTGATTGGAACGTTTGCTGATGTTATCTATATTTACGAAGACAAATGTTGGTGCTTCTAACATTTTTCATCGTATAATTTCTGAGTGCACAGCAATGCACGAATTACAGAAGACACATCCATATATTATAAAATAGAGAGTAAAACAAGCCACTTGCTCTCCTGCTACATGTGCCAGTGCACAGTTGAGGACAAATTGAGAAACGTACATTAAAATGGTTTGGACATGTCTGTGGACTGAATTCCCTATAGGAAATATACATGTGTAGATATCATAGAAAATGGTCTGAAAAATAGGATGCTAACATTGGCCATAGGCAGAACAGCTGCTCTCCATTGCGAACTTTGTCAAAGTTAGTGAAATATTCATAAGAATGATGAAGACAATGGGGGCAATTTTCTTTTCCTCTGTACATTAACAGTTGTTAAGTATTTGAGCGATTTCACAAGCCTAGTCTGTGATTTTGTAAAATGGGGTAATTCATCCGAGTGAGAAAGCTGCTATTATATTTTAATAAATTTACTCAATCTGCAGCTAGAAATTATAATCAGGGTTGATACCTGGAAAATTCATAGTCAGAACAAACAAGCTTTTAATATTTATCTTGGTATTTTATCTTATCTATGTCATAAATATTTACTTCAATAGACTAGATTACTCGATTTAATCAAATTAATAATTAACGAATTAGTTTAAGAGTGAGTCTATTTCAGAAACTATAATAGAACAGTGGCTGCGTAGAATTTACTATAATATTAATTTTTAATTTGCAGCGAGATAAAAGGAACTTCGTTAGGGTTTAGCTTGACGCAAAAGGGGTGGTTATTTCCTCGTTATCACCGAGCGGGGTCCCTTATAATACCTTCGTATCGATTTTGTATTATTCTGTATCACTGATTAGTGAAAAGGTGATCCCTTTATGGCTGTTCGTAGTTTGGGAAAGTTTAAATCCCACCTATCCAACTTATTGTTATTGTTGGAAATTTAATTTATGTAAAAATATAATATATGCTGTAGTTGTTTCCGGTATTTTCATATATGTTCCTTAGGTCTGTCTTAAAAGATATAAATTTGCTTTATACATACTTTATACAAATTTCTTCTCCTTAGACATATATTTATTGAAAAAAAAATTGGTAATGTATTATAACACGACCCTACGAAAAAATGTCCGTTCTTTGTCTTAAAAAACGAAAAGAAAATACCTTTTTTGGTATTAGGTTTGCTTTTGTAAAAGCAAGAACTTGGTTTAATGCCGAGTTTCTGTACACTGCCCCAGAGACATCAACCATCAAGGATTGGTATAAGTTTAAACGTGGTGAAATAAGCACCGAAGACGGTTAACGCATTGGGCGCGCAAAAAAGTTTGTTACCGATGAGAACATTAAAAAATTCACAAAATGATTTTGAATGACCGTAAATTGAAATTGAATGAAAAGCAAACACTCTAAAGATATCAATTTCACTTGTACATGATATAATTCACGAATATTTGGGTATGAGAAAGCTCTATGCAAAGTGGGTGCCTTTGACCAAAAACAACGACGAGTTGATAATTCGGAGCGGTGTTTGAAGATGATCGAGCGTAATAAACCCGAGTTTTTGCGTCGATATGTGACAATGGATGAAACATGGCTCCATCATTTTACACCCAAATCCAATCGACATTTATCCGAGTGGACTGCACACGATGAACCCGCTCCAAAGCGTTGGAAAACGCAACAGTCGGCTGGCAGTCGGCTGGCAAGGTTATGGCGTCTGTATTTTGGGATGCGCATGGAATAATTTTCATGGACTACCTTGAACAGGGAATACCATCAAGAGTGACTATTACACAGTGTTATTGGACCATTTGAAGGACGAAATCGCCGAAAAACGGGCGCATTTGAAGAAAAAGAAAAAGTTACTTCACCAAGACAATGCACCGTGTCACAAGTCAATGAAAACGATGGCAAAAATCCATGAATTGGGCTTGGAATTGCTTCCTCATCCATCGTGTTCTCCGGATCTGGCCCCATCGACTATTTTCTGTTCTCAGATCTCAAAAGATTGCCCGCTGGGAAGAAATTTTCGTCGAATGAAGAGGTAATAGTCAAACCTGAGACCTACTTTGAAGCAAAGGACAAATCGTACTACAGAAATGGTATTCTTTTCTCTTGGGATAAAATTAGTTTCAGTCTGTTTTCATTAATATATAATAACAAATTCCATACTTTTTCATCAAATATTCATGTGTATAAAATATAATTTATGTGCTTAATGTTAAGTATTTCAGCTCTGTTAATGTACCGAAGATGATTAGAACTTATCAGCTCGTGAGCTTGTAGTAGTTGTTTTACTAAGTTTAATTTAATAACGTTTTATAATATTTACGACTAGTTAAATGGCAAATTTTATTTTAATTTTAGTATTTTACATACAAATTGGTTTACATAACTAGGAAAAAGTATTGTGAGAACATGATACAATACAAGTGATACTGAACTGAGTGAACATGAACAATATTTAAGTGGCCTAACGCTTTTATATATATATATATATTTTTTTTTTCTTTTTCATCTTTTCTCCAGTTTTTGCTTCGTAATTGTTATTTCATCTTATGAGAAATAATACATATTCTTGATGGCATTTATTGCATATTAAATGAGTACAATACACCAAAGCCAATATTCTATTCAACAGATATTTTTAATCAATCATCCAGATTGCCCAGATTTGCCTCTAAAACGATACCCTGTGAAAGTAGCTTTTACAAATTCTATAAATAAAATTGTAGAATCTTCGTATGCTACTTTATTACTAATTAACTGCATATATTTTTATTGTTTTGCAAATTGTATAAAAAGTAGGAATTTATTTAATTAACAACACACGAGATTAGATTGAAGAAAAATAGAAATAAATGGCTTAGAGGACCTACCAGCACCGACCTAGAATAAAAAATGAACAAAATCTTTTCCTGTTCTTGTTCAGCGATACGAATAACTAGGAAACTAATAAAAAAGGACGAACGGGAAGGGAAAACCGAACTTTTCTTATTTTCGCCCTTGACTGACGGCACCTTATTATTCGGATGGAGTGACGAGGGAAAAGACGACGGAAAATTGGGAATAGTTGCGAAAAAATCGAGGTTCTTTCCGCCGCCGTCGCCGGATTGATTAAAAGAGCGAGATAAATAATAACAGGCGATGAAATTGAATTAAATTCGATGCAGCCCTTTGCGGCGGAAGGCCGACTAATGAAAAAGAAAATGCTCCGCCCAGAGTTTGTTATTTCGGATGAATTATGGGCTCGATGCACGTTAATGGCGAGGCATTACATATAACCGAGGAGAAAATTATTGGGTTATATCGTTATTACCATTTCAACTTTGTGCATTAGTAAATTGTTAAAATTTATTACTATATCTTTCCTAAATTCCTAAAATATATATTAATTAAAATATTTTACCATTGTTCTGGCAACAAGTCGATACCGTGTCAAAACAAGGATTTTTGTTTCGGAAGATTTTCGCATTTCCTTACCATTTCGAAGTCGCGTATCATCCAAGCTGACAGATCAATTGAAAAGTCTCCGGCCTGACATATAGATGGCGCTACTAGGATTAAAAAACTACTAGGCTAATTAATTAAACTAGGATAGTTAATTTAAAAAATATCAACTGAACGTGTACGTCATATCATTCACGAATATTTGGGTATGAGAAAGTTCTGTGCAAAGTGGGTGCCGCGCGAGTTCACTTTTCACCAAAAACAACGACGAGTTGATGATTCGGAGCAGTGTTTGGAGATGATCAAGCGTAATAAACCCGAGTTTTTGCATCGATATATAACAATGGATGAAACATGGCTTCACCATTTCACTCCGAAGTCCAATCGACAGTCATCCGAGTGGACTGCAGACGATCAACCCGCTCCAAAGCGTGGGAAAACGCAACAGCCGACTGGCAAGGTTATGGCGCCTGTATTTTAGGATGCCGATGGAATAATTTTCATTGACTACCTTGAAAAAGGAAGGACCATCAACAGCGACTATTACCTAGCGTTATTGAACCGTTTGATGGACGAAATCGCCGAAAAACGGCCGCATTTGATGAAAAAGAAAGTGCTGTTTCACCAAGACAATGCACCGTGACACACAAACCCGAACAGTAGCAATACGTTAATTTGTAAATTAAGATTGTACTAAGCACATTTAAGATTTTAGGGTAAAATGATGTGGCTCGGTGAATGGAGGTAAATCGAAATGAAACAGTGGTGTTTACATGATGTGACCGTTATTTATTGACAATATAAAAAATGAGAAAAATACAAAGATAAAAAGGATGGCAGCGGAGTTACCTGAAGACTAGGCTTGGGCAGTCGATGGTGGCACGTCTTAACCAAACGAGGGTTGAGCACTCTATGACCGAAATACCCTTCAATAATATCCCAGATAAACGTCTCGGGGTTGCCGCCAGCTATTCGGTGTCGGGTTCCAATTGGCACCCCGCCCGTGTTCAACATCTGGGATTATATTTCTGGGTATTTTGTAGACCGTTATTCCACGATGTAAAATTCGACATGCCTCAATTCGCTACAAGATATATTACTGTAGGATATGATCAAAAATGAGTATATTGATATTTTGGTACAATTTTATATTGTTCATAACTGTTAGCGATAATGTTAATGTTTTAAACATTATAAAATGACTTAGGAATGAAATGACTGAACTGATTAGTTCTGGTTGTATAGACCTTATTTATTTTTAATATTATTTACTTAATAATAAATGATAGGTCTTTTTCTTTTATTTCAGAATACTTGATATACTAGATATATTTTTTTTGTATTATGTCAATATTTTCATGTTGTACGTATCATCCATTATTGTTTTTTTCTATAGACACATACGCTAAGCGTTCTGGTTTACTCTCTGTTTTGTTGGTTTCATTTATTTATAATTTCTGTACTTATCATTATAATGAATTCGAACACTTTCAGAAGATAAGATAATAGTATTGTAGTTGTTTAAAGTATAATGAAAACTTAGTAGGATATTAAACATAATTTGGTAGGACACCGCCTTACTTTTTCAGGCCATAAATACATTTTTTTCATTCATACATATGCTAAGAGTAACATTAAATTCTTTTTTTTTTTTAATTTGATTTATTTGTATACACTTATGCTACACATCATTCATTGTGACTGAATATTCATAATTGACTTTGATAAAGTATATAATCAACATAATTGATGAACAATATGTTATTTAATTGCATATTTTATTGTATTAATCGTTAAATAATTATTATTTAATATTTAGCAATGTTTTAAAATGTTTACAAAATTGCTGTAAGTACTTCAAAATATCCTCTGTTTTGTCCATATATGCAAAATTATATAGTTAGTAGTTTCATATGATCTGCTGCATATTTTTATTACTTTATTTACGTATTCATATTATTTTTATCTTTTACCAATATTTCTGACTGAAAGAATAATTGTTTTACCCAATATTTCAAATAACAATGCATCACACTTTGCTTGTTTATTTCACTCTTCGATGTAACAGTAGCTGTAATTTTTTTCTTGTCAGTAGCTTCATTTATAGCTATTATTTTATGCATTTTATGTAGATTTAGAATATTGCCCTTGCACGTAGCTCATCCTTTAATTTACCTTCTATGGCTTTCGTTAATCTTACTACGTCTCACGTGGTAACCAACAAATGAAAAATTAAAATTCTGTGAAGCTGCTTTATAGTTGTTAATATTCTTTGCAACATTAATTTTAACGCTCCTTTTTATTTTAACTTTTCTTAGCAGACATCAAATCAAATCAAAAGCTGCTTGCAAAAATCTAAATACCCTAACAAACAAAGAAGATAGACGGTTCTTGTTATTCTCGAATTTTGTTTACCTATGTTAGATTTTGCTTTCATAACCTTGATAGTGCTGGCGCATTTCAATTTATCCCTCTACAAAAGAAGTAAAATGTAACTTTTCCTTATTGTACTATTCTAATAGCTTTTTATCTAAAACCTATCTTTTTATCTTACTAACTGCAATTGGCACTATATTGTACGTCATCTATAACATGCATTGGCTGACTTATTTGATGGTTTATATGTATCTTGCTTGCATATTCTGATTATATATAATATATTTAAAACTTCTAACATGGTTGAATCGAGGAATATTGTATTTTTCGTCGATGAGTTTGTGCAGAAGATGTAGTTTACGTTATAAATATTCAACTGAATTCTCACATATATTTTTGAAAAATATTTCCCATTTTGTAGCGCTTCTCAGCTGCTGCTTTCCATCACCCCATCTGGATATAATAATGTGACGTCAGTCACGAACAAAAACAAGAAAACTTTTCGGCCTCTTCGCCCCTTTTATTAGTTTTCCAAACTCCGCTCATCGCCTCTCCAGGCGGACGGATATCGCGGGGCACTAGAAAATTTTCTACTTATTTTTAGTTGGGTATTAGTCAAAATTGGGGGAGACACTCGAGATGAGTTTCCTCGACTGATGGAGAGGCCGAGACATGAAAATCGTTAGCTTCGTTACTAATTTTAACCATAATTTAACGCGTTCATGAGTAGTTTTAGGTAATGTTTTAATATAGTTCGAACAATTGGCATACTTTCTGCACTAATAGAGATATGTTATGAAATACGAGGTTGCTATTTATATTTTGAGTATTAGCACGTTTCAAGTTCGAGTTTGGCCTTTATAATCATAACCCTCTTCAAAATGTAATCTTTTGAGCAGAACTTGTGTGTTGCTTACAGAGACTGGAAGATTTTCTCTCAGAGATAGCTCGTGAGCAATTTTGGTACGGTAATTTTTTATGATTTTCGACGTAGACTATCAAGACAGGGAGGTATCGATTAACTTACTTGGATTTTCTGGGATGATTCTGGCACCATTCTTTGCCACTGTGAAAAATTGCTATAGAGAATTTAATCAGAATTCAGTTATTGTCTCACGAAACATTGATGATGTACGCGAAGCGATATTGCAAGATCATAAGGTGATTTACTGCTGTGAAAAATATTTGTTCATGTTGGATCCCGCATACACTTTCGACAAAAGTTCAAAAAGTGTTCATGTCAATCTAGGATCTTGGATGCATGCGTATGAACCCCAAACAAAAGAACAATCTACTCCATAAGTCTTTCAAGATGATGCAGATTCGACAATATGACAATACTGATTCGTGTGTCGAAGCACTTCGATGCGAATGATGCCAGTTTTTTCGGAATAAGTGCACATTTAGTAGTACTGTGAATTTTAAATGGTACTCAACCATTTGTTTACTGCGTTTTGTGAAATACGAAAGAAGAAGTGGCAATGAGGAATTATTCCTCATTATGGTAATGCAGGATTCACGTATTGTTTGAAACAACCACCTCTCTGAAGATACTAAGAATAAGTTGCATGACTAATGTGTTTCAGCTTCTGAAGAAGTGCAACGTTGTACATTGAAAACTATCTTTTTGATGATCTCTAACTACAACCATAGTGCATAAATTGTCACGAAGATTAGTTCAAGCGCATGCAAAAATGTTTTGATCATCATGGAGAATACTTTGAAAACAGTACGGCCATTTTCACTAAATAATACTGTCTTGTCATTATTAATCTCAAAATATAAGTAGCAAACTTTCTTGTTGGTATAAATAGTTGTTATTAGAAATATTATATATTCTTTATAAGTACCGGGTATTAGTTAACCAAGAATTTTTGTAACTTTGAAAATTGTAAACGTGTTTCTTGGATTTCTCTCACATCTTATCGCGAGTTTCCTTTTCTGTCTTCTAGCGACTGAAAATTAGAGCTTTACAGAAAAAATATCGTTCAAAATCATACTTGGAGAATGCGGTGGTTGTTTTTAAACCTTTGCTGACATTTTGGCCAAAAATTAGTTTAAAATAGCTTCTTACTTTTTTGTCAACTATTTTGTTCATTTTAGCGAAGCTAATTTGCTGTAGACCGTTGTAGAGTGCTCAATGTCACTCAAATACACATGTTTTTGATAAATTCAAATTACCGTAAGTTTTTGCAACATTTTTAGCGATTTGACATTCCAAATTATCTTTGCGATGGAAAATTTAAAACAATTTCTTTGTTCTATATAATTGTATGTATATTTTATAATAATATCAAGGTTAGAAATATTTATGCTTATTACTAAAAGGAGTATAGACGTAGTATATAGACGTTATTATTTTCATATTTAATCAATCATGGTTGTCAGATACCATAGTGAGATATTATTGATAAGTTAAACCATCATTTAGGTTTATGTAATTTCTAAATTTATTGTTGTCTCTGAAATATAAACACAATATACCAATAATTCGAAATTTTTTTTTTTAAATTATCAGTTATAGTGATATTTTTCACACATTGAAAATATATTTAAAAATGGGATCTCATATATGGGACGATACTCGAAAGTATATTATAATCATAAAAAAGACGTATCAGATAGTATTTATAGCCTGTAGAGAGTGAAACAGTTTTCGAAGTTGAAGGCTGAGGTGAGGAGGATTTTTGAAAGATTTTTATAGTAAAATGAGCATATTTATGCCGTATTTTTCATCATGATCGATACTGATTAATTAATTTTACTTTTACTTATAATATGAATCTAGCTTTAGACCCAAATATTTGACAAAATATGTTAAAAAATCTGTCAAATTTTTTTCCATATTTTAAACCTTATCATTATTGTAAGAAAATTGATTCCTCTTCAGTATATAACAGTTCAGTGCGGTTTTAATTTAAAGTTTGATGGATATTAGAGAAAATTTCATTAAAATTAATTAATTATTAAATATTTTACATCGAAAGTATATTTTTTTTAAAAAAATATATTTTAAAGTCCCCTTTACCAATTATGGATTTATCTGTACTGGGCCTAAAGTTTAACGTGGGCTTCGATCCACGATCCTCAGCATTAAGCCTACTGACTGGCGAGTGACCAACTTTAGAAATCATCCCAGAAGACATCCCGGTCTTACCTAGCCTGGTTACTAGCGTGACCGGGATCATTTTCCTTGTCGGATTTTAGACTCTTGCCTAGAACATTCAAAACTTTTAAACAACCACAAACATAAATTTACGATCATGCCCTAGCGGGATTCGAACCCGCGGCTATCGCAACGGTAGGAGGACCGTCCCATTGCCTTACCACTGCGCCACCAAGCCGACAATGTATATTTATTATGTCGATATTTATTATATTAAACTAAGTTAATTGACAAGCTTGTCTAATAATATTATTTAAAGTTAGTAGAGCAAGGAGAATTGGAAAAATGATTAATAATTATTCACATTTAGTTTTTTTTTAATTGTTATAGACTGTAAATAATACTATAAGTTAATCTTTCAAATGTAGAAATATTGTTCTTGGGTTTTAACTTCATACTAAATCCAATCTCTTCTGTTATTTCTATTGTTCTATTCCTATAAACTTAACATAAAAACATTCTACTTGTTACTTGAACTTTTCTACCTCATCTAAACGCCTATTAAGTCCTCAATAGCTATCATTTGAGGTAAGTAAACGAGTTATTGCACACATAGTTAGGAAACTTGCCCCTTTCTCGACGTAAAGTGAATTTCCTTCGAGACCAAGACCCATTACCATGTAAAATGCGAATTAAAGTATCAGGGGGGACCGGCCGACCACCAAACAGGGGGCGTAAACCGGTCGGGTGGTTCGTTTCTAATGGGGAAGAGACAAAGGAAGTTCAGCCTCGAGACCGTCGGCTCCAGCCGATCTGGCGTCGGGCCACCAGCTAGTGACCGGAGCAGCGGCAGTTTGGCAAGAAAGTGTTTTATTAATGTGGTACGTGACAATGGGGGGTCGATGTTGAAAAAGTAGTCGGGAGAATCAGTGGGGGAGGGAGACTCGCGTTTTCGGTTTTGAATAATGACCGGGGCGGATTTTTTACGACAGTGTGATGTTATTTCCGCCAATCCGTGTTCTAATTGTACATCAAATGTCATTGCGGTGTTGGAGTAATTGATTTGTAATTTCAGATAATGTAATGGCGGTAATATGAAGATTTTACGACAGTTTCGCACATTTAACGTAATTTTATTGGCGATTTGCGGAATTATTATAGTTCTTGTGTAGAATATAAAATAATTTCCATACATCTTGTATGTAAATGCAAATTAATATCTAAATGTGTTGTTAATTGCAAAAGTCCAGAACATCTATATTAATTCGGCTAGTTTCTTCTCAAATATTTGAGAAAAATTGGAAACATTTTTAGCATTTTTAGCAAACATTTAGGAAACATATTTGAATCGGTCCGTCCATTTGATATTTTCTCTTCAAATTGTTCAGTCCTATAATTGGAGATCCTAGATAGGCTAATCGAATAATCAGGTTATAAAGATCGATTAGAACAAATAATCGATTAAATGAAACCATCTGACAAAACTTTTCGTCCTTTTACTTGTTTATTTGTTTTGTTCAAAGATAACAAGTGTTCGAAACCATACTATAAAGACAATAGCGTAGCACTTTCTTAATAATTTCATAATTGTAAACGCAACCTTAAAAATAACGTAACCTACTTTTTCCATCAATGTTTTTTGTTCGTGTTCTTTTTTATCGGTGTTTCTGTCAATGTTTATTTGTATCAATGTTTTGGACATGTTTGAATTTGAGAGTTGATGGAGTTTCAATAAGTGCGTTCTCTGTTTAAGCTCACGTAGATACCAGGTATACATTTTTTTTTCGGAAAAAATTACATAATTTTCAAGCAAATAGAAAAATTTATTTAATTAAAATATGTATTTTATTTTGGTTCTCTCCATTTTATTCCATATATCTTGCCCAACGTTCAGGAGACTTATGGATGCCATCTCAAAAAACTGTTTGTCCTTTGAGAAAATCCATTTATCGTACCATTTGGTAATTTCTTAGAAATTGGCGATGTACTGCTTTGAAAGCGCGAGTTCCATTGATGCGAAAATGTTATGGGTGTTTATTGATGTGGTGCTCATCTTCCCATCTTTTGGATGTTTCCCATTGCTCGTAGTCGATCGCTAATCGTTTGTTGGGCTACATTTAACGCTCCTGCCAGTTATTTTTGAGTTTGGATCTGGTCTACATCCAATAACTCTAACAGTTTCGCATCTTCAAACTTTTTCCGTCTACCAGAACATTATTTGTTTTGCATATGGAAACTATCACTTTTAAATTTTCGAAATCACGCCTCACATGTTTTTAAAATGATGACTTCGATGACATTTTCAAAGAGGTATAAATCTATGGCGGTGTTAATTTCGTAAAAGATAACATGCATAGCTTTGAAGCTTAGTATCAGTAGAATAAAATGGCATATGCATTGCGCGCTTAAGCCTAGCGACGTCTGTTAGAAAAACCGATAATGACTTTCGGGTATATCTAGTCTGTTAAAATACATAGTATAGTATATTAACATTTTGCATATCTCTTTGTTATAATTTATAACTATTTTCTACAAATTTTGCCAAATCTAGCGGCTGGATATGCTGGATAAATGCTGTAGTTCGACATTATCGCAAACAATATTTCTGCGTAGTTCGAACTATTTAAGTATTAGAACATTTTAGTTTAATTATGTTAATAATGCTGATGGGCCTTAAATAAGCATTTATAATGTAATTTGGTTAAATAATTCCATAATACTCATGCAAATTCCATGGGTTGATGTCAGCCAGTGGAGCTAATATCTCACGGTTGAAGCAATAAATGGAGAATAGGATGGATGAGGTGAGGTGTTTTCATGTTGCTAAACCACTCTAAACAATCACCCAAAATAAGGTAATCTTTCATAATAGTTTTGTTTGGTTAGAGCCTTTAATTTTACAACTTAGTATAGTTTTGGCTATCCGGAGTATCAAATTTGGTTTGCTCAACAAACCGGGACAATAGAACACGTTCACAGATTGGCCAACCAAATAAATACATACTAAAATGCTGCATTTCTCGATCGCAAGCTTTTGATAAAGTGTGGCATACTATGACTGTTACTTCAAGTTAAACTGAAAAAGATTCTGACAAAGGTTGCCACCCGCATTTCCAGCCAGTAAAAACTCACACATCTTAGTATGAGACAGAGTGACGAATACTCTATAATAAATAACTACATCCAATCAGGTGTTCCACAGGGCAGTGTCCTTGGCCTAGTATTATATCTCTTATATAGAGCTGATGACTTACCGATATCAAGAACCACTACTGGCAACATATGCTTTTGATACGGCGATTTATAATATCACGAGTATATCAACCTAAAGGAATCTATTTATATTTAAAAACATGGAATATCTAAGCTAATGAGACAATATATTTGGATCGAAATATGAATTGAAATAATCATATGTTAATAAAGTGTAAACAACTTCAGTTTATACTGGATCCGATGTATTGGCTTATAGAGCGACAATCGAAATTAACCATAGATATCAAGGTTTAACATCTATGGTAGAGATCTGTGGGGTACTACTAGCGAATTCAACATGGTCGTTCTTCAGAGATTCCAAAATAAAGTGCTGAACCCTTAATGAGTGCGATCCAAAGTAGCGGTGCATTCGAATATATTCGCCAAACAATGAAATATGCTCTACATCAGTAAAGTGTGAATACTTTGATGTAAAACGCCCCATGATGGTTCAATTTTGTTGTGGGCTTGCGATTGTGAGGGCCAGTGCATATGCTTGATGATATTCCCTCAAATCAAGACCGAATCACTGATTGAATGATTTACTGGCTGTGTTGGCAATGGTTTAGGAATCAAACTTCAATGATATGTTAGCTTTTTGAAGGTCTCGGCGTACTGTTTTTGCCGAAACGATGTTACTCAAGGGACTGTTGAAAACTCCCACTTTTCTCGTGTTAGTTATAATTTTGAGCGATCTTTTACATGTTATGCGAATATAATATACATCACGTAAGATGCTTATTGCTGCCCATTGTGCAAATTATAGAGTTCTATGAGAATAACTAAAATAATATTATATCATACAGGCATTGTATATTTTAATGATTTGGGTTAAAACATTTACCCGGTGAAAGTTTACATTTTTTCCATATTCATCCTTGGTGATATTTTAGAAGCAATTATGTAATATCGTTTCAATGTCGGCCTGTTTTTGGTAAAACTTCCCGCAGTGTTTTTACGCTTTTCCCCAGTCAAACTCTCGGCCGAGCTCTCTGTCTCTCTCTCTCGCCGTAATCCCTTTTAAAATATTTCCATGGCGTGCAAACGTCTGGTGACACACAACTATAGCCATTTCGCATGCGACATTATCGCGTCCGTTCACAAAATAAACGTTTCCTCCTTTCCTGAAGTTATTCTCAGACCGTCGATCTAAATAACGCACTACGCATCGCTGATGAATACTGACGTTCGGTACAAACAACCCGGTTTCTGAAGGTGTACTGTTGATATATATAGGTCAATAAATACTCTTGTATTCATTATATTCATTAACACTTAACATGGTGGACGCAATCGGTTAAAATTCTACGTTTCTAGCTCAGCAATAACATTATACAAACATATCTGATCGGTATCAAGGTACGTTTGAAATTTAAGCGTCTCCCTCGATTTACCCCCCTTCCCCTAACGGATTCTAATTTGGTTCCAATAGGACCACCTCGGAAGTGCACTCTTTCGAATAAAAGTAGAATTTTGAAAATCGGCACAGAACTGACGGCAAAATCGGCGAACATAAATTTAAAAAAATATATAGCCGAACATAGAACCTCCTCTTTTTCGTCAGTCGGTTAAAAAATAAACATCAAAACCAATAAATAGTTCATATGAAATCGGTTCTGGTCAATTTTAAGTTTAAGTTTGTGAAGGGAGGCAGAAGCTGGCGAGAGTTATATTATATCATGGGGAAGTCTCAACTATGTGTTTCAAAGTTGTGCTTGGCTATTGCTGAACGTTTTAAACAATTAGTATGTTTATTTTTAACAATTAGTTGAAATCTAATATAAAGCAAAAAAGATTTAATGGAAGAAAAATTGAGTTTTAATAATCATAATTATGATCACTTGGTACTTTCGAAAACATTAAGAAATAATTCAGTTTTAAAAGGAATTATTAGGATGTTCATAGTGGGAAGTGATACCTACTATATTTAACATACTCTGCTTATTATTGGTTTAATTCTGTGTCTTTGGTCTTAACTGGAGAATAGTCTCTATTGAATTTACTGGAATTTGGTTAATTTAGATTTTAACTATAAAATAAGTTGAAAGATACATGCATGTTGTAGTTTAAGATACAGTATATATAATAATTTATTTTATATTTTCATATTTCAACATATTTCATACTTTACATTGTTTTTAATATATGGTCTTCATATATGAATGTAAGACGATATTAGAGTTATTAGAGATTATTAGAGCCAACACCTGAGGAGTGACTTATATAATATCGTAATAAGTTATTGAAAAAATAATTGCATTAATATATTATAAAAAAGTAGACAAAACATGTGTTTTCTACCTGAAATTAAAGAACCTAGAATAATTCTAGTATTAGAGAGCACTAGAGAATACTGGAGAATACTGGATAACTAAACCCTTTATATAACACTAGAGTTATTGTATTGTTAGTTAATGTACATCATGGGGAAATGTCACAGTTTGTCAACTCAACTATGTGTTTCAAAGTTGTGCTTGGCTATTGCTGAACGTTTTTAACAATTAGTATGTTTGAAACGTGATATAAGGCATAAAGGAGATAATGGAAGAAAAATTGAGTTTTAGTAATCATAATTATGATCACTTGGTTATTTCGAAAACATTAAGATATAATTCAGTTTTAAAAGGAATTATTAGCATGTTCATAGTGGGAAGTGATACCCATTATATTTAACATACTCTTCTTATTATTGGTTTAATTCTGTGCCTTTGGTCTTAACTGGATGATAGTCTTTATTGAATTTACTGGAATTTGGTTAATTTGGATTTTAACTATAAAATAAGTGGAAAGATACATGCATGTTATAGTTTAAGATACAGTATATATAATAATTTCTTTTATATTTTCATATTTCAGCATATTTCATATTTTACATTGTTTTTAATATATTGTAATCATATATGAATGTAGGACGATATTAAAGGTATTAGAGATTATTAGAGCCAACATCTGAGGAGTGACTAATATAATATCGCAATAAGTTATTGAAAAAATAATTGCATTAATATATTATAAAAAGTAGACAAAACATTGTAGTATTTTCTACCTTAAATTAAAAAACCTAGAATAATTCTAGTATTAGAGAGTACTAGAGAATACTGGAGAATACTGGATAATTAAACCCTTTATATAACACTAGAGTTATTGTATTGTTAGTTATTGTACATCATGGGGAAATGTCACAGTTTGTCAACTCAAATATGTGTTTCAAACTTGTTCTTGGCTATTGCTGAACGTTTTTAACAATTAGTATGTTTGAAACGTGATATAAGGCATAAAGGAGATAATGGAAGAAAAATTGAGTTTTAGTAATCATAATTATGATCACTTGGTTATTTCGAAAACATTAAGATATAATTCAGTTTTAAAAGGAATTATTAGCATGTTCATAGTGGGAAGTGATACCCATTATATTTAACATACTCTTCTTATTATTGGTTTAATTCTGTGCCTTTGGTCTTAACTGGATGATAGTCTTTATTGAATTTACTGGAATTTGGTTAATTTGGATTTTAACTATAAAATAAGTGGAAAGATACATGCATGTTATAGTTTAAGATACAGTATATATAATAATTTCTTTTATATTTTCATATTTCAGCATATTTCATATTTTACATTGTTTTTAATATATTGTATTCATATATGAATGTAGGACGATATTAAAGGTATTAGAGATTATTAGAGCCAACATCTGAGGAGTGACTAATATAATATCGCAATAAGTTATTGAAAAAATAATTGCATTAATATATTATAAAAAGTAGACAAAACATTGTAGTATTTTCTACCTTAAATTAAAAAACCTAGAATAATTCTAGTATTAGAGAGTACTAGAGAATACTGGAGAATACTGGATAATTAAACCCTTTATATAACACTAGAGTTATTGTATTGTTAGTTATTGTACATCATGGGGAAATGTCACAGTTTGTCAACTCAAATATGTGTTTCAAACTTGTTCTTGGCTATTGCTGAACGTTTTTAACAATTAGTATGTTTGAAACGTGATATAAGGCATAAAGGAGATAATGGAAGAAAAATTGAGTTTTAGTAATCATAATTATGATCACTTGGTTATTTCGAAAACATTAAGATATAATTCAGTTTTAAAAGGAATTATTAGCATGTTCATAGTGGGAAGTGATACCCATTATATTTAACATACTCTTCTTATTATTGGTTTAATTCTGTGCCTTTGGTCTTAACTGGATGATAGTCTTTATTGAATTTACTGGAATTTGGTTAATTTGGATTTTAACTATAAAATAAGTGGAAAGATACATGCATGTTATAGTTTAAGATACAGTATATATAATAATTTCTTTTATATTTTCATATTTCAGCATATTTCATATTTTACATTGTTTTTAATATATTGTATTCATATATGAATGTAGGACGATATTAAAGGTATTAGAGATTATTAGAGCCAACATCTGAGGAGTGACTAATATAATATCGCAATAAGTTATTGAAAAAATAATTGCATTAATATATTATAAAAAGTAGACAAAACATTGTAGTATTTTCTACCTTAAATTAAAAAACCTAGAATAATTCTAGTATTAGAGAGTACTAGAGAATACTCGAGAATACTGGATAATTAAACCCTTTATATAACACTAGAGTTATTGTATTGTTAGTTATTGTACATCATGGGGAAATGTCACAGTTTGTCAACTCAAATATGTGTTTCAAACTTGTTCTTGGCTATTGCTGAACGTTTTTAACAATTAGTATGTTTGAAACGTGATATAAGGCATAAAGGAGATAATGGAAGAAAAATTGAGTTTTAGTAATCATAATTATGATCACTTGGTTATTTCGAAAACATTAAGATATAATTCAGTTTTAAAAGGAATTATTAGCATGTTCATAGTGGGAAGTGATACCCATTATATTTAACATACTCTTCTTATTATTGGTTTAATTCTGTGCCTTTGGTCTTAACTGGATGATAGTCTTTATTGAATTTACTGGAATTTGGTTAATTTGGATTTTAACTATAAAATTAGTCGAAAGATACATGCATGTTGTAGTTTAAGATACAGTATATATAATAATTTCTATTATATTTTCATATTTCAACATATTTCATACTTTACATTGTTTAATATATTGTCGTCATATATGAATGTAGGACGATATTAGAGTTATTAGAGATTATTAGAGCCAGCGTCTGAGGAGTGACTAATATAATATCGCAATAAGTTATTGAAAAAATAATTTCATTAATATATTATAAAAAGTAGACAAAACATGTGTTTTCTACCTGAAATTAAAGAACCTAGAATAATTCTAGTATTAGAGAGCACTAGAGAATACTGGAGAATACTGGATAATTAAACCCTTTATATAACACTAGAGTTATTGTATTGTTAGTTAATGTACATCATGGGGAAATGTCACAGTTTGTCAACTCAACTATGTGTTTCAAAGTTGTGCTTGGCTATTGCTGAATGTTTTTAACAATTACTATGTTTGAAACGTAATATAAAGCAAAAAGGAGTTAATGGAAGAAAAATTGAGTTTTAGGAATCATAATTATGATCACTTGGTTGTTTCGAAAACACTAAGAAATAATTCAGTTTTAAAAGGAATTATTAGGATGTTCATAGTGGGAAGTGATACCCGCTATATTTATTAACATACTCTACTTATTATTGGTTTAATTCTGTGCCTTTGGTCTTAACTGGTGAATAGTCTCTATTGAATTTACTGGAATTTGGTTAATTTGGATTTTAACTATAAAATAAGTCGAAAGATACATGCATGTTGTAGTTTAAGATACAGTATATATAATAATTTCTATTATATTTTCATATTTCAACATATTTCATACTTTACATTGTTTAATATATTGTCGTCATATATGAATGTAGGACGATATTAGAGTTATTAGAGATTATTAGAGCCAGCGTCTGAGGAGTGACTAATATAATATCGCAATAAATTATTGAAAAAATAATTGCCTTAATATATTATATAAAAAATAGCAAAACATGTGTTTTCTACCTGAAATTAAAAAACCTGGAATAATTCTAGTATTAGAGAGCACTAGAGAATACTGGAGAATACTGGATAATTAAACCCTTTATATAACACTAGAGTTATTGTATTGTTAGTTAATGTACATCATGGGGAAATGTCACAGTTTGTCAACTCAACTATGTGTTTCAAAGTTGTGCTTGGCTATTGCTGAATGTTTTTAACAATTACTATGTTTGAAACGTAATATAAAGCAAAAAGGAGTTAATGGAAGAAAAATTGAGTTTTAGGAATCATAATTATGATCACTTGGTTGTTTCGAAAACACTAAGAAATAATTCAGTTTTAAAAGGAATTATTAGGATGTTCATAGTGGGAAGTGATACCCGCTATATTTATTAACATACTCTACTTATTATTGGTTTAATTCTGTGCCTTTGGTCTTAACTGGTGAATAGTCTCTATTGAATTTACTGGAATTTGGTTAATTTGGATTTTAACTATAAAATAAGTCGAAAGATACATGCATGTTGTAGTTTAAGATACAGTATATATAATAATTTCTATTATATTTTCATATTTCAACATATTTCATACTTTACATTGTTTAATATATTGTCGTCATATATGAATGTAGGACGATATTAGAGTTATTAGAGATTATTAGAGCCAGCGTCTGAGGAGTGACTAATATAATATCGCAATAAGTTATTGAAAAAATAATTTCATTAATATATTATAAAAAGTAGACAAAACATGTGTTTTCTACCTGAAATTAAAGAACCTAGAATAATTCTAGTATTAGAGAGCACTAGAGAATACTGGAGAATACTGGATAATTAAACCCTTTATATAACACTAGAGTTATTGTATTGTTAGTTAATGTACATCATGGGGAAATGTCACAGTTTGTCAACTCAACTATGTGTTTCAAAGTTGTGCTTGGCTATTGCTGAATGTTTTTAACAATTACTATGTTTGAAACGTAATATAAAGCAAAAAGGAGTTAATGGAAGAAAAATTGAGTTTTAGGAATCATAATTATGATCACTTGGTTGTTTCGAAAACACTAAGAAATAATTCAGTTTTAAAAGGAATTATTAGGATGTTCATAGTGGGAAGTGATACCCGCTATATTTATTAACATACTCTACTTATTATTGGTTTAATTCTGTGCCTTTGGTCTTAACTGGTGAATAGTCTCTATTGAATTTACTGGAATTTGGTTAATTTGGATTTTAACTATAAAATAAGTCGAAAGATACATGCATGTTGTAGTTTAAGATACAGTATATATAATAATTTCTATTATATTTTCATATTTCAACATATTTCATACTTTACATTGTTTAATATATTGTCGTCATATATGAATGTAGGACGATATTAGAGTTATTAGAGATTATTAGAGCCAGCGTCTGAGGAGTGACTAATATAATATCGCAATAAATTATTGAAAAAATAATTGCCTTAATATATTATATAAAAAATAGCAAAACATGTGTTTTCTACCTGAAATTAAAAAACCTGGAATAATTCTAGTATTAGAGAGCACTAGAGAATACTGGAGAATACTGGATAATTAAACCCTTTATATAACACTAGAGTTATTGTATTGTTAGTTAATGTACATCATGGGGAAATGTCACAGTTTGTCAACTCAACTATGTGTTTCAAAGTTGTGCTTGGCTATTGCTGAATGTTTTTAACAATTACTATGTTTGAAACGTAATATAAAGCAAAAAGGAGTTAATGGAAGAAAAATTGAGTTTTAGGAATCATAATTATGATCACTTGGTTGTTTCGAAAACACTAAGAAATAATTCAGTTTTAAAAGGAATTATTAGGATGTTCATAGTGGGAAGTGATACCCGCTATATTTATTAACATACTCTACTTATTATTGGTTTAATTCTGTGCCTTTGGTCTTAACTGGTGAATAGTCTCTATTGAATTTACTGGAATTTGGTTAATTTGGATTTTAACTATAAAATAAGTCGAAAGATACATGCATGTTGTAGTTTAAGATACAGTATATATAATAATTTCTATTATATTTTCATATTTCAACATATTTCATACTTTACATTGTTTAATATATTGTCGTCATATATGAATGTAGGACGATATTAGAGTTATTAGAGATTATTAGAGCCAGCGTCTGAGGAGTGACTAATATAATATCGCAATAAGTTATTGAAAAAATAATTTCATTAATATATTATAAAAAGTAGACAAAACATGTGTTTTCTACCTGAAATTAAAGAACCTAGAATAATTCTAGTATTAGAGAGCACTAGAGAATACTGGAGAATACTGGATAATTAAACCCTTTATATAACACTAGAGTTATTGTATTGTTAGTTAATGTACATCATGGGGAAATGTCACAGTTTGTCAACTCAACTATGTGTTTCAAAGTTGTGCTTGGCTATTGCTGAATGTTTTTAACAATTACTATGTTTGAAACGTAATATAAAGCAAAAAGGAGTTAATGGAAGAAAAATTGAGTTTTAGGAATCATAATTATGATCACTTGGTTGTTTCGAAAACACTAAGAAATAATTCAGTTTTAAAAGGAATTATTAGGATGTTCATAGTGGGAAGTGATACCCGCTATATTTATTAACATACTCTACTTATTATTGGTTTAATTCTGTGCCTTTGGTCTTAACTGGTGAATAGTCTCTATTGAATTTACTGGAATTTGGTTAATTTGGATTTTAACTATAAAATAAGTCGAAAGATACATGCATGTTGTAGTTTAAGATACAGTATATATAATAATTTCTATTATATTTTCATATTTCAACATATTTCATACTTTACATTGTTTAATATATTGTCGTCATATATGAATGTAGGACGATATTAGAGTTATTAGAGATTATTAGAGCCAGCGTCTGAGGAGTGACTAATATAATATCGCAATAAGTTATTGAAAAAATAATTTCATTAATATATTATAAAAAGTAGACAAAACATGTGTTTTCTACCTGAAATTAAAGAACCTAGAATAATTCTAGTATTAGAGAGCACTAGAGAATACTGGAGAATACTGGATAATTAAACCCTTTATATAACACTAGAGTTATTGTATTGTTAGTTAATGTACATCATGGGGAAATGTCACAGTTTGTCAACTCAACTATGTGTTTCAAAGTTGTGCTTGGCTATTGCTGAATGTTTTTAACAATTACTATGTTTGAAACGTAATATAAAGCAAAAAGGAGTTAATGGAAGAAAAATTGAGTTTTAGGAATCATAATTATGATCACTTGGTTGTTTCGAAAACACTAAGAAATAATTCAGTTTTAAAAGGAATTATTAGGATGTTCATAGTGGGAAGTGATACCCGCTATATTTATTAACATACTCTACTTATTATTGGTTTAATTCTGTGCCTTTGGTCTTAACTGGTGAATAGTCTCTATTGAATTTACTGGAATTTGGTTAATTTGGATTTTAACTATAAAATAAGTCGAAAGATACATGCATGTTGTAGTTTAAGATACAGTATATATAATAATTTCTATTATATTTTCATATTTCAACATATTTCATACTTTACATTGTTTAATATATTGTCGTCATATATGAATGTAGGACGATATTAGAGTTATTAGAGATTATTAGAGCCAGCGTCTGAGGAGTGACTAATATAATATCGCAATAAGTTATTGAAAAAATAATTTCATTAATATATTATAAAAAGTAGACAAAACATGTGTTTTCTACCTGAAATTAAAGAACCTAGAATAATTCTAGTATTAGAGAGCACTAGAGAATACTGGAGAATACTGGATAATTAAACCCTTTATATAACACTAGAGTTATTGTATTGTTAGTTAATGTACATCATGGGGAAATGTCACAGTTTGTCAACTCAACTATGTGTTTCAAAGTTGTGCTTGGCTATTGCTGAATGTTTTTAACAATTACTATGTTTGAAACGTAATATAAAGCAAAAAGGAGTTAATGGAAGAAAAATTGAGTTTTAGGAATCATAATTATGATCACTTGGTTGTTTCGAAAACACTAAGAAATAATTCAGTTTTAAAAGGAATTATTAGGATGTTCATAGTGGGAAGTGATACCCGCTATATTTATTAACATACTCTACTTATTATTGGTTTAATTCTGTGCCTTTGGTCTTAACTGGTGAATAGTCTCTATTGAATTTACTGGAATTTGGTTAATTTGGATTTTAACTATAAAATAAGTCGAAAGATACATGCATGTTGTAGTTTAAGATACAGTATATATAATAATTTCTATTATATTTTCATATTTCAACATATTTCATACTTTACATTGTTTAATATATTGTCGTCATATATGAATGTAGGACGATATTAGAGTTATTAGAGATTATTAGAGCCAGCGTCTGAGGAGTGACTAATATAATATCGCAATAAGTTATTGAAAAAATAATTTCATTAATATATTATAAAAAGTAGACAAAACATGTGTTTTCTACCTGAAATTAAAGAACCTAGAATAATTCTAGTATTAGAGAGCACTAGAGAATACTGGAGAATACTGGATAATTAAACCCTTTATATAACACTAGAGTTATTGTATTGTTAGTTAATGTACATCATGGGGAAATGTCACAGTTTGTCAACTCAACTATGTGTTTCAAAGTTGTGCTTGGCTATTGCTGAATGTTTTTAACAATTACTATGTTTGAAACGTAATATAAAGCAAAAAGGAGTTAATGGAAGAAAAATTGAGTTTTAGGAATCATAATTATGATCACTTGGTTGTTTCGAAAACACTAAGAAATAATTCAGTTTTAAAAGGAATTATTAGGATGTTCATAGTGGGAAGTGATACCCGCTATATTTATTAACATACTCTACTTATTATTGGTTTAATTCTGTGCCTTTGGTCTTAACTGGTGAATAGTCTCTATTGAATTTACTGGAATTTGGTTAATTTGGATTTTAACTATAAAATAAGTCGAAAGATACATGCATGTTGTAGTTTAAGATACAGTATATATAATAATTTCTATTATATTTTCATATTTCAACATATTTCATACTTTACATTGTTTAATATATTGTCGTCATATATGAATGTAGGACGATATTAGAGTTATTAGAGATTATTAGAGCCAGCGTCTGAGGAGTGACTAATATAATATCGCAATAAATTATTGAAAAAATAATTGCCTTAATATATTATATAAAAAATAGCAAAACATGTGTTTTCTACCTGAAATTAAAAAACCTGGAATAATTCTAGTATTAGAGAGCACTAGAGAATACTGGAGAATACTGGATAATTAAACCCTTTATATAACACTAGAGTTATTGTATTGTTAGTTAATGTACATCATGGGGAAATGTCACAGTTTGTCAACTCAACTATGTGTTTCAAAGTTGTGCTTGGCTATTGCTGAATGTTTTTAACAATTACTATGTTTGAAACGTAATATAAAGCAAAAAGGAGTTAATGGAAGAAAAATTGAGTTTTAGGAATCATAATTATGATCACTTGGTTGTTTCGAAAACACTAAGAAATAATTCAGTTTTAAAAGGAATTATTAGGATGTTCATAGTGGGAAGTGATACCCGCTATATTTATTAACATACTCTACTTATTATTGGTTTAATTCTGTGCCTTTGGTCTTAACTGGTGAATAGTCTCTATTGAATTTACTGGAATTTGGTTAATTTGGATTTTAACTATAAAATAAGTCGAAAGATACATGCATGTTGTAGTTTAAGATACAGTATATATAATAATTTCTATTATATTTTCATATTTCAACATATTTCATACTTTACATTGTTTAATATATTGTCGTCATATATGAATGTAGGACGATATTAGAGTTATTAGAGATTATTAGAGCCAGCGTCTGAGGAGTGACTAATATAATATCGCAATAAATTATTGAAAAAATAATTGCCTTAATATATTATATAAAAAATAGCAAAACATGTGTTTTCTACCTGAAATTAAAAAACCTGGAATAATTCTAGTATTAGAGAGCACTAGAGAATACTGGAGAATACTGGATAATTAAACCCTTTATATAACACTAGAGTTATTGTATTGTTAGTTAATGTACATCATGGGGAAATGTCACAGTTTGTCAACTCAACTATGTGTTTCAAAGTTGTGCTTGGCTATTGCTGAATGTTTTTAACAATTACTATGTTTGAAACGTAATATAAAGCAAAAAGGAGTTAATGGAAGAAAAATTGAGTTTTAGGAATCATAATTATGATCACTTGGTTGTTTCGAAAACACTAAGAAATAATTCAGTTTTAAAAGGAATTATTAGGATGTTCATAGTGGGAAGTGATACCCGCTATATTTATTAACATACTCTACTTATTATTGGTTTAATTCTGTGCCTTTGGTCTTAACTGGTGAATAGTCTCTATTGAATTTACTGGAATTTGGTTAATTTGGATTTTAACTATAAAATAAGTCGAAAGATACATGCATGTTGTAGTTTAAGATACAGTATATATAATAATTTCTATTATATTTTCATATTTCAACATATTTCATACTTTACATTGTTTAATATATTGTCGTCATATATGAATGTAGGACGATATTAGAGTTATTAGAGATTATTAGAGCCAGCGTCTGAGGAGTGACTAATATAATATCGCAATAAATTATTGAAAAAATAATTGCCTTAATATATTATATAAAAAATAGCAAAACATGTGTTTTCTACCTGAAATTAAAAAACCTGGAATAATTCTAGTATTAGAGAGCACTAGAGAATACTGGAGAATACTGGATAATTAAACCCTTTATATAACACTAGAGTTATTGTATTGTTAGTTAATGTACATCATGGGGAAATGTCACAGTTTGTCAACTCAACTATGTGTTTCAAAGTTGTGCTTGGCTATTGCTGAACGTTTTTAACAATTACTATGTTTGAAACGTAATATAAAGCAAAAAGGAGTTAATGGAAGAAAAAATGAGTTTTAGGAATCATAATTATGATCACTTGGTTGTTTCGAAAACACTAAGAAATAATTCAATTTTAAAAGGAATTATTAGGATGTTCATAGTGGGAAGTGATACCCACTATATTTAACATACTCTACTTATTATTGGTTTAATTCTGTGCCTTAGGTCTTAACTGGAGAATAGTCTCTATTGAATTTACTGGAATTTGATTCATTTGGATTTTAACTATAATATTAGTCGAAAGATACATGCATGTTGTAGTTTAAGATACAGTATATATAATAATTTCTATTATATTTTCATATTTCAACATATTTCATACTTTACATTGTTTAATATATTGTCGTCATATATGAATGTAGGACGATATTAGAGTTATTAGAGATTCTTAGAGCGTCTGAGGAGTGACTAATATAATATCGCAATAAATTATTGAAAAAATAATTGCATTAATATATTATAAAAAAGTAGACAAAACATGTGTTTTCTACCTTAAATTAAAAAACCTAGAATAATTCTACTATTAAAGAGTACTAGAGAATACTGGATAACTAAACCCTTTATATAACACTAGAGCGATTGCACAGATTCTCAAAGCTAAAAAATAGTTCAGATGTCTTATTGGGTTAAATAATATTAGGTGCTTGTAGGTATTTTGATGATTTAATCAGAAAGGTTATTTATAAAGGGTTAGAAGGTTTTTAATATCTTCGAAGGAATGTGCTAAGAGGACTATTTGGGATGTTTAGCAAAACTGTCTTCATCTTGATAATAAATTAATTTTGAAAGACTTTTCATGATGTAGGTATGTAGGAGCAGGAGAATTATGTCCATGTTGATTTAAAATTGGTTTATTATTATTGGCAAATTATGAAGCGGTTCTTGAGAAGGAACTATGTACATAACTAAATACAAAATGTATCATCATAATTACCATTCCATAGCCGATGATAGTCTTTGAATTTGTTTTTAGTTGTGTATTAATTGTCCCCATCTTAAACGAATGACTTCATTTCTAATAAAAATTAATAGTGAATCTTAAGTAAAATCTATGCAATCCGTGCATGGATGTAATAACTTCAATACACATTTATGCGATGGTCAGTTTCCAAAAGCAATGTTCGTTATTTTTCTAAAAATATATCTCCTGTATGCCAATAGTTTAGACATATATTTCAGAAGCAGTGAAATATGTTAAATCACACGCTTGCATTTCTTACAAGTTTATATTTGGAATTTTACAATGTTTACTTTTAGTACATTTACTCTACTTGTTCTTTAATGGGTTTATAGTTGCTGTTATTGATACACTTATTCCTAAATTATTTCGAATTCACGATTATATGATCCAGTTACCGAGCCGATTATTATGTCCGCTTTATACACTATCTAATTCTGTTTCCGACGGCTGGAACAGAATCTGTGAATTGCATTCTACTGAATTAGTTCCGTTGGCAGGTTTATATTCGTTACTCCCAAACACTGCAAGGTTTGATGAAGTGTCTATTTGCAGATACATTGGTGTTAATATTGTTGACTAATTAATATAATATAATAGTATTCAAAGCTTTTTTAGTAATGCGTCATTGATATTTGTGACGTCGAAAAATTGCAATGTTCCAACAGATATCCAATTTGAATCTGCTTATGTGTCACATATATCTTTATATACAATTCTTCTGTCTGTGTGTATGTAATGGAGCTTCTAAACAGTTGGATGGATTTTGATACATTTTTTTGCGGGTTTATGTGTTTAGAGATTATAGTAACAGTTAGACTCAGTAGCTTGCTGCGATGAGGCTCCAGCAATTATTTAAAAATATTTTTGATTTCAAGTGGCGAATATCTGTCAAAGTGGCAACTTTATGGCAGCTGCTGCAATAATGAGTCTTCCTATTATAATATAATTAGATTTTATAACAGGTTAATTGAGAAAAAGTGCTCGGTCTACCATAGTAAAACATTTTTTTTTGGCAAAATTAGTTTTTTTTATTCAACATAATTCCCTTCAAGAGTGATACACCGATTATGGCGACGCTCCAATCTTTCGATGCCATTTTTGTCGTACGATATGTCCTTTGCTTCAAAATGGGTCTCAGATTCGTCGATCACCTCTTCATTCGATGAAAATTTCCTCCCAGCGACCGTTCTTTTGAGATCTGAGAACAGGAAGTAGTCGCTGGGGGCCAGATCTGGAGAATACGGTAGATGAGGAAGCAATTCGAAGCCCAAATCGCGGATTTTTGACACGGTGCATTGTCTTGGTGAAGCTTAAGCCATTTCGTTTTTCAAATTATTGGAGCAACTGAAATCGTTCCCAATCATTCGGGCGGTCGTAATTTTCAATCAATATTCAAGATTCAGGACCAAGTGCACCACCAAATTTCTGCAACTTTTTTTATGCCTAACAAAGCAAATATTAACATACGCTGTCTATACGACTACATTCAGCAGATAGATGAGATAGAAATTGTGGCATTTATGGTTATAAAAGGGTCCAAAGAATTACGATATGTTTGAATATATATTACGATATATTAAAATGTTTGAGCGGAATGTCTGTCGGGTTTGATGAACAAATTGCAATAGTTAAATATACTGGATTTATTTACGTCTTCGCGGTTTAATAAAACCGAAACGGCGATGACGCCGAGAGGCTCGGTCTCGTTTAATTTCTTTCTAGCTTTGCGGCCGCGTCCGCCATCGCCATACGTTTTTTGTTCGAATTTGTTTTTCAGTTCGCGTTTTCTTTTGTCTTTCGTCCATATTTAAAGACCGTCCCGGTTCGCTTTATCCTTTTTTCTCCCAGCGCCGCTTTATTATCCGCTAAGATTTAAATATAGCGGCCGGTTGATTTTCCGAAAGAAAAGCGAGCTGAATGGCGATTTACGTCAGCGGTGGCCGGGTCCGCGTGACGTCGACTCAACCATCCCCGCGTCGGTAAACCCGCCCCCCTTCTGCCCCGGTCCCGTCACGTTTGAAATATAAAATGATAAATTATTGGGATTTAATTTTTTCTCTCTGCTTTTAGAGCGAAAAAAAAATGGACTCGGCTGGCTTGCATTAGCGACGGATTTCTGACACCTACGCAAATTAGGACTTTTTTCCCGGCGTGTCCGGATTTTTTCTGCCTCGAAATCTGTCAGGCAGTGTAAACATTTTCCCGATATTGAACGCTGGAGGCCTCAAATAAGGCTTGTTGACTTTCAAAGGACTTAATTTGATGATGGATTACGAGACGAAATCTGTTCGAATTCGCACACTATACTTTGTCGACGGTAGGAGTTTCCGTGATGAGATATCGCGCGGCTTTATGATATAATTACATTTTATTATACGTTAATGTAGATCTATATTTTTTTCGTGGAAAAACATAATATAGGACAATTATGGTCCTGCAGAACGTCCTTGCCATTGCGTAATTATGTTTCGTGTTGAGAATTCTGTTAAAAAAAATCTGAAAAAATCAAGCATTTACAGTCTTAGGATGTGTCTACTAAGACTTGTCTAATTACAATGAATTAATTGTAATGCTCGATTATCTAACGATAGATTATCATGAACAACTAAAATAGAATCTATGACTTGCATTCTACTGAATTAGTTCCGTTGGCAGGTTTATATTCGTTACTCCCAAACACTGCAAGGTTTGATGAAGTGTCTATTTGCAGATACGTTGGTGTTAATATTGTTGACTAAATAGGATATAGTATTCAAAGCCTTTTTAGTAAGGCGTCATTGATGTATTTGTGACGTCGGAAAATTACAATGTTGCCGCATCAACTCTGAGTTTTAGTTCAGTTTGGCGTTGACATACAAGAAAATTCTAATCTAAATAAAATAATTGAACAAAAATATTATCAAATATAATTTATTTTAACATTATAGTACATCTAATATCTATTGAACTCTTTTCCACACCATCCATGAGGTTTCTAGGCGTGTATTTTTATGTATTTTGTGGTATCCCCCTGGAGGCCTAATCCAGAATTATCAATTGTATATCTGAGGAGCGTTTTACTTTCATTCAAGAGCATATTTATATTTTTATGTTTAGTTCTTGTTTTCTTCGATTGTGTGTTTACTTGTTAATTCATCTTGGTATCACTGTATATTTTATTTCTTCTACTACTATCTGTGTACACCATTCTTCATAAAATTAATCATTGAATTATGTCTAATGGATTTACCATATCTACAAAAGGGTTAGTATTCGTTCCCTCCTCATACGTTCCAACCTAATGCTCATGTCTAATTTTGAACAATTACAATCATATCTGTGCACACAAATCTCTAACGCCTACAATACCATTTTCTACAGTTATATTCAATTAATTGTTTGCATTCCTTTAGTTGTTTGCACTCTCATCACTCAGTCTCAGGAATTTCCATTCACATATCCGGAAAGTTTCCTTCAGTCACTTTCACTTTCCAAATAATTGTCCAATTCAATCACTAAACTGTTTAAAAAAACTTCAATTTTGCAAGTTGGTGGTCGTTGAATTGAATGCTCGGAATAACTGTTGCTCTTGAGTTCTTGATATGTTTCTTATTGTCTTCGTCTTCGTATTCTTATTTTTCTTAATTGAAATAAATTTGTTGCTAAACATAATCTTGCCAATTAATTTGTTTGTTTTAAAAACGGTGGTTGCCACCTAGTTGGCAATTCATTTTTTGTCGGTCGAAATGTTCTGAGAGGAAGTTAATGTCTCTTAGCTATTAAATCAATATAAGTGAGAAATATTTGAATTTACTAAAAATCACGGTTGTTTTTTTAATTGTATTTTTGTTAGATGGAAAAGTACCTGTTTTGGAGGGATAGAAGCGTATATATAGAACATCTCATCGGGCAAATAGCCTCCAGGGCTTCCCTGTACACTTTTTGTCGAAATTGCCCGTAACCATTTCTAGATTTCAATTTCCAGTTTCAGCATATGTTTGTCGGTGAGATTTTTCTTTCAGTATATCTTTGACTCAATAGTAATATTGTACAACGAGACCAAGTGGTATAAACCACATGCCCTAGGTAATCAAATCTGGTTACCGATACGAGAGTTTAATGAGAAAATATCCTCTGTTGTAATTGAAATATTTAACGAGTTGTATATTTTCGTCCGATTCATCGAAATAACATGTTCTTCACGTCAGTATAATCCAATTTAGGCAAACATTTATCATGTCGCGATATGACCTAGACCTACACCTGACAGTCGGCTTCACTTGCTAAATTTATGAAGAAGTAAAATCCGAAGATTCTTTATGTATCAATTTCACCAAATATTGACACATAGATGCATTATGTTTGAACAATCATATGTAAAAACGATGGATACCAAATGCAGTATGGCTTAGTGTAATTTTTCTCGAAATAAATTAATAATTTTTCATAAATTCATAAGAATCTTAATAAAGTTCATACATACGTATTTGTTTTCTCGTACAGGGCTTCGTTTTTTACTAAACTGTAAACGAGATTTTATATTTTGTCGGCTTTTCAACACGTTACGAGACTTCAACTCGAAATAGAGACAAAATCAAAACTTGTATATTTTGGGACATCCCATTAAGTAGAAGTAATTTTTTTTTAATATATTTTAAAGTCTCCTTTTACCAACTATGGGTTTATCTGGACTGGGCCTAAAGTTTAACGTGGACTCCGCAACACGGTCCTCAGAGTGACCAACTTTAGAAATCATCCCAGGAGACATCCGGTCTTACCCAGCCTGGTTACTGGCGTGACTGGGATCATTTTCCTTGTCGGATTTTACACTCTTGCCTAGAACATGCACACATTTTACACAATCACAAACATAAATTTAGGACCTTGCCCCAGCAGGATTCAAACCCGCAGCTATCGCAACAATAGGAGGACCGTCCCATCGACTTTACCACTGCGCCACCAAGCCGGCTTGTATATTATTTTGCTGTAGGACAAAGCTGTATGGGTATATCATTCACATATTTTAATCCATATAAATATCTTGAACTGGCAAAAGCAGTTGAACAATGTGCTGTAACATTTTTCTAATAATACTCAATTTTCCACTACGAAGTTTTGGATATATCATAAGTCTTATTAATATTTTTAAAATTTTTACTATTATATCTTTATTATTTCTTTACTTCGTATCATTTTTATGTTTATTATTAAAATAAATGCTATATGTTGTGTTATATATGTTATTTGAATGAATGAAGTGATATATTATTATGGAAGTTTGTGTAAGTCCTATTTTGTTTCATAATTACATAAAATTATTTTAAATCTGCTTATTAGATATCCTATTATTATTTTATAGAGAAATGCGTGACAAATAACTAATACAGACAGTTTCTTTCTATAGGAAACAAAGTTGACTCGTTTTTTCAAATACAGCAACCGAAAACTAAAGGTTTAAATCAATATTTTTTAAAGGTATCATCGTTTTTGATTGCTTCGTTTGAAGGCCATCGGTAGTCGTATATTTCTAGCATATCTTCGATTTTTCAGTTAAACCGACAGTGCTCCGGTTGGAACAAAATATCGAAAGATAAATTCTTAAAATAAATATTGATTTCCTTAAAAATAAAGTCAACGGAAAAGCATTGTTCGAACCGTTCTGTTTGAAGTATATCCGCGATTTCCCCACTATGCAAATATTTGTATTCCTCTTTTTTCTATTAAATTATACGGTTGTGAATTAATTTTAAGGGATTTTATACTTTTGTTTACTGTTTTGTCGATCGTTTTCATAGTATTTGAATGTTAAAGTGTTATCGTTAATTAGGCTTTAATTTATGCGGTATTTGCTGACGTATGTTATAAGCGATAAATCTTCTCTCAAAGCTGAAGATGTTGATATAGAAGCCAATATGATCTGATTGACGTAAGGTATTAAAACTTGCAATATATTGTGAATATTGGCTTCATTGTTTTAGAAACCATCATGAGACACATGGGCATATTGAGCTGTTTAGCATGCCTTTTTGTGCCAGATGGCCTGACTACACAAGCATTTAGTTAAAAACTTTATCTCTTACATCTGTAATGAATATGTTTTAAATATAGTTTATTTAAACATTATTTTTATTAGACTTGCCACTATGGTTTTTAGGGTCTATACATTGGTGTTTTGGCATAGTTAAAATATTTTATATTAAATTAACTCATAATGTTAACTGAACGTATCAATATTTTACTCTAAAGTTCGTGGTCAAAACGTTGGGATTTCTTATTTGATCTTGTTACCTCCTGGGTCTCCCCTCCCAATGTTTAGAGCCTTTACACTGTTCTTACCTGATGGGAATATCGAACTTATTATGGACATCACTTCTTAGCCTTCGGAATACAGTAATGTCAAATTCAGTATACCCTCACTTACTAGCTTTCTTTCTAGACATTTGCAGTACTATTAATATGTCGTTATTCTTGTATTTCAAGAATAATTGCAACATTTTCAAGGAGACCTAGCTCGATTTCATCTTCAGTTGTCTTTATAATTATCAGGTATTTAATGAGGGTTGCAAGTTTTTGTATTTGGACTGCGAAATAGGGAAAGCCCTTTTCAGATTACAACGATTGTGTCTGGATTTTACTCAGAAAATTGTCTACAATCTCTTTAGTAAGTAGAGAGAAGTACTTGTTGGGAATATTGACCGGAATCAATACAATCCTACCATCGGTACCCTTAGCGTGGAAATGAATAACTCATGCCATCATTTTGATTTCATTAATTTAATCCAAGACTATATTATAAAATTCCTCGGGTCTAACTGATCATTCAATTTTCCAATAGGCTTTTATAGATTAAAGACGATTTTTTTTCGCTTTTCTCTCATACCTGCTTCTCCGCCTATAGTCATTTTATGGATCTCTTCCAAGCCGATTGCGAGATCTGCTCATATTTTCCTTCTTGGTTTATATACTTTTGGAATGACTGCTTTGGGCTAGTTTTGTTTTCGAACTCACCTTGTGTCGATCTGTCTACTTTTAGTGGACTAATTATTTATGACAATATTGAACTTTTTTCTTCATCGTTTTAGTAATATATCATGTTTGTATTAATTTCTGTAAGTATTCATTATACCCATATTAGTGCTGTCACCCATTACCTACAATTTTATTCATTTGTTTGTTTACATTTATTCTCTATATTTTGTTGTGTATTATTTGAATGTGTGTATTGTTTGCTAAAAACACATATTTAAAAACGCTGAGTCAAAGTTATAAAATAACAATTAATGATTGAAATACAAATGAAGTGCTAAAATATGTCGCTATACACAACACAGTGAAATCAAATTTTCTTAATGACATATTGATTATACCTCTGACATAAATCTTTACCAATGTCTAGGAGCAAGGCGTCATTGTCAGTAGTAACTGTTATTGATGTCATATATTGAAACAGTTTAGCTCATAGGCCAAAGAGACGTGTATGCTGTTTACTGATACAGGCCTGTTAAACATGGACGTGACAAAACAAACTTGCGTTAGATTGTATCTTGTGTGGTCAACAGAAAGATATCTTTATCTATCTTAAATCATTTCAATTATCATATTTGAAGAACATGATTGAATGAATATGAAGGAATATATTCAAATATCTTAAACTGATAAGGACTGGCAAATGTTGGGACCGGTGCTTGCTTTATTTTGTTTACATACCTGGTCTCCCCACACATTTATATAACACAAGTGCCACCTGCTGGTGATACGTCAATGTTAGCAGTTGCAGAGACTGTAGAGAGCTGAACTGAAAAACTTCAATCTGCTCTTGATGAGAATGAATTAAAAAAAAATGAAATGAATAAAATTGACGCCCATAGGTTTTCCAAATAGGAAGATCTCGCCACAAAGTATCTTCGTTAATGGCATACAAGTTGCATATGCCAATACAGCAAAATACCTTCGCATTATCCTGGATGTCAGACTTAAAAGAATATATTGGTTTCTTTCGTCAATTCGTCAATTTACAGCATTTGTTTATTATATTTTATTATTTAGTTGTGGGACTAGACCAGTGACTCCAGTATCGAACTAATACAAATATTTTAAAATAAATTGCTTAAGTATATTTGTTATCAGTGCTTCTTGGTGTGTAGGCGTGATCTCGATCTAAAAATTGAGATGATCGGACACTTATCAGAAGATTTGTTCGTCAAAAGAGACTGCAAAACCATCTCAACGCGGAAGTATCCAATTATCTAAATGTACATTATTTCATTGGACGTTTTAAACGAAAAAATAAATCTGATATTACTAATGTCAGAACATTAGGTGATTCAGTGGAAAATATCTTAGTTGTAGTTATTTGTTGGTACGTTAAGATAGAAAAATGAATCATTGGTTGTACACTAGTTTTAACAAACAAGTTTTTCAAATAAAATCAAATTGTTTTTGATCTCAAATCTGTAGATATAAAGCAACCCCTCGTAACAATGCAGCGTTATTAGGATAATTCTACCGTTATTGTATTAAAATTAAAGGCGTGATTATGAATCTTGAAGTTAAGATGTTTATCGCCATAGTATTACGGCCATTTCGTCACTGCTGCATGCGTGCATAGTAGTGCTATTCTGTGGCTCAATTTATGCTTTATGTTCGCTGTTTATTTTTAACGATTAAATTGGCAACTACGACCGATTGCATATTTTATACACCATATATATAGTTTGTTGAAATTGTACCTTATTAGAAATATTGTTATTTCTTCTATAATTAGTAATAGTATTATTTATAATAATAAGAGATATTGGTTAGGTCTATCTATTTTACCATTGGTAGATATATTAGCAGAAAATGTTTGTTGTAAAAATGGATCATTTTATTTTTCAACAAAATTCATTTCATCAAGCAATGATAAGGTTCCGTAAAACTGCACATACAGTAGTCGTTTCATCTTGAAATATTTGCTTGATGTGTCCTTTTTTACAAAGAAATCTTGATGTTTATTGACTGTATATTTGCAGAAGTGATATATTAGGCGCTTGATTGTATTTTGATCAGGATATATCTGTTGGTGAACTGCGAATTGCGAACGAATATCAATGTAAACAAATGTTAAACAACCTAAACTAAATGTGAAATTTGATGGTTTTAATATATCTCAACATAAAATAATAGCTGTAATCAAGTTCAAGAGGTTATGTGTTAGTTTAACACTGCCATTTATATATGGAGCAGAATATTCATGGTTATAAACTGCTGGACCGAATGAAACTGTTACCGCATCTTCTGACGTCATTTGAAGAAATTGGACGACGTATTGTTGCAAAAACATCACCAATAGTAAGAGACGTAAAGTTGGCAACAGCCATACATTTTCAGAGAGATGCGAAGGACAAACTGTTGCAGCTTGAACGGGAAGTTCTGCTGTACCAGCACATTTGTCCTTTTAAATGGCTTTTAGTTGTCACTTGTTCAGATTGATGCAATCTAGTTTGGCCTACGCGCTCTTTAGAGATGCTGAAACCAACATCATTCTTGTCAGACCGTTAGTTAATGAAACATGTTTTGAATAATATATGTTTGATTAAATGCCTTTAATAAAAAAACCAGCATATTTGCAAGCACTGCAGAATATTGAGACTTCGAGCAGTTTTTATGATATATTTATATATTATAGTTAGAAGTACACAGACTGAATAAAGAAACGTTTTTATAAAATACGAATCAGCAGCAATTGAAAATTTCAACAGCATTTAATTGAAGCAAGTACAGGTACTGTATGTAAGGTCAGTAAAATAGAACTTTCTCTGAGATAGTGTGTGTTCTTTTGTATCGCTTAGCGATTCATACTATGTTTAAAGTTATTTCCGAAATCTATATTTATGATACCTTCTGGCCGTAGTTCTCTGAGTTCGTTTTAAACGCGGAGTAATTCGACTAAGGTGCACAACCGAGATCCTAAAGCCGTTCAGTTTGCTTAGATGCACTTATCGTACCTTGTCTCACCTTTTGGATGGAATATGCCACTATCAGTTCCAAATGATAACAACGATACGTCAGCGGTAGCAAGAGTTAATAAGGAATATTTGATATAATCCAACAACAGCTGGAAAAGAGGACACTCTCTCAGGGGTGCTTGTATATAGTGAGAAAAAACCTAATACCAACGTACCAGCTTGGGTTTATTAACAAGCATTCAAAAATTGACCAGGTTCACAGAATAACAGATGTTGTTGAAGAAGCCTGCGAAAGTAAAAAACTATGCTCAACTATATTCTTAAACGTAGCACAAGCCTTCGATAAGCTTTGTTACCAAAACAGAACATGTTACCAAAACAACACACCGAACTATTAAAATCGTACATTACAATCAGAATGTTTAGGGCCAAACAAGCAGAAGCTTACTCTACAATAAAAAAGCTAAAGCAGGTGTATCAAGGAAGTATACTGGGGCCAATGCTTTATCTACTCTACACTTGTGATATGCCATAAATGGAGAATATTACGATGGCTTTATTTACTGATGATGCTGCGATTATAGCTGTCAGAGACATAGTGAAGAAGTCTGACAAAAATTACAACAGGCAAGTGAATCAATGCATGTGCAATCAGACCGTACAAGCACCAATATCATTAAATAATACTGCCGTTCCATATAACAACAACGTTACATATCTCGGAATGAATTTTGATGCAAAACTTCGCTGGAAGGAACATATAAATATATTGGCTAATTGGAAGAAAATCACAATTATACTTAATAAATTCCTATTATATTGGCAAATACTGAAACCTATATGGACATACGGAGTTCACTTGTGGGGATGTTCTGCAAAGAGTAACATAAACAAAATAAAATATTTTCAGAACAAAGTCACAAAGGTATTGTGGGCGCACCCAAATGCTATAGGACTGACTATCTACATCGAGACCTTCAGATACCCACAGTCAATCAAGAAATCAAGAGAGTTGCAAGGGAGCATGAGGAAAGATTCTATTCTCATGAGAATTTTGAAGTATTTTGCAGCTTTCGAATATCCCCAGAACAGGACACAGACTCAAAGGAATCATACCATCTGATCTTGTGTAGTGTTGTGTAATGAGGTGCATATATTAAAAAATACAACAGTGACATGTATAAACATTATTTCACCAGAGACTGACATAGGGCCCATGAGTCCTCCTAGTTATATACCTAGATTTAAGTTATCTTAAAGACAAATTATAGGTTTTTCGGAAACTAGTACTAGTAAAGTAAACTAGTAAACTAGTACTAGTAAACGGACTAGTAACAATGTAATGATTAAGTAATAAAAAAGAGGTTTTTGTGTGAACTCTCTGTATGACTTTCCGAATGTATTGAAGAACAAGATGGTGTGGGTTTTTAGTTTACCGAAATAAAATAATTGGGCAAGGGATAATATGGAAGTTTTGTGGGCTATATGGTTTTATTATAATTTAGCTTAATTTTAACGTGATAGTACAACTATACTATGCCAGCCGAGAAATAATCAATATTTTGAGCATTAACTTCTCTACCGCGTTTAGTTGTTTTAAAGATATCGATTGATCAGTCGGCACACTGCAATTTATTGTCGTAACACTATTTTTTATCCGGATGTGTTAAAGACCGACATTACCATTGCTACAGTCGTAGTAACATGTAAATTGCTTTCAATAAATAATAGGAAGCTTTAATTTTTACGATAAATCAAGTGACATTTAGGATGCGTTATTATAGATCACATATTGAAGTATCAAATACGTTAAATTGCGTATATTTAAATTATTACCTTGAATACTATATGCAACGTTCCCTTACCAAATTTAAGTTTTCGTTTATTTTGACTCTGACAACAAAATACTAATGTAAATAAAATAATTAAACGAAATAACGTTATAAAATATGATTTATTTTAAAATTATAGTATATCTATCTATCTATATGCATACTTATTGAAGGCCTTAAACTACAGTTAATTAAAAAGCTACAATAGTTTGTAGGTTAACAACGGTGTCGACCAGTACCAACACCCATCGAATTTTTTAGACCGATTTGGTTACAGGTTCGGATGCATCAGACTTCATTCTGTCTCCTTTTCTCCCCAATACAACTTTAAATATGTTTTAATATTTTTGTCAAATCCAAAAATGTATACGCATTTCCGATATTGCGTGTAATTTATCATGTACAGCGCGCGCAACATTTGTGGAGCATCTTTTACTACATTTATAATATGTAAACTTTTACATGATCAGCAACTATCATATTATTTCTAAATAAATACAAGATATTTCAAAGAGCTCGTGAAGGAACAAGCATAGAAAATAAGCAGGATTTAGTCCGAATCTCGGTTCTGTAGATGATGTTTTGCACTCTGTCAATTTTGGGAGGAACATATTAGATGTTAAAAGCGTGTAATTGTCGTTTTTGATTGATTTTCACTGGGTCGTTACTAGGGGCTTACAGTGAGCTTAACTTTGGAAGCTGAACATTCCATTGCTAGAGTGTTCTACTCCTGTGTTCGAGTGCGAACTTATTTGTCATATCCTTTTGAGGTGTTCACCAAGGGGATGTCACCTGTCCACTACTACTTTTCAACAAGGTACTGGATGCAATAATGCGCGAGTTATTTTTATTGTTGGCTGATGATAGCCGCTATATTCGCTGACATACATGTTGACGCTTCTAACATTCCTCGTGATATAATTCGCATTACAGAGTGATATGGATCTAGCGTTAATGAAGAAAATTTCAAAGTATTGGTAATTGACGGTCGCTTGCTATTATACAGAGTTAAACTTTCATGGTAATGATTGAGATCCTTCAAATGCGACGCTTAAGGCAAATTCTGTGATATCATATTTCCTTTGTGATGAATTTCAGCTTTTGAATGGAAGATATAGGCAACAGTTGCGAATCGTACAATGATAAAGATAATCTAAAACGATCTGATAAGAAACTAACATTCTCCAAGGCCGGCTTGATGACTAATGATGATGATTGCTTATGGAATTGAACTTTCGATATTTAAATGTTCATCTGATTTGCATCGCATCTTTTCCAATTAGTGAGAACTGAGTGACTGTGACCTACCTACACTGCCGTCCTCTCAGCGCATTCTGACGCAAAAACTGCTTCGAACCGATGTCAACTCCCATGCCATCTGGATAAAATCGAGGAATGGTTTAATCAATGAAGAGTAAACACAAACCAAACCAAATCGACTTATGTTACTTTTACTCTGAGAAGAGAAAAGTGTCCATTGGTAAAATTATATAACGACAACATCCCACAAGAGGAACATACAAGGTATTTGGGCCTTGGATCGTAGGTTAACTTGGCAGACGCATATTTTTACCAAGTATAGACAGCTCGACAGCAGGCTCCTTTGCGTTAATTAATCAACAGGTCGCCACTCCCGTGTCAGCAATAAGAACAAAATTGTGGCTTGGACATATGGCATTCATTTATGGGACATAGCAAGCAACAGCAATATAATATTGTATAAAATTGGAAATGTTTCAGAGCAAGGCTTTAATCAACACGCTCAATATTTCTTAAAGCATGAGAAACAGATATATGTATCTAGATCTCGATAAGCTAAGAGTAAAGCAGGAAATAATGCGTTATAATATAAAGTGCCAAGTTCAGAGACAGAGTTCGTTCAGTATTTGAAACTTGTGCAACACACAAACTAGCTGGCTTTGGAGCTGAATGGAATGGGATGACAACAGTACGTGAGTCTCAAGAAATTGACATCTCCATTCTCAGGAAAACCTTTATGTTGAGAGATGAGAGCTGCAGTCACAGATTGAAGCTGTTTCATTGATGGGTCTTTTAACTCGCGATTTCGGTTCACCAACTATTTATTACTCTCAAATCATAGAAGTAAGAAATATTATTCAGCGAACTAAAGCAACATATTTTAATATAAAGACACTCATTAAAAAATACAATTATACTTTAGAACACGTTTTTTTTGCGCTGAAACTGATAGCCATCGCCCAGAATAAGAAAATTTAAAAATTCAAATGTTCACTAAAAATAATTTCTCTTAAGCCATTCCATCCAGAATTTAGAGGCTCCTAAAGAATGAATATAATCAATATATTGATACGAACATCAACATTTACTTAAAGTGTAACGATGAAGTAAATAGATCTTCTGATATGAACTGTGGGGTACTACTACCAAATCTAACATAGATATCCTCCAGAGGTTCCAGAATAAATTGTTGCGAGTCATCGTCGATGCCCAATATTATGTGTCCAACAAACTGATTCAGCGTGATTTCCCCATAGAACCCATAACGAGTCTGATTCGGAGTGTTAGTGCGAAGTACTCTGAAAGACTATTAGTGCATCCCAATGCACTCTTCAAACAGCTAAATGTGAGCGATGACAGTGAAGTCGTAGGCTCAAGCGCAAACTGCTGTTAGATCTGATTAATAGACACATAGAATGGGATTATTAATAAAATTAATATTTAATTTTTTTAATCCCTAGAATAAGCTAGAGTAGTTTTTGGAATAAGTAAAGTAATAAGTAACTTTAAAATAAGTTAGGACAGTATCTAAATAAGATTTAAATTATAAGTTATACAGCAGATCACTTACTGAAGTGATCTACTACATGTCAGGATAGTTATGTTATATAACTGAAACCATATAATAATACGTATTGCCCACGGGTAGATTGGTGACGTTCTAGGAGATTAATTTAAAAAATCTTCTGATATATTTATTATAAACGATTCGCGTAGCATTCGAGTGGGCCGTACTTCCGGAGTTTCCATACCAGTTAAAATAATTGGGTACAAGAGAAAACATGATTTGGAAATTGGACAAAACAAAGTATGGATATGGAAACAAGGTGGACAAACAAACTGTGGGTTGCTGTTGAATTTATATATCTGATTTTGCTAATCAAGAAGGTAATGGATTAAAAAATTAAACAGCTCAAATTTAAAAGCTATCATAATTATAAATGCTGAAACTTTAAATATAAAATCAGTTATTGATCATGCTTTAAAATATTGAAAATATATTTACCTTACGAGGTATTTAATATATACAATACGTATTCGAGTGGGCCGTGCTTTCGAACTTTCCATATCAGTTAAAATAATTGATATGGAAACAAGATGGACAAACAAGCAATGTATTGGTGATGATGAATTTCCATACAGATTTTTTTATATGATATGTAGAAAATTAATGAATTGAAATTAATATAAATATTATAATCTTAAATTCAGCGATCATAATTGCTATATATAGTCGTTTCAAAGCTATTTTGTACATACGTCATCTAAATTTGTGACGTCAAAACGTCGAGATGTTGCCGCATCAGCTGTGAGTTTTAGTTCAGTTGGGCTTTGATATACAACAAAATTCTAATCTAAATAAAATAATTGAACAAAAATGTTATCAAATATAAGTTATTTTAACATTATAGCACATCTATCATCTTGAATCAAGAGTGATTTCAAGAATTTTGCATACGTCTGACAATCGGACGACTTTGACAGGCTCATTCGTTGTGTCTCTTTCTAACTAGAATAAAATGAAATGAATAAATGATGAATAAAAGGAAAATATTGTCTGATTCTGAAACGAATTTACAAATTCTTGATGTACAAAAAAACTTTTAATGGACTATATATAATTGTACTTTAGTACAATTATATATAGTCCATTAAACATGTCCATCCAACAACAGTAAGTACTTTCAAAGTCCATGTGTAAATTAAAATGTTTTAAAATATTTTAAAATATCGAAAATCTGATCAACCTTCTGGTCTGTTAAATATAAACAATACGCGCGACATTCGAGCAGGCCGTGATCTCGGAGTTAATTCATAAATTGATATCTCCATTTCGGCCCGCCGATATATGGGATGCTGTGCAAATAACCTGATATTTGTTCATAGTCACCGGGCTTTTTTCTCCGTTGATTTATGGGCGACCGATATACCGCCTTTGCGAAAGGTCGAACTCTTGTTTGTTCTTGCATTACCTTTCATTCTCTTTCCAGTGCGGAATTTGATTTCTCGACAAGATATAGCCTTCCACACTTCGCATCGGGGGAAATTTATTATTTTCGATAGGCGCTAGGAAAACTAATTATTTTTTTCGAGTCGGTTATCGATGGGCTCTCGCGGAATCTAATAATTCGTCCTCTCGATTGATGATTTTGTTTTTTGTTTTAATAGAAATATGAGTAGTTCTATTATGATATCGGATTATATTTTTATTGAATTACGCTTTCCTTTATACAAGTCCTTATAAATTGAAGGCTTTACTGTATAAAATTGCTTAATTAATTACTTTGTCTTTCAATAGACCCCTTTTCAATATTTCTATTAGTATTTGAAGTTGAGACTATGAAAAAGTTATACTGTGTTTACACGCTTTTTATATATATTTTTTATAACATCTTTATTAGATACGCTTAGTACCATCTTAATTATTATTATTATTACAATTAATTTATTACTACTTTTCCTATGTGCTTGGATTACTTAACAAGAAGGACGAGTGCGAGAAAATACATCAGTATGTATTCCTCAATTATAAAATTACAATTATTTATTAATTATTAACTTATAGCTATAGTTTACACTAATAATACACACTAAATGTTCACACAAGTTCCTATGGTTTTGTTCGTTTCAATCTCCTGACATCCTGTGCGCTGTCCAGCAGTTGTATTGCTTCCACGTTAGAATGATTTAGTTATCTTCTTTCGTGTTTCAAGGCGAAATCCTGCACAACTTCGCAAATCCATTTGATTTCCAGGTCATCGTGCAGTTCTTCATTGGTTACATAGCGATAGGCATTGGTAATCAATCGAAGAATCTTGTTTTGACAGCGCTGTATGACTAACTGATTTGAATTTTTAGTGCAACCCTATATTTGCACCCCATAGATCCAAATTGGCTTTATAATTGTATTATAGATCAACCTCTTTGATTTTAGATCAAGTTGAGAGTATCTTCCGACTAACCAGTATAGTTGTTTTATTTTGGTTCTAGTGTGTTTTGCTTTTTGTCTAACGTGATGCTTCCAATACGCTTTTTATATGGCGTACCAGCTTGTAAATTCAATTGAATGTTTTATTCAATAAATGTTTCAATTTTATAAGTTTTTTTTGATATATTGATCAAAATCTGTCCTTGTCAATATTGCGTTGCGGTGAAATGATAATATCATTTGAAGGATTCAAGATTAGTCAAGAAGAATTAACAAAATACTTCGGCATCCAGTCGATGATATGTTAATTTGAAAACTTCTTGTTAGCCAAAAAGATCCGAAATCTAAGAACTATACTGATTGGTCCGAAAATACTTTAGAATTGTAAAGCCTATTGGAACTTGAGTTCGAATACGAGATTGCACTGAAACATCAAATCTATTAGTATTTTAACACTCCTAAACCAAAGTTACTCTATTAATTACCAAAGCTTATCGTCACATAATCGATGAACAACTGTACGCTGGCCTCGAAATCAAATGGATTTTAAAGCATGAAATAAGTTGACTTAATCTTAGCAGCGTGGAAGCAATAGAGCTACTGGACAACGAGTACAACATTAATTTTAGTTCCAGTAGCCTAATTTAATTTTAATTTTGGAAATATCTACTGATGTATTTATCCCGCACAGGTCTTGTTTGTGTATGGATGCAAGTACAATAGAACATTAGTAAAAAAATTGTTTGTAAATTAAGATTGTACTAAGCATGTCTAATGTAAGATGTAATTTAAAAGAAATCTCGATATATTGATTGAATTTCTCAATTGAATTTAACATGAACATGATGTCTGCTTTGTTTCCTAAGATAGGCCCTAAAAATCATTTCGTCTCCAACAGACATCACTATAACATTTATGGCAATCATCAACATCACATCTTTAATTTCCACATTTTTGACTGTTTGACAGAAATATGTCTCTTGGAGCACTCATTTCGGCGGTACTTGACACAGAATCGCCAAACAAAGTCGTTCCACATTTTATTTATTGGATCTATTATAGAGCCAAATTCTTTTTAGAGTGAAGATCTTACTACCTCCTGATATATCAAACATATATCAGAAACTAGTACAATTAAACTGGGATTTACTCTCATAGGGCATCGTCATAAAATATTTTACAAAAAAATTATCACAAGAAAAAAATTATTGTTTCTTGTTTAAGATTGGGAGAATTATCTTATCTTTTATCTTCTCGGGATCTCTTGAGAAAAAATTAGAAACATACTAATTGATTACAGTGCAATCAACTACTTATATCAGTTGAACATTGAAAATAATCTTGAGCTGTGCCTCTGCCTTTGATATATATTTATATATATATATATATATATATATATATATATATATATATATATATATATATATATATATATGTATGTATGTATTTTTTTTATCAACTACATTTTTATACAAATATATGTAATCTGTGAAGGTAGATTTATCCTTCTGCAAATATATAATTTTTTAGGTTTATTGAGACGTAGTAGTATATTTTCCATGTTACAAGAGTTTTCCATCTTGTATGGACCTTTCAAAAGATCAGGGAAGTTATTTTTCAACATTTTTAATTTGGCTGCTGATTGTTTAGGTAATATATGCAGTAGGTTTTGTCATCAGTAGAATAATAATTGAAATGTTTAGGGTTACAAAGATAATGGTAGTTGAATATTATTTCTATAGAAGTGTAATGTAGTTTGACTCAAGTTGAGCTTCTTTCAAAACATCATTTTGGGTTCACTTTCAGTGCCTAGTAAGCGTTAATTGAACTTATTTTAGTCCATGTTGGCTAAACATTGTTACAGTTATATTGCTGTTCCAAGGTGGCAATTATTCATAGTATAAATGAATATATTTAGAAGTTTGAGGTCAATAATATTTTGAAAAATGGGAATTTGTTAGAACAATTTTTCGTAGCTCCTAAATTCCTTGTTTTGTCTTATTCAAATTGTTTGATGGAACATTTATATTGGCTAGTTATAGTATATGACCTAAAATTAAATAATGAGCTCTAGTGGGCTCTTCCTTAGAAATGAAATAAAATATTAGGAATGTGTTAAAACATCTTTCCAATCACATTTAATATGACTTTTGAAATTTTGTTGTAATGTTTACTGATATGTTTAAATATTTTTGGTATTTTTATTGCATTCTTTGCTTTTCATACGGGATAAGTGTCATTTACAAATTATGCCTATACAAATCAGGATGATTTAACAATTGAGTTGTAAAACTTACCCAGCAAGAGCTGTTGGCAGAGAAAACAGTCCCATCGTTATCACAATCGGTAGTATCAGGTTGTAGCCGGGCCATTGCCCTGGGCCAGCCCTGAGCGTCCAGGGCTTGGCCCCGTGGGGCCCCATCTCGCTGATGGGGCTCGGCCAGCCCAGCGATCGTCGTGTCGACGGCGTTTAACCTCCCCTAGAATAAAAGAAATACAATAATATAAATATTCTATAGATATAATAAAAATTATCGTTTAAAATTTATTTTCAGAAAACATATTTTGTTCCTAATAGAAACCGTATTAAAATTCATGTTTCACTTAAATCAATTACCATACAAGATGGATTTCTTACTTCTTTTTCTTTGTTATCCCACTACAGCTTTCTCGATGTCTATCCTGATTTACCCACATACAGTATTTTAATGTTATTCAATTATTTCTGAAATGTGTTTAAATTTTCAAGTTCTCTTATTTTTGAATATTTGAATTTTCTTCATTCTTGTTCGTAGGGTTGTCTAATTAACTTTTTTAGATTTTGTCTTCAGGCGATCTCCTACTATGAAACTGAATACTTAATTTAAGTATTATAAATATACCTTGCAATTATAATATAATAATATTAGAATAAATATAATTATAATAGAAAAAACTTTTAGTTGAAATATTACTATATTTTGTATTATCCAAATGGACCTGAATGTTAATTATACCTCTAATTAACCTTAATACCTTTACTTCCTTAATAAATCTTGCTTGGTTGATTAAAAGGACGTAAACAATTTTTTTATGTCAGCCATATTTTATGGGTAATAAAACTGGAAGTTACTTTTCAAATCATTTATTTTAATTGATACAATAATAATTCGTTGTATGAATATTTTGAATTGAGCTATGAATATGGTACAGAAACTTTTTATATGCTAAATTTTTTCTGTTAATATAAATATAATTTTGATAGATGTTAATGACTAAGTTGAATATAATTACATATCATTTCTGTAGGTATTATTACTTATAGAGTATAATTTAACTGTTTAGGTAGTCTCTATATGTTTTGTGGCAATTTGAAGGTAGCTATTAGGAATTATGACAATTTGATTATTTATTTTATTATATAGTTTTATGTATAATAATAGATCGGAAATATTATTAGTATATTATAATACTACATTAATTATATTTAAGGCTCCTTTTTAGGAACAAGGGTTTATCTGAACTGGACCTACTGTTTAACGTGGGCTTCGAACCACGGTCCTCGACATTAAGCCTACCGACTGGCAAGTGACCAACCTAGAAACTATCCCAGAAGATGTCCGGTCTTACCCAGCCTGGTTGCTGGCGTGGCTGGGAGGGATTTTTATATTGTTGCCTATAAAGACATTTACAGTTACAATCACAAACATAAAGTACTCTCGCTACAGTAGTACCGTCCAGTCGCCTGGACCACTACCCAACCAAGTCTGCTCAAAACAATTTTATTATATTTATCCTATGTTCCGAGATAAAGATATTTTTTTCAAAATAAGACATCCTTTGTTTAACTACTGTGAGTTGGAAATTGTGCGGTGCCTTTGTCGTAAATATTATAAAATATTTGTTGAAACGCTTCATGCACACTTCATCACAAACATTTCATTGTTCAAAAAAATATATGATTTGGAATGTTTATTCCAAATGAAGTTCGACAAGTGGTATACGGTTGTCGCGTAGTTAGAAATTATGCGTAAAATATTTAAAGAACAATCGGATTTTTTTAAAATTTAGTGCAAAATAAACTTATTGTCTCGAACCTACTCATAAATTATTGAATTTTATAAGATATCTTCTATATTGTTTCAATGTACAAACGTTTTTATTTCGAAACCTTTGAATGATTAAATTAAATTCATCCTTCAATCATCAGTCATGTAATTTATTTTTATTAATGTATGATATTTGTCAATAAAATGAACATTATATCAACAAGAATGGCAACTGAAAATTCTAAATTCAGAATTCTCAAAACCATTTTTACATACAACATAAAACAATGATCGTTATGTCTCTTGTCTGTGAAAATGTCTGCTTATTGTCGCTGAGGAAAATAAATGAGTTTTCTAAAATAATAAGGCTTTGTCCTCATTTTCTGTCCACTACTATTTACTTCAATTGTTTTAACATTAATTGATGGTATTTATAATCCATCCAGTGGCAGTTTAGTATTTACATTAATGAAGTGAAAGTAGAGCTTGAAATATCTGATAAGGTAATGTTGTTTGTGTTGGTTGTGCGTTGATTATGTTAGTAAATTGTCTACTTTATTGGTGTTTTAATTTGAATTAATGTACGTCTGTTTGGAAGGAAACTTGGATATGGTTTATTAGAATAATTTATGCAACAGTTGTTTTTGGTTTTAGTTAAATTCACTAAGCTTAACTTAAAGTTCACATGTTTTTCAACAACATATTGATATCTTCTGTTTAACGTATATGGTTACTTAAATTTGATCTTTTCAAACATTTTACGAAATTAAAGTAATTAATTATTATAATTCTTTTATGTTTCAGGTCATGCATGTATAATCGGAAACAAGGATACAAACCTGTGGAAAAGTAAGTTCTCTTTTTCCAAGTAAATGATGTACTTCATTTGAAATTCGTTTAATTACAATTGAACGTTACTACTGTACAGTATCAACATGAGATAAATTATTTATTTCAATTGTGTCGCAAATGCACAGTCCCATGGTCTCTTTTTTTATAGCTTCCAATTCTCGTTAATATTCTCTTCTAATATTCTAATAATTTTAATTTTCTTTCTATAATTTAAATGTTGTATGTGTTGCTGTATGGGGTTATTTTAAACTGGTTTAAACTTTTGTTTCATTCTTAACTACCATATTATGTGTGAAAATATTTTGCAACATAAATAAATTTTAAAAAAATCAGTAAATACATTTTTAGAAAATATAAGTGTGACCAGGTTGTACATTTCAGGCTTTATGCCTATAAACGCTAGCAATATGGATGTAAAACCGTTTTGAAAACAGTAATAGCTTTAGTATTATATTAAATTAAAAGACTATTGATTAATTGGGATATACTTCTGTTATATTATATTAATAATGTAATCATAGTTAATTTAATTTTGAGTACATTACTATATATACCAGGTATAGTAAATCTATATAATCCAATACATATTTTATTTAATTTAGTATCACTATACTGGAGTATTTAAATAATCTTAAATAACGATATTGCAATTTTTTGTATTAAGGATTATGAATAAACATGATAACGAAATAACACAGCGTCTATGCTATTACTTTTTCTGTTTTATTGACACAGAAAACAGTTTCCTTTATAAGTCTTTAAAGTGCTTTAAAAAACAGATTGAAAACAATGAAGGAAATGCGCGAGAAGTAGTTTCGAAGTGGTGATTTTCATGTAATTGACAAATAAGGTCGTGATTGATTAAAACATTTCGAAGATGTGGTTGAGCCAAGCTTTGAATTCCTTTGTTACCATTAATTCATAGTCCTTGTATATATATATTTAATATAAGCCATTGCCGATTCTATTTCTTTATTGATATAGAGTTACTTAAAACTGATACTATTTCAGTATTATTACAGTTCAAGGTCTGTTATACGTGCTGTAGATCGATTAATTGGAATTATTCTATAACAAACGAATTAGCATTTGTTTGATTTTATTTATATATCCGTGTAGTTAATATAATTATATACCAATATTATTAGTGAAATTACGGATGGTAATAATTACCAATTAGTAATTGGTTATATACGTCAGTAGACTACATAAATATTAAATAATGAACTGAATTTAATTGCAGTATATTTTAAAATAATACAGCCTCGTAAAATCAGAATTCACTAATTTATGGAAAATGAACAATGTCGATTACGTCATATGTACTTAATGTCATTAATATTAGTTCGAAATTGTTTGCATGGTGTTTACATGAAAAAAACTATAAACATAAGCAATACAATATGTGGGTTGTATTAAATATGATAAATAAGGTTATGAGCGTGTCCAAATAATTAGCAATAAAATAATTAAGTCTTCATTTGACAAATACTTGGAAAGGATGCTTGTTCATAAGAAAGGAAAGATGGGAGTCCTAAAGAATGGGTCATTAGAAATTCAGAACCGTAAGTATCTGACTGTCTAATATAGACGTAATAAGAATAATAGAATTACTCTATTTATGTAAAACATCAGATATCAGAAAATATATTGTATACATTTAATTAAATATCGAATATCAATATTTTCTTTTCTCAAAAACATTTAATTTATAATATGATGAAGTTATCCACTTATGTTATTTGAGAAAATTGAAACGTTTGGCGATTTTAGTTACTATAAAAGGTCTCTATAATTATCTCGTCTAATATATTTATACTTTAAATTATTCAGTGACTTACTAGAGTACTTTAATTATTCTCAATATATGTTTTTTTTATATATATATTTGAGATATATATTTCCAATATAGTTTTAGTTTTATTGGAAATAACCAATATTTTGTTCAGACCTATATTTTGTCGCAATGTGGTTGGATATAGGGTGTTTTTAAATATAATTTGTATTTTGATTTCTACCTTCATATTTTTTCAATGAAATTTTATCTTTACAAATCCACAAGATAAGAGTAATGTAGGTTTTCCAAACATATTTATATTTTCAAGTATTATTTCGAATAATGGTAGCGCTCCTTTATTTTATTTTATTCCAATTTACTTTCTCTATATCACTATTGTGTCTTACTGAATACAAATGAAAATTCTAATTTGTTTTATTTTTGTTCATAATATTATTAGATATCGTCTAATGTCGATGTTGTTTTAATCCATTTTTTTGTTTATTATAAAATTTTGATTGTAAAATTTGTAGAATGAAGCCTTTAAATGATGCATACTTGTTTATAGTAAATGAGTATTTAATTAGATTTTACTATCCAAAGTATGATATGATTCTGCCAAGAACTATATATTAGTTTTCTTTTTTCTTGTTAATACATGATAATTAAATGATTCTTCTGGGATATACGTTTGGTTCAATTAGATATGAAGGCGTTTCCAGTGGCGCTGTCGACATTTGACATTTCCTCCATCACAGAATCTTTTCTTTTTTTATATATGAAAAGAAAAACTCCAATGTTATTTGATTTTTTTTATTTTTTAAGTAATCATGGTGTATATTATTTTTTATGTAATAGTGTTGATTAATGTTATGCTTGATTACAAATGTTACGTTACTGAGAATAATTTAGTTGTAAAAAAATGTTTTAAATCCTTAATAGAAACAGAAAGTTTAGCAGAAACTCTAGGAATAACGCAAAGGTTTCCAGTAATTCTAAGCATGAGGCTTATTGAAGTTTAAAGGCGTATCCAGTGGCGCTAGTTACCTTTGACATTTCATCTTCATCCACAAATATACAAATATTTACTTCCATATTTATTTGGTCTATTGTCGAGATTTATTTTAAATCATTGTGATTGATGCTTGAAAGTCAAAAGGGAATGTGAAAAGATGTTATTCGTTCTATTCATAATTTCTCCTACTATGATTTACGTTTTGTTATGAAATTTTTCTACACTAATACTACGTTGTTTTTGTCACTTTTGGTGAGTTGAGGGTGTGTTGTTTTAGAAACGTGCTGAACTATTTCAATGTTTCGTGAGGTAAACAGTCGATGGCTTTGTGTTCATGACTAAAATGATGCTGGGATATGGTCGGCGGTTTGCCTAGGATTTACTGAATATGGTTTGTGATAGAATGGGTGTATAAACAAGCATGATATAATGGTAGAGATCGAGGATCGAGTCACTTCCAAGGTCGATGGACTTACCTTGGAAGCGGGGCCCAGTCCACGGGCAAGGATTCCAATTTCCGGCTGGTAGCCGTCTTCGACGAACTGACGAACATATCCGGCCGGCGAACGGTTGGAGCAGGAGGAGGAGGAGTAGGCACTCTCCGGTCTCGCGGACAAACTAAAGACGGTTCGAAAATAATGAGGGTCCGAGCACTGGGGGGATGGCGAAGGCAACGACGAAGACGACGACGACGATGACGAGCACGGAGGTCGGCGGCGCTCCTCCGGGTGTGTTACGAAGCGAGCGCAGCTATCGGAATCGGCTGGGGCGGCTGTCGTGGCCGGGGGTTTTGCGATATTCGAGCTGATGGGTTTGTGTTCGCGCTACGATGCTCAGCGTATTCGGGCGTTCGGCGGTTCAAGGAGTGGTCGGTTGGCCGGGAGAGACGGGCTGGTGCGCGGGCATGTCGGTTGGGGGGGTCGCTCGGCTCTGGTGCCGGGCTTGGGGCGGTTTAGTACGGGCCCGTATGTCATTTTCTTCCTCGGGTTCTTAGGCTCTCGGTATTACGTTGAGAGACGCTGTTCAATATATTTTGTAATCAACGATGCAATAAATAATCACTAGTTAAGTAGAGAGTAACCAGGGAATGTGTAATATAACAGGTCAATTGAAAAATCACCCGCTAGCTATCGTAAAAATTTTTTTTTGCCAAAATTGGTTTTTTATTCAATATAATTCCCTTCAAGGGTGATACACTGATTATAGTGAGACCCTCCAACTTTTTGATACCATTCTTGTAGTACGATTTGTCATTTGCTTCAAAATAGACCTCAGCGATTACCTCTCCGCTTCTCAGCGAGCATTCTTTTGAGATGAGGAAGCAATTCGAAGTCTAATTCATCGATTTTTGACACGGTGAATTTTTTGGTGATGCAACATTTTCTTTTTCTCCAAATGCGTCTGTTTTTCGGCGATTTTGTCCTTCAAAGGGTCCAATTATGCTATGTAATAGTCGCTGTTAATGGTCCTTCCTTTTTCAAGGTATTCAATGAAGTTTATTCCATACGCATCCCAAAGTACAGACGCCATAAACTTAACAGCCGATTGTTGCGTTTTTTCACGCTTTGGAGGGGGTTCGTTGTGTGGAGTCTCTTCGGATGACTGTCGATTGGACTTTGGAGTGAAATGATGGAGCCATGTTTCATCCATGGTTATATGGATATAAAAATATATGGACGTAATTCTAGTAGCGCCATCTATGTATCAGGCCGGGGACTTTTTAATTGACTTCTTAGTAGCCGACCGAACAGATGTTGTCCTGTCCGAACATTGGCTTTTTGTTTGGGTCAAATATATATATCGAATGGGCACAACAGCTGGGTCACTTGATTATGATTTTGCAAAAACATCACCAAGGTTATCACAGTTTTCTTTCTCCTCCATCCGCTCGGTGTGGTTATATAAATTGTTGATCCTTGTCGCCCATAAAGTAGATTTGAAACAAAATTTAATCAACACCAGGAACTGAAAAAAAAATTTGATAGTACAACCCTAAATATCAACATTAAATTTAAATTGTGACCTCATTCTGAACGATTCCCGTTGTTCCCTAGTGATGTCTTTTTGGAATTTACGAATTTTGTACAGAAACAGATTCTATTGGGGGCGAGAAGCTAATAATGGAAGTGACGCTTTTCCAGATGTGCTTAAAATAACTTTTGTACTTAAAAGCATGACAATGTGATGAAAAGTTTATTCGGAGTCATACTAACACACAGAGCACTTGTGTGCGTCGGTGGCTCCTTGACTTGTCTCTCGTTATCTCAATCTATTAGCTCGAAAAACGGTCATTTTGTTGCTCTCGACTTTCATTTAGAAGCGTGTTTGCAGTATGGTCTGTAACTTTCCATCCAGTGTTTTTCTGGCGTTTTATTTAACCGATAGTTGTCAACTGTTTTTACATTATGTGCACGTTGACCAATATTTCCAATTCGTGTTCGAACGCGTGTTATTTCTTAAAATAAAAACACAACAAATAAATACAAGTAACTTGTAAAGTTAAAATTAACAGGAATGCAGGTGATATTACCCTTTGATATATAGCATACCGTTGAAATATTTCGAAATATTACCCTATTGACGATGCTATTTTTATTATCCAATCTTCTGCTGTAAATTAACACATACGCACATATTGTACATATTATATTCCATGAATGGACTATGTCAGCAAATATCTGGCTAGAGGCTGGATGAATATTGCGGTTACGATGGAAATATCACCCCAACATATGTACGCCAGTTGCACTTTTAAAAATTCCGGCAATCTTATCGTAGCTCCGTACCGGGCCTAATTGTGATTGTAATCCTTTCTCAAATCCGCGTAAAATATACAGATAAAAGCTTTTAATAACATACACATAATGTTACACTTTATGGTGGTATCTTTATAATGGGCCCCCTTTTTAAGGTCCTAGGGCCTGTTTAACATTGGGATTTATTATTGCCTTAATGTATATTTAATTCACTAATGTATTATTACTAGTCGTTGCGAACTAACTTTGTCTCTACTAACACTTTTTTTTGTCATTATGTTTATTCATCGGATTCTATTTAGTCTTTTATAAAAATTAAATTTAGGTGCACTTTTGTGAGTTTCTACTATTTAAGTACACTTCCCAACAAACATATTGCAATAAAATAATTTATATATATATATATATATATTTTTTTTTTGTCTCGTCTCCTTTTACCAACTATGGGTTTATCTGGACTGGGCCTAAAGTTTAATGTGGGCTCCGAACCACGGTCCTCAGCATTAATCCTACCGACTGGCGAGTGAACAACTTTAGAAATCATCCCAGAAAACACCCGGTCTTACTCGGCCTAGGTTGTGGCCTGACTGGGATCATTTCCCTTGTCGGATTTTATACTCTTGCCTAGAATATTCACAAATTTTAAACAATCGCAATCATAAATTTGCGACCATGTCCCAGCAGGATTCGAACCCGCGGCTGTCGCAACAGTAGGAGGACCGTCCCATTGCCTTTACCACTGCGCCACCAAGCCGGCAATAAAATATTTTTATAAATAATTTTATTTTGAATCGGGTAATATTGATGAATGTTCCGATCAACAGAGCTTAACTGTCTGTCTGGACATGACCTGAACAGCTTTTTAATTTAATTTATTTAATTATTATTATTTGCAATGACATTTGTTATGATAAGATATTTATTAGCTAGTTTTTTATAGACATGTATTGATTTGTTTGATGTCGTTTTTTACAAATAATTTTATATTTTATACATATCTTTCATCGTTTATTGTTTTATTGATATATCGTAGCAAAGCAGACGCTCATTAATGGGGACTAATTCACACCAGTATAGTTTACATATAGAACTTTTTTAATTAATGGAATATTTAAATTATAATAATTAGGGGAAACCTTAATATATATGCTTATTTATAACTAATTGAACAAATATTTCAACAGCCATAATTATTTTTTTTATGTTAGAAGCAAAATAGCCTGCAATATTAATCTGCTTTAATAAAAAAGTGATTGTACGAATTGTTTGACCCCCTCTGAAGGGGTAGTATCACAGTCTTTGAAATTTTGTAGATTCCTTGGAGTGTATTAATTCTGATCCAATTTATAATTTTATGTTGTTTTATTACTTTTATTTATATTTTATCCTTTATTTCAAATTTTCGTCATCTTTCATCAATTGTTCACCACTTGTTATGTTTATTTTTGACAGTCATTCTTGTTTTTTTGCTTGTTAATATTTATTTACGTATTTTTTACCTCGCATGCTTGATTCTTTTGATTCTGACCATAGTGTGGTCCCTAACCACTTTTCCTGCTTTTAGTTTCTTGCTTTCATGTTTTAATTTTCTTTATAACAAATTGTTTTAGTAGAGCGTTTGAATTAATTGAAAATGAATGAGTTTTGTAAATTAAGTACCAATGCTATATTTGTATGCAAAGGTTCATAGAGGGCTGAAGAGGCTCATATTTTTGATTTTATTTCTAATGCATATTTGATAATATTAATTTCTAATTTTTTTGTGTTTTTGTGGTTTTAAAAGGATCCAATTGAAGTAAAGGGTTGGTGTACATGGGTTAACTCTGTTACTAATTTTACTTTTTGTTGGGTGTTTATGTGAGCCAATGAGAATATTGAGTTGATGCGCCTAAAGGGAGAATTTAAGTAAAAGTGATGGTTTTATATATTTTAAAGGAATAACGTTCGGTCTTGTTAAATTTCTATATTTTTGCTGATTGTGATAATTTCTTTCTCAACAATGGTTGTATTTTATATTTTGTTTTACTCTGACTATAATACTGACATGTTGCCACCTACATATCAAAATATTTACAGGAAATAAAAAAGAATTGCCATTTAAACAATTTTTAAGGCTTCTGGTATTTATAATGCCAATTTATAAATTGTAGAAAATATATGTAGAGTTAAATCTGACAACGTATAACGTAAGTGTTTAGAAGTGTGCTTCAATTTGTTCCCCACCAGTTGTATTTACCATATGTTAGAATGATATAGTATTATTATTGTTGTCAATTATATGTTCTAGAAACGTAATTAAGCTTAACGTAAATTTAAACTCTCCTAAGCCGAATTTGCTTTTACATTGATCGGCTCTGACTGACATGCATTGAACACATACGATGATGCGTTATTTCGGTATTTCGTTCGGATCTCCATACCTCTACCCATAGACTACAGTCCATAATCAGGCCCTATCCGAGCTGAGCTTTCTCCGGATAGCTAGACGAGGACAACGCTAGTAGCTTTCGCGCAGGATTCCGTAGCGTTTGTCGGTCCTGGCCCGGGCGGCTGCTTCTCTCCTGGCTCCGGAGCAGGATCGATATTACCGGACCCGAAGCCGGCACCGGAGGCTCCGGGCATCGGCATCCTGGATGTTGGGGAGTTGTATCAGTCTTTCTGTCAGGTGGACGGGAAGAATAGGTCACCGATTGTTCGGTGGGTGGCGAGGGGGGGCGGATTTTTAAAAGGAAACCGGCTTTTTTTCCGTCGTTTCCTACGGGCCCATTCAGCCAGGGCTTCGGAATCGCAAAAAATCCTTGCACAAAATCGTTTCTATTAGTTAAATTGATACGAAGCCTCTATTTGTCTAACATTATCTTTTTATCTATGTATTTCTCGTATATATTTTGAAATTGGATTTGTTACCCCCCACATATATGATATATATATAGGTCTTCCTACAAAACACTCAATGTACGTCATCAAAATTTATCACCAATGTCAAATTTAAATTTTGGTTTATTTTGACTCTTATTTACTGATACTTACTTTACTGATTATTTAGTAAACACGAGGAACTTAAACCAATAGTTCTAGTTTTAACAGTCACAATAGTTTCTATGTTATAGGTTATTTATTATATTTACATTGAACTCTTTTCCACACCGTCTATGATGTAGAGTTCTAGGTACGTTTTTATGTATTGGTATTCAGTGGAGGCCTAATCCACGTAATTATCAATTGTGTATCAAAGTAATGCATTTTACTTTCATGAGAGAGCATATTTACCTTCTTTTACGTTTGTTTTTTGTTTCTTTCTTTCCAAGTCATTTTGACATCACTGTTACTGCCTGTGTACATTTTTGCCTTTCGCCTCATGAAATTAGGTTTAATCACTGAATCGTGAATTCTGTTTAATGCATTTGTCATATCTACCAAACAAAATTGAGCATCACTCATCGTCGTCATAAGTTCTAAAGTAATGGTCATGTATATTCTGAACAACTACACCCAAAACTTTCACACCATGCAATACGATTTTCCACAATTATCCTATATTAATTATATACTCAGCTTTAGTTGTTTCCGCTCTGATCACTATGTGTTGCTAATTGTCAGCATTGGGACATAAACCATCAGAGTTACTGTTCATGATTGCGCTATTTGTAAATTTGTTTTTCTATCTGTCTGTTGGAGTATATCCAAACCGAAGGTATTATTGTTGTAGTAGACAATGCTTCTTTCTACAGTGAATAAATTTTAGGTTTGTTTCCAAAAGATAGTAAATTACATAAAACACATATTTAATTTATATTTATGGAGTGATTTATCTGACAAAACCTATGCACTATTTTTATTAGCGTCTTGCCAAGGGTGCCATAATATTCCAATTTAAAATATCCAAGTCTCGTCTAGATATATAAATTGAATGAATAAATTTTCATTAATTTTATAACATATTTTTGAAGATTGTATTCTTTCAAAAGTAATGTCTGGAAGTTCCATTACATCTCTTCGTGGGTTATCTTTATACCATTTAAGTAAATATTTCTTAATAGTATATGAAGGCATCTCTTGCATCCCTCAAAGAGTTGCATATCCCTAAGTTTTCTATGGATACTTTCCAAACTAACGGTTTTCTATAACATAATTGTGTTGAATTATGTTTATGTAGAAAACACTACTAACTGTTTTTTATCGAATAGAGTTAACATCAAGATGATCTTGATTCGCCACCTACTTTGTATTGTGCCCTCTTTATATTGGCAATTCATAAGTACATTTATAACTATCGTGTAAAAGCTTCTGCAAATGTAAATATCTTATACATTTCTCTTTTAGGGCTTTAAGTACTTATTATTTAGTAATAAATCACTATTATTTGAAATTATTTAATTAAGTATAATTAAGTTAAGAATATTTATCCTTTACACACCAAACAAATATTTCTTAGGTTGATAGTTGGTATAAAAATTAGCTTGATTAATAATTCTATACATTTGTAGAAATGTAGATGAAATTACAGATACACTTATATTCTATGCGTCTTGTGTAATGCTAAGGATAATCTATTAACAACGCAGGATATTTCGATCCTAACGTGATATATTTGTACCTTGTAATCTAATTATTTCGTTGGTTACATCTATTAATACGGAGTAATTTGGTAGTTAATTTGGTTTATTATTAAAGTGTATGGTTATTTATATCCGGAAATTTGCATAATGTGTTTCTGTTTTCATTTATTCCAAAAATATATAGTTAGTTTAGTTGCAAAGCAGTTAGTTAAATATTGATTTTATATCATTGGTTGTAGGCTTTCTATTATATTTATTATCATTAAAGAATATATTCCTAATTTTATTTAACAACTTTTTAGGGATCATATTTTTTAACCTTGATATATGAATAACAAATAAAAAAATATTAATACTTGATTTAGTCACTTCATTGAACTGATAGGACATTTTTTTTCTGGGTTTTGTATTGTTAATTGAATTTGAAGCTGTTTTGGGAGCTTGTTGATGCTGCTCTAATATCATATGTACATACATATATTTATTAAGTATTAATATTAATATATATGTTTGCATAACATGTACATAATGAATGCGTTAACCTTATATACTGATGTATAATATTTCTTTCTTGAACATTTTAAGTTTTGTTTGTTTATAATCCGTTTTCTTACTATGAGGTCAAAATTGAATCGTTTAAGTTCTGTATTTGTATTATATGTGATATCAAATTATGTTTACCATAGCTCCAGTATGTACTATATTATATATTTTGAGCAGTAAGTTATATTTAACACACTATAATAAATTTATTTGAATATACCACCAGAAGTTGTATCTGTGTTATTGATGTAATCTTATCTTGGAGTTGGTATCTAAGTTTTTAATGTGAAGGGGTTTAAAAGACTTAGCCTTAGCTACCATAGTTTTTGAAGTTCTTTGTACTGTGTTATTTTTTTAAATCCTTTTCCTAGATGGATTTCCTTTAAGACAGCATTGTCGAGATCATTGTCTAAGATATAAAGTAGTAAAATATTTTATGGAGAATATTAATTAAATGAATATTTTTTATAAATACCATTGAAACGTCATTGCTTAAGCCATATTTTCGTTTAAGAACGATATTGACTATCCTTTAAATTGCTCACACTGATATTTTATAGTATTTTGTTAAAAGTTATTCCAATTTTCCTTAAGGAACTTGAACTATTGAATTAATAATTAATTAATTTTTTTATTACCTTTAATTCTGAAATGGTGCGGAATTTGTTTAAAACTTTTTATTTCATATAAGGTTTTTGGTTGATATTAAAACTAGTTAAAGGCTATTAAAGACCATCAATATTGATAGCATCCTGAAACAACTATCTAACTGGGAAATAGGGGGCAGAATGTTCGACTTCATGGCATCCTTCCTGACTAACAGAAGCTTCCGGGTCAGGGTTAATGGAGTAATATCTACAACATATCACCAAACCAACGGTGTACCTCAGGGCTCCTGTATTACCCCATTACTAATCATAATTGCTATGAACTCCATTAACGAAGTCATTCCCAGTTATATCAACGCCCGAATCTATGCAGATGATGTGCTTATCTACCACAAACATACTAACTATAAGTACAGCCATTCCCTATTACACAATTGCGTCGATGAACTGCCTGCGTGGGCCGGACGAAATGGGTTGAAGTTCTCAGCAGAGAGGACCGTGAATGTTCACTTTTGTAGACGGAGGAACTGTTCGCGAACAGTAACATTAGTGATGGAGGGTAAGGACCTGATAAACAAACCAGAACACATATTCCTTGATTTGCTGTTCGATCACAAGCTCAACTGGCTCACACACATAAATTATCTCAAGAATAAATATTTGGCAGACATAGGTCTACTGAAGACCCTTTCCAACATCAATTGGGGAGCACACATCGTTGAGCAATATATATCAGGCGCTGATATTGGATTATGGATGATTGGATTATGGAAGCCAGTGTTATATTACCGCGCCACCTTCATACGTGAAGTAATTGGATCCCGTACAAAACGCCGCTATGAGAATCATACTGGGAGCATTCCGCACTAGTCCAGTTGAAAGTTTGCAGTGTGAAGCTTCTCACGGCGAGAGATCCTGCTACTAAACTATGCAAGCTCCCTCAAATTCCGTCCAGAGTTGTACCAGTTTCTTTTTCTACATAAGACAAAGTTGACCAATATAAGGAAGAGGCACTTAAGCCCCTCATTAATCTTCCAGAGGATATGTAAACGATTAATGATTGTGATCCCAGATGCAAAATGTGGAATCACTAATATACCACCATGGCAGTTCTCAAGAATACACATAGACCTCTCTATGAAGGTTTTGAATAAGGAAACAAATAGTCCTTCTACAATAAAGAGCTTGTTTATACAGATAATCGAAGAGAACTATTCAAATCATTTTATCATCTACACGGATAGTTTAAAACGTGAGAACTTTGTGGGTGCTGCTTATACGCCTAGTCTACTCGAGAGACACTTTTGGCTTCCATCATTGACTAGCATTTTCACCGCCGAGCTGCTGACTATATATATGGTCCTATCTGCCTTGGAGTAATTACGGATTAGTGAATCTATATTAGTAGTATCGGATTCTATGAGTTCCCTAGAGAGTTTAAGATCGGCAAGGACAGTTCACCCTCTGGTCACATACATCAGAGAGATACAGACAAAGTTACAATTTAGGGGTGTAAGAATAACATACCTCTGGGTCTCCTCCCATAAAGGAATATCTGGAAGTGAAAGGGCCGACCATCTGGCAAGTAGGGAAGAGGAATCGATAAAGTTAAACGAACTGTTCAGCAAAAAAGATGCTAAAGTCTATATGGAGGGCGTAAATAGGCAATTGACCGAATTAGAATGGGACTTGTGCCAGATTCAACTTATCGTCAGACACATCCCACTGGACTGCCAAAAATATGATGAAATTAAATATAATTTGAGGAGACACCTTGAGATACCGACAACATTGGAACAATTGGTCCAACCTGAGCAACTGAATCTGCTGATTGACTATCTAAATGCCATAGACTTATTTCAACACTTGTAACATACATTTATTATTGGGCAATTGAAAAATTTTATTGTATATATTCTACTGTTTATAATCTACTGTGTAGTATTGTAAGCTGTTAATGTTCATATATATTGTAATTCACCCTAAATAGCCCAAGAGTCTGACGGGTTTAAATATATAAATAAATAAAGCAGTAGGCATTACATACAGAACGGTCTTTTATGTATTTACAATATCTCCAACTTAAACAAGTAATTCGATTTATTGTGATCAGAGATTATACTTTACTTACTTTGTGGCATTTTTGAAATAATTGTGGTGTTATTCCTTTTTTAATATTCGAATAATTTTGTAGTACTTTATACATTACACAGATATATTTCGAACCTTTAATGAAGTAATTTTTCCTTTGTTTACAAATGATAAGCTTGAATTTTATATGGTTTAAAATTCTAGTGATAATACGTGACTAATTTATAGCAATGTCCTTCAAGGACATATTTGTTTAAAAATTATATGGAGAGGATAATTACTTGTATTATGCAGTAATAATTTTGATTTTTGTGCGAATATTTTTCTTGTTTCTGTTGTCATTTTTTTTTATTGTTCCTTGAGGATATATCAGATTTATATCTTACTTTTCATATGTGTGAAACCTCTTTTTATGTAGGTGGCCAATGGCAGTTCCTTTGATATGCTTCTATGATTTTTGTAAAGCTTGCTTAAAATATTACATCAGAATTCTGCATATTAGAACCTGACGTATGTTTATATACCATTGGCATTTAAAACAGCTGCATTCTTTAGGTAATATATTCGTAGAGTGTCTGAATAGATTTTAAAGAAGTATTGTCCCTTCGTTCTACCAAAGCATCCGCACATTGATTAAATGATGTTGGAATGGAAACCTACTAAACCTACTAAAACTTTATATAACGGATCAACTACACTGAGGTCTGGTGATTGTGCTGACCATGTAAAATGTTTGATGACATTCTGATGTTTCTATATCAAGACTGAACTTTTTTGGCTAAATGTAACAGGTCAATTGAAAAGTCCCCGGCCTACCATAGTAAAACACATTTTTTTGAGAAAATTATTTTTTTTTCAACACCATTCCCTTCAAAGGGTGATACATTGATTATAGCGACCCTCCAACTTTTCGATTCCATTTTTGTAGTACAATTTGTTCCTTGCTTCAAAATAGGCTTTAGTGTCGTCGATCACCTCTTCATTCGACGAGAATTTCTTCTCAGCAAGCATTATTCTTTTGATATCTGAGAGTAGGAAATAGTCGCTGGAGGCCAGATCTGGAGAACACGGTGGATTCGAAGTGGAGGAAGCAATTCGAAACCCAATTCATGAATTTTTGCCATCGTTTCCACTGACTTGTGACACTGTACATCGTTTTGGCGAAGCAGCACTTTCTTTTTCTTCAAATGCGGCCGTTTTTCGGCGATTTCGTCCTTCAGACGGTCCAATAACTCTATGTAATAGTCGCTGTTCAGGGTCCTTCCTTTTTCAAGGTAGTGAATGAAAATTATTGCATATGCATCCCAAAATACAGACGTCATAACCTTGCCAGCCAATTGTTGCGTTTTCCCACGCTTTGGAGCAGGTTTATCATGTGCAGTCCACTCGGATGACTGTCGATTGGACTGTGGACTGAAATGATGGAGCGATGTTTTATCCATTGTCACATCGACGTAAAAACTCAGGTTTCTTACGCTGGATTATCTTCAAACACTGCTCCGAATCATAAATTCGTCGTTTTTGGTCAAATGTGAGCTCGCGCGGCACCCACTTTGCACAGAGCTTACTCATACCCAAGTATATGTTCGGTTGATATCTTTATAGTGTCTGGTATTTCATTCAATTTCAATTTGCGGTCATTCAAAGTAATTTTGTGAATTTTTTAAATGTTTTCATCGGTACCAACCTCTTTTGGGCATCCACTCCGTTCACCGTCTTCGGTGCTCATTTCACCATGTCTAAGCTTAGCTTATTAATCCTTAATGGTTGTTTTTTCTGGAGCAGTGTCTGGAAACTCGGCATTAAGCCAAGTTTTTGCTTGAGCTGTATTTTTTCCCTTCAAAAAGCACTATTTTATCAACACACGAAATTCCTTTTTGTCCATTTTTTTCACAATAACAAAAGTTGCTTCACTCAAAATGCTATAATTCACAAACTAATGATCAAGCTGTCAATTTATACACGTATCTTTCGAGGGTTAGTGGTAACTAAAGAACTTTAATAGTAGCGCCACATGGGACTTTTCAATTGACCTGTTGTATTTTTTAAACTTTTTTAAATTGTGTACCTAAACACCATCATCTATATATCCTTAATTAAAAATTAGTTTTTTTTGTTCATTTTATTTGCCATTTACGTTTTCTAAATTCTAGATCGATCAAATAATTCTTGAGAATAGCTGCGGCGATTTTTATTTTAGCAAGTCGTCCTAGAATTACGACGAAAACCATTTTCTATTATTCTTCCTCTTTCCCCATTGTTTATCCTCTATTGTTCATTATTACAAATTATCGTCTGCGTATCCTATCAATCTCCTCTATCGGCACTTTTCCGCTCGCTCTGGGGACAACAACAATCGAGGATAAAATCTCGGCGAAAGTCAAGTGCAGAACGAGGTTCGAACCCTCGACACCATTCGAGATAACGAAATAACCGGGAAAATATTGGAGTATCGGCTATCGATTTAACTAGCTGTCGGGGACTTCGCAAACTCTATTGGTTCTCGAATATATTTAGCAGGCAGACGATGATCTATTAATAACGAAGGTTATTTAGATCCTCTCTGGGGATGTAATATTTGTAATTTTCGATGTATTCGGCGCGCTAATTGCGCTAATAATTTTAAACAAACGTTTGTTTTCCGTCGATCTAAATAAATTCTTTAATTTTGTTTTATAATTTATCGATTTATCATTTTTTAATTTGTTTGTTTTTGTTGTATTACATTAGATGTGCTTAGTCCAATCTTAATTTATAAATTAATGTATTACTGTTGTTTTGTTGTAGTTGTACCGATACACAAGCAAGTCAAGTGCGGGATAAACAAATATATTAGTTTATATTTCCCATATTTTCTAATTACTGACTATTGTTTTAGTATCTTAACTTTTATGGAAATATATATGGACTTCTGGGTTGCACATATAACTGATTTGTTGACTGGATGAGTTTTATATACTCTGTAACTCCTTTTTACACATTTATTGGTAAATTGAATGTATGCAAATTTTCTTGCGGTTTTTTCTTCATAACAATCTTTCAGGAAACTTTGAATTTTGTACCGTTCACTTTATGTTCACTTTAATTGTAAACATATTTCGTTACAAGCATACTGCGTCGATTATTAAGTAGCTTTAAATATTCTAACTCTTCTCGCGCAATATGCGGTTGAACATTTTCATGTTTGCCACCTTTTTCAACTGACTAGGGCATTATATGTTAAACGTATCAAGATTATCATATCTAACAAGTTCGAAGTTATTAGTCTCATGTTTCTAAATGTATTAGATTCTCTGAAGATGTAAGATTTGGAACTTCTTTATAATGTAATTTTGTATATTCCAAAGGCAGAAATTGAATATAAAATTTATTTAGTTATTTATAAAAATATATAACGAAACATAAAGTATGCAGACTTAGAATATAACTTTAAACAAAACAAGGCAAGAACATATCATTTGCAGAGACGAATAGGATATTTCTAAAGTACATATAACAAATACTTATAAATTAGATTATTTTATTCGTCTAAAAATATGATTCCACCTGTTGAGCCTAAAATAGGTTTCTTAGTATAACCATAAATAATATAGAACCTTCATAAAGAAAATGTATGAACCAATTTACTAATTATTTCTCTGTAGAAATTTGATTTACTTGATCCAATTCGATTTTTTCGACGTAGCTAGCAGATGTTTGAGTTTTTAGTCGCTTTGGTTGGTTCTTACCTGCTGCTGTCCAGTCACCTGAAAATTTTCTGATATAGGCTTATAGTAGTTGATCCATATTTTAACCATAGTGTGATATTTATCCAAAAAAGTCTGTTTATTATGAAAATATTAATTAAAACAACATTGAACACAATTGGGCACTGTTTTTTTACAATACAGGAATTATATTAATGTTATGTACTCATAATCATTATTAAATGAACTATTGATTTCTCAAAACTTATAAACTAAATAAATAAAATAATTGATCAAAGGTCCAAAGAATAAATTGAATTATAGTACATATTCTATTGCATGAATGGTTAAACATCTTAATATTTATCAGTTATTTTAAATATTTAACAAATTACTATCAATAATTCATAATTTCTTCTATCTGTCCAATCTAATAAAATTATGTTTATTTTTGTCTACATATTTTCATTACTTCAGTTATGTGTTAAAATAATTTTTACATTTCATAAGTTTTATTCAACTAAAATATATACTATAATATAAATATTTGTTCGAATAAAAAATCAAGCTCATTTGATCGAGGAATAATATCTTTACCTACATGTTTAAGTAAAATCGCTCTTTACTTATTTATTCCTTTCTCCAGTAAGTGTATTTATTGCAAATTATAATTTTATATCCTATATATTTATATATATATTTATATATTATATTTATGTATTATTATAAATATTATTCTATTTTCAGATAGCTCATTTTCAATTTGTCTTCTATGGTTTTTCGTTAATCTACTGTCTTTTACTTTGCCTTATGTCCGGTATTTCAAAATTATTTAGAAAACTTAATGCTAACTGATGCAATGGAATATTCTCTCTTGAAAGTATCAAAAAATATTAAAATGCCTCAACAACATAATCCACCCATTAAAATTGACAACAATACCTAGGCTAGAAATGATAAAGATAAAGCGGAATTTTTCTCTAAACATTTAAAAACAGTATTTAATCCGTACCCGTGTGAAATATCCGCAACAGAAGAAAATAACATAGTTGACTTTCTTAACACTTTGTTTCAAATATCTGCCACATCAAAAATTGACTGCTAATGAAGTAAAACAAACAGTGCATGAAGAAATCAATTCTAAAAAGCTCCTGGTTTTGACCTAATAACTGGAGGAATCTTGAAAGAGCTCTCAGGAAAGTGCATCAAATGGATAACATTTATATTTAATGCCATGCTAAGAATTAATTACTTTCCTAACGCTTGGAAAGTGGCTCAAATCATTATGATTCTTAAACCTGGGAAAATATCAGAAAACGTCTCCTCTTATCGTCCTATAAGCCTGTTACGTGTGATCTCTAAACTATTGGAAAAATTATACATTTAGAGTCTCAACATAATGGCAGAGGAGAGAATTATTATTCCAGACCATCAATTTGGCTTCCGTAATAAATACGGAAAAGTAGAACAAATACAAGGATTAGTCAATCAAATTAACAAAAACTTAAACGATAATAAATATTGCTCCCATGCATTACTCCATATTTCTCAGGACATCGACAAGGTGTGGCACACTGGACTGCATGTTAAAATAAAAAAACTTTTGTCACATGCGCGCTTTCAATTGCTGAAATCGTCTCACAGACAGACATTTTATTGTTAAACAGGGTGATGAATACACTTACCGACGCCTAATATATTCGGGTGTTCTGCAGGGCACTGTTCTTGGCCCATTGTTATATCTTATGTCTACATCTGACCTGCCGACCTCAAGAAACACTACTGTTGCAACATATGCTGACGATACAGCGGTTCTATCATCACACGAGGATCCAATATCAGCCACAAGAAACCTCCAACTTCATTTTAACAAAGTCGAATTGTGGTTGAAAACGTGGCGTATCAAAGCAAATGAGACAAAATCTACCCATGTGGCATTCACCCTTTGTAGTAGAACATGTCCTTCAGTAAAATTGATTAATAATGAACTTTCCACAAGCAGACTAGCTAAATATCTGGGAATGCATTTCGATCGACGTTTGACATGGAAAAAGCATATAGTTACACAACGCAAACAGTTTGGGCTTAAACTAAACCAAATGTAATAAGATTTAGATTATAAATTGTACAGTAGATCGCTTACATGAAGTGATCTACTACATATAAGGATGGTTATATTATATATGTTAACGGAAATCATATAATAATACTTATTGCCCACGGGCAGATTATTGAGGTTCTAGGGGATTAATTAAAAAAAAGTAACAATATGTATTTGTATCCATTTTTTTATATTCTTCAATTAATTTTTTTTTTCATTGGTCGGTTTATCGTTGACCTGGGGCGGATTACGCGGGCAACACGTTGCTATTTAAAACGTGGACGATTTTTCCAAGGCCCCGGCGTTTAAATCTTGATAAGAGTCAAGCACAGACGAAGTTGGGACCCTCGACACCAGTTGAGATAACGAAATAACCGAGCAAATATTGGAATATCGGCTATCGATTAAATTGGTCTGGCGAGGATTTCTTCGCAAAACTCTCCGATGGTTTTCGAATAAATTTAAAAGATAGATGATGATAAATTAATAGATCGGGCTATTTAATTTGTTGGCTTCGTTATTTAGTATGGCAATTGATTGTTACATTTTCATTTTATTCCTAATCACTTTAATTATTTGATAATGTAATAGATTAGTCATTATGTTCAGAATATGCATCCAAAAATATAAACAGATATTTATTTTATTGGGTACTTTTTAATGGAAACTTATTCCAAAATATTTGGCAATTAAATTAGATTTATTTGATACTATAAAACCTCGGTTAAGCTATTGCTTCTTTAAATATTTAGGGCTATCAAAAACATAAATCAAAATGCCAATTTGGAGCAATATCTAGAGACGATGACGTGAGTATGTGTAGTATAAACTATTGATCAAGGAAATATTATTTATGAGATTCTGTTAGGAATGAAAATTACATAGTTTAGTTTAATAATTTCTTTTATCTACTTGTTATTTGCCAAACAAATAGATGTATTATGAGAATATTCATGAAAAATTATGTTACTAAATGAACTGAAGAGGAAACACCATAGACAAAAAAACATGTATTCAGAAATCGTACAGGCTCAAGGTGTTACGAAGTTAGTTGAAGGAAAAATACTGAAACAGCTGACTGGACATACCAAATTCATTTGGTAACATGATATTTAGAAGGATCATATAGGCTTAATCTGATATATGGCTGAAGTTATGTATAATTATTCTGATGGTTATCGAGAACTATACGTATTTGAATGAATGTATTTGAACGTATTTGAATGAAGATCTACCAAATCTATTTTGCGAGTGATAATATCAGATGTCAAAATGCTCAACTTGTTAGAAGATATTCATGCCAAGGAAATGTCCTTTTCTTCTTAAAATATAGGAATGTGTATAGAACTGAATTTTGTCCAATTAATCATATTTCTACAGATAAATATTTAATAAACTAACTAATTCATATATTCATGAAAGTTCTGTAAATACAGTATTGTGTTGTGTAAAAAGGCGAATTATATGTGTATATCTAATAAAATAATATAATTTTTCAGCATTTGCTCTATATATTGTAGAACTGACATACATCCATTTTTGCAATTCATATTACTAATAAATTTAGTAATATATCCTACTTCTGCTTTTAGAATTCGTTTGTTCATTTATTAATAAACTTCAAAGCTTCATATAATTTTATTCAGTGCCATTTAAACTTTAAGATTATAGCATCCGACTGTAAAGTATTTAATTTATAGCGAACAAATATTTATTGAAACAGTAAATAAAAATTTGTATAGAATAATTTTAGCGCGTTCGTATATATTATTATAGGTATATGTTAAGCAATTTTTTCTGTTGTAATGATCAATCTTTCAGTTTTTTTAAATTTAAACTGTATGTCAATACTAAACAAATATACCAAAGTATATACAAACAATTTTCGTAGTAAAACCTACAATTTCCTTTTGTAAAGGGGAATTTGTTTGCCTTGGTGTCAGTACGATTGGTTTTGAACTAATCAATGGTTAAAAGCTTTTAGTACAAGGGATTGAATTTAAGTGTTTTAAAACATCCCAATGCCAAAGTAAATGTAATATTCTCGAGTTAGACCAAGAAGCTAGTAAATTCATAGATTTTTTATGAAGCTTTTCCTATAATTAAGTTAGTATTTATATCTGTATAATTTATAGTAAATTAATTTATGACATATCCAATATTAAAGCATTAATAAAGTTCTTAATAGAAAGAAATAATTCTAAAACAAGATCTTGTCTTCACATCGTAATATGCAGAAATGTATACTTAATATGAATTTTATCCTTCATACTAAGACTTTAGTTAGATCAAATAGTTACTTTTCTTCATTTCTAAGAAAGTTAAGATATATATAATATATTTTAGGTAGAAAAAGAAAGCCAACAGTACATAAGAATTTGAGCATTAAATAACTCTTGATGTGATACCATAATGCTATTAGTGTTGTCATATACATATTTAATTGTAAAGGTTTAAGCATACAAGTTTGAAGCTACAGGAAATTGCGTATATGATTGATGTAGTAATGAAAGGGGTTGCTGTAAAACACATTTTTTTATAGAGCAAATTGTAGAAGAAAAGGAGAAATTTAATATTAGCGTTGGGAACTATTGACTGAAAACGACTATCGACTGTTCCATTTTATTTTTTACGTTTATTTTATTTAGTTAATTTATGTTAGTACATGAAGGAATATGTACATCCCCGTCTCGCTTATACTACCATTGGAAAATATAAGCACATATAAAAATAACTGCTCCAAGCAATTATCTCCGTCTTTTCCTCTCTCTCAATTTATACAGGAAAGTGTTCGTACATCTTCGTCTGACATTACGAATTGATAAAAACAGTCGAACGGCTAGTTTCTTGACTATCGACTGTTTCGACTGTTTTCAGTCGATAGTTCCTAACGCTATTTAATATACAGTTTTGAGAGATGAAAGTTAGAAGATAGTAAAACCGATAGATATATAGACGATTTATAATGGTAACAACTTCCAGTGCATTAATGGTAATAGTACTTATTATAATATGGTAATACTACTGCATTTCTAATGAGCATCCGAAGAGAAATGTATGATTTATAGATCTTCAGTTCCCTTCTCTTTTGTACTAGTTATTAGCCACTCTTTCTTGAACTTTGAAAATAGTATGTGACCAACAATATGATTTGGCCACAAATATTTTTATTATAATAACTATTACTCTAGAAAATCAGTTTATTCAGTGATTTCCTGTGTAAAATGTCTAAATTTTATAAATTTTTACCTAAATTATAATATGTTCATTATTCGGATCGTATCATCATAACTGTCGTCACTATCATGTCGCACATTTAGCTGATTAGTATGCTCATTGGGATGCACTTTGAATTACACTCCTTATGGTTTCTAGAGGCACATCGAACTGTATACTTTCATTAATGGTATACATTCCGGGCATCAACAATGGCATGCAATACATAGTTTTAGATCCGATGAACGAGGGCTATGTTATGTTAAATTTTCTAGCAGTAATTACTGCATTAAATTCTATTATAGATTAATAGTCTTGATAGACTATTAATATTAGATTCTATGAAATTCTATTCCCAGAAGCTGGTATGGGCTGGTAGGAGATGATATCTTCTGGTTTTTCCCTGATTTGATAGTTTAGTATTAAATACATACATATATTTACAATATGAGAAGTATTGAATTGTAAAAGACATAATTTATAAAACAGAAAAATGGTATATATAATTATTAACAAAAAAAATACAGGCGTGAGAGCCAATGAAAATTTAACACTAATACAAAAATAGTCCACAAATGCAGATAAATAACACATTTAATTTTTTGTCATTAGTCGATGTAGATAGTCGCCATTTGAAGATTCATTTATGAGAATTTAAATTCGACAGATGGTTTTTGTAATAAAACTACTGGACTCAGTAATGGATTGTTCGATCTGTCGATATTATTTATTTAATTGTTAATGTTGGTCTTTTTTTGGTTGTTTTGAGTTGGAATCGGTTTGTTCCTTCCCTCCTCCACTACCCCAATTTTCTCCCTTGAACCTTCACTACCCCCTTCATAAACATATCTAGCAGTGACCGCTGAACTCTTCGTGAAATTCAAAGCTTTATCCTACATCACATTACAATCCTTCAAAAGAATGGCTAATGACCGACTCCCGAAAAGCTCTCGAATGTTAGTGGAACAGAAGTTCAACGATCCTCTGGTCACTTACTCACTGTTAACCATTCGTACCCTATATCTAAATGACTACAAGACAACTTTAGTGTGTATCCTTCTTACGTTGGTATACCGGGCAATGAGCCCACGGATAGTGCGATTTAATTGGCAGCCCCATCTCTCCTCCCCACCACGGATGTTTGTCTCCATACTGACCTTATCCCATTTGTTTCTTGTTACACAAATAACGAGGTACAATGTGGTAGGGCCCAGTGGGCCAACCACAACAGGCTCTTTGATGTTAGAGCTGATTTTTTTCTCCTGTCTTCGGTTTTTTCCTTTCGTCACCATGCCGTAGCTTTGAATCAACTGAGGTTGGGCCACTGTCATTTCTGGCACAGTCACGTGATGACTTCGAGCCCGCCTGCCCACTGTGAGTCTTGTCATCGTGCCCTTATTTCAGTCTACCACATATTGAACGACTGTCCACGGCTCATCCAGATTATAAGCAAGTATGGGCTGTATAATTATAGCAATGCTTTAATAGGAGAAAATACAGACAGACTCCTCGAATTTCTACGAGAAACTGATTTCCTACATGGAATATAGTCTATGCTAAGTTTAGTGTTACTGACCAAACAACCATTACCACTTCGGTATGCGTGCTGATGTGTGCTGTCTGGATATAACCACTACTTCGTTATGGTTCTGTTTGTAGTCCTGTATTTGTATTCATTTTTAAATTTTGTATACACTATACTTTTAATAGTTAGTGTTGTTATTGATATTTATTTATTAATTTATTATTTTATATATACACTTTATATATGTACCCTTTCCCATTATATCAACGCCGTACGCGACAAAAAAATTGTTAATATGAATCAAAACCTCATCGAATCATATGAGGAATTGATCCTGTACTATTTCTGTCGAACTGCTGCCCTGCCTTTTTATTGCCGAAGGCCTGATAGTTGTGTGGGTAATGGAAATGGGTAATAAGGTTGTTATAAGGGACGTAGAATCACATATCCAGTTTTTTAAAGAAGATTGGTTTAATAATCACGGTACTAAGTCACCCTTTATTGCATCCACCAGGACTTTCACATTCAAATTCAGTGAAAATCTTGCTTAATATTTGTTAAATTTATTTTCTCTATTATATAGTTTGATTTGCCAGTTCTAAACTAGTACGCTATAAACACTAATTACATGTTTAAATTATAATTTGAAGTGGTGGTTCTGACATAATGAATTTACAACCTATTAAATGAGCTTCGAATCGTCCAACGATCATCAAACTGGGGCTCTCCATCGAACTAAATGCAAACGCCTGTAACCTAAACGCTACAAAACGTAACTATAAAATCCATAATCTCTCCCGACAGGTTCACAATAAGTCTGAAACGGCACAAAAACGATCGCCGCCATCAATGGAGGACCCTTCACCCCCCGACAAGTGACTTTCGAAGTTTTCTGGCTATCGCGTGATCCCCGCCGATTATTCGCTAATTATCCCCCTTGCCTCCCGCCCTCGCTCGTGGCCCCCGTGACGGGCAACACGTTGCTTTTTAAATATGGACGATCCTTTCAAAAGCCCTCCCCGTTTCAATCTCGTTGTAAGTCAATTGTAGGACTTTTAAGCGTCGTTGGGTTTTTATTGTTCTCGACCATTTTGATTTTTCCCCGTTAAAAGTTGAATCGGGAACATTACCGCGATTCCGATACGTTTATTAATAGGTCCTTGTGTGCAGTTTATTGATGAGCAGTTTATATCCATTATTTATATACGTGTGTACAGTGTTGGTATTGGAGTTTGTTTTTTTTATCATCGTGATTACAGTAAATATTAAGAAAGTTACTAGATTCTTATCAATTATTCCTTATTTAAAATAAAGGAGATTGACACACGTATTGTATGTCCACAAAAATTAGTACATCGTCAATTGTTGGTTTCTTAAACTTGGAAGTTTTTGTTGTTGTTTTTATATTGAGTATAGTTTAGTATTTTAAATGTGGGTCTACAATTTTAGAAACTGTTAGTTTAGTGATCAGCGTTTCGATATATCGTTCTCGATATTTTTAAAGAAATATCGATATATCGGAGAAAAATATATCGATTTGTGTTTGTAATATATATTTATATATTTAAGAAACCCTGAGAATTAAGCACCGAAATATACAAAACCTTTAAAATTACTACTTAGCACCAAAGTACCAAAGTACATTAGACCTTTAAATGGTTAAGTAGCAATGATAAAATATCGAAAAATATAAGCTTTCAAAAAGATCGATATATCGGCCAAAAATATCGATATTTTTTCAGCACACCTAGTTCAGTGTACTTTGTGATGTTCATGTATTAGTTACATCAGTTCATGAGCAACGCATAAAATGGCTTTAAGCAAATCGATTCTTTTGAAACATTGAGTGTTGTACTTCAAAGCTTTCTAGGTCGCAGTTTTAGTACATTATACGCCTACATCTACAAAAATGCAGGATGTTAAGTTTGTTGTAATGATATCTAAATTACATTAACGTTAAACTGCACCTCAAATTTCTGGTACTTTAAATAAAATACGAGTAAAATTAATTTCAACTTACACTTCTAGTAAAGAGACGTTTATTGTCAGCTGGCCTGAGAGGATGCGTAGCACCGATAAAACCAGTAATCATAAGAGAACTAGGCTGAAGTAGGGACTAGACTGGCTAAGATACGTAAGAGCTGGAAACTAAAAACTAGAAAAATTACGGCGTCTTATGGGCGCCATCAGTTCAAATTTCAGGTTTTTTGATCCAGACATGTTTCTGTGAGATCTACCAAACTACTAAGCATGGTGATGGTAGCCTGATGGTTAGGGAATATTTTAGTAATAACAGACCGGACAAATAAAAAAAATGATAAAAACATAATGAGGAAGTCTATCTGAAAACAACTTCAGAAGACAGCGATTTCCTGTAGAATGAATCTAATTGGTCGAAGTATTTTTTATCGACAAGTTCATGACTCTAAACATTTGTCAAGTTTATGTCAGGTGTTCTTAAAGTAAAAACGAGGCGAAGAAATTGTACTACTTCTCTCCTATCGATTTATTATTGGGTGAAGTCGTATTCTGTTATTTCCTTTTATTTTAAATGGTAAGTTACTATTTTCTACTCATTTCTTAAAGATCGCTAATAATTTTTTAACGGAAAACGATTATGCATTTCTTCACTATCTGTGCATCCGGGCACACAACACTTCCTAGAACGGGAATGCATTTGAACTACCGACTCGTATATAGTAATAAAATAAAATAATAATTTAATGTATAAACGTTATAAATAGCTAACCACACTGTAATAAATAAACAAACCATAGAACGAAATGAACCAATCAGCTCCCATGGCCTCTCTTAGCATAGCGAATAAAACAAGTAATATGTTAAAGGTAGCGCCATCTACATGTTGGACGTCGCGAAACATATCGCCAAAATTTTCTATCAATTTAAATCTCTATTTCTCTATATTCTCTACCAATCTATTGCTTGTTATATTTCTTCTTATATTGCTTCACCATAGCTCGTCAGTATTGACCAGTTTCAACCAGTCTCCCTTCAGGCAGTATTAGTATTCTAATTTTCATACCGCTGTTCCAATACCGTATCTTTCACCACCTGTGAAGTCTGAGGAATTGTTCTCTCATTCAATAAACATGTTCAAGACATCCCAATTTGCTTCTGGATCTGTCCCTAAGATGTGCACTGATTGTCGCATCACTTGATTCATAATAAGAACTCGGAGAGAAATATGTGGAACTTGATTTAAGAATCGCGTGTGAAATACTTCAAATTTACACATGTTGCAGTCTAACGATCTCCAAATCTCGAACTATACAAAACGATTGACAAAATAAGCGCTCGAAAGGACATCATTTTAGTCTTGATTGTAATATTTCCTTTTTTTCTCATACGCACTATCTTAGACAAATAATCGTTCAGATTTGTCTGCTTTAATCTTGCACTTGCTCTAAGTGGATGTTTTTGAGGTTTAGGATAGGAGGCAATCCGTCAGTTGTCAATACCTTAGTCTTGTTTTCATTAATTCTCAAGTCATATGCTCGAAACCTCAACATCTTTATCTAATCATCAAATACTTGAGCTAGCTTCAATAATTTTGTAATATTTAGACCCAGAAAAGAGGTTTTTATGATGTATGATTTGAAAATTTATCGTTTTGTTTTCTAACTTTATGATATATCTTTGGGTAGTTATATTTTCTTAAATTCGAATTATATTACTTGCAAACTTATATAGTTAAACTTCCAATTCATAACATCACATCACTCTCCACCGATCGCATATTTTATGTCATTGTTTACACACAGAATCGAACCGGTGGAACCGTTTCGGGTTTAACTGTTTTTCCGGATGATTTTTCGGTATTTTAAAATCGTCGCGAGGTGATTGATATGCCGTCTCTCGATCGAGAGTTTTTAAACCGTAGTCGGTCAAAGATTGTCGGATACAATGTAAACACGTCATCCTTTACGGGCGGAAATTGATAAAAAATTGCGCGTACAAATTTTCCTTTTATTCTTCGCCTAGAACTTAAAAACATCCGTTTGCACAGTGGGTTAAGATGTTCACATATGCACAAAAAAATGAATGCCTGTATTTAATTATATAGCGATCAAACCAAATAATAACGTACATATATATATATATATTATTTGGGTGCATATACTTATTTATGCGCATAAATCGTGTTTCTTTTTAACTTTTGCGGAAAATATCATGCATTATCCATAGGTTCATATTGGTTTTAGAATCTGTTTATGCCACTTGTTCCAATATATTTGTCTATTTATGAATTCTACTTCTTTTCTTTTAAATGTGTTGCTTCCAACAGAGCTTTGCATCGAGGCTAATTTCAAGGTACTTGGTAGGGTACCAGTGGATACCACCTGTATAGGATACCAGTGTTATCCATTGGTATTGTTGTGTAAGCATTTTACATAACAAGTTAATTCAATATATATATCGACTTGATTATGTTAACTTACATTCTCCATGTCTTGCTCTTATTATTTATATCAAATCAAAGGTAGCCATGGTGACATTTTTCATTTGTGGTATATCACATGTGTAAAGTAGGTAATTACTCCAATGTACTTCTGAGTGGTACACTTGGTTTAGCTTATTTTAAATATAGAATGCTGTTCACACACAATAAACATTCTGGGGGTAATTTTTGTGCTGGATACCAAGCTTTACTGAACGCTTTGTGCTATATCTACGAAATTAACTGAGCGGACATTTTATCTTTGTAGGCTATTTCTATGATAATTGTGATTCTATGCACCTATGTCAATTGTTGTTATGTTAGTTCATAAAACCAAACTGATGGGCAGGAAGTTAACAGGTGTAGTGATAAACCATCGTGTAATTAATATAAATGAAATCTACAATATGTTTCTATTGTATGTTTTTTTTGTTTTATAACTAGACTGAAAATTTCCGTTCCAAACGTAAACATTTTTATCTAGATATATCAAAAATGTTTTACTTTTTAAAAATATTTCTATGCTTCTTTCACAAAACTCTACAACTTTTTAGCTCAATTACATAGTTTTGTCATGTTTTTTCCTTGATTCAAGGTACCAGAAAGTCTCGCCTAATTTTCCAAAATATAGACAGGAACCCCTCTTTTCGTGAGCTTGAGTTTTGAATGAATGCCTTATATCTCTCTTGATTGGAAACACATTGAATGATGACTGTTATAGCACATGAGTGAAACTTATAGGAGGTGAAAAATTCATCTATAGCATAAGTTTTAAGTTATAGATTGGCTAAATAGGCTGTCAATCAAAACAAATATTTATTAATTATTAAAGTATATTTTTTATGAATTTATTTTTTGTATATCCTTACAAATTAAAGGTCGATACAATGATGTAGAGACTGCTATATAATTAATGCTGACTATTGATGTGATCTACATCAGAGCATAATGCTAGGAACTGTGTTAACTGTTATTTTATTTGAGTATCTAGTGATTAATTCATACTTTATCCGTTGTTATCTAATTACTTTGCGTTTTGGAATTATCGTGTTAGATTACTTTTCATCGTTACTTATAATGTACTACAGAAAACACTATTTAACAGTGAAATTACTGTAGTTTGATAGTCAATTTCTCAACTATGTGGATCCTTCCTATCGCTTGTAACCATCTGCTAAGATTCATCAACTGATGAGCTGTGTTAAAGTTTTTTTGAGAGTTTGAGTTGGGTTTTTGTCCAGGTTGATATTTATTGTCTTCGAACTTTTATGGTTCGCCACATTAAGACCTTGAAACTGCTCTGCTATGTCATCACAAGATTCTTAACGGTATTTCAAATGAATGTGCTTCAACAGCAGATTTCTTCTATATAATTTTGTTGAAAGCAAGCAAGTTCATATTTCAACTTTTATACTCCCAAGATTTTGTCCAAAATATGACTATTATTACCACTTTCCAGAACCTCTTGCATGCTTTACAACTTTTGTAAGATTATATTCAAATTTAGCAAACTAATCACTCATGGTTTAACTTTTTTTTTAAATGTTAAAAGTATTATTGATAGTGAAATTAATTTTATAAATAGTAATCATCGTTTAATTTTTTAAATGTCCTCAAATGGACACGGTAATCTCTGAAAGTCGGTACGTCTTGTCAGCATATGTGTTTTAACATATAATATATATCTATATTTAATAACGAAATTGAGGTTTTATTTCGAACCACTGGATCCAAGCTTCGACGACCTACTTTTTAGTTTTTTTCTCCTCTCCTCTTTTCGGATGAAAAACAGTTCTTCGTACGATGTGAAAAATACCAGCCGATAGTCTGCGTCGCCAGGAACTGTAGAAAAAGCAATATGGCGATGTAATACCGAACCTTTTTCTTGATGAAGATTTTTACGAAACTTTCAATATTTTATTTGTTATCTCGCTCGAAGACTGCGGCCGACAACTTTGACGGCGATGGTTTCTTTCTCCTTTCGCAGATTCGATATTTTCGTTAAATTTTTGTTTTCTATTTTCGGGAGGTGCTTTAAATAGTTTCATTCGATTCATTCCGAGATGTTTATTTTTAATTAAAATTAGAAGTTAAGATGTTCGATTGTCGCATACACGGACAAGTTACGACAAAAATGCTCTCAGGAGCTTTATCTTTCATTAATCCTTGTTATCTTTTTGGTATATAAGTATATAATTTACTTAAATATCAAAACGTTCAAAATATTTTAATGTTCTTGACATTTATTGAGAACATTTTCCACAATACACGTTAGTACAATACAATGTATTCTCCATAATTTTCTATAATTTTTGTCTTAGCAAATTTTCTATCAATATTTGTTGCAACATGGCAATATTATGTCGACTGAACGGTATTGATTTGGCAGCACTTTAAATTTTAAAACCGTTTGTCAGGTAAGCTAGATGTGATCTGAACAAGACGTAATCAGAGAGCGCTAGGCCTGGTGAGTACGTTGACTTGATCTGATATCGTTCAATTTGTTCAATTGATATCGGCACTGCATTAATAGTTTCATTCGGTTCTAGTATCTCGTAATACACTACACCTTGTTGATCCTACCATATGTACAGTAATATAGGTTTTTGAGACATGAGACATATATATGCAATATTTTTTCGCCAATTATTTCATACAGTTTGTTTAGTAATTTTTGTAACTATGCTGGAGGTAATCAATGTCTAATATTTTTTGTGTTCTAAGAAGTTCAGTTTTCAGTTTCATATTTAACTTCATTGATGACACAGTTATAATGGCAAAGGATGTATCTCTGACTAAGGCTATACAACAAGTACAATGGTGGACAACAAGATCTACAAATGGACTAGAGACTAGAAAATACAGCTTAATAGCTCCAAATCTGTCCGTGTTAATTTTGCGTTGTGGTGAATCGACAAGAACTTAATTATATCGCTTGACGGATACCCGATTCCTCAACAAAATCATCTAAATATCTCGGAAAATATCTCGATGGTTGATTAAACCGAATACATTATGTGAGACAAAGTACAGAGGAAATTAGACTCAAAATCAAGCAAGCTACTTGATCTAAAATCAAAGAGATTGGTTTATCAGTCGATCATAAAACCTATTTGGATCTATGGGGTGCACTAACTAAAACATCAACCCAACGCATTCAAGACAAGGGTCTAAGGATAATTACCAATGCTTATCGCTACGTAACCAACCAAGAACTGCACCATGATCTCGGAATCAAATGGGTATACGAAGTGATCAACAAGATTTCGCCGTAAAACCTGAAACAAGGGTGCTAAATGACGGCGACGTGGAAGAATTTTTGAAAAAAGATTGAAGTAAACCAAACCATACGAGCTGGTTGAATATATAAGTGTGTTTTTAACTTTAGATTAAGTAGGTTAATTCTATTCTTATTTGGGAAATACATTCTGATGTATTAATCCCGTACACGCCTTGCCTGTATATTAAGGCAGGTACAACCGTTACTGTAGTAATAAATTAATTTGTGAATTAAGTTTGTACCAAGCGTATTGCATGTAAGATGTAATTAATTTAAAAAAAATTACTTCATTCACTTTTGAACATGAATTCGCTTCGGAGATGAATAGCCGCTTGACTTTTACACCCCTTGGCCTATTGTTTCCATTCAGGATAACATTTAGTTTGACGAAACGACGCCTAATTTTAAAACATTTTATTAGTTATAGAAACCAAAGATTTTAATGTTGAAACGTTTAGAGCTTAGAACTATTAAATTTCCCCTAAAACTGTGGAGTACGATTATTTGTAGGCTTTATCTAAGGACTCTTGATTTTATGAATCAGATTCATCTAATACATTAGTCATTTCGATATGAATCTTCATAACCTTTATAAACATTTTTGCAAATAATGTAAGCACTCTACAATGTACAAGTTTGTCCCTTGTTATTAAAACGTTAATACAAAGAGCTCTTGAAGGAAGAACGACGGTACGATTTTTTGTTTTTATGAAAGTTACAGTGCTCTGCATGGCTTAGAATCTTTTGCTCTTCTGTCCTATTTTACTTTCATACTCACATAATTCTATATATTAGGAACTATAACTTGAATTTAAATTATTTCAGGATTTTTATAGTTTTACTCAAAGGGAGTTAATATTATTATATTATATTATAAGTTATTTATGAAAACTTTTGTGAAGAAGAAATATTTACAAGTTGTTTAAAATTGTTCTTACACTAAATTTTTGTTAAACTAATATTTTCGCTAATCACATTTACTATTAGCCTATTAAGTGTTGATCTCTATCTTAGTGACTTTTTCCAACGCAAGGCGGTCGAGAATATGAACAGAATTTAAGGTTTTGATGTTATAAAAGCCAATGCAGTTAAGCTTGCATAGCTCAGGATATAGACATTACACAAAAAAAACCTTTTGGAACCATTTGAAAAAGGCTGGTAACAAAAAGAGACTGCATGTATGGGTTGCAATAAGAAAGCAACATACCTCTACAGACTTACCATCTGTGAGTCGTTGCTGAAGCGCAACCAAGTCGACCAATTTTTAAAGTGCATGGTGAGTGGCAATCAAGAGTGGATCACTTACCACAAAGGAATGTGAAAACGATCGTGGATGAAATGGGGCGGGCCGGCGAAAATGGGAGCTAGTCAGGAATGACGCTCAGTGACAGGTCTTGATGGCATTGATTTTAATTATAGACCTATAAATTAATTTTAAAGGATTACCCATTTTCTTGGTATCTTCATAAACAGTGAAACGCTACTCAAACAGGTCACGACTCGTATGTCGGAACAAGTAGTAATCAGACGGAACAAATTCTGGAAAATACGGCGGAGAGGTCAGATAGGAAGTTAGATTTTTCTACGGAGGAGTGGGTATAGGATGCTACAAATATAAATAGCGTGTTGGATTTGGGCTAACCATTGGAACCTGCTATCGAATTGGCGACGGAGGATATACACTTATCCTGAAGCGAGAGGAACTTTTTCAATTTGGAAGCGATATGCGCGGAGCTCTTTCTGACTAGGAAACAAATTAGCCTGAGTTTGGCTTGGGTTAATCTGCAGTCGACAGAATTTGTACCATGCTATCGCCTGGATGAGTTCTGTCTGAAGTCTGTTACTGATGGCGTCGGGATTATACCGGTGGTGTATTTGATGACTTGGGGAGTAGAAAAAGCGATCATGTACAGTTGAACAGGGCCTGGGCTTATGGAGAGCCTCGTGTAATTGACTCACTTCAAAAGAGCCTGCGTCGCCGATCTTTACTTGAAAAGATCTATCTTCCAAGTACGAGCTAGATAGGGATATTAGGTTGTCCGGTTAAAATCCGTTTTTCGAGAAGCTAATGGGACAATTCCCTGTAAATCAACCATATGGCTCTAGCCAATATACCGAAATGCCTACCAAATTGATATTGTCGTAATATTACCCAGCAGCCTCGATATTTACATATCGACAACTTTAAACCATTATTTTATTCATATTATTCGAGTTTTATAGAATTTGTTCTACGTTTTTTTTCTTTCGTCGTCTCGTCTTTTTGGTTAGTACAATACGTGCACCGTAAATAAATCATTCCGTTGAATACAATATTCCCGGTCAGAGCCGAAAGGGAGCGCCTCTCGCGGGCGGGAACGATTTCGCCGGGGCGGGAAATCGCCACAAACACACACACATACATCCGGCCGTGCACACCCTTTCCATGAATACGTCAAGAATATTCGATGTCCTTCCACCGCGACGCCGTAATAAAATTGCAAAATTCAATGGCGCGCCCCGTTCGACGAGAACGGGGCCCCATAACTTATTCAGCCCTTCTTCTGAGTTATAGATGGGCCCCGGAGCCGTCCCGCGGAAGAACGATACGTTTTCCATTCGGTCAGTTCACTATTCCGCACGTCTCATTAACGCGATTTAGCGCGCTCTTTTGTTATTCACCGCGCCGAACTTATATTACAAAACCAAGAGTTATCCGGGGTGCTGATGAATTAAACAATCGCGGACATTACTAGCCGAAAGTTTCGGTAAATTTTTCATGGCGATACGTTGATGGCAACAATGTTCTGACAATGTAATAAACAACATTCTTTCTAGTACTTCTTATAAAATTTAATAGAAAATGTTTGGGAAAACTTATTACACTTTCTGTTTCTAACAATATATGGAGTATTAATACTTACCAGTTTTTTTATTATTTAATTATTAAATTGTCACTAGTCGTGTCCGTCTAACCTACAGTTTGTCTTTATGATTAAACTTGAACTTAAATCTAGGTATATAACTAGGAGGGCCCATCGGTCCTATCTCAGTCTCAGGTGAAATAATGTTTTTACATGTCACTGCTGTAATTTTTATTATATGCACCTCACTACACAACACCACACAAGATCAGATGGTTTGATTCTTTTCAGTCTATGTCCTCTTCTGGTGGTGTCCACAAGCTGCAATATTTCTTATGAGAGTTTTTCCTCATGCCCCCTTGCAATTCTCTTGATTTCTTGACTTACTGTGGGTATCTGAAGGTCTCGATGTAGGTAATCAGTCCTATAGTATTTGGGTGCGCCCACAATACCTCTCAGGACTTGTTCTGAAAAATTTGTATTTTGTTTCTGTTACTCTTCATCCCCATCGCAGAACATCCCCATAATTGAACTCCGAATGTCCATATAGGTTTAAGTATTTGCTTATATAATAGGAATTTATTGGCTGACTAATATGGTTAACCAAGTTCAAATTTTTCATTCATATATTCGTTTCGTTATATAAAATATCTATATTTTTAAGAAAAAATAAAAATACTCAAATATTAACCCAAAAATATATTTCTTTTTTTTTGAATACTTTAAAAACATTTAAAATTAAGTAACGGTTTATTAAAATTATATTTAGTTTATTTTGAAAACTATCGGCTAAAAATATTGATGTATCGACATTTTTTCTGCATCCCTAAAGTGGGCGAAGTGACTGAAGTGACTGAAGGCTATGCTAAGCAATTATTTAAAGGAAATCAGTAAAGTGTATTCCTAATTACAGTCAGCTACAAATTTTCGTGTTTTTTACATATTTTAACATGCTGTAGATGTCACTCTTCTTTATTGATTGTTTGAAAAAATACCGATCCGATACCGATACCGATCCAGCAACTGCCATCGAAATCAGTTAAGTACAAACTCGTTCTCGATAAATTACACGGTTCTTTTTAATTAAATTTGACAATAAATAAGAACGGATCGACGGGGCGCGCCCGACTTTCCTCGGAACACCACCAATTCCACAGTCGTTTAACATTTACCTGCCAGTAGGCTGCGGTATTAATAAAGAGCGGCTCTGTTGTTTCGGTCCAGATGCATTCTCGGAGACGTCCTATAAATCAAAGTAGATTTCCCAGAAAATCGGTCGCTACCTTTATGACCCTGGAGCGGAAAGCGTTTGCCGACATCGAACTGGAAGTAGGTATTGAGTCGTGTCTAATAGTGCTCTAACTGCTTTATTTCGTTAAACATATTTATACATGTTTCTACATATTTTTTTTTAATAAATTTGCCTATTAAAGAGGATATTGTACATCTTGTGCATATTGGTAACACTCATTTTGTGTAAATAATGCGACGCGTATGTATTACTCTGTGACGGTTAAAAAAGGGATCAGAGAAATGTGTGATCTCTCACAATTTTTCGAACATTTTATGAGCGACATTAGCCAAAGCAATAAAAAAATTTACAAAAAAAATTGCACCGACTTCAAAAAATAAATAACCAGGCTTCATGCTTCAGGCAATATTTTTTTTGTAAAATATTCTATATTCATTTTATAATTTTTTATGCATATTTTAATTTCTCTTTTACCAACTAAGGGTTCATCTGGACCGGACCTACAGTTTACGACCTACAATACAAATATTAAACAATAACAAACATATATTTACGACCATGTCCCAGCAGGATTTAAACCCTCGACTATCGCAACAGTAGGTGGACCGTCCTGTCGCCTTTACCGCTGTGCCAACCAAGTCGCCTCATGTTATAAGTGAAAATATGCAAGAAAAGAATGTTATACATAACTCTGTGTGAAATAAAACATAAAAATACAAACATTTTAGGAGCATATAATATTAACACAGCACATTATGAAATTATGTAAGTTAAATATCATTATTAATTTTTTAAATATATGCACGTCCGCATGATGATACTAGAACAGCATTCAAAGGTCCCAAAACGGCTTCAAATTCAATTAACGAGTCACTAAAATCGTTACTTGAGAAAATGTATCAACAACATCAATTGAACCAATTGAAGAACGTATGTAAAAAACAGCAATAATGTGTAAAAGCTCTTGAATGCACTCAGATTATTCATCACATATAGCGCTTTCTAATTACCACGACCTGTTTAGAACGATACATGGCTTGACTAGCACATGATTTAAGAATGCTGAAGATGTGCAAACCAATGTACGAGTAGTTCTGTTAATGTTACCATGTTGCCAGAATTATGGAGAAAGATTGAAAATTATATACAATATTTTGATTAATATTGTATTGGTTTTTGAATTTGCAGTCAGTCTCTATGTCTATAGTGGTTTTACATTTCGCTTGTTCAACAACAACATATTCTGTTTAGATAATTGACATTTTCTTCCTATTAGCCAACCATTTTTAATTGGAAATTCATCATTTGTACATTAAACAAGGTTAAGTCGAGGGGATAGTCAGAATATTCAATAATATTTGCCATAAAGCTGCAGTGAAGTAGATAATATAATGTACCTACGATACCTCTATACCTCCATACCGATATTTCGATACAGGATTTTGATCTGTTATGTATCTTAATAATTGGGGTCTCTATGTCTATAGTGGTTTTACATTTCGCTTGTTCAACAACAACATATTCTGTTTAGATAATTGACATTTTCTTCCTATTAGCCAACCATTTTTAATTGGAAATTCATCATTTGTGCATTAAACAAGGTTAAGTCGAGGGGATAGTCAGAATATTCAATAATATTTGCCATAAAGCTGCAGTGAAGTAGATAATATAATGTACCTACGATACCTCTATACCTCCATACCGATATTTCGATACAGGATTTTGATCTGTTATGTATCTTAATAATTGGGGTCTCTATGTCTATAGTGGTTTTACATTTCGCTTGTTCAACAGCAACATATTCTGTTTAGATAATTGACATTTTCTTCCTATTAGCCAACCATTTTTAATTGGAACTTCATCATTTGTACATTAAACAAGGTTAAGTCGAGGGGATAGTCAGAATATTCAATAATATTTGCCTTAACGCTGCAGTGAAGTAAACAATATAATAATTAGTTCTTCGCTCTTCTCGTTAATTTTTTATAGTTAACAGATAAATTGATTCGAAAATAAATTAACAGTTGATGACTTTCCTCAGACAGCGCTTATTAAATCTCTTTCATATTTTATTAATAGCATCCTAACTGTTTAATCTTTTTTACGGTTTCTATGGACATTGCAAGTGGTTGATAGTAGCATACTTGTATTTAGTGCCAAAAATAGAGGCCGAAACGAGATAATAACACGTAATGATGTTGATTGTCGAGCGAAACAAGATATTTCGAGTGAGCGTTATTATTTGCCCTCATACAACAGATATTAGGGATACATTGAACACTTCCTCGAAGAGAAACGGCTTGTCTACGTCGGAGAACGATTTAATCAATCCGTTAATATCGCCCTGCTCTTATTAATTGCGGTGAAGGTGGTATTGACTTTCAGTCGTCTATTTTTAGTTGTTAATAACGTCCACGTCCAGAATGTACGGGTACGACGCTGGAACGCATGCTGGTCAATTTCAAAATTGTTAACCATAACTATGGCGTTCCGGTCGATAGGCCGTTGTAGACGTACCGGATTCCGGAAAGGATAAACTAATATTTTTGCGATATAATATAATGTCCACCTGTCGAAAATTATAATTACCAGGCCTGGATTCTACAAGGACTGCAAGTCAAGACTGATGGTGATGAGATTAAAGGAGTAGAAATTTTTTTTATTATAATAGCATAGGAGTATTGAACATTGAAATTACTAAGTCCGTGAATGATTTTTTTCTAATTGATTTACCCAAATTGATTTTGTACCATTCGAACTAATTCTTAATGAATTCTGAGAGACCTTAAGGATAATTAGTCTGTGGAAAACTATAATTACCAGGCCTGGATTCTACAAGGACAACAAGTCAAGTCTCATGGTGATGAGACTAAAGGAGTAGAGATTTTTTCATTATAATAACATAGGATTATTGAACATTGAAAATACTAATTCCGATTGATTCAATACATTGATTTTATACCATTCGAACTAACTACTAATGAATGCCGCGAGACCTTAAGGATGATTAGTATGTGGAAAACTATAATTACGAGGCCTGGATTCTCCAAGGACTACAAGTCAAGACTCACGGTGATGAGACTAATGAAGTAGAGGAGATATTTTTCGTTATAATAGCCTAGGAGTATTGAGCAATGAAATTATGTGAATATATTTTTTGAATTTATTTACTCTCTTTTATTACTATATATTGTATTCCTTTCAAAAAAATCCTTTCAATTATTTTTCTTTTTTTTATCATACTGGTATGAATGGATACATAAGTAGCAATATTCATATCGATTTATTTTTATTAGAGTGCGTTGTTACAGAAATTTCCTTATTGTTGTTGAAGTCTATCCATATTAAAAATGCTTATTGATACCAGTGGATGCTTTTGAGCCAAATATCAAAAGTAACGAAAGTGACAAAGAGAAAGACAAAGGAATAAAAGAGCGATGATTAATGAAGCTGAAGCGCGATAAGTGTTCCTCCTTATGTTGCAATATCCTTAAAATCTTAAGAGAAAATCTTACGTAAAATGTTTTTTAATTTAGTGAAGATACCTAAATGTTATATGCTTATGAATTTTACGTGACATTCTAATGATGCTTGAAAGGAAGAAGTAGCTATTAAGATTATTCCATATTCATTATTCATTTAACAAATATTCTAAAAGTTCTTTGACGCTATGTATTAATTGGAACTTTATTCCTAATACTATATTGAAGAAAACATAACAAGCATTTCTGTCTTAACATTCTGATCTTCTAGATGTTACACTGGAGAATTTGAGTTTGCAAGATCCTGATTCATCGGTCGTAGATGTGTATTTTTTTTCTGTATTATTTGTTTTAAAGACTTAAACACTTTCTTTAATTGATACTGTTGGCGTTGCAATTGGAGAATATTATAATCTGGTTCTTTTCGGTTCGTTCCTTGGGCTCTCAGGAGTCTCATTTTCAATACTTGCCAGGAGACATTCCTTGATATTGTCACAGTTCTGATCGTCTCCCTTTTCCACGTTAGATAATTATTATAGCTCCCTTCCATCTTGACTATAGGCTCTTTGGTGGTCAAATTTAGGCATAGTTAGAACACAAAAAGCTAAAATATCTCTATTTTTGCTGTCAGTTATCGAATATGTTTTATTTCTTATTTTTTTCTCATATTCATATTCTTTGTTAGAGTAAAGAATGAATTATTCATTAATTACCCTTGTGTAGCTTCTAAGTAAAATTTTAATAGAAAATGACAACTACAGATATTAAGAATTTAAATGAAGCACCACACAAAGATGTACGAGGGTCACTATTTATATTTCGGGAATCGGAAAAAAACAAATAGTCGAGCTACGAATATATATTTATTGTTTTTCAAAGTACTCGCCTCGATGATCGATACACTTTTTCATACGCTTAAACCAACATTGCGAATGAGGTGTCTTCAAAACATGATTTGACCACGCAGCTTATTCTTCACGGATAGGAACAAAAAGAAGTCATTGGGTGCCAAATCAGGGCTGTACGGCGAATGACCCGTTAATTCGATGTTTTGAGTGCTCAAATAGTCTCAATATTGTTTGAGCCGTTGTGTGAGAACTCGCATTGTCATGATGAAGAATAATCCGGCGCCTCTTGTTTGTTTTCCTTATTTCGCCGAAGACGCAAACAAGTTGTTATGTACCAATTATAATATGCTGTTCTACGATCCTCTAAAGGCACTGTTGCAATATGGCCAGTTTTCCCGAAGAAACAGGCCACCATTTTCTTTGAAGTGCTTATGTGCGCGAACTACTTTGAACGCTGCTTACTTTCGGGCTCATAAGAATATATACATGATTCGTCACCTGTTGTGATTTTATAAACGTTTTTCGAGGCACCGCGATTGGATTTCTTAAGCATTTTTTGCACCATCGGCACGAGCCTTTTTTTGAGCGATTGTCAAATTGTGTGGGATCCAACGTGAACATATCTTTCGCACAGCTAAGTGTTTATGTAAAGTCGCATATATGCTGGTGGAACTAATGCTTAGGTATGCCTCAATATCACAATAGGTGACATGACGATCTTGTTTAATCATTTCACACACAGCATCGACGTTTTCTGGCACAACAGCCGTTTTTGGACGACCGTCACGTAACTCGTCGGACAGCCAATGTTGTGATAATCGACGTCGAAAATCGTAAAAAATCATCGCTCCAAAACGTTCACGATCCATTTCCATTTTTTGCCGAAACGAAACTTTTAACTAAATACAAAAGAAACAATTAGCGTCCATGCGACAAAATGTTGGGAGTACGTATATCATCAAAAATGTCAAACTTTACGATGGAACCATCAGATGGACTGACATGACAACAGTGTTATAAAATATAAATAGTGACCCTTGTAGACATTATTAAACCTTGTAATTATTTTCTTATTTTACTAGCGTTTCTCGTTTTGTAAAAGTTATATATCTTGATATGTATATTAGGCTCCGTTGGTAACCTGTACATGTTACCGATATTTATGTAAAATAAATATTTACAGATCCGTATCTGTTGTTTCATGCCATATTCTAAGGGACCGATTTTAAATCTAACTTTCCAGTCGTTCCTTCACAGGCGATCGTTAGTGCAAACCGATAAAAATATCGACTTTTCCGATCCATTTTCGGCTCGTTTTCCAATCCTGGAAAATTTCTGTTTGTTTTTACTTTTTGCCGATTTTATAGCGAAACTTGCGGTCAGAGGGGTTCGAGTGGCGGGGGAACGGGGGGAGAGGAACGTAGCGGGGGCACGCAATAGTCCGATTTCGTCGTTTTGTCGTCTTTTTTACCGAATGTTTTCGCACGCGATCATTAAGTGTCATGGAAAATTCTCCGTCCCCGTAATACGACCCTCCGCCACGGTATGTAGACTCTCGTAACGCGATCATTGCCAGTACGGCTTGAACCAGCTGAACCCATTTCGAGAGCTACATTTTCTGAAGTACGTCAGTTTTTATCGATGGTAGATGACGTTGTACGTCTAATATTTCTGTTAATGTGTGATACTTCTTTGTTTCATTGCAGACAGTGTCTTATTCACTAATATAAAACAGTTTTTTTTATAAGTTGAAGACTGCGAATTAATTTTGAAACTTTTGAAATAAATTGGAAATTTTATTATAACATTTGCATATTGCATCGCATTATATTTTTCGAATTATTTCCATTCCAACATTGGTATGGTTGGAACTATCTTTATAGCTCTTGTTTCTTTCGATGTTGTGTATCTAATTCATTAATTAAATTAACTAAATATGCTCTCTAATATATATACTCATACTCATATATACAATTGTTAACTAAGTGCATAAGGCTTTCGAGGGTTACCACTACATACCAAATCGCGTCTAGAACCCTACCGATACTAGTGTGGAAAAAAGCTTAATATATATATATATATATATATATATATATATATATGCAATGCTGATACTAAATTAAATACACTACAGAAAAAATATGAACGTTGTATATAAAAACATAGCGGCCCGCTCCGACTTTGCACGGGCATAAAATATATATGCCTATGTCACTCAATGAAAACATGATTAAAATCGATCCAGTATTTTTGGTTCATTCATTACTGCCCTTGGCCTGCACGCATTAAATTTGGAGTAAAACAATTCCTCTTCCCCTATACTTACTATGAAGATTTCCTGCTATCTTTGGAATATCTAAATTCATACAATTTTTATTACATTACACATTTTTAAACGCAAATTTTAAATTTGTAATATCTCCGAAAATATTTGTTTAATTTACATGCTGTAAGGAACCATATTGATCTATATTAATTGCACAATGTATTTAAGGTACTTAATTCGATAAGGATTAATGCCGTATTGCTTAAAATAGCTTCGTAAATAAGCCATTTTCTCACGTAAAAAGTAAACAATACAAATGGTTAATGTGGGTTATCCCTAAAAGATAAACATATACCATCGCGGACTTTTTTGTAGACCTTTTTATGGTGTACAATACTGTAGTACATTAATTTGATCTAACTCGTAGGGTTAGGCAGCGTTTTTGCTAATTTCTAAATAAGCCTAAAAAAATAGGTTAATTTACGATATCACGTTAGAAACCTCTAAAATTAGCAATGTTGCCTTAGTATATTATGCATGTATTATACATATAAACCTTCCTCTTGAATCACTCTATCTATTGGAAAAAACCGCATCAAAATCCGTTGCGTAGTTTTAAAGATTTAAGCGCACATAGGGATATAGGGACAGAAAAGGCGACTTTGTTTTATACTATGTAGTGATATATATATATATATATATACATATATATATATACATATATATATATATATATACATATATATATATATATATATATATATATATATATATATATATTATATTTTGATGCACTATAATGTTAAAATGGATTATATTTAATAGAATATTTGTTCAATTATATTATGTGTCAGAACCTAGATATACTAAAACTCAGAATAGCTGCGGACACATTGCGACGTTTCCTTATATAATATATAAATAAATAAATAAATAAATATATTTATTTTATGGAAGAGGCGACAACATATTGAACCTGGAGTTCGGGTGATAGTTACGGCTCACTCGTATTCTAATATAAACCCTTATGTCTAGAGATTTCATCCATAATATCTTTCAGCCTGACATAAACACACCGTGTTCTTTTGAACAACCAAGGTACAGGTATATTTACAAGTATATTACACACGGGCTGAATAGTTCCGGGCCTAACACATAGATGGCGCTACTTTTATTGTATTCGCCGCTTTTTCAGTTCAAAATAATGAAGTTCATAATATTCTACTCATATGTTTGTGAGTTATTGTGCTAAGAGTGACACTACTTTTGTTATTTTCAAAATAATGGATAAAAAATTATATTTTAATTTTACACTGCTTGTTGGTAGGAAAAATACCGTTCTAGCAAAGCAATGGATTAAAATGTGTTATAAGGACTCCGCTCGATCAGAAATAACAATATAACGTTGATTTGCTGACTGAACCTGGTCGTAGAGACACCGATGTTGCAGAACGCAGTATACGTCCAAATGAGGTGGTAACACCTGAAAATATAAAGAAATCAAAATAAATCGTTTTGAATGATCGAAAAGTGAAGTTGCGTGAGTGAGCTAACATCGTCAAGATATCAAAAGAACGTATTGGCTTTATATTGCATGAGAATTTGACTATGAGAAAATTCTGTTCAAAGTGGTTGTCGCGTTTGGTCCGTTGAGCAAAAACAAAAATGTGCTGACAGTCACATTCAAATGTGTTTTTGTTACCCATTATGCACAGATTTTTGATTTCCAATGATTAGTCTAATGATCATTATGTGTTATGAATGTACATAGAGCTTAATAAAATACATTATATTTAGTTTTTTTTTAAATATTAATCTTTATTAATTACCTCTTACGTTAGATATACTTAGTACAATGTTAATTTACAAATTAATTTATTGCTATTGTTCTGTTGTACTTGTATTAATACACAAGCCAGGCGGGTATTTTTTTTAATGGAGCTGATTCATCGTACATGCTATTTAGGTATGAATTTATATAACCATTAAACATTTTTTAGACTATACACATACAACAATCACAACGTTTGCCGTTCATTTTTTTCTAAGGTTAAAACATTAATGACGTATAAATAGATAATGAATTTGCTTAATGATATTTCATCGAATTTGTTCATCAACTTTGGACGAACTGATGGTATGGTATCTGAAATGATTGAATAACTTGATATTTGAATGTGATAAAATGAAACAGAGTAGATTTTAAATAATTTATTTATATAATATTATCTATTGTTGATTATGAACAAACGTTAATACTCATTTTGTAAAAATAATAAAATATAACAACATTAAAATTACGAGTATAACACTACGGTTACTAAAACGTACAAATATTAGTCACACAATTGAACATCTTCAAAGATTTTGTTAAATGTACCTAAATTACATTTTGAGTTTCACGATATCTGGATATTTGTATTGAATTATTAAAGGTTGTTATATACAAAGTGTTACGAAGACTATGTGGTAGTAATTGTATCGTGAGTTTTTAAATTTTCTGACTTAACTAATCATAAAAATCGATAGAATTTCCATACAAATGATTTAAAAGAAATTAATAACACTTTGTATACATATATACACTTAGGGCAGTTTTGTATAAGGGATGTAAGTGGTGAAAGCTTATATTTATTGGATTGTTATAGTAATATATATGTAAAATATTTAGTAATTGCTTAGACAGAAGCCAAGACAATTTCACAGCTTGGTTTTCCATTAAACTCAAACACAAAGTGGAAGGTTCTGGAATAACGTGAATGTTAATTAATAGCAACTAATTAATTAATAATAACTATTTAATGTTAAGTAATAGTGTAATTGTTAGATAAGAGTGTTATAACTTGATTAAGTTATACAAATTATTTTGTGTAGTTTAAATTTCTTCCTGGATCATCTTCAATAGTTAGTAATTTAACTTTTAAAATCTTCGGTTATTGTTCTTTTCCTTTCCATCATTTCTATTATATAAAAACAAAGTCTTTAAAATAAGGATAAGTACTAAATATATTACTATATGTCAACCGTTGTATACTTCACTATTTTTACATAATACAATTATAAAATATTACAGTATAAATGGACTTTTAAAACATTTATTTAACTCTAATAACATCTCACATTGCGAGCCTGCATTTAAGACATATCGTTACTCTTTGGCAACCGTCTCGTGTAAGTGTCGTGCTTCAACCAAAATCACAAATAATCTTATATAAAGTTACAATATTACAACTTCTAAAGATATGTTAGAAAATGTTAAAATACTTTGATTATATCATGTACAATTTATGTAGAGGGAACATTCGTATATTAACGAAAAATATATGAACACACCTGTTTAATAGTTTTCATTGAGTATATTTATTTAATAGTTTTGATTGGTTTCTGTTGATTACGAGTCTCCTTCGTTTGATTTAGACTTGGGTGTGCGTGTTGCTGTGGGGGGCTTCATTATCTGTAGCAGGTCCGATTTGATTAGCTGGCGTGTAGTACTGCAAAAAAATAAAAATGTTAGTTAAGTAGAACATGTTTTGCTTTGCTCGTGTGGTGGATATTGACAGTGCATGGATGAGCATATTTACTACTACATTAGTGTTTATTGGAAATATGTCGTTTCATATTATATTACATTTTGGGTTTGGACATCATTTTACAATTTTTTACATATATTTTTATTTACGTTAATAAGTCAATTGAAAAGTCCCCGGCTTGACTCATAGGCGGCACTACTAGAATTAAATCTATATGTTTTTTTAGTTGGCTCTAACCCTCAATAGGTGCGTGTATAAATTTGACAGTTGTCGGATCACTCATTTGTGAATTATGTCATTTTGAGTGAAGTAACTTTCGTTATTGTGAAACAAATGGATAAAAAGGAATGTCGCGTGTTGATAACGTATTGCTTTTTGAAAGGAAATAATACAGTTGAAGCAAAAACTTGGCTTGATGCCGAGTTTCCGGACACTGCCCCAGGAAAATCAACCATCAAGGATTTATTTACTAAGTTTAGACGTGGTGAGATGAGCACCGAAGACGCAGTGGACGCCCAAAAGAAGTTGTTACCGTCGAAAACATTTAAAAGCCACAAAATTATTTCGAATGAGCGTAAATTTAAATCGAATAAAATAGCAGACACTCTAAAGATATCAACTGAACGTGTACATCATATTATTCACGAATATTTGGGTATGAGAAAGCTCTGTGCAAAGTGGGTGCCGCGCGAGCTCACTTTTGACGAAAAGCAACGACGAGTGATGATTCGGAGCAGTGTTTGAAGATGATCAAGCATAATAAACCCGGGTTTTTGCGTCGATATGTGACAATGGATGAAACGTGGCTCCATCGTTTCACTCCGAAGTCCAATCGACAGACATCCGAGTGGACTGCAGACGATGAACCCGCTCCAAAGCGTGGGAAAACGCAACAGTCCTTTGGCAAGGTTATGGCGTCAGTATTTTGGGATTCGCATGGAATAATTTTCATTGACTACCTTGAAAAAGGAAGGACCATCAATAGCGACTATTACATATCGTTATTGGACCATTTGAAGGACGAAATCGTCGAAAAACGGCCGTATTTGAAGAATTATTTTTTTGCTGTTTCACCAAGATAATGCACCGTGTCAAAAATCCGTGAATTGGGCTTCGAATTGCTTCCTCATCTACCGTATTCTCCAGATCTGCCCCCAGCGATTATTTCCTGTTCTCAGATCTAAAAATAAAGAAAAGTCTCTACATTTTTGCAGTAAAATATTTAAAAAAAAGACACATTCTATAGAATTCTTAGTACCTTGGTACAATATCAGATGTTGGATGTATGTTATATATCCTGTTGAATATCCATCGATGAAAATGCGAAGTATCAATGTAAAAACATTAAATCTTACATGTAACTAATGTTAAATTTGATGGTTTTGGCATTTCTCTACAAAAAATGACAGTTTTCCACTTAGTGTTTTTGAGTTATTCAATACATACAGGCACTATACTATATGAAGGGATCAGCAATGTGTATTGTACAAAAAAGGTCAGCAGTAATGAGTAACATGATGACGCAATGTCATCCGCTTGCATGGCAGCACTTGGTCTCAAGTGCAAGAGTTGTGAAGGATACACTGTTGTAACTTGAATCGGAAGTTCTGCCAGACTTAGTGTAATTGTCGGTGTCGTCAAAAATATGGAGAAATTCGTTTGATGAAAACTATTTTGGTTGATAAAAAATATTGTACCAATTTTTGTCAATAAATGCCTTTGTAAGTTGTAACAAAGAGCATTATCCGTAAAATAAGGCGGGCGTTGTAGGACGTTCTATTTAAGTGCTTATGTTATTAAATTACTTGATCATTATTTGCTAACAAGTGGTTGTTCAATATCAATTCAGACGCATAAATAAGAATCTATATAGCACTGTGATGGTTTAATTCGACTTCAACTTCCAACTATTCATCTCAGTGCATTTTTGATGCTTACTAACTAAAGATTTTCTCAAATTAAAGGAAATTCATGACGGTTCTTCAGAGTAAAATTCAAATGGAACCAAGAAAAAATAAATATGTTATGTAAAATTGATAAATGTCAAGGTTAGCATTTGCATTATATCGTATTGAGATTTACATCTTGTTACGAATGATTCTGTAAACTATTATCTCAGCTTCGAATATGTTAAAATATGAGACAATAAGTCATAATTTATATATAATAGAATTTTTTTCCTTAAAATTAAAAAAATGTGCTACTCAAACCTAATAATATAGGCATTACAATGGCTAAAGAAAAATAATTGCTATAATATAATTCAACTATTCTATTAATTCAACCAAGTTCGTTTTACTAGATGCTTGCGTATAATTTGGTCCGCGATAGGTACTGTTGAAAGTGCCAATTATGTATCTAACCTAACTGTTAAATTCGATAGTTCTGACGGTTTTGTAGATAAAATAACAGTTTTAGTTTTATATGTAGCATTATACTAACTGTAGATGTATAGTCGTATATACTAGGTATCGATATCATTATTTCTTAAAAAGATCTGAGACCGAAACCCATCATAATTTTTTAGAAACTTACGGTGATGCTGCTGGTCATAACTTAATTTTCGAATTTATTGAAAGTAACATTGTTGTAGTACAAGTAAGTCTCCACCCCCCATTCTCCTAGTCATCAGATCTAGCTTTTTCTGATTAACCATTTGTGAAAACTGATGCAGCATAATCTTGATTGGCACATGCTGCAAAAGTATGAAAATGACACAATATGGTTGCGGTGATAGAAAGACAGGATAAAGTTGTAGAAATTGATGGAAAATATTTTGTTTAATATACATTGTACCAATTATTCTCAATAAATTGATGTTTAAAGTGAAAACATGGTCACAAAAGGTGCAAGGGTACCTAGTAAATGACATCTGAAGTAGAATGTGGAACTCTTTTATCATCTTTCTATAGAATCAGTAATACATCTGTTTAATTCTATTCTTCATGCGTCATTGACGGTTTTAACAAAGCTTATACGTTTTAGGTTTGTTTCAGTGAACACGGAATCCAGAAGTCTGGAAGTCTTTTATTGCATTCTGTTTATTATAAGTGATATAAACGAATTTATATTCGGAATTAAAATTGATTAATTGTCGGTGTTTGGTATTTACGTTTTCATGTCGGCATATTTATATTTGGGAAATGGCTCTCCGGGCAATTCTGATATTTTTCAGATATTTACGATCCCGTTTAATATTTATTGATAAAAATATTTATCGATGAGAGGGCTATGTTTGCGGCTCGAATCGATACCCATAAAGCTGATGGAGTTAAATGGCCGATGGATGAATTAAGGTCTTTATGGCTGATTTATGATGGTGTTGTTCGTATATGCGTTATGGCAATATATTTGAGACACATTAAGGTATAATTAAAGTATCTTTATGGTTTTGTAGTATAATTGTTGCAAAATCGTTTAATATTTAAAATGTCTGTTAGACTATTATATACAAGGAGAGTTTGATAAGTCAGTAATCTTTTGATGCAACATACGACCATAGCTGCCATCTAACAACGAATTTCTATGATATGTTTAGCACACAGCATCGTGCAGTTTATGTTTGATAGCCACCGACAGCAGCCCTCAAATGTCAACAAATACAGAAGAAGTGACTTTGAAGCAATCACATAAATCAAGGAAACACTTGGGGACTCTGCACCACCAATTTTATATTTTACGAAACTCGTGAAAACTAGTAAACTGCTTTGTGGTCTCACTAGCACATATGAGACTAAGGAACAATCAAAACACTTTATTTCTCTTTGCGAACGTGCACCAAAGAACGCCAAGTTGAGTCTAAGCCCTAAGTCATGGTCCCAGTTTTTCGAAATGCATGCGATATCATTCCCGTGACTTGAAGCGGAAGCGACCTCATTTGAGGAAGAAAAAGTAGAGTTTCATCAAGGCAGTGCATGGGTACTCGCTTTTGTAGCTACCATGGGAGAAACAGGTAAATTGTTTAAACACCATCCAGCATATTCTCCAAGTTTAGCCTCGTGCGACTGTCTCATGTTTCCAAACTTGTTGAAACGGCTGGGTGGTAAAAGATTTGGTTCGAATGAAGAAGTTTCCAGTGAAATACAAATCTATTTTGATGGCCTTGAGAACAATTATTATTTGAAAGGAATAAAACATGTAGGAAAACGCTGGACCAACTGTGTTCAGCTAAAAGGAGATGTGAGAAATAGATGATGTGTTTATTTAGTTTTTAACATTTTACTTATAAGTAAAAGTGTAATAAAACATTGTAATCAAGAAATAGAAAGATTTTTGGAATAGGTCTCAACCAGGTTATTTATTGTTCGAAACCTAGTTCGTTCTCCACTTCCCCTTCCCCCTTAATTTTAATGCTTTTACGTTATTTTGGAATCATAGAAACAGTTATTGAGTTCATTTCAAAACAATACCCTCAAAGCGTTTTTGTTAAGCTAAGGGCTAGAAGTTTGACGGAACAAAATCTGGTCAATGGAGCGTCTGTCAATAGTGGAGTTGAATATTTTCGGGGAAAAAATAATGGAATATGTGGAAGAATTTCGAAGTTAATATTGTGATTTTTACACCTTTCGATTAGTTTCACTTTTGTTTATAGTGTTATAGTTTCATCAGACAAGGGTGATACGTATGAATTTACATAAAATGAAAATAGTTCATACAATAGAAAGATGTAATGAATGGAGTTTTTGATATCACAAAACAGTATAAAGATATATGTATGTATTTATCATGTACTATGTTTTAAGGGTTATCGATTTCATCTGAAAAATTGAAACAAAAACACAGCCAGACTGCAAAATTTATGTCGTTTTTTTACGTTTGATACTACACGACGGCTCTGTGTTCTGTGACATTGTCATGCCAATAAAACTCCCATATATTTCAACCCTAACTTCTGACTGCTGACGTAAAGGTAAAGTTTGGGAACGATCCTGCTAAATTATTGAACGGGTAACATATATTCACCTAGTTCTTTATTGTCTTGCCACTGAAATTTAACTACTCCGCAGCATTTTTTTTATTCAAATGCTTACTTAATATTGAAGTGGCATCAACATTTTTTTTTCGTTTATTCCTTATCTTATTACTTTTCTATTAAGTATTTGGTTGTATTGTTCTGATTGTATTATCTGCGACATATTATAGGTAAAATTAAGGTACGGAATGTTCTAAATCACTTATAACGACATGCTGTTGGCTAATATTCGACTTTAAGACAAGACGTCAGTTAATGTGTTTTCTCTTCAGGTTTCTTTTTATTAAAATTCTCCGCCTGACGCTTACTCACCTCTATTCGAATATTATGCTGTTGACTAATATTCTACTTTAAAACAAGACTTTTTAAAATGATTTTTCTACGTTACTTAATTGGTGGCTCTTGGAATCTTGAAGATCCTTACTTCTTGCTCTCTAGTGTTGAGTATGACCATTCGGAACTTATTAGATTTATTTGTACTTTGTACTAACACGACGTTTTGAAATAATTTATAACAAAACTCTTGGTGAGCTTGTTGCTTGTTGCATTATATTAGAAAATTCTGATTGATGATTTGATATTGGAGCATAATAGAGGTGGAGTGTCCACCAGCCTCTATTATCAAAATTATGAAACATATAAGTATCTGCCATCTACCCAATTTGTAGCCAAACCGTCTGAGACAATTTATTTATTGGGAGTCATGCTAAATCTATTTTGCTACCACATTTCCTACTGTACATAATCCGTTATCAATAAGCATTTCATATCTATATATTTAATAACATTTTTTTGGTAATTTGGTAAATAAAGTAAAATTACAGTAACAGTGATAATATAATTAGTAAGATACTCTGTCAGTTTCATCGCATAACTAATTTTAAGATGTGAAATAACTCTTGAACGAAGAACTATTTAAGACGTCCTATTACAACTCAGCACCAGGGATTAAGCACATCTGTTATCTAACTTACGGGCATGATTTCCAACTTATCAAATGCTTTGGTCCTTTAAGAACAGTATATTAACGTGTATTAGGGTAAAAATAGGTTCTTACATTGCATAGACTAAGCCTATGCAAACAGAACGAACTCTGACATGTATTATTCATACTATGAGAGGTTATCATACCTTCCAAGAATCATCATACCTTCAGCTCGATTAATAATTATACAATTGAACCTAAAGAACTTTTTGAAAGGGTAAATTGCTGAATGAAAATTTTAATGCGCTGTATTGCAATTTTTTGGAATTAATCATCATCTTGAGAGAATGTCTTCAAAAACTTTACCCCATTTACAAGTGTATTAATGATAAAGATATGCTAATGTTAAATCTTTGGAGAAAATTTTCCCATCGAATAATTTTTTAGATTAAAGCAATATACATTTTAGAAAAAGACACATATATAATATGTTTTGTTAATTATTTATATATTATATAAAATATATTAAGCAATTATTAGCCAATTAGAAAATCATAGATGATATATCTCAAAAGAAGATGGAAAGATGGTATTTAGTTAAACATGATTCTAATTATTCATAATTTAAGTATATATGAGAAACTCGAAAAAAGGATCAAATCCTCATTATCTTCATTACCCTGAAGACAAAGCATACTAATAAAGATATCATGACTTTTTGCGATCTTTTCAATAGTCTTTAGCTCTGAGTCTGAGTCATATTAAGAAACCTTGCTTCCGGAGATTCTCGGCAGATGGATAGTGATCTTTCTAATCACTACACTTGTTAGGAGTAACTTCTCTTTTAGCTTTCTTAAACTATGTTTATGTCTTTTGCATCGTTTATCTGTTAGCTCTATGAAAAGTCCTTTGAACTTGTCTGGCTAATTTCAGGTAAACATATTTAGTACAAATAAAAAAAATTAATATATTTTTATTATATTTTGGCCTCGTAATATTGGCTACCCTTATTACTTGTTCACCAATGTTATTCTTCTTATTGGCATGTTATATTCTTTTTAAGTTCAGTCTCTTCACTGGACCTTGTAAGTATTCCTTGGATTCACCTTGTAAGTATTCCTACAACTGTGCTGAGCTCGATGGCCATCGATTCTTTAGTTTTCGATAAGGATACAATATTCCTTTTGTTTTGTTTTGTTGTAGGTTAGGGACGTCTTCATATCATTCGGTTGTGATTTGCTCCTTTATGTTGTTTTCGTCTAAGATTATAATGTATACCTTTACAGGAAGTTTGTTCCTTGTTCAAGAGAAATATATTTCTTTTTTGCCATTTTATGGGCTTAGGAACTATCACATTATCGTCACAAAGTAGGAACTAGAACTAAATTTTTTGAAAATGTTCGCACATATTCGAAATATTTGAGTCTATTCAATGACTAAAATCGGCAATTCTAAGAAATCAACATTTCGAGGTGCAGTATCCTTTTTGGTGATAAAAAACATATAAAAATAAGCTCTAATACCAACATCTATAAAGAGATTTATTGCTGTACTATCTTAAGTTGACTACACATTTTTTAAGCGATGGTGTATGTTGTTTTCCGTGCCTTCCTTCCACTCTCTGAACCATCACTCAGTATCATCTTGGAACGTTTCTTTTGCGGTAATTGGGAGACTGGTTATAAAATAATTTTATGACTGCAGTGAGAAGCTTTATTTTTTAAATTTGAATAATGCTTGAATGAATTATGTACGTCGAGCAAACAGGACGTTTCCTAATTTAAATTAGCATTCTTTCGGACCGGATTACTGTTAAAGTCCGAGCTGCACCCTTCCGAAATTAATGCAGTTCCTGACCTAAAACAAGGATGTGCCATGTTTATCGTCGTACGCCATCGCGATAGGCCGAGCCGACTCATTCTGTTGCTTTTAATTAAAACATCACGAAAGTTTTCGGCGTAGCAGCGGGTCGACCTTCGTAGCGGCGAAGATAAGCGCTAAACGCCAAAGCTTTCCGTGAACCTGGAACTTGAAAGTTAGCCGCGTTCCCGCCAAGTAGCCTAGTTAATAATAGACGTTTCGAATTTCGGAAATGAAACGGCCGCTCATTGTTGAACTTTCAGTTCGGGCAAATGCATATTTATTTCGAGTTTATTAAAGACAAGTTATTGTTTAAACAATGCCATTAATTAACTTTAAAACTAGATATCGGGTAAACTGAGCGAAGCAAACCGTAGAAGTTGCGCGCGATCTATCTAATAATTATGAGTTCCTTCGCGATTTTATTGTTCTTTGGAAGTTAAAGTTAATAATCTTTCAACGTAGAATGTTGGGTAAAGCTAGGAATTAGGCTTCTTTTTAAAAAGTATTGCTACATTATATTTTATCTACCTTTCTGGTAGTTTTTAAGTTCCAGTCAGTTGAATATAATATTTCCTCCCTTCCATAGGCACCATCTGAGACAATGAAACGTTTTTCCGGCAAGATCGATTTAACTTATTAATTCGAACTTTCGTTAAGATTTACTATAACAGACGATCCATCAGTTCTCAATATGTTTAGTCTTTTCTTAATCAATTGTCGAGCCACATGACTCCGCAGTGCGAACTATATCATGAAGAACGATAGAAGCCTTATCCTCAAGGAATATAGCGCTATCATCCGCGGACATAAGATCCCTCAAGAAGTTTATAGCATCGCATTAAACGCTATGTCTGTTTTTATAACATTTCCCCATAATTGCATCCACTAATATGGTGAATAACAGTGTAAATATGATTCTTTGGCGAACATCGTCTCAGTTCTTAAATAAATATGACCTGTTTTAAGCTTTTTTACATGGCCTAGCAATGACATATTAGTAAACCGCATTGTCGTATTTTTGCTGGTGGAGTAACTCATTTTCTTTCAGTCACTTCTTATAGATCAGGAAATGCAATCGATTGCAGATGCTTTCAGGACATTCTTTGTTACATATTTTTAGTAATTTTGGGTGTTCATAAGTTTGCAACTTTATTCAATGTATTTTTCTATCGAATAGAAAATGTTGGAAACAAATTTCTACAAAGGGTATATTGTGTCCACCAAAATGCTACGGATTTCCCAAAAGTTACATCGTGTAGTGTAAAACCCTCAGTATTCATTTCAGTCCCAGTTTTTAAATTTATCAATTAATTTAAATTTATCATTTGGTTTCACACTCACAGTTTTATAAGTTTCAAATAACGCCATAAACACTGAAAAAAATCAGTCGGTCAGTAAATTATTAATATAAGTTATCAACAAGTGGTGTCCAGACAAATTAGCAGTTAAAATAACTGTAGTAAAATAAATATACCTGTAATAGTTATTCTGAAAAAATCTTATTAAAGCTTACACTCGTTTTAAGCTGTTCTAGAGACAGACGATATATTGGTTGGAATTGGGATTATGGATGGGTTAAGGGCTTTTCTTAATTTCCGAACTATACAGTCACAGAAAGACATGAAAGTCTTTCTTATTTCAACTTTAGCGATATCAGCCATATATATGTATTGAATATATCGTTATGAGTGGGGATCCTGTTGAACTTTAGGCTCAATTAACCTCCTAATCGAAGGATAATATTACTATATTCCTACTTACTATAACTATATTACTATATTCTTTACATTAACTATTACATATAACTTCTTAATTAGTGTCGTATATATATATATATATATATATATATATATATATATATATATATATATATACGACACTAATTATCTGGCGAAAGCGGTCAGTTCCAAACTACCATCATTCCAACGTCGACGAGGGCTTTTTTCTCAGTTTTTTGTCCCGTTTCCTCTCCGTCAGTTCAAGAGGATCTTTCGTTCCGGTGATTAGATAGGTGTGCAGTAAAAATCATGGATTGAAAGTAATCTCCTCCGTTTTTTCGTTCTTTTGGGCGAACACGTCTAAGACGGGGCCGTCCGGTCTGATCGATGATGATACAGAATTGTGTCTTTCACGGTAACGATGTGGGAAACGTTTTTCTTGGTAATTAAGTAGGACACAGTTAATTTTATTTAGTCTTATGGCAGGGCAAAGTATAAACTTATGGCTCTATGAAATTATACTAAGAATTAGTTAGAAGATCTGTTTTTTTTTAATTTGAACCTTTGAACGTCTATAAACAAACTTTCTCTTCTGATTATTTTTCTGACTTTATACCCCCCTATGAGCAGAAATTTAATTTTGTGTATGTCACAAAATTATATATATATATATATATATATATATATATATATATATATATATATTTATATATATTTATATTTATATATATATTTATATTTATATATATATTTATATTTATATTTATATTTAATATGTTTCAAAGTATCCTTTTACCAACTAGGGGTTTATCTGGACTGGACTTACAAAGTAACGTGGGCTCCGAACTACGGTCCTCGGCATTAAGCCTACCGACTGGCGAGTGACCAACGTTAGAAATCATCCAAGAAGACATCCGGTCTTATCAAGCCTGGTTATGATGATTTGACTCTCTTAAGGGTATTTAAAAGCTGTTACACCAACAAAGTTACAAAATGTTTTAACATCCTCTGCGCGAAACATGAGCGAAGTTTCACACCGTAATGGGCAAGTTGGGAGAATAAACGCTTTCAGAAGGATTTTACGAATGTCACTCTTTTTATCACCAAAACATTGTTTGTGATCTTGAATGTTTTGTGATGATCACGTTGGAACCGTCTACCCTTACGACTTATTCAATTTACCAATAAGTTGTGTTAAGTATGAGGTACTATAAGGGCTCTTAGTTCCATTTTTATATTTAATGGTTTTTTCATTTTCATTTTGGAATATTTTTCTTATGAAATTTTGAAATTCCAAAGTTAGATGAAATTGATTGCTTTCTTAGTGTAACATTAATGTCAAGTATAAAAGTAATTCATCTGTATAAAAAGTTATCATATTGGAATCAGCACATTCTGTTTATTTTTATGATGTGGACAGTATCAATAGTTAATGTGTGTTGTTTGAAGAAACATATTTATTATTGTTTAAGATCATAGCTCATCGTCATGTAATGCCATAAGATCTTATAGGTACTATGTTTTATTGGATCTTATATAAATTCCATTTATTTTTTGTGATGAATACAACATTATTGAAAAGAACATAAATAATAATTTGGATAGCCATTGTTTTGTATATCGTTATCTACATATTTTAATCTTAATTATCTTAATAATTGCCATCCATTATGATGTTCAATTTTCAACAATTCAACAATTTTCTTCAGCATAGACCAGTATCAAATTGCATGTCGTTACGTTTTCCTGTATATAGTTCCAATTTCGTTTTAAGATCTTTGATTTGTTAATTTAAAAATATTTATTTCTACTACCTTCGTAATATCTTTTTTCTTTACAAAAGTCGAGAACTTTCCAAGCCTCGTTTCAGTTCAAGTTTATGTTGAAATTCATCAGCAAATCTTTTAATACTTTAATTTATTCAGGAATCGGTTGTATAAACCTCTTCAAATCCAAGTGTGCTACTGTATACGATGGTGAATCGATTTGCAATGTAGCAATAATCAGTTAATCGATTTTTCATAAATGAGTTCGAGGGATTATTTAAATAAATCTGAATAATTATAAATTTTTTAACTGTTGATTAATCAACTGTTAATTTGTCCGCAAGTTCTCACGTGTTTGTCTTCTGGTTTGTGTCTATTCTTAATGGTAATTCGTTGTCTTTATATTTTTTGGCTTGGCCCTTGATTAACATTTGCTGTTTTTTAAATATTTAAAACTCAAAATCCGTAACACGTATATTCAAATATATAAATGCTTTCTGTAAAATTAAGACTTCAGTATGTACATTAAATAACCAAAATAACCGGAATTTAAAATCACAGGGCTAAATGTTTAAAAAGTTTGGCATGGCGTCAATGTTATTGTTTCCTTACGTCATGACATGTATTATTAAACTAAACGAATTTTTTTGAAATTTTCGCTAATTATTTTATTATTAATCTATTAATAATCTATTATTATTAATCAATAAAAATTTAAACTATGAATAGTATTTGGGAATACTAAATAATTCAACAAGCTCGTGCAGCAGCATTCATCAGCATTAAGTTTCGGTTCTATTTTATTATTTAATTTTTCACATGAACATAAATAAAATATCATTAATTCTTCTAATCAACTATATTTGTTCAAAATATATAATAAACAGTTTATAATATTAATTAGTTAGTTACGATTTTATTTACAAGAAATCAATATTTAATTTTTCGAAATACGAAATATATATTTCGATATTCATCTAACTGTAATCAAATCCTTCCTTGTACCTGTCGAGTGTGTTTTTGAATCTGCAAATTTTTTGCCTTGTGCGTTCGGTGCTGAATCGATGTATTTGGCGATAAAAACTGGATATTTTTTTTCCGACATTTGCTTACTTCGTACGGATAGTATCATTTTATCGGATAGTTTCAATCAAGCATGTTGTGTTGGTGCATATGTCCTATTGAATGTCTTCGTATTTTACGTAAGTTATTATTGTACTATATAGTTCAATTATAACATTTAGAAATTATTAATTATTTCGGTATTTATATAGTCAAATCGTTAACACAAGCTTTGCCCACCACTCTGTATATTAATTTTATATATTTTTATAATACATATTAATCACTTTGGTTTAATTAACGCATTTTAATAAAATATCAATGTTATTTGATTTATGTGTTTTCGCAATTATACTTGCCAATTTATATTTTTATTATTAATTTGTATTAAATATATTTATTATAGTTTTATTAATTTATTCAATATACACATTATAATCGCATGGTGGATCGGCGGCAGTACCTTTTTTTTGGCTCGTCCACACTGCGTGGAGTCAAGGAATTTGTCGCAGATTAAAAAAACTACATGTTCAATTTTCTTTCGGTACAGCTCCATAAATAATTCAGTCGCAGACTGAATGAATAATGTTTCAAATGTTTTTAAATACATTTGGTTTTGTTTAATGCTGATTGGTTTATTGTATTTTACGTATAAGGGACTATGAATTAATTTTGAGGTATTTTCTATAAATTCAAGACAACCCTAAAATTACTTGTTTTAGATAAATCATCGTTTTAGTCAGGGATTATTTTTTCATTTCTGTTACGGCTTTTCAACAATAACTGTTATTAGTGATGCTCGATTATGAACTATACAACTGAAATACATTTATTGTAGTAATTTCGATATTTTATGAAATAATTGACCTCTTTATGCCATTTCGTATGAAATAACTAATTGTTTATTTGTTACCTATACCTCCAAACCATTTTTTCGATTATTATAATAATGTGTCATATATAATCTTTATTGTTCTATATATTCTTATATTATCTTATATATTTTTCACTGATATAGTTTATAAATTTTAAAAAAATGTATTTTTTCATGTTTTAAGCTTAAATCTTTTTTTCTTCAAAGGAACTACTTCAAAATTTAAGTTATTTTCAGGGATATAGTAAAACTGTGATACTTACTTCGAGATGGTTAACACGATGTTCCAAGTTCTACAGAATCTATTTTCTTTCTCGTTACATTCTTCTATCGCCTCAAAGTCTATGATAAAAATTAAATTTATACTTATTTTACATTTAAGTCGGATTTGTCAGAATAGTTGTAAAAAATCGTTTCTTTTTTTCAAAGAGCCGTAATTTGACGACTACATTTTTGTATTATTTTGAAACGAAAGAATACTTAATCTGTGTATTTCGAATCATGACTCTTATGCACTTTTTGAGAGAAAATTTCTGCTCGGTCTTGTGTGGTAATAGGAAAAGTTTCTTCGTGTGGTAAATAATGCAGTTAGTACAAGACATTGGATGTGTTACCTAACCTAGACAGAACTTTTGCAGCTTGTAACATCACTTATTTACTATAACATGCATTTTCTTTCAGTTATTGACCCAAATTCATCAGTTGTAATTGATAAATATTTCTTATATTGGTTTCCTTTGGTGTAAGCTCTCAATTTCTTTTATGGAAACGATGTTTTGTTATTGTTGGATGGTAATTAAATATTTTTAGAATATCCTACTTAGACCAAAATGTTATTTACGTTCCAACATATATATTACATATATATTTCGCCAATATAAATATCTAATACAATATTTATAACAAAATTAGGTTATCTACCTTAGATATATTTGGTCCTGGTTATATTTTTTATGATCTAAGGTATGATGAACTCGAAGGTATCAAAAATAATTTTTGTTTAATATTCTCGCAATTTATTTTAGTTTCTAATTTGTTTCAGTTCTATGCGGTTTATACACCATCATTACTGTGTGGGACTAAGTTCAAAGAAACTTTTAGGTGAGTTTGATACATTATTTTAACTGAATCATATAAATATAATGAATTTTTCATTGATGTTACTTATTGTTTCAGATTTGTCTTCTTTCGTTTCGTTTTCGATACTAGTGTCTTAATAGTATGAATTAACTTTAAAATCATAAATTACCGTTAATAATTATTACTCGGGAGTGATGCGGTCTATCCGAGGCGGACGTAGGACAAGGTTTTTCAGTTATGGAGTCGCAAGTCTCCGCTTGCTTCACTATAACATAGGAAAGTAAGGCCTGAGCCGCACAATCACCTGGACTTTTGACCTTGTGAAGTTGTGGTCCGTTTGTCTTGGATAGATTCGCGATTACGACTACCGCGTCAGGTGGTTTCATTTCCATATTTTCGTTTGTTCGCGTAGTGATGATTCGCGGAATTCCCTAGTGTTGCCATAACGAATACATTTTGATCAATAATCTTCAATAAAGACTTCAAGTGTTCCACGTTCCTGTCAATGATTAATAGTAATTTGTGGTGAGTGGTATTTTTTTTAAGAGCAATTATTTAAGTTTGTCATATTTTAATAAGATTAGTTACATTATTTCTTATTTGGTTCGTACTACGTTCTTTTATAGTTTGGTTCTATTTTTATTTTCAGTGTGTTGGTGTTAGTCAGATAAGTGTTCGCCAAAGATTCATCAGAGGAAATGCTTCATTGAAAATTATACAAGGTAAGGTCAAGAGTCACACTGAATGTTTCTTTATACATTGAAAGAATAAATTGTTTTAATTTATATTCTAATAATTATAATTATAATTAATGTTTCGTTATTTATTGTATTTTTGTTATTTATTTCAGGTAGGTACGAAGATCATCGAGGGATTATCAGGGGTGGCTAACGTCCACCCTTGGCACAGACTCGTCTTGCTTTGAGTGGCGAAGAAAGTGCACCAGAGGCCTTTGCCATCAGGAGCGGCCAACGTCCGCTCTTGAGGCCGATTCTTCATGCTTTTGGTGCTGAAGCAAACCCACTCGAAGCCATAATATCAGGGGTGGCTAACGTCCACCCTTGACACAGATTCGTCGAGTCTTGAGTGCTGAAGAAAATGCACCCGAGGCCCTTACCATCAGGAGCGGCTAACGTCCGCTCTTGAGGCCGATTCTTCACGTTTTGGGTGCTGAAGCAAATGCGCTCGAGGCCTTATATATCAGGGGTGGCTAACGTCCACCCTTGACACAGATTCTTCCTTGGTTGTTGAAGAAAGTGCACCTGAGGCCTTAGCCATCAGGGGCGATTAATGTTGCCCTTGAGGCCGATTCGTCGTGCTTTGGGTACTGAAGAATATACCTTCGTATTATCAAGTAACTAATCCAAATATATTTATAAATCATATAAGCATCAAAGTCAGTTATTAATTGTTATTATTTCATTTGTAGGAAGAAATTAAAATCCAGTCTTTGTTTCAATAGAATCTGACAATTATAAGGCAGAAGATCATATTGATATAATTTTTAGGTTACTAAGAATCAGCCCAGGGATATACAGGATGTATCCTTTGAATAATAGTTTTAATATATTTTAAGAAATATTAATTAAAATGTTATAATTCAATATCTTTTGTAGCTTGTCATATTCAGATACTAAAGATATAATATCGAAGGAGCCAAGAAAAAATAAATATATACTGAACATATTGTAGAGCAAGAATATAATAAAATTCTTAACGTTAACTTTTAAATTATTTAGCCATTTATTGTTTCAGAATAATATTCAATCAAGTAAAGTTCGCCAAACGCAATGTAAAGGTAAGTTTTGCAACGTATATAATTTAAATAGCAGAAAATGATGAAAACATAGGCCTGATGAGTTGAAATTGATTTGATATTATGTAGTTATTATTCCATTTCAATAACATACGTTCTAATTGTTATATAATGTATAATGTGTATATTTTGACATAGAAATAATTCAAATTAAAGAGAGATTGTAGGAGCAGAAAAATCTATTTTAACATTCAGGAATGTTTTAGTTTTCTATAATATCCTTTTTTGCATTTATTTTGTAGTAAGTGTCGTGTATTATGTATACTGAAGTCGCCTTTTCTGTTTCAGGTATGTGCACTCGTTTTTCCGTTGTCGTTATCACTGCGTTGAAAACCTTTTTCGGGAGTGATGAATGCGATCTATTCGAGACGGATTTAGGACAAGGTTTTTCAGTTATAGGGTTGAAAATTTCGGTTTTCTTTACTATAACATAGGAAAGTAAGGCCTGAGCTACATAACCACCTGGAGTTCACTTCTTGTGGATGTGCAGTCCGTTCATTTCGAATAGATTTGCTATAATCGTAGTGATTCGGATTATTTACAAGTGAAATAGTTCTCATTAGTTCGCGGTTCGGGGTACGCGAGTGATATGAACAATTAGTGAACTGTTGTAGTACCTTTACAGTTAAGCTACTTTCGTGTGGTAAGTTAATTTTACCAAGAATATATCAAGATATTTTAAGGGGTGTTATTTATTTTGATTCAAGGGTATCAACTTTCCACATGATTTGAGTGATTCGAATATAGTGAGTGGTGAGTATCATTATATATCATTATGTATTATTAGTTGGCTTTAAGTGGTATACACGATATTTACGGTTCATATATTGATTTTAGAATGATGGACTTGGTGTAGAATAAGTGATTGGAGCATACGAGAACAGCTTCATTGAATTTGAGATAAGGTATGATTTAAAATATCTAAGAGGTTTTATATTGATAATATTTATGATGATTTGTTTTCTCTTCTAGGTAGGTACGAAGATCATCGAGGGATAATCAGGGGTGGCTAACGTCCACCCTTGGCACAGACTCGTCATGCTTTGAGTGGCGAGGAAATGCACCAGGGGCCTTTGCCATCAGGAGCGGCTAACGTCCATTCTTGGGGCCGATTCTTCATGCTTTTGGTGCTGAAGCAAACCCACTCGAGGCCATTCTATCAGGGGTGGCTAATGTCCACCCTTGACACAGATTCGTCGTGTCTTGAGTGCTGAAGAAAATGCACCCGAGGCCCTTACCATCAGGGGCGGCTAACGTCCGCTCTTGAGGCCGATTCTTCACGCTTCGGGTGCTGAAGCAAATACGCTCGAGGCCTTACATATCAGGGGTGGCTAACGTCCACCCTTGACACAAATTCGTCCTGGATTGTTGAAGAAAGTGCACCTGAGGCCTTAGCCATCAGGGGCGATTAATGTTCGCCCTTGAGGCCGATTCGTCGTGCTTTGGGTGCTGAAGAATATACCTTCGTATTATCAAGTAACTAATCCAAATATATTTATATCATGTAAGTATCAAAGTCAGTTATTAATTGTTATTATTTCATTTGTAGGAAGAAATTAAAATCCAGTCTTTGTTTCTATACCATCTGACAACTATAAAGCAGAAAATCATATTAATATAATTTTTCGGTTACTAAGAATCAGCCCATTGATATACAGGATGTATCCTTTGAATAGTAGTTTTAATATATTTTAAGAAATATTAATTAAAATGTTATAATTCAATATCTTTTGTAGCTTCTCATATTCAGATACTAAATATATAATTTCGAAGGAGCCAATAAAAAATAAAGCTATACTGAACACATTGTAGAGCAAGTATTTAATAAAGTATAGTTTAATCTTCATTCACCATTCTCAACTTTAACTTTTAGATTATTTAGCCATTTACTGTTTCAGAATAATATTCAATCAAGTAAAGTTCGCCAAACGCAATGTAAAGGTAAGTTTTGCAACGTATATAATTTAAATAGTAGAAAATTATGAAAACATAGGCCTGATGAGTTGAAATTGATTTGATATTATGTAGTTATTATTCTATTTCAATAACATACGTTCTAATTGTTATATAATGTATAATGTGTATATTTTGACATAGAAATAATTCAAATTAAAGAGAGATTGTAGGAGCAGAAAAATCTATTTTAACATTCAGGAATGTTTTAGTTTTCTATAATATCTTTTTTTGCATTTATTTTGTAGTAAGTGTCGTGTATTGTGTATACTGAAGTCGCCTTTTCTGTTTCAGGTATGTGCACTCGTTTTTCCGTTGTCGTTATCACTGTGTTGAAAACCTTTTTCGGGAGTGATGAATGCGATCTATTCGAGACGGATTTAGGACAAGGTTTTTCAGTTATAGGGTTACAAATTTCGGTTTTCTTCACTATAACATAGGAAAGTAAGGCCTGAGCTGCATAACCACCTGGAGTTCACTTCTTGTGGAGGTGCAGTCCGTTCATTTCGAATAGATTTGCTATAATCGTAGTGATTCGGTTTATTTACAAGTGAAATAGTTCTCGTTAGTTCGCGGTTCGGGATACGCGAGTGATATGAACAATTAGTGAACTGTTGTAGTACCTTTACAGTTAAGCTACTTTCGTGTGGTAAGTTAATTTTACCAAGAATATGTCAAGATATTTTAAGGGGTGTTATTTATTTTGATTCAGGGGTATCAACTTTCCACATGATTTGAGTGATCCGAATATAGTGAGTGGTGAGTATCATTATATATCATTATGTATTATTAGTTGGCTTTAAGTTGTATAAACGATATTTACGGTTCATATATTGATTTTAGAATGATGGACTTGGTGTAAAATAAGTGATTGGAGCATACGAGAAGAACAGCTTCGTTGAATTTGAGATAAGGTATGATTTAAAATATCTAAGAGGTTTTATATTGATAATATTTATGATGATTTGTTTTCTCTTCTAGGTAGGTACGAAGATCATCGAGGGATAATCAGGGGTGGCTAACGTCCACCCTTGGCACAGACTCGTCCTGCTTTGAGTGGCGAAGAAAATGCACCAGGGGCCTTTGCCATCAGGACGGGCTACCGTCCGTTCTTGGGGCCGATACTTCATGCTTTTGGTGCTGAAGCAAACCCACTCGAGGCCATTCTATCAGGGGTGGCTAATGTCCACCCTTGACACAGATTCGTCGTGTCTTGAGTGCTGAAGAAAATGCATCCGAGGCCCTTACCATCAGGGGCTGCTAACGTCCGCTCTTGAGGCCGATTCTTCACTCTTCGGGTGCTGAAGCAAATGCGCTCGAGGCCTTACATATCAGGGGTGGCTAATGTCCACCCTTGACACAGATTCGTCCTGGGTTGTTGAAGAAAGTGCACCTGAGGCCTTAGCCATCAGGGGCGATTAATGTTCGCCCTTGAGGCCGATTCGTCGTGCTTTGGGTGCTGAAGAATATACCTTCGTATTATCAAGTAACTAATCCAAATATATTTATATCATGTAAGTATCAAAGTCAGTTATTAATTGTTATTATTTCATTTGTAGGAAGAAATTAAAATCCAGTCTTTGTTTCTATACCATCTGACAGCTATAAAGCAGAAAATCATATTAATATAATTTTTCGGTTACTAAGTATCAGCCCAGTGATATACAGGATGTATCCTTTGAATAGTAGTTTTAATATATTTTAAGAAATATTAATTAAAATGTTATAATTCAATATCTTTTGTAGCTTCTCATATTCAGATACTAAATATATAATTTCGAAGGAGCCAAGAAAAAATAAAGCTATACTGAACACATTGTAGAGCAAGTATTTAATAAAGTATAGTTTAATCTTCATTCACCATTCTCAACTTTAACTTTTAAATTATTTAGCCATTTACTGTTTCAGAATAATATTCAATCAAGTAAAGTTCGCCAAACGCAATGTAAAGGTAAGTTTTGCAACGTATATAATTTAAATAGTAGAAAATTATGAAAACATAGGCCTGATGAGTTGAAATTAATTTGATATTATGTAGATATAATTTTCAATAACATAATTCAATAACATACGTTCTAATTGTTATATAATGTATAATGAATATATTTTGTCGTAGAAATAATTCAAATTAGAGAGATTGTACGAGTAGAAAAATCTATTTTAACTTTCAAGAATGTTTTAGTTTTCTGTTATATCTTTTTTTTACATTTCTTTTGCAGTAAGTGTCGTAGTGTGTATACTGAAGTCGTCTTTTCTGTTTCAGGTACGTGAACTCGTTTTTCCGTTGTCGTTATCATTGTGTTAGAAACCTTTTTCGGGAGTGATGAATGCGATCTATTCGAGACGGATTTAGGACAAGGTTTTTCAGTTATAGGGTTGCAAATTTCGGTTTTCTTCACTATAACATAGGAAAGTAAGGCCTGAGCTGCATAACCACCTGGAGTTCACTTCTTGTGGAGGTGCAGTCCGTTCATTTCGAATAGATTTGCTATAATCGTAGTGATTCGGTTTATTTACAAGTGGAATAGTTCTCGTTAGTTCGCGGTTCGGGATACGCGAGTGATATGAACAATTAGTGAACTGTTGTAGTGCCTTTACAGTTAAGCTACTTTCGTGTGGTAAGTTAATTTTACCAAGAATATATCAAGATATTTTAAGGGATGTTATTTATTTTGATTCAAGGGTATCAACTTTCCAAATGATTTGAGTGATTCGAATATAGTGAGTGGTGAGTATCATTTTATATCATTATGTATTATTAATTAGCTTTAAGTTGTATAAACGATATTTACGCATCGTTTATTCATTTTAGAATGATGGAATTGGTGTAAAATAAGTGATTGGAGCATACGAGAAGAACAGCTTCATTGAATTTGAGATAAGGTATGATTTAAAATATCTAAGAGGTTTTATATTGATAATATTTATGGTGATTTGTTTTCTCTTCTAGGTAGGTACGAAGATCATCGAGGGATAATCAGGGGTGGCTAACGTCCACCCTTGGCACAGACTCGTCATGCTTTGAGTGGCGAGGAAAGTGCACCAAAGGCCTTTGCCATCAGGAGCGGCTAACGTCCGCTCTTGAGGCCGATTCATCTTGCTTTTGGTGCTGAAGCAAACCCACTCGAGGCCATACTATCAGGGGTGACTAACGTCTACCCTTGACACAGATTCGTCGTGCTTTGACTGCTGATGCAAGCGCACCCCAGGCCTTTGCCATCAGGGGCGGCTAACGTCCGCTCTTGAGGCCGATTTTTCAGGCTTGGGATGTTGAAGAAAGTGCACCTGAGGCCTTAGCCATCAGAGACGACTAACGTTCGTCCTTGAGGCCGATACGTCGTGCTTTAGGTGCTGAAGAAAATGCTGTTTTCGCATCACGTAACTAAATCAAATATATTTGTATATTGAGGCAGTACAGGACAGATTACTAAGTTTTCTTTGTTTTTAGTCGCCGAAGGAAGTTAGAGGCAAATTAAATTTAGAACCGTACCTGGAATACATAAATTATAGATGATTCATTTATTAATTCATTTAACAACAATACCTTGGGTGAGTATTAAATAAATATATTTTGTTTTGTGGGCTCCCAATAGTAATAATATTAATCGTAATTGAATTTCCTCAGTTAGTCTCTCTGGGATGTGTTTATTTTTTTGTTTCCATAGAAGCCTCTGTTTTTAATTACTTTTTTTCGACTCCTAACTGTAACTTCGATTTCATATATATGTATTCTAATAATTAAACACATAGACCATTTAATTTTACGTCTTGTTTTTTAGTACAGCTTTCTTTCTATCGTTAATATTAGTTTCGATAGTGATATTCCTCTCTTCCAGAAGATTACATATATTTACGTCTATGACGATCCCAGGGCTCTATTTTTAACAGGTGAATTGAAAAGTCCCCGGCCTACCATATTAAAACACTTTTTTTTTGGTTTTGGTTAACATTAGTTTTTTTTTATTCAATTTAATTCCTTGCAAGGGTGATATACAGATTACAGCGACCCTCCAATTTATCGATACCATTTTTATAGTACGATTTGTCCTTTGCTTCAAAATAGGCCTCAGTTTCGGCGATCACCCTCTTCATCCCACGAAAAGTTCTTCCTAGCGAGCATTCTTTTGAGATCTGAGAACAGGAAATAGTCGCTGGGGGGCAGATCGGGAGAATACGATGGTTGAGGAAGCAATGCGAAACCAAATTCATGGATTTTTACCTTCGTTTTCACTGACTTGTGACAGGGTGCATTGTCTTGGCGAAGAAGCAACACTTTCTCTTTCTTCAAATGCGGCCCTTTTTCTGCGATTTCGTCCTTCAAACGGCCCAATAACGCTACATAATAGTCGCTGTTGAAAACCTTTCCTTTTTCAAGGTAGTCAATGAAAATTATTCCACGCGCATCCCAAAATACAGACGCCATAACCTTACCCACCCGACTGTTGTGTTTTCCCACGCTTTGGAGCTCGCGAGTTTATCTTGTGCAGTCCACTCGGATGACTATCGATTGGAACTCGGTCTGAAATGATGGAGCCATGTTTCATCCAAAACTCGGTTTTATTACGCTTGAACATTTTCAAACATTGCTCGGCATCAATCCAAGTTTTTGCTTCAACTGTATTTCTCCCTTCAAAAAGCAATATTTTACCAACAGGCGAAATTAACAATTAACAAAAGTTGCATTCACTCAAAATGCTGTAATTCACAAAACAATGATTCGACAGCTGTCAAATTTATACGCGCATCTTTTGAGGGTTAGGGCTAACTAAAAAACATATGGATTTAATTCTAGTAGCGCCATCTATATGTCAAGCCAGGGACTTTTTAAGTGACCTGTTAATTTGTTTTGATCGCTTGTGTGACTATTCTGGAGCCCCTGTTCTATTTTGCTTTACTTACGATTTGTCTTATATACGTTTTCTTAATATTAGAGTTTTCAACAGCCATATTCAATAGTCTTGTCTATGGAATTATCACTTAAAATATATCGTGGGATACTATGTTTTGTAGTCTTTTGTTCCACTCTCTAGTCTCATTCAATTGCTGTTTCTTTCTTTCTATTAGCTACTGTATACCGTAGTTCAAGCTACGTTTCAGGTTTTTTTTTGTGATGTGTATAGTATTTTTTTTTAATTATTCTATAATGTATTCAATTATAAAGGCTACACTTTCTGTTTTCTCCAGTACTATTGAATCTAAGTGGCTGTGAAATTTTCATCTAATGTACTGGAGCCAAAGCTGTGTTTCGTTGCCCATCTTCCATTTTCTTACCTATTCTAGCTTAAATTGAGATTTGTTCTATGTTTCTACTATCTATCTGTTGCGTTTACACTGAATTAATTCATTTTTATATCCGATAAAGTTACTAAAGTCTTTCTTTCTTGTTTCAGGTGTGTTCTCTGGGTTTATTTTCTTTTTAATTATGATTTTAGGAAAGCATGCATGCAATGTATTTGACGCGAGTTTAGGACAAAGTTTTTCACTTATAAGGTCGCCTGATCCTGCCCGCCACGTAATACAACATAAGAAAGTAAGGCCTACGTTTTATTTAGTTAATTTGTACTGATTTACATCCATTGTGTATATAGTTCGTGTTTCTGAAAGCGAATTTATCCATATAAATTTAAAACACTTGTTAATGTTATATGTGTCGGTTTCATCGATGACCATTTACCACATTTTGACGCGGTGTGAGCACTTTATGATCAGTAATTTGTTACCAGTAAGTACATCCATAAGCTTAGCATTATCCTTGGTGTCAGTTCGGGTTTGCAGTTGATTGTGAAGCTTCTCCGACCTTTTATCGCTATCACTTTCTCACTTTATCACCCAGTCGTATGTAAATGCGTTAAAAATATGTTACGTCAATGCATTCATATATCGAGTTTTGATCGATTGATCGACCGGAGTGTGGTTCGCCTTTAAAATCAAGGTTCCGATAACGAATCGAGCAACTCAGTTCTTACACTAGCGCTCACTATATTTAATATTTATATGTATAGTCTATCCAAAGTTTTTTTCTACATACGTCATCAAGATGTTTAATGCATTGCCTGTCGTAAGTTTTAAATTCGTTTCAGAAACAGACAATATTTTCCTATTTAGCAACAGTGATAACAGGTTATAACTCTATAACCTATAAACTATTTTGGCTGTATTTTTTAGATGTACTATAATGTTAAAATAGACTAAATATGATTGATAACATTTTTGTTCAATTATTTTATTTAGATTCGAATTTTGTTTTATGTCAAGCCAAACTGAACTAAAACTCGGAGTTGATGCGGCAACATTGCGACGTTTTGACGTCACAAGTTTAGATGGCGTATGTACAAAATAACTTTGAATAGACTATAGTAGTTATAAGCATGAGTTTTTTTTTCTATTCGGTAGTAAAGTAACAAAATATAACCCATTTAACAAAAGTGAAAGCGGAATGTTTGGTTTTTCAGAAGAAAATATTTTTTGGCTTATTAAGTAAATGGCGTAAAGGACGGTTGTCTTTCCTAGATGCTATATACTCACATCAGTTTGTTTGGAATGTTCTTATAATTGAAAAATTTTAAAATATAAAAGATGGAACTCTATCTAACGGGTCCGGTTGTCTTAATCATTCTCGAATTCACCTAAATACACAGAAAAAAAGTTATCAAAACTGGCACCATTTAGAAGTTCAATTATGTTACATAAACATGGAGAGAAGTATTATTTATATGAATATATAATCAAAGCACATTCTGTACAAATCCAATATATTCCAGGTTTATTTTTCCAATTTTTATAATTTTTGACGGTTTGTGTTGTTCTTATTTGTTCTCTTCACCCTATTAGACTTATTTTTATTGCCTTAATCTTGTCCCATTATACTGGAGCCAGTATGTTTCACGTCTGAACGTCCGTTGACTATACTCATAATCAAAATAGATTCGACATTACCGGCTTACAATAAGGAGAATTTGAATTCGTTAGTGTTTCAGAGATTCTTTCTTCAAATCTTGTCAAAGTACCTTAGTTCTGTGAATGTTTATACATATGGTTCTAAATCATCTATGGGAGTAGGCGCTGTAATACATCATAGGTCTCAAAATAAACTCTATAATCTACCTTCTCTATAGAGGAAATCTCTACGTCGCAATAAAGGAAGCCCTTAAGCCTCATATTATCACTTTGTAGCAATGCTAAATGTGGTTTTCGAACATCCCACCTACCTACCTACTGGTGGAGATCCTTGAATTATACGGTGAGTTTATATCTCGACGAAGTAACATCATATTCGTGTGGACCTCTAGCCACAAAGCCATACCAGGGAATCCAAAGCCCAACTCTACTTGCCAAAGATGCTATAGGAAGTGGTCAACAAAATGTAAATATTTTATTTTACAAGGATCTTTACCCAATTATAAATGGTAGGGTATAGTTCCTATTGCAACTTGAGTGGTACCTACTAGAAGAGGAAAAGAAGCTTTGGCCCATTGAAAAGGATTACTTTTTCCCCTGCTACCTCTTTAAGGAATCAAGATTTGCTAGTAAAATTAAACTGGTTACTGATTATTTACTGCCAATTCACCCATTCATTCCTAATGAATTGAACAGATACACCTCTGTGTCCTAATTGTGAGGAATCAATATCACTCTCCCATATTTTGGTGAAATGCAGAAATATATTGACTGTTAGAAGAATTCATGACTTACCTGATTTATTGAAGGATGTGTTCTTACCCGAAAATCTTCCCAAGTTGTTTGATTTACTCAAAGAAATCGGTCTGTATTTTAAAGTCGAATTTTAACCTGTACGTAGCTTTATTTCATTTGGGATGATTTTTATCTACAGAAAATGTTATTATTTATTTGTTTGTTCAGTTATTTCTTTCGTATCGATGTTTCTTGGGTAGGTTTGGTTTTTGGTCTATTTAATCGTTTTTTTTTAATTCCAAGTCGTAATTTTTTGTTTGTAAAATTGGCTTATTGGGAGGATGTAACTGTTGGACGATATTTAACCTCGGTTGTCGTTAATAATATTTGGTCTGTCTTGATAGTGTCTAAAAAATGCTGAAGCGTTGGGGAGACTCTAACCACCAATATCAATCAATTCAATAATATCTAATCTTTTTCTTGTGTCCTATCTCCTTTATTCACCATATCTTCGCTTTTGTCATCATCGTCATTTCAATCGTCTCCCCCTCATGTATTCATTCCATTCCTTCCATTTTCATGTTAACCAATGATTCGTTTCATTCCCATAATTTAATTTTTTTTCATTTCAATTTCATTTTGGGTTTCTTTTTTTTAACGCTGTTTTTGAATGTATTCTCACAGCCTTAAAGGTGCAAAGGTATGAAATGTGATTTAATTAAATAATATTAATAAATATATGCTATAAGAATGTCGATGTCTATTAGGAAAACCTAAAATAGTATTTTCCCTAACCGTATGTATTGCATTCTATTACAACTTTTCTAAAATCATCCCTTATCGGCTTTTTAAATGTTAACAGCTCGGCCGGCAGCGAACCGTTAAAAAATGTAATAATCCCGGATTATTAGATCGCCGGACATCAAAATATAAGCGATACGAACTTCGTTGTCCAGCAATAAAGCGTGATATTTTGACCTTTTGCCAAATTACGACACAAACGCCCCGGGGTGTGAATCGATAGCACATATTACATACACACTTATGATACGAGAGCGTCGTAAGTGAAACGGCAAAAACGGACGGGCATCAGCGATCGTTTTAATGAATACTCCGAGTTGTTGGTTTAGTTTTTAAGTGGATTTCTCAGTTTGAAATACTGTTTATTAACGGTTGTTTTAATTTATTTATTTCGTTGTTACTAGTCGTTGCCGACTAAACTACAATTTATCTCTACAGTAACTTAAATCTAGGTATACATCTAGGAGGACCCATCGACCATATCTTAATCTTTGGTGTAATAATTGTTATGTATTAACACTGCTTTTTTCCATTAAATGTACCTAACTACACTACAGTACACTACTCAAGAACAAAGGGTTTGATTCGTTTGAGTCTGTGTCCTGTTCTGGTGTTATCCCAGAGTTCTAATTACTTTGATATTAACATGAGAATGAAGTCTCTCCGCATGTCTCCTTGAAAATTCATTTAACATCTGTCTCCGTAGGTCTGTCTATCTTCTGAAGTCGTAATATACTGTTGTCATATAGTAGTGTTGACTACTCCTTGTTTTACGACTGATTTTTTTTCTGTGTATGTTGTGATATATATATATATATATATATATATATATATATATATATATATATTTTTCTGTTGGCAGTTAACATCTGCAAATGCTGATAGTTTACATACTCCTGATCTAAGTGCGTATTTATATATTAATTTTTAGGTGTATTCTATGCGTACGTCGAAAAATTTAGTCATCCGTCATCATATATTATTTACAGTTTGTCCTTTTTGTATACCTATACGGGTACTTCTGTTAGTAAAAAATAAACGACTACATATGTGTTGGACAATATAATAATTATTAATAAATTGTTGTGCCACCATTTGCTTTTAAAATAGCTGCAACTTTTCACCGAATATATTCGTAGTCTTTGAATAGCTCCTAAATATTGTATCGTATCAATTCTTGTATCAAAGTATCCTCTATTTGCTTCCTTGATATTGGATGAACGTTAAGTTGTGGTGAAATCTGACGATTGTGCAGGTCAGGGAACATGTTTGTTTATATTCTGATACTCTGCGAACCAAGATACAACCTTTTTGGCAGTTTAACGTGCTCCTGCTGCACGGTTTTTGTCGAAACTGTATTTCTCAATGAGTCTCAAGTTCTGCTATCATTTCTACCGCTATGTTGTCTGGCTAGAATCCTTTTTAATTGTTCGTAGGTCGTTGTCGGATAACATAACTTTTGTCATTTAACCAATCATTTGTTTTAATAAGTCGCGGTCTGGAACAATGTGTTTAGCACACTGAAGTATAAGCTACAAGATTTAGCATGTTAACAATGCAGTGCACATGCAATAATATGTACTATATATATTGTGTTAATATTATTTTGTCTATTCCCTATACGTACTAACTCTTTGTAATTTTTAATGTAATCTTTACTAGTCTTTTACTTCATAATTTGTAATCAAAATGTATTAATTTCTCTATGTTCTCTATACAATGTTCTCTATGATAATTAAGAAGGCTTTTAATAAACATACCTTTTTAATGCCATGATATTAGCAAACCTCTACATCGGAGCAAGTCATTACATTATTATTTCATCAAATACTGAAACCTGAAATATAGCGCTGGTAATAAGCCGTGATATTTTGACCTTTCGCGAAATTACGGCACAAATGTCGACATTTATTTTATAAAGTCTGTGGGTCAATCGATACTCTATATAGATACGGTCTTGTTAAAGTCATCCTAATCTGAGGAGATATACCGAAAAGTTTACTGAATTCGCTTCATTTTTCTTGGTAATACGTTTAGAATCTGTATAAAGGTGCTTTAGGAATTTCCAACATTTTTTTTTGTTTTGCTTCATTGTGATGGTTTCGCTGGTATATTCAATGAGTTCAGCAGTCTGTGTCTTAAAAGCTTATTTATATGTACCCTTACAATGATCACGCATTATTTACGGTATTGAATCTGAGATATTAATTGTTATATATGGGCTCTTGTAAAAGAACTATCAAAAGAACATACAGAATATTGATTTAAATTGTAAAATATCCTATGATGGCAAGATGCTTTGAAGATTGTAGTAAAGCGTATAGAAAATCTGGGAATATTATGTTGCGTCTGATATCATTGAAACGGGCTTATGCTCTTTGCTGAAATGTCAGTTTATGGCAAGGTATAAGTAGTGAAAATCGCGCTCTGTAGTGAATGTAATAATGAATAAAGATTGCTATAATTGCAACATGATCATATAAGATATGATTGCTTTATGGATATAAGAGATATGACCTAAATGCAAGATAGTGAACATTTAGCGCTTCCACTTTATTTGAAATTCATTTACTGTATGAAATAAATATTCAATTTAGGTAAATTGATATGTTAATTGAAATACACGTAAGAAAAACTATATTGCTTTTCAGTCCGTTAGTTACGATTGAGGTTTTGGTTGCAGGGTGTATCAAATTACGTAAGAAATTATATTTTATTCAAGATTACGAATTCTCTTTGAAGGATTCCGACTTATTCTCTTGGAACAACACAATTAATGCTAATTCAGCGTCGGACCCTTAGGTCTCTAATTTGAATGATTGTCCTCGGAATAAATTTGTTGCGAAAACGGTAGGATGCATCGAGGCACTTTGCGGGGACAATGGCTGCCCATTTATTATGCAGGTTTGCAACTTTGCTCGAAAGTTGCCGCTCCTGCAGCCATGCGGTTAGGAGACCACGACCAGGGGTTTTGAGCTTTTGTCTTGTTATGTTGTCAGAGAAATGATCGGTTCTCTGTTTTACATTTTTGTATATACATATCATGTATGTGAACGTTTTCTACTGTTTAATGCAAAATATATCATTTAACTGTTGATTTATTTATACTGTCGATATAAATCTAGTTTATCTATTTAATTTACAAAATTGTAACAGATTTTACTTTGTTTAATAAAATCGAAGTGTTTTATTAATTTTTTAGATTATTTATTAATGTATTATACTAGTAATTGGTTCATATTTCATTTTGTTATTGTTACATTATGGATTTTCTTCATAATAAACGCAACAATTAAGTTATATTTTATTCAGGAATACGAATTCTCTTTGAAATATTCCGACTTCTTCGTGGAACTTTATAATATAGGATAGACCACACTTACGCATAGTTAGATAAAGAAAAATGAGTAAAAACTTCGAAGCCATTTTACCGTTAACTATTGATTTATTTATACTGTCGATATAAATCTATTTTATCTATTTAATTTACAGAATTGTAACAGACATTACTTTGTGTAATAAAACCGAAGTGTTTTATTATTTTTTTAGATTATTTATTAATATATTATACATACTAGTGATTGGTTTATATTTCATTTTGTTATTATTACATTATAGATTTTCTTCATAATAAACGCAACAAATAAGTTATATTTTATTCAGGATTACGAATTCTCATTGAAAGATTCCGACTTCTTCGTGGAACTTTATAATAGAAAAAAATAGAAAAATAGAAAAATGTGTAAAAACTTCAAAGCCATTTTACTGAAACTTTATTCATTATTTTCAAAAGTTTATCAGTGTTTTTTTTTACCATCTACAGTTTTTTTTCATAATGTGACGTATATTACTTAAGAGCGAATATTAGGTCATTATTTTTTTGTATTTCTTTTCCCCTTTCTCCGTAATGTTTCTGGCGTTCCTGGAATAATTGCATGTATCTTTCTTCTCTTCTCTAATTTTCACTGAAACCTCCAGATTCGTACATTTATATCAGGTAGTATTATTATTATATATTTAGTGGTTATTTTGTTTTATTTATTCTGTATGTATTCTCTTATGTTTTTAAATGTTATATATTAGTTACTTCTTTTTTTGTGTTTTATTTTGTTTTTCTGTAAAATTTCTTTCTTAGTTTTATCTCTGCTATGGTTCCCGAGTTCGGTTTGAGCTTTATTATAGCAATAATTTGTCTTCTTCCATCATCTTCTTAATAACATTTTAAAAGTACTTAAAGATAAATCAATTGTTGTTAAAGTTTCTAATTCATTACTTATAAATCGTAAGTAATGATGTTGAACGATCGGTGATTAACTTTTAAATATCATGTACCTATATTTATACCTATTTTCTATTTAATAAACGATAATAAAACAATTGAAAATAAAATGGTCATTTGCTCTGAGTAATTAGCTAGATTATTCTGTCTCTAGTAATTGTGATGTCACAATTATTTTATTGTAATACTGTTATTACTGTATATTATTATGTTGATATTAGTTATATTATAAACTTTAATAAATGCGGAAGGACATGAGAAGATATTATTAAATCATTTTGATAATCTGATTTCAGTGAAAAACCCAATATTTAACTATATTTGGGATTGAAAATATTCATATATTTTATTATATGTTGCATTAAATGTGCTTAATTCAATCTTTATTTACTAATATTTGTACTTGAGTTAAAACATAAGCAAGATGGGTGCGAATCAGTATGTATATTATTTCCCAAATTAAAATAATATTACGGTACTTAAGCCCAAGTTAAGAGTAGCATCTATACCATGTGATTTGGTTTGCTTTAATCTTCTGATTTCCTGCGTGTGGTCCAGTAGCAGCTATCTTGCTTCTACATTGTTGCTGCGATTACCTCTTAGATCCATTTGATTTTGAGGTTGTCGTGCAGTTCTTTGTTGCAATAAGCATTAGTAATTAACAAACGGACTTTATTTTGTCAGCGTTGTATTACTAGGCAGTTTAATGTTATAGTGCAACTCCATGTTTGTAGCCCATACGTTCAAATGGGTTTTATGATTCGCTGATAAGTCAATACCTTTGATTTTACATCAATGTGTTTGCATCCTCCGACTAATGACAGTACAGTTCTTTGATATTGAGTATGCATTGCACCATTATGTTGTTATATGATACAACTCACTAAATATGTCCGTAAAATTTTCAGACATTTTTGGTTTATTTAATTCAGTTTTAATTATGAATTTTGATTCGCGTTAATTTGAATTTTATATATGTCAATTTTAGGAGAGTACTAGCTCTAAAACACCTAACACATCTAACACGATAATCGGACAATTATCCGTCTCAATTGGAATATATATTACTTATTCAGCTAACACATAACAATGGAACAACTATTAATTCCTCTGCGGCCTTTCGGCTCTTATTTGAATAATTGTCCTAGAAATAAATAGGTTGCGAATACAGCTGAATGCTACGGGGCGCTTTACGAGGACAATGGCAACCCATTCATTATACAGGTTTCGTATTGTAGCGGAAATTTGGGACCTCTGTGGTCAACCATAATATGAACGCGGTAACCCCGCATTTAGTTAGATTATAAGATTTGCTTTTTATTGGTAGTTAATTATATATATATATATATATATATATATATATATATATATATATATAAAATTTGGTAAATATATAAAAATTTATATATTATATATATAAAATTTGGTAAAATGTGTTACTTTGTCAGAGCTCACTAGCGCATTTCTAGATTTCACAGTATTTTTGTTACGTGTTTGAGAAAGTCTTGAGATTTTAACAAAAGATTCCACTTCTTCGCTATAGTATAGATGTTGCAATGGCAATTCGATAGAACTTGACCTAGAACGATTTCTCTCTAGGAATAGTTGTTTCCGGTCTTCGTTATTGACGGAAATAAAATTTTGGCCTTTGCAGTTTTGTCCGGATAGGTGGTTGTGTCTGTTGAGGTATGTTTGGTAATCTAGAAGTGTTGCCATTTTTTCTTCGTACTTCTTTCTGACCATTACTATGGTTTCGTTTCATTTACGTGGTGAGACAATGATACCTGACGTATCTTATTCCTTTGCTTGATAAATTATGTTTTAGTAGTTTTACCGTTAATACTATTCTTGACACGTCCTGTCTTATAGCCTCGGTCATATTTTATACTAATTCCATAATTTTTGTTTCCACCTTGCATGTTGTGTTTTCACCCGGTATGCTCTATACCAGAGCTGGCGAATCTTTATGCATCAACTGCATTTTTCTAAACAAATCTTTAGTGAAGCCGTGACATGCCGTCAAATAATTTTAACTTCGTGATTTTTGGTACAACAGTAATACTAAATACTATCAACTCACAACTCTTCATTCATTTCATTACACATTGTATACAGATGTTATAAAACGAAATTTAAATTGAAATCAGGAGTAATAATCATAATGAAATATTAGTGTGACTTATGTTTTTACAATTTAGATAACACATAACTTATATTACGGTTATTACTATGTTATTTTGTTTTATTGCATGGTAAATTGTTTTAAGTGAAACTTTAATGCTATTCATCTCTGAAAATAATGACTCGCAGACATAGATAGATGAAAATATGGTTAAAAATGCATGAGCCAGCCTCTTCAAACAGTTAAGTGTATTTGGTTACGAACTTCATGTTTCCAAAATTTTGTTATTGGCATTTTTTACATATATTGTTTGTCATTCGTTCTGTTTGAATTGATTCCAACTGTTTCATTATTTCAATACATTTCTGAAACCTATGGAATTCGACTGGAAATCAATCTGTGTGTGTTTCAGCTGTGTTTCAAATTCTTCAATTTTCAACCAACCGAACTGGGATAAGTCCAGTTTATCATATGATGTCACATCGGAATACATAACGAACTTGAGAAAATCTCGTTGAAAATTCTTCAATAATGGGCTTCTCATATATCTCTAAAACGTTAATATTTTTTTTCAAGTTTGGGAGAAAATTTTTTTGGATTTTTTTTGCAGTTTCTTGTAACAATATCGTTTCTCAAAATATGCAGTTTATCTTGAAAAGCACGCAGGAGATCAATCTTGACTATAACTTGAAGCTACATATTCAGTTATTTGAATCGCATAATATCTGTAAAAAACATGAATTTGGATCCAATAACTGTAGGTATTGTTGAATTTTTCGGTTCTAGTTTTTACATAATACCTTGGCTTTGCCAAAATATTTTGTGGCGTGCCACCGATGCCACCCGTACCATTGATTCGCCATCCGTACTTTATACGGATGTGTAAAGTATCACAGCGTAATCTCTGGTCGATTCTTCAAGTGGAAAAGATGACGAATTGTCAAAAGCTTTATTCGAATTTATCGGATTATCTTTTCGGATTTTTGTTCTACTAATAGACGTTCAAATTTCTTTTTCAGTTTTGGCCGAAGTTCCATAAGCTTCTATAACGTTAAAGTTTTCTGCATATAACTGGGCGTAGCATAACTCATCTAAGGGTAGTTTTATTAGTCTGGAGTTGACTTGATTTAAGTCTGTTTTGGGGTCATGCATTATTGTTTTTATTGTGATGGGCCAGTTTCAAGCTCTAGGAACGTTATTTTTCATAGTATTTTTTTTGTTTTTACTTCTTCCATTCTCTGTTATTTGTATAAATATTTTCTCCCTGCTTGGTGCTTCGGCATCTTGTGGTAGTATTTCTCGTGTTCTGTATATATATATATATATATATATATATATATATATATATATATATATATATATATATATATATATACATATGCTTTTTTTTGCCTGCGCGTGTGTTACATGCTATCGTAGTCAGTCTTCCAGACTTCCATTCGCGTCTGGTTCTGAACTTTCCGCTTGTATAACGAGGAGTAGAATATGTCGTCAAAATATGGTAGGTTCCCTTCAGAACAAAACGCTAATAGGAACTGGGAAGACTACGCCAGCGTATATTAAAAATTGAGTACTGTTTCGCATAAATAATTGAGTAAAACCAAAAGCGCTATTAAGTAATGATATAATAATAACAACATTTTTGATTTGTCCCCAGGTCTCATCTTTCCATGCCGTTTTGTAGAAACACATAATATAACGAAGACCATCATCCACCACCATCAGTTTAATTATTAGACATCCGTATCAGTTTAATATGTTTGACTTGCATCGTCAGATGGAAGAAGAATGAATCTCTCACAGATATCTGTAGCGAAATCGACCATCGACCTTTTGAATGGAAGACACAGAGAGCAGCAAAGAAAAATAGGAGATTAACATTGTCGCAGTCCAGAACTATGATGTATGATGGAGGTTCGTATGTACAATGTATAGTCAACGTAAAAGAATTGTTTTTCAGAGAGTTCCATGAGCCATATGAAGAGAAAATAGAAGTTTGGAAGGCGATAGTCATTTATGGAAGTAATCCGGGTTTAGCCATGACTATGTCGATAGTGCAGTTAATACTAAGCGCACTTAGTACAAGTTAATATTAATATGTATACCATCTAAAGACGGAGCGCAATCTAGTCTCTATGGAAGATCAAATTATCTTGATTAAAAAGGGCCTGAAATATATAGTCAGAGAGATCCTCAATAGGTACATCATATTGCATTTCGCTGCGCAGGAGAACATGCGCCCAATGATGCGCAAAACACGTGCGTGACGATAAAGTAAAATGCGTCAACTGTGACGGTGACCATCCTGCAAATTATAGGGGAAGATATGCCTAATCCATAAACCGTTGCAACAAAACTTTTATCGAGCACTGAGATAAAAATGTAACTTGGGAGCAAATGAGTACAATGATGAATTTAGTCACCATCGTCGCTATCAAGCTAGCTTAATGACTGATAACCGCTACAGCAAATTCAAAATAGCCCTCTGGAAGGCTAATGGCTTAAAATGTTCTTATATGAACATAATATTGATATCATGGTGGTATTCGAAACACATTTCACTGATAGCAATTATTTACGGATTTCTAAATGCAAACTGTATCACACAAAGCATCCAGATGATAAAGCACATGGAGGAACATCTATAATTATTCCTGAAAAGGTAAAGTACTAAAAAAGAGAGAAATTCAGCAAGGAATATTTACAAGCCACCAATGTAACCATTGAAGAAGCGAACGGGCCATTAACAATGAGTGCTATCTATTGTCCATCTAAACACAACAACAAGTCAGAACAATAACCACGGTTTTTTTAACACGTTGGGTAATAGATTCATTGCCGGAGAAGACTATAATGCAAGATATGTAATGTGGGGTTCTAGATTAATAATTGCAAAAGGAAGAGAATTGGTAAAACCAATGAAGGCACATATCTTACAGCATATCTCTACTGCTGAGTCAACATATTGGCCGTCTGATGAAACTTTTGTGTTACAAAAAATATTGACATCTAAACATGCAAAGCTGAATCATGCTTCCATCTATCATCTGATCACTCACCAGTTATTATAACAGTGAACCCAAATATTCTCAACCTAACAAAACCACCTTCTTTGCATAACAGTAAAATCAACTGGCCATTATTTAGAGAGAAATTAGACCGTTTAAAATTTCTAAATTTACCTCTCAAAACAGAAAAAGATACAGAAATAACAGCAAGTTACATAACAAAATCTATACAAGAGGCAGCATGGTAGCGCGACATTTCAAAAGTTTAATTATATTTTATCTATAATTAAACAAAAAAATGCCGAAAAGAGAAAACTGCGAAAAACCTGATAACAAATCAGAACAGAAGAAAACAAGAGAAAATCCAAGAAGGCCACAAAAGATCTGAAAGAGCTAATAAGTGAGGAACAACATCAAGGAGTTCAAAAGTATTTAGAAAACTTAACGCCTACTGATGCAACAGAATATTCTTTCTGAAAAGTAACAAAAAAAATAAAAACCCTCAACAACATAATCCACCCATTAAAATTGACAACAATACCTGGGCTAGGAATGATAAAGATAAAGCGGAAGATTTCTCTAAATATCTAAAGACAATATTTAATCCGTACCCATCTGGAATATCGGCAACAGAAGAAAATAACATGCTGTTAAACAAGTAAAACAAACAATACATAAATAAATCAATTTTAAAAAAGCTCCGGTTTATTACTCTAATAACTGGAAGAATCTTATAACATTCATATTTAATACCATGCTAAGACTTAATTACTTTCCTAGCACTTGGAAAGTGACTCAAATCGTTATGATTCTTAAACATGAGAAAAAATCAGAAGACGTCGTTATCAGAAGTTATCGTCCTATAAGCCTGTTACCTGTGATCTTTAAACTATTCGAAAAATTATATATTAAGGGACTCAAAATAATCGCAGAGGAGAGAAATATTATTCCAGACCATCAATTTGGCTTCCGTAATAGACACGGAACAATAGAACAAATACATAAGTTAGTCAACCAAATTAAGAAACATTTAAATGATAAAAAATATTGCTCCGCTGCATTTCTCGATATTTTCCAGGCCTTCGACAGGGTGTGGCACACTGGACTGCATGTTAAATTGAGAAGCTTTTGCCCCATACGCACTTCCAGCTTCTGAAATCGTACCTTACAGACAGATATTTTATTGTCAAACAGGGTGAGGAATACACTGACCTACACTAAATATATTCGGGTGTTCCATAGGGCAGTGTTCTTGGCCCATTGTTATGTCTTATGTATACAGCTGACCAACCGACCTCAAGAAACACTAACTGTTGCAACATATGCTGACGATACAGCGGTTTTATCATCACAGGAGTATCCAATATCAGCCACAAGAAGCCTCCAACTTCATCTTAACAAAGTCGAATTTTGGTTGAAAACGGGGCGTATCGGAGAAAAATGAGACAAAATCTATCCATGTGATATTCACCCTTTGTAGAAGGACATGACCTTCAGTAAAATTGAATAATCATGAACTTCCGCAAGCAGACAACGTTAAATATATATGAAAGCATTTCGATCGACGCTTGACATGGAAAAAGCATATAGTTACAAAACGCAAACAGCTTGGGCTTAAACTAAACCAAATGTACTGGCTGATCAATTAACTGGGCTGGGTACTGGGCGTAAGTCCAAATTATCATTAGAGAATAAGGTTTTGCTGTATAAGTCAATACTTGAGCTCATTTGGACCTATGGTATTGAAGTGTGGGGTACTATTAGCAAATCTAACGTAGATATCCTCCAGAGGTTCTAGAATAAAGTGTTGCGAGTCATCGTCGATTCCTCATGTTACATATTCAACAAACTGATTCTGCGTGATATTCCCATATGCCCATAACGAGTGTTAGTACTCTGAAAGACTATTAGTGCATCCCAATACACTCGCTAAACAGTTAAATGTGCGCGATAACAGTGAAGTGCGTAGGCTCAAATGCAAACTACCATACGAACTAATTAATAAACACGCAGAGTGAGATTTAATAATCTCTAGAAGAAGCTGGAATACTTTTTAGAATAAGTTAGGATAGACTTTAAAATAAGTTAGAATACTATCTAGAATAAGATTTAGATTATAATTTGTACAGTAGATTATCTACTGAAGTGATCTACTACATGTCAGGAAATTATATAACTGAAATCATATAATAATACTTATCGCCCACGCAGATTGTTGAGGTTCTAGGAGATTAATAAAAAAATATATTGCATTTCTCATTGTCCAAGAGGTCCCACCAAGACCCACAACATACCTAGTTAGTATTGATTGACATAGAACCACGCGTTTTGTTCAAGACGATACGATCAGATATCGTTTTTCATCAGAGCTGTATCCTTCCGATATTTCTATATGTCTGGGATAAGTCAATGTTCTTTAGAAAAAACAGGAAAGTCTTCTGTCTAAATCAGCAATTATATTATTTAATGTTTTTATATATATTTCGATATATATTTTCATGTTTGTTTGTTTTATTATATTATGTATGTCTGTAAATTCCTAAATAACCTTTGTAATCGCTGTGGCATGACACAATAAATCAAACAAATATCAAAAAGTGATTGAGAGTAGATATAACATAAGCATTACTAATATTTAATTCCAATTCAAGTATATAAGGTTAATATTATTATTATTAGTAGTAGTAGTTGAACTTTGTACTACATTTCCAGAAAGAAAACTATGATTTAAATGTTCTTAAGTCTAACTAGATAACATTTCTAAAGGATTATTGTAAGGTTTTTTAAAAATTATATTCAATGTTATGTAGTGCTGAGTACAATTTTATATTAGTTTAACTTCTAAAGGGAGCAACCTTTGCAAAACAGATGCTACGAGTGTACTAAATAAAAATAATATTAATTTCAATACTATAGTTTTTTCATACTATTATCTAATCAAGTTTTATCTAGACAATGACTTTTAATTTTTAAATATGGGATTTATTGTGTGATTGCCTCAGTTTAGTCTCAATGAAAACCTAATTTGTATTTTATTTGTGTCATATTATCTTTATTCTAATAGGTGCTTGCATGTTTCTTAATTATTTTTTTACTTTATACTCTTGTAGTTGTTTTAGTAAGTAATCAGTGTTAGTAATATTTCATTTCCAGTTGCAGTTCGACATAGAAATTACTGGCCGAGTGCTAACATGTCTGAAAGTTCTTTGAGAGCTTGGTCTTAATTTTGATCTAAACATATTATCATTGTCTTCGAACTTTGGTCCCCTTGGCAACGGTTATACATGCTAAAACCTAAGGCTGTTAATTCTTTGTACTATATGATATATTAGGTTGTTCGATAAGTTGATGAAACGCCATCTTTTTGAGCGTTTGGATATGCAAGAGTAACTTTGTAAAAGTAAAAGTAAAAATTCGGGAAAAACGCATTTTACGGAGTATATAATTTTAAGACTCACGCGGTAAGAAAACCTGTCTGTAAAGTAGATTTGATTTAGCTTATTTGGCAGATTTAACTCCCTTTTACTTCTGACACTTGCATCTCAAAAAGTTCAAAAAGAGTTCAAGCAAGGATATTAATATTTACGCACATTTTACTTATTAGTTTTAAATTAATTTTTTTATTGACGTTTCTTAAAATTTACGTTCATTCGTCGAACTTTTTGCACAATCTAGTAGTCACAAGAATTAATATAATTTTAGTAGGAATAAAGCTTCATGTTTTTTAATTCATGTGTTTATGGTTCTTGTAATTTATTGTTATGTTTTCAACATAATATTAATGGAGAATAAACTGCTGTGATCAGAAAATAGGAAGACTTTAATTTTTCTCGCTTCAATATAATATAAAAAATATTTTCGTCATTTATGTCAACATTTCTTCTAGTTCCAGCTTCCAACTAGACCTGAATAACATCATTGACTTACTAATTTTTGATCACACATTTGAACGCACGACACAATTTAATATATCTTTAGGGATATTGTTTCGTGTTTTTTTAGTTCGTGTGTTTATTATTCTTTGTTTATTTAACATATATACAATAATGTATTCAATATAAATTATTAAAAATATGGGGTTGTGGTATAAAAATAGGACAGAATTTTTTTGTATTTTTATTTAATTCCCATCTAAGATAATGAAAGATCACTTCTGTTTTACTATTTTTCGACCACTGTAGTGATCAGCAATGAATGTATTTTATAGCTGATGTTTATGATTAGTTTTACGAAATTTTATGTTGTTTAATTTCGTTATGCTGTAAGCAACAATAGTTTTTGTATAGATAATATAAGTTGGATAATCTGCGTTTTAGTTTATTTATTCCTTTTGATTTCGATCTCGATAATATATCACGTTTGATATTATTTGTTTTTTAATAGAATTGAAGAATATTATTTGAAAGGTTCTTCCGTCGATTATTACAAAATGTGTATGTAATAGACCTTCTTAAGAGGAAATAATAGCGTTACTATACATTTACTGAGCCCTATTTGCTTTGTATCTACATTGAAATATTTACTATGGGTTTTAATCTCGATGGCGTGTCAGTTTTAACGGATATTATATAACATTTTTAATGTATGTGGTTCCCTATCGTAATGTTCAGTCTTACCTTGATGTCTTGAATACCTTGTAGCCATTATGTCGAAAATAGGTTCTTTAAAAAACAGACATAGTTCGCCACCACACAAACGTCTCATACATAATAACCTTTTGATATTTGGTTTAGTTGCGATTGGTATAATTTTATGTTCCGGAAGGAAAGTGCTTTTTTCTCGTTTTGTGCCAGGGTTTAACGCTAAGAAACAATATTACTAACCCACCCTGGAGAGATTTCGATTACGTAGTAGCCAGTCCTACGTTAACTGGCTGTCTTTGGTGGTGTGGTGTGTAGTGTTGTTGGTATAAATGTTGATATCCCTGTTGGTTTGTTCTAGGCATGGTTTGGTTACCGTGGCTGTTTAGATGACGCGGACATCTCGTCAAGGTACCCGATTGACGATTGTTTTGTGGCGGAGGTGATTGATGGAGATTGTTAATGTGTTGGTTAGATTGTGATTTGTTTAGTTTTTGTCGCTGTAAGTACGATTTAATAGACGTTTAGCGATAATGATGGAAGAAATGTACAAATTAATTTGTATAACTTCTTAATATATTGCATTTATTGGGCAAATGTGGTTGATAAACATTTTAGTTAACATGTGCGTTTGTTAATTAAGAAATCCATCTATAGGAAGTGTTAATGGTAGTAACAGACGCCGCCTTACCATGAAGAAACGAAATGTTTACGGAGCGTTGGCAAGTTTATTTCAATCTAATGGTAATGATAATCATAATTGGGTAAAACTAATCAGGAAAACTTAACTATTAAGTCAAAAAGTTATATCTAAAATATTTTTTGTTCAATACTAACTTACAATAATAAAAGTTTAGAAATTTAGGCACGTTATAAGATAAAACTCATCATTTATACTGCAAAATGTCATCAAAAGTGAAAATGTGTCTTTTCAATTAATATAAAAAATATTTCAAGCATTTTTCTTAAGATGTGTGTCAAGATGATGTAATCAAGTATACTACGAAATAGACTGGCTTGAAGAGAACTTGATCCATTGGATATCATAATTTTCACAATTCTTGAAAAATTATTGTTATAATAAGACAAAATTTTCGAAAACAGAAATATTATAAAGATGGTGGTAATAGAGGTGCCTTAATAAGGAGTAAAACTGGAATTGCAACAAAAAGTTATACAAATATTTTTCCGATAATAGCGACTATAAAAGGACATATGTATGGCTTTACATACAGTTCTCTTAGTTCCTTGAAAATGTATATATTTGCAGCATTATATTGAAATTGTATTATTTTTCTGCTACATGAAATTTTATCAAATTAATTTGTACGTTTTCTGAGTAAATCTACTTATTAACTTACCCTTCCATTGTCACAATCCCTGCCAACACCCAGGGTAAGCCGAGCTTTGTTCTTGATGGCATCGCTGATGGGTATCTTTGCCCTCTTTGCCTCCAGATGAGATTTATAGCAAAACTCCAACGTTGCTACACCCATGGCTAGAAATAGTCCGCCGATTAAGATGTAGAAAACACCAGCGACATTGCTTAGTGATAGTTCATTTCTGGGGGATTCCTATAAAAAATATAAAATGTTTACAAAAATTAAAACAATGATATTATTGAGTTTAACGTTGTAGATTATCGGTAATCTTTTACAATATTTTTGTACTATTAACTTTTTACTTTATATATTTTATCTAAAAATCTATAAATCACATTTAATGTTTTTAATTTTAAAAAGTAAATTTTATAGTACTAGGTATGTCATATAGTTAATTAGATTAAATCTTTCAATAATTTAACAACTGCATTTTTTAGGTAACTGAAGTTCCATAAAGTTAAAATTAAAATTTTTAATATAGTTTTATTATGGTTATGGTGATGATATGGATTATGAATTTATTATTTCTCCAATATTTTGGCTTGCTTATGTATCAATAATGCAATATATTAATCAAGTTTCGGTGGTTATACATACAAAAATATGATAATCTATTACTCATAATCATAATTATTCATTTTATATATTAAATTTTCAATAAACCAGCGTATCTACAATTATATCAAATAAAATATTTAATCAATCGTGTATTTATACAGTTTAACTTAATTTTAGTATCAATAACAGTTAAATATATTTAATAGTGTTGTTCGTTAATACAATACACCCATATCCTATAACATATTGTATTTATAACATCATTAGTTTCATAGAAAACAAAATTAGTTTCGTTTGAAAAAATATTGACGATCATTGATTAATCACATTTGCCTTGGTCATATTTAGTTATCTAAACCTTCTCTCTATCTACCGTAAAACGTTAATTTCTCATGCAAACTAAATTGGCGGTAAATGGTAAATTATTGCAATCATGTGTGAAAATTGGCTGCAAATTAATAGGAAAAATGATGGATTACGGGAAAAGTAGCAGAAGGTGTAAACGATGGCAAAACTGGGAGCGATCCATTCGAGAAAATTAAGTCTTGCCTCGCAGAGGCGCGTCGTAAATAGCTTTAAATCGTTATGTATCATCGTTATGAAAAGTCAGTATTTTAAGGTGAAAAATCCGTATTTGAATAGAGTAAATATTTTTGAAATTTCTACATTTTAGCTGCTATTTTAGTACCGTAATATAAACATGACATTCACATACATAAAATATATACGGGCTCTAATTTTCTTGGAATCAGTTGACTGTTATTTATTATCAACTGTACAAATTAACCCTAAACTTACTGAATATGACTTAAGGTAAACTAATAACAACACATCAAAATGACTTTATTAGAATGTAACTCTTAAACTCATATCGCTACCAAAAATAGACTAAAGTTGCTGAAAGTAACCCTAACACTGAACTTTTTTGGGGTTTCTTTTGGGAACTACAATTTGAATATTTTTAAGCTGCGAAAACCTTTTTTGGTCTAGTCTATCGCAAACAGAAGCTTCCAGTTCAGAATGTACAGCCTCCAAAAGTGGACTGAAGTAGCTTGGTTGCTCATCTGGGTACTACTGAAATTTAAGAAAAGTAGGAGGAAAACATTAAAACCAGTCCATATTGATTGAAAATCATAGAGGTTCGAGTATAAACGTTGCAGCTCAGAAGATGATTAAATACTTTGAGTCATATGTTCGTCAGCTGCTACTCCTTCCACGAAGCATTATATATTTGAAACGGTGCCCATTCTTTAATATCATAATATATTTATATTGATAATGAGATAATACGACGTAAAATCTTGAAATATATTGTAAATGGCTTTTAGTAAAAGTTTGTGGATTACCTAAACTGGCACAAAAATAAACTCCGTTGATTATTATTGTAACAGAAGAAGAAATAAAATAACAATAGAATTATCTGAGCTGTGTTTGGATATCTTTTCTCCTGTTGGATAGAATATCTTCTCTAAATTTTCCTCTAGAAATTGAGGTAGATGTGGGAGAAACAGCAATAAATTCACCAAATAATATGAAGGGGCAGCATGGTACGCGATTACTGTAGTGAAGTTAAATAGTATTAAATTAATTTAAATAGTGAAAATGAAATAGAAAATTAGATAAAATAACAAGAAACAAGAGCTGAAACAACCAAAAAGAACTTGAAGAATATTTGGAGAATCTGACGCCAATACAGGTCTCTGAATATTCACTACGAATTCAGTAAGAATGCTCAAAAGACACCAATAGCATAACTCGTTCGTTCAATTCAAGGACAATAATTGGGTTAGGAACAATTAAGACTCAATTGTTCTTTAATGATTTAATTAAATTAAATATTCAGCCCAATAATAATGTACTTCCTCAAAAAGTCAAAAAACCATTGTTATACAAACGAACTAAAGAACAATTTATTATAACATTACATCGTATTTGCCAGATTTAACGAATATATTGAAATGCAGGATATAAAGTGAGTGTTTGAATATAAAATAAATATAGAAATATAAAATCATAATCATTATTAATTATTAATCTATATATAAAATATATATATATATATATAATTAGATTTTTAGCAATAAAAAGAGAACAACTTTTAAAGGGCTTAGTAGTGGATACATTATCTAATATATGATCTAATATAATATAATATATATATATATATATATATATATATATATATATATATATATATATATATATATATATTTATTTATTATAAATTAGATTTTTAGCAATAAAAAGAGAACAACTTTTAAAGGGCTTAGTAGTGGATTACCAATTGTACCAAATTACATACCAATTTAATTGATAGATACCATGTCTAATATATGATAGATAACGCTAGATGTTATATCATATGGTACGCTTATTCAGTTAGTAGGTTATAAGTTATTGAAATACATTAATTTCCAGTGACATATCGTTGCCTAACCAACTAAACCCAGAAACCACAAAATAGATCAACTAAATCTTTACGCTTAACCAAGCGTTGGCAGGGTTTCCAGCTTTTCGAGATAAAGGCGGTGTGCCCAATATCTTAACTGCAATCCCAATTTTCCGCTTCCTTGTCGTCGATGTTTGGGCCGCTTCTTTTCTCCAGTAAATTTCAGATTTATCGTCTTGAAATGCACCGCGCTAGTCTTATTCCCGGAACAGCTATTATGCATTCTGATTAGTTTTTAAACTCGTAAAGAGACCAGTAAGTTTCGTTCTCAGCCTCGCTAAAATGTACCACTACGTGAGATAAAATAGCGAGGTATTGTCGGTACATTTTCAAATGTACTTAATATAACCTAAATAAGGGTACTATTAATTTATTATTTTCATTATTTTAGATCGTCGCATATTTTAGATTAAGTTATGCATTGAGAAATCCTTTGTTACAGGTAAATGGTAATGAAGATATATAATAATATATACAAAGTGACATTGGGATTAAATTACTTTTATATTTATTACATAATACTATTATTAAATGGATATATTCTCTCTAATATGAAAAAGTATTAGGTGGTTGCATGTATTCTGATTATTTTTCACTGCAAATTTATTGAGTAAAGTTGGTACAATGCACATTTATTCAAATATTTTCCATCGTCCTCATCATTTGAGAGTCCTATGATTAGAGTTTGTATATTATGAATAACTAAATAATACGAAATGGAAATGGAGAAATCAAGGTAGAGAAAAGTCAATACCTTCCAATTTAATACTTTCCATTGACACGTTACATTTTCAACAATAGATATCGCTGATAATAATACATTCTAGCGGGTAATATAAAGTAAATAAACGTTCTATCAAAGTAATGTTCGTTCTTTAAATTCCACGCTGATCTTCTTCTGCAATTCCACAGAGATCTCTTAGTTGGCAACCGAACAAAAGTGTAAAGGTTTGAGGAGGTTGTTTAAGTTAAATTCCCTTTAGAAATGGATGGTAGTATTAGTGGTTTTGTTAGCAGAAATAAGATCAAATCATTTTGCAAAAGTGATCGAAATACCTTTGGTTTAAAGAGGTGTACTTATTTGTACTCAACAATTGAATTTTGAAAATTTAATATAGTATTGTTGATAACATAATAACAAAGTAACTAATAAGATAACTAATAAGGTAAGATAATTAAGATATTTTTGCCTCCCTGTATGCACCACAACAACTCCGGATTTGATGCATGCACACTCTCCTGCATAGTATAAACTACAGAAAAGAATAAACTATATGAAACTATATCGTCTTCCTTTCTAATGGCGGTCCATTCTTTTGGACTAGATCGATACGGATTTTTCTTTGCGTACTGTCGATCCGATCAAAACAACAAAAAAATCTAGAATATTTAGATTTTGTTTTACATTAATAATTCTATAGTAATAATGATTAAATTGTTGTTTTATTCTTGGTGATCTAACATACATTGTTTTAAAATTTGGAAGAACAAGGGTAAGTCCAGAATGTAAGTTTAATTTTTAAAAGTTATAAAATCCAAACAGCATCAATTTTATTTATAGTGGGAATTTTAGCTGCCAAATTTATAACGCAGTATTTTCAACGACCTAAAATGCGTATCAATATATGCCTATATTTAATTGAACAAGAACAGAGAAAAAAGTTACAACAAGAATCATGTTGCAAGTAGTCAAGTCATTAATGAGGTTTGTCCATTAAGAATAGTAGCAAAGACTGTAGTAACTGATAATAATTTATTTTACACATAGTATATTTTAGTAATTATTTAAATTTTATTTTATAGCTAAGATGTAGCTAGAATTTGTTGAGAGTAAAAGTCGAGGAATCTGAAATTCAGAGAAGAAGAAATTAGACAGTATTTTGCTAAGATATGGGAACAGTGTATAGTGATACTTTGAACTAATTAAATTTGCTAACAAAAGTAGACCTGGATCAAATAAACAAATTGTAAAACTGTTAACAACACCCTAATTATCTAATATCAATGAAAATACAATTACATTTTTATTATTTCGTTTTATTCAGTATTGTTGTAAATAAAATGTTTTATTTCCATTTTTATTTACTTCCTGAACCTATTTACTTGCTTAATATATTCGACATTACATCTAATAATCATGATAAAAAATAAGTAAATAAAGCTGTGTATACGCATGCTCCAAACTCGGATTATTCTGTGTTTTAAAATTGAATGGAGCCAATATGCGCATGAGCCAAATCCATAGATGTGGAACAATGTATCCTGGTTTTTATAATCAGAACCCTGGTTTAACCGAATTTCGGTTATTCGGCCTTTTAATAATATTATCTATTTTATAATCTAAATTTCGTAAGAAGTTCCTTTACTATTAGACGTCTGTTTCTCTTTCACACTATGAAAATCGAAATGAAAGCCTAGAACCGACTCTTAACAACTAAGATTCCGGCTAGTAAGGAAAGTAAGTGAAATATTATAGTAAATGCCTTAAGGATTTTAGAAAATATTGCTGTAATAGCATACTTGTTAGAAATCTCTGGTTGCTCATTTCGTCCAATGAGAACATAATGAACGTGGACCAATTTACAGGATGGTCCATTGATATGGGCGATACTCATAATCTCAAAACTATGAAAGAGTTAATTAACGAAACAAATTTGAATATATCTGTTATGAAATACTTGAAAATATAGAAATATTAGCTCTACTATAAAATAGCTTGTATTTGTATTAAGTATTTTAATGAAATTGATATCAACGCTATTTGATTGATTATAATGAAAATAGACAGCTGTTTATTAGAGAACAAAATTTTAGCCATCTCACGGGGCTCAGATCTGAGTGCGGGGAGTGACGCCCCCGGGGGCCCGAGTTATTTAGGGTTCTCGGGCGGTGGTGATAGGGAACTACTGTGACGTCATGTATGGTCCCTCTTTATGTTAAGAATTCAATTAATTCCACGACTTACAGGTTAAATTAGTAATTTCTTTCGGGTAGGTTTCTTTAGTTTTAAAAGCCCTCCAATATATTTTTTTAATATTTGAGATACTATCAGTGTTAAAGCTTCGGACACATGTCGCAATATTGTTTATTTGTAGGTGTGTGTCCATTCTGTGGTAAGTATAACTGCTGAAATATGTACCTATGGAATCCAGTTTCGCGAAGGCTACATGAATAAAATACTTAATTTTCAGATATTCCAACAGGTGTGGTAATGTACCATCCCCAGATACTACAGAATTTATTATTTAAAATGCAAACCTTCACGTATCGACTGTCACTTAGGAAATCTATATCTTCGTAAGAAGTTAATGATAATAATAAAAATAAATTGGAATAATCCGACCAATGAGGTTGCAGTTCAACGAAATCTATTAAAGAGAGAAAACCGAAGTGTTGATTCTCCTAAATATATACTTAGTTTTCAAGTTATAGTGAAAGTAAATTGTATATTAGTTGGCAATCTTGTATGTTACACCTACTAGTAACAATATATCAATAAAAGCAGTTGAATCTTCACTATGTATAATAATATTTATTGACCTTATATATTATCACACGTTCTGTAAAATTGTGTATTAAAATATATTATATGTCTTTACAACAAACTGGAAAAGAATAAGTCAATATTATTTTCAGGCATTTCAAGAATGTTTCAAAGGAAAACAATTTGCTTTTATTTGTTAAGCGAAAATCTCGACTGAATCGTAACAAGCTGCAATATTGCAACCGGTGATACGCTATCCGGAGCACTGGAAATGCTGCCAAAAGTTGCTGGGGCGGAATGAACAGTCGCATATTGGGATTCTAATATGTATGCAGCGGCTATATTTGTCTCTGATACAACTTGGACCCGGTTGTAACGTTACTGATATTAGAAATTTGATATATTATGTATTATCGTGTCGATTCCAAACGACGAAGCGTGATTTCCTTTTGATTAAATAGTTTCTGTCGAGATTAAAACATTAATTTATTTTGAGCATAAAAATATGGAGATTTGTCCCTTATGTGCTTATCTATTTAATTATTTCTTCTTCAGTATATATTTGTTACGTTATATGTAAATTCCTGTATACCTTTTTTTTGTATATTTTTAGATAAAAGAAACTCAATTATGGGAAATAGAATTAAATTAAAGTATAGTCTTGGCTATTAATACTTTCAAACCTTAAATACAACAGGGCTTAGGTACAACGGGAAAAATATAGTGAAAAGCTAGAAAGTAATAGGGAGGAAAATGGGAGAATGAACGGTGAGATAGAGCTACTAAGATGACGATTATATGGGTGGAAGGAAATCGAGATGCAATGTATATCTTTACGAATTAGTCATGAAGACGGAAAATTGTGAAAATATTAAAATCAACTGATCATGAAGAATGAAGACAAAAAAATTAAGTAAAGTTAAGAGGAAATTAGGAATACAGGCAACTAAAAAGAAAGATGACAAGATAAACCAAACAAGAGACTCGTTAGGGCATAATTGTAAAAATGGATATTCGAAATTTGATAATAGATAATCAGAGACGTGGACATGGAATATCAAAACGTACGAGTTAGAGAGGCAAGAGGACGATATGAGAGAGATATTCAGAAAACAGTTAATGACAAGAAAAGTAGACTAGATATGTCTCTCTTTCAATTATTTTAAAATATATATATGTTTAGGATTTTAGAAGAATTTTTAGGCCTTAAATTTTTTTTGTACGTTGCATTACAAAGCAGGAATAGCCTTCAGATTAGTGACACAGAATATATAAACAAAACTTTTATTGATATTAACTTCTAATACAATTCAGGTTTTATTAGTAAAAGCACCTCGTAAGCCGTAACTAAATGCTGCAGGCTAAATTCTGCGCGAAGAGTTAAATGAATGTTTTAATTTCTCATTTGTTGGTGGATTTTTAGTCCTCATGTGGGACACCAGGTAAACTAGAAAGCCATAGATGATCAAAAGCCGTAGGAGGCAAATTAAAGATGAGCTACCTGTACTGATTTCAGAATATTGCATAAAATGATGTTTGAAATCTGAACATCTACTCTGTTAATGATCGAATAAAGGAATAAATAAGTAAAGAACGATGCAAATTTATCTACAAATGTAGGTATAGAAATTATTTTAATCACTCAGGTGTATTTATTGTTTTTGTAATATATATTTTAGGTGAGAAATTTGGATAAAAGATAGTACCTATCTATGAATATATAAATGAAGTAATGAAAATATGAGCTAAAATGAAACTTACTACATAATTTGCATAAACGGAACACGGGATAAAAAGAAGAAATTATGAATTATCAACAGTAGTTGTGTAAACATTTTAAAGCATTGATAAATATTAAAATGTTTAACGATTAATTCAGTAATATATGACAATTTATTCTTAATTTCTCATTTGTTGGTGGATTTTTAGTCCTCATGTGGGACACCAGGTAAACTAGAAAGCAATAGATCAGCAAAAGCCGTAGGAGGCAAAATAAAGATGAGCTACCTGTACTGATTTCAGAATATTGCATAAAATGATGTTTGAAATCTGAACATCTACTCTGTTAAAGATCGAATAAAGGAATAAATAAGTAATGAACGATGCAAATTTATTTACAAATGTAGATATAGAAATTATTTTAATCGGTCAGGTGCATTTATTGTTTTTGTAATATATATTTTAGGTGAGAAATTTGGATAAAAGATAGTACCTATCTATGAATATATAAATGAAGTAATGAAAATATGAGCTAAAATGAAACTTACTACATAATTTGCATAAACGGAACACGGGATAAAAAGAAGAAATTATGAATTATCAACAGTAGTTGTGTAAACATTTTAAAGCATTGATAAATATTAAAATGTTTAACGATTAATTCAGTAATATATGACAATTTATTCTTAATTTCTCATTTGTTGGTGGATTTTTAGTCCTCATGTGGGACACCAGGTAAACTAGAAAGCAATAGATCAGCAAAAGCCGTAGGAGGCAAAATAAAGATGAGCTACCTGTACTGATTTCAGAATATTGCATAAAATGATGTTTGAAATCTGAACATCTACTCTGTTAAAGATCGAATAAAGGAATAAATAAGTAATGAACGATGCAAATTTATTTACAAATGTAGATATAGAAATTATTTTAATCGGTCAGGTGCATTTATTGTTTTTGTAATATATATTTTAGGTGAGAAATTTGGATAAAAGATAGTACCTATCTATGAATATATAAATGAAGTAATGAAAATATGAGCTAAAATGAAACTTACTACATAATTTGCATAAACGGAACACGGGATAAAAAGAAGAAATTATGAATTATCAACAGTAGTTGTGTAAACATTTTAAAGCATTGATAAATATTAAAATGTTTAACGATTAATTCAATAACATATGAGAATTTATTCTTTGAACCTCCTCCTTTTTCAATCATTATAGTTACTTATACTTTATAGATCTAAGTTTTGAGAAATCAATTGTTCTTGTAGTAAGTATAATATTCGATATTATAAAAAGTAAAGTACCTTTTTGTGCACAATTTTTTTAATTATTATAAAATTATCTAATATTCCATGTTTGTGAAATAAAAATATTAAACTAAAAATGCGTTAAAATCATGATACGTTTGTTGTAATATTCAGTGGTGTAGTAATATAGACTTATTAGTACTTTGTTGTTTATTTTAACTTAATGGAAACTAAATTTAGTTAAATGTATTTAAAAAAGATTTTTGAGTGTTAGTTCTTGAGATAGTTTGCATGTATTTTAACATACAGACATTTGTTACTGTAGTTAATATTAATATGCCAAATTTATTTCTGATCTTATATTGAAAATACTGTCAAAACAAGTTTTAGTAATATTAACATTGTCATCATTTTTAAGTTATTCTCCGTTGGGTGTTTGCCACCGAAAAAATATAGAAATACTATTTCTTTGTATTATTTTGCAATAAGTATAAAAAATATCGATATTTTATATAAATATATATCGATATTTTTAAGAAGAAATAAAAGTAGTGAAATATTAGTAAATATTTAAAAATAAATATTTTATCTATATTTTTTGAAACGAAAAATATCGATATTTTTTCTGCATCCCTAATTCCCTGTACTCTATTATGAAAGAAAAATGACTACATTTTAAATTGTTTTCTTGTTTCAACCACAGGATCATTAAACGAATCTAGTCACACTAGTTTCATTGAAAATTGTCATGATTTAATCGAACGATTTAGTCTTATATCCTTCATCAGTATACCCTTACGAAACCGAGTCGAGCAACTAGTTCAATATAAATAAAAATATTTTTATTGCGATAATTCTACGTCAAATAGTTTTACATTACTTTTACATTCCGTTTGTTTACGTACTAAACAAAATGTATACGGTCCCAGATATATCTCAGGTTCAATCTTTTCCATAGGGCACGTCGTCTCTGGCACTTGGCAAACGTTTCCGAGTCCCGCCGATTCCCGATTTAATTCCAATTTTCCGCTTTCCGGGCGTCGAAACCGTGTCTGTTACTTTTGGGCTGGAAAATTCCGGATTTATCGTGTTGGTTAAGGTGCACCCGCTGCTCACGAAATAGCCGTTCCTCATGAACGGGATTCTGTTACCGTTTACAAGTCCCCTCCTCTATAATCATTCCCCCTGCATGCGAGAATCCGTACTAATGTTGTACATTATAAATAATGACCGCGCTATGGACGCATTTGCAGACGTCCGAAAACCGACTGTTATTATATTTATTTGTTCTTTCGTTTTGGTTGTTTGTTTGAAACATGATTAATTTGATATTGAATATTATTTTATTTATTGGGTTTACTTTCTATATTTCATGTTATTTATTTTAAATTTAAAGTGATCTTATTTGCAAGGAGTTCTTTCCGTTTTACATACTATGTCAAGAAAGGAAACGGTCTCAAAAGAGTTGCTGTTTAAAAAGTGTCATTTATTAAATATTTTTGTGGAGAATATGCCATTTTTATGCTTAAATGTTTCAGTCAGTCAATTATAAATATGCAACTCCAAATAGCCACAAACCATAATATTTTAATAGAATCGTAGAGCGGAAGGTCTTATAAACAAGACCATATATTCACGAACCAAATAAACAGATGTCTTGAAAGCAGATGATTTAAAAAAAACATTCGACAGTGTGTGGAGAGCCACAATCATTAGCTTGGAGGAGATGAGTAGGTGATTGAATGATAATAATAATTCAAAAAATATAGAGGACAAATAGAAGTGCTATAATAATTATATACAATAAAATAACTCTTTAGATGCTCAATATTGTTCGTAATTAGTTTTGTCATAGAAAACTGATAACAACTAAGTAGATAGTATCACATTACTACGAGAATATGGAATGATGAACAAAAACCAAACGGAAAATATAGTGATGGGGCTACCCAGAAGAGGTATATATAATAAGGTGCCTACAATGTCTTGCTGGTATTGAACCGCTTAAATATAGATGGTTGAAGCTAATTCTTAGAGCAGACTACAGATTTTGCTCCATACCAACAAGCAACAAAATAATAAATCTGTCCATTAGGAGACCCATTACACCGACATGTAGGGCACGATATTTCAAAGACCAATTACTTAAGGTTATAAAGATGATCAACCTTAATACAGATAAACTTAACGTCTCCAGATTCACAAATCTCCCGCTATGGATATTTCCATCGCTGCTCACAGATAGATTTTAACTCTAACGATTCACAGCAAGGATAATTTTGGTCCTAGAATCTTCAAGGGCCTCTTTTGTCATCTTCTATACTTACCTAAACCTATGTATCTAATTACAATTCTATTTTAACTACTACCAACTAATCACTTTGAAGTCGGTACGAGCAACAAATTAGATTTGATTTGTTCGTAATTTTTTTATATATGTCACAAAATTATATTATTATTTTTGTATTATTTGGTCTCAGATCTGATCAGTTGCTAGTAGCTAAAATGTATTGTATATAGATAAATAGGTTTAGGTATATATTAAGTTAAGTTGTGTGTATGTATAGTACAATATAAAATACGTGTAGAATATAAAACCTATCTAGGTTTTTGTTCATTTTTATTTTGTTACTACAACGATTATAATGCATATTTTATTTTTAAATATTTTTCTTGAGTTAAAAATCTAAGCTTGATTATTTTTTACCTTTTAGTGAGTTCCTTATTTATTTTTTGAAGTCGGTTGAATTTTTCTATTAAAATATTTTATTTTTATCTTTTTAGTGTTATATATTTTCTCAATAAATTACGCAGGTATTTTAACTGTCAGAATGGGTAGACTGTGTAAAGGTGCGGCCCGTATAAGGAAAAATAGGAATGAAAAACAATAAGTGAAAATAACGAATTCAGGCCCTGGAGTCCGCTATCTAGCATAAGAGATTTGAGAAATATTCTAACCAAACTAGAACAACATTAAAGAGTTTTGTCCTCCGCGTGTGAGCTGAACTCTGGCCGTAACACCGTAGAAGCAGTTGCCTACAATATCTCTACGGCTTCTCATAAGCTATAGTTGTATGCTTAAAAGCAAATAATGGCTTTTACACTGAACAACTTCCGATTTTCCGTCACATCCACCAATTTTCCGTCACAGCCCAGTAATAACATTATAGCCAAAAATCTGATTATTTTTGATAAAAAATAGATGAAAACTTTGTACTTTCTTTTTTTTTTAATTTGAGAGTTTCCCTCGATTTACCCCCTTTCCCCCATCTGATCGTTACTTGGTTCCAATGGGAGCACCTCAGAAATGCACTCTTTCGAATATAAAGAGAATTTTGAAAGTCGGTCCTTAATTGATGGAGAATCGGCGAAGATACGTTAAGATAAAAAATATACAGCCGAACATAGAACCTCCTCAATCTTTGAAGTTGGTTAATGGTATAAATTCCTATTTTCAATATTGTCAACAGATGCTTGTATTGTATATTTTAATTAATATATATTTTTCAACAATAACGTCTGTTCAATTTAAGGACTAAATAAATATTCATTCACAATCAATTAAAAACAGTCACAAAGAAATAAAAAAGTCGAATGTTCAATCATAGAACCTCCTCCTTTTTTGTAGTCAGTTAAAAATAGACATATGTAAAAGGATTTATGGATCAATTCTGACACTCGACGTGGGTAATATCGAAACAATGGAAAAACATAATCCCCGAGAACAACAGTGGACATTTCAGAAGAGTAAGAATAGTAAGGTAATGGTAATGAGGATGGACATGATTAGAAACCAATTAGAAAATGCCTCAACATTGAATCTTTACAGAAGCTCATGAAAATGAGACAATTTAGTTGGTGAAGTGAAAAATATGAATAGAAATTGATTTGTTCATTTTAAATGTAGTATAGTTGAAGGTTACTTGTATTTTAATTTAAGTATGACAAGCAAATTATTTTAATTTTTAATATAAACCATTAATAATTTGTAAAGATTATGGGGAAGAAAATTGGGAGAAGTCGAGTTAAAATGATTTAAAATAAATATTATAATAAATTCAGTTAAACTTACTTAAACTTTTTTTTAGTTAACTTATTTTTGATGTATTAAAACTCTCTAGTAAATTTTAAAAAGAACTGTTTATGATCTTACCTGTTTATCTTTTAGGCACTCCGTTCGATCATACCACCATTTGTTCTTCAATTTTGTTAGTTCGCCGTCTTCTTTTAGGCTCAAAACTGCTAAATTCACAGCATCTCTGAAATATCGTATTTTTTATCATTATCTAAGTAGAGACATATTTATAGATATAATAACTTTTCAATTAGGTGTCGTTAGTTAAGCCATAGATATGTATATCTTCTTTGCTTTATACTATTTTTTTTCTAATTGGAGATATGAACCCTGTAAATATCAAATCTATGCCAAAATTCAACATCAGAAACTTGAAAGTCTTATATTGGCGATTCATTGGGAAATCATTGTGTGTACACTAATATATATTTGAGCATAACGGGTCAATTGAAAAGTGCCCGGCCTACTATAGTAAAACATATTTTTTTGGCAATATTAGTTTTTTTTATTCCACATAATTCCCTTCAAGGGTGATATACTGTTTATAGCGACCCTCCAACTTTTCGATACCATTTTTGTAGTACGATTTGTCCTTTGCTTCAAAATAGGCCTCAGTTTAGGCGATCACCTCTTCATTCCACGAAAATTTCTTCCCAGCGAGCATTCTTTTGAGATCTCAAAACAGGAAATAGTCTCTGAGGGCCAGATCTGGAGAATTCGCTTGATGAGGAAGCAATTCGCAGCCCAATTCATGGATTTTTGCCATCGTTTTCACTTGTGACAGGGTGTTTTGTCTTGGTGAAGCAGCACTTTCTTTTTCTCAAATGCGGCCGTTTTTCGGCGATTTCGTCCTTCAAACGATCCAACAACGCTATGTAATAGTCGCTATTGATGGTCCTTCCTTTTTCAAGGTAGTCAATGAAAATTATTCCCAAAATTATTCCGCGTCCCAAAATACAGACGCCATGACCTTGCCAGGTGACTGTTGCGTTTGCCCACGTTTTGGAGCGGGTTGATCGTATGCAGTCCACTCCGATGACTGTCGATTGAACTTCGGAGTGAAATGATGGGCCAGTTTTCGGAAAGTCTGCATCAAGCCAAGTTTTTGCTTTTACTGTATTTTTTCCCTTCAAAAAGCAATATTTTATCAACACGCGAAATACCTTTTTATCAATTTTTTTTCACGATAACAAAAGTTGCCTCACTCAAAGTGCTATAATTCAAAAACAAATGATCCGACTGTTGTCAAATTTATACACGCATCTTTTGAGTGTTGGGACTAACCGAAAAACATATGGATCTAATTTTAGTAGTGCCATCTATGTGTCACGCCGGGGTCTTTTCAATTGACCTATTAGTTTCTCTACGTTACATGCAGTTTAGTCTTAAAATAAAATTAAAAAATGTGGATTATAAATTATATCTATTGATAATTATTATTCAATATGTAAAAATAAATTTTTTACTCTTCATAAGGTTAATTATGAAAAAGGTCATACATAATAGAATAATGATGTAGTAATTAAAGGAAATGTTACATGGTATATGTGATACCTTAAAGCTGATCCTAGTGGTGTAGCTACTCCGAAACCTTTGGCGTCAAAGTTTCGTCCCACTTTCATCGTGTCACAAGGTTCACGTTCATTAGTGTAGTCGTTCTTAGGCGATTCAATTAGTAGAGCGTATTTCCCTGAAAATTATTTAATTAAAATATATCGATCATAATTTTATGTATTGATATAATGTTCTTATTTAATTTAAATAACCAACCATTTGAAATGGCAAGTTGTCATGATGAATTATTAATTATTATTAATTAATGTAAAACATAATTATAATATAATAATTACCTTTGGATTGTCGAACTCTTCTAATTCCTTCATCATAGGATTTGACAAATACATGTTTTCTTGAGTTCATAAACTCCCACATTCTTGAGTATAGTGTTATCTGAGATCTCTATAACAAACAAAGACATATTTATAACACTTTATGCAAAGTATAAATTAATTTGTTATTATAGACAGTTTAATTAGCCAGAAATATAAATTAATTTTGTAATATATATTTATTAACCTTATTAAATATAGTAACATAAATTGACAGTGATGGTGGTGAAATTAATTTTTTTTAAAATATTTGTTCTTCTCCGGATCATGGTCCGCGGCATTAAGCCTGTCGACGGGCAGGTGACCAACTTGGAAATAATCCCAGAAGACGTCCGGTCTTTCCCAGCCTGGTTCCTGGCGTGACTGGGATAATTTTTTTGTCGGATTTTGCACTCTTGCCTAAGGATAATCACAAATTTTAAACAATTACAAACATAAATTTATGGCTATGCCCCAGCAGGATTCGAACCCGCGATTATCTCAACAGTAGGAGGACTGTTCTGTCGCCCTTACCACTGCGCCAACCAAGCTCCTCTATGATGAATAAAATTAAAATAATTCTTGTAATTTTAAGGAAACCATTTGATCTTAATTAGTATTTTGCACTTTGTGTCCTATATGATGGAGGCATGGATATCCCCTGAAATCATTTTCATTTTCAATTATAAATTAAATATTTTTAGGGATCAAGAACCATTTGTATTGCTTTAGTTAAACTCATTGGTATTTTACTATGTATTATCTGTATCTATGCAGGCTTTTTATTTGGATGAATTAATTTATTTTGCCAATAAAACAAATACTATAAGGTTGTCACTATAACATCCAATTATTATGTATTTATTGTGTCGTGGTATGATAAAAACCTGTAAGTGGCGCCTCCTACCGGGTTCGATCGTGAATCTAAATCATTCTAGAATCCACATAAACATAGGCAAACAGTTCATCAAAATCTGAGTCCAGTGACATACACATAGACAGAACCATTAAAGATAAATATGTATAGCGAGCATGAATCAGCTCAGCTAATGTATCCTTTGATTTGCCGAGAGAGGAAACAGTTGATATAGTTGATAGATTTCATTGTTGAATATTTGGAGGTAAATATTTCAGTGTTGATTTCGATGAATACTGCTATCAAATATTTCAGAAATTAGGGAATGTGGGTATAATGATTTTGAATGTATAATTGCTATTTTAATTACAGACAAGCAAGTATTTTGTAATCTCTTATCACGAATGAAGAAAACTGGATTTATTACAAGAATTGAAAGGATAGAAAGTCAGCTGCGCAGGAACGAGAACTCAAGGATCCAAGATCATGTTGTGTAACTGAGGGGATTAGAAGATTGGGTCTCTTATGATCTGGTAAAACAATATTCGAGGTATTCGACTTTTGCCTAAACATTGAATATATTAATTTTCAATTTACATAAAAACCTAACAAACTGAATTTGTTTACATAATCAGAGTTGTCAATGCCAATTTATTAAATTCCCTGATAACCGAAGTCAAATTTCCAAAGTTGAGTAGAAAAATGTATTGAGTCCCACAAATTTCCCTCAAAATTATTTTAAGAAATGAAAAAAATAACTCAACCGTTTAATGTTTATTTTTATCTTATAATATGTAATAAGGGTATTGTTTGTGTAATTTGTAGCTGTTCGGTTTTCTGATGGCTTTACAGTGGATATAAATGAAAATAATGGATCGTTGAAACCTATGAAATGTGTCGAATTGCTGAATTGAGTGTTTAAGGTATAAACATAAGACTTGAAGTATTTAATGCTCATGAAGCTGGAAGACAGCATTTTCAAAATATTTTCTTGTTCTGATCTCAATTTGTAAGGAAAGGATGTTTGTGACTGATACACGCTATTGGAATTAATTAGCAATGAATGTACATAAAAGATGCATTCTAAATATACCACGTTGAATTGGTCCACTGTTCAAAATCCCAGCACTTTCTCCGCATAATATCAGCTCTCAATCAATATGAGATTCCCCGCAGATAGGGGAATTCCGCATATGTTGGCAACGCTGTATATAATACTTTTGCACTATCGCTATTTTCTGTTAAATGTGATTATCATTCTGTTGCTTATATATTTTCTTTATTGATCTTTATGTAGATGAACTTGATTGTTTTACATTTTTGTTGTGTGTATCTCTATTATTGTACTGTTTAAATATATCGAATATACTATTGTTGTGTTGTACATACTTTGAAGAAATCCCAAGTAGCTCCGTGCATCAGTGTTCCATATTCGACTTCAGTCTGTGATGCCAGATCTTCTGGTGAGTTGATGGGTGCTACCATACGCTCGACGGTTAAGAAAGCTGCCAAGTTGGCAGTGTAACTTGATATGATTATTAGCGTAAAGAACCACCAACAAGCGCCAACTATCCTGCCTGATATTGACCTGGGTGATATATCTCCACCTTAAAGATATATAATTTACAATATGTCGAAAATTTTAAAGCCGTTGATTTTTATACCTTGTTGCATAAATGCTGCCAGTGAAAACCAAAGAGAGTTTAACAGACTAAAATCATTAGCCATGGTACCACCGCTGTTCATGTGAAGATGTGGCGGATGCCGTACGGGTTCTTCCATGTGATGGAGTATCCTCCATTCGTATGGCGAAAATCGAGAAACGACAAAGAGGACTATACTGACGCCGACAAAGGCAAACACCACGCTGATCTGAAAGAAACAGTAATTGTTATTTTTGCTTAATTTCTACACTTATACCACATACCCAAATTTCCTGTGACAGGGGATTCAAGAAACTGAAAACTCCGGGCTTCTGTTTCATCGGTTTCTTAATCATGATGGATATACCTAGCGACATGAACGGTTTACTGAAATCGATGACCCGTTCTCTTGCCGACGTTATAGTGATGGGTGCGATGGCCATATCCGCTTCCTGTTACCAAATATCAGTTCTGAGTTTTTATGATTTTTGATACCTGACAATTATATCTCACATTTCGTACTAACTCTCCCACCATGCCGTCCCAGCCTCCCTTGACGTCGTTGTTTTCTGATCCATATTTTCCGTCTTTAACAATCCTTAACTCATCTGAAATTATAATAAGATGATTATTTACCAACATATTGGGTTTTTAACTTAACACTTACGGTTCATATTGTTGGGATTATGTTTGATTTTAATTAACAGTTAAATATGGATTTATTAATGTTGTTGAAGGAACACGGATCTTAATATTTTGTTGATCAGCCTCCCAATTGCAATTGCTAAATTTAAAAATAATTTGCTAAATTCATTTTATTTGCTACATAGCGATGAGTCTTATCGCTACCCCAAAATTTGATCTCAATATGACCAAATTAGCTTTATAATAGACTGATGAACAAATCTCTTTCAATTTAGGTCAAGTTGGTAGTATCTTCCGACGACCATCCAGTATCGTTCTTTGATTTTGAGTCTGATCTGATCTGTTTTTTTTTCTAATGTGATGTATAGGGAGTGTGAAAAGATGCCCTTAAAAGTATTCTTAAGTAAAATATATCAGGTCAATGATTGAACTATTGCTAAGTGGCAATGAACAAACGTACAGCCAAGATGGGAGATGAGAGTCGTTGCACTTACTAGCTCATTGCACCAATGACAAAAAATGTTGAGAAAAAAGTTAGAATCAAGTAATAAATAATATTTTGCAGTGGAAAAATATGTAATATATCATATGCTTATTACACTGATTGAAAATAATTCCTACGGACTGCAATAATTTTTATGCTGTTCATTATAGCGTGTCAGTTTCCTCCGGATTGTATGGAATTTCCATTATTTCAAGGAAACTTGAAATAAGAACAAAAAATATCAGAAAGGAGTCGAAGACATTGAATACATAAGCTGTTTTTCAGTGGAAAAAATCAATGCAATATGGCATATTTACATTTCGTGCACGCCACGGCTTAGCAACTTAGACAAGGACTGGGCCAGACATTGGCCCAGTTCCGTCTCGTGCCATTAAAATTATGAATAGAAAAGCTCGTTAAAATGCGGACGTCGTTTTATGTTGTTAGCGTTTTGTTGATAATTGCAATATTAACAAACCATTACGAATCGATTCGGAAAACCTCCTTTCGTTGCCTTTCCTTTAACGACCTTCCTACTTTTTGTTGAATGTAAAGCTCGCAATAAATAAAACAAGCAGGGAAAGGGAGTTTTTAAAATTCGAATAAAGCTTGAACAACAAATGAAGAATATTAATTAAATAGCCTCAGAGAAACTAACATTTAGTATACACAATAATTTGTTTTCTAATTGAGTAAACTTATCAGTTGTGAAGTTTCTGAAAGTACCCCTTAACAATCTTGCGTGTTATCGACGAAAACGAATCATATTTAAAACCAGAGTCTTCGGCATGTCTGATGTCTGAAGTGGAGCAATTATATGGAATGTGGTGGTTTTTACATAGAGTAGTTGTTTGTAACACACCTTTAAACACGTCTAGCTTGCTGGTTTAAAATTTATATAGAAATTAAAAAAAGTGCCCAGAATACCTAAATATAAGCTATATGTACAAATTTCAAAATATGAGCTTATAGTATAGACTAGCGTTAGGAACTATCGACTGAAAACATTCGAAACAGCCGATAGTCAAACCACTAGCGACTGAAAGCAGTAATTACTATTTCCGGTCAAATGCACGGTTCAGCTATTTAGTTTAATTGGTGATGTCAGACGAGGATGTACGAATCCCTTCTTGTATATATTATGATATTCTTTTATATATATGGTAATATTTTCCAACGGTAGTATAAGCGACACGGAGATGTATAAATTCCTTTACGAACTAACTTTTAAAAAAATACTGAATACTATAATAATAATAACAATAATACATAGCATGCAATTTATAATTTAATTTTAAACGAAGTAGAATTACTTTTATTTTTAAATGTTCTGTGGATCTGTAAAAATAAATGGAATTCTTCTACAGAATGGAATAATACCCAACAAATCCTGTTGTTCTACGTACTATAATAATCGTAGACAATACAATAGAACTTAGACAAAACCTAAAAAGTAAAGATATACAATAACCCAAAATATTACATAAAAATTAATAATATGCCTAATCATAGAAAAAAAACTGATCGATGACATAGTTAAAAATGACTTGAATGAAATGACATAAATACTTTATTTATTATTGAACGGAAATATTTTTTTTAACAATTATCGAGATAATAATTGAAATATTACCTCTTATTGCTATAAAAAGAGTCAACATATTTTACTATTTATCATTCCCAATTTCAATCTGTTTACCCTTAACATTACCAATCTTGAAAAATATCGTACCAAAATGCTATAATATTCATATACAATATATTGTTATTTACAAGCAAACTACATATATTATATATAGATCTACGTACAAGGCATAAATTGGGTACATTTTTGTCAAGGTCGCGGCTGCTACCAGAAACTTAAAAAATCAGTCGAATGAAACTAGTAGAACCAAAAATAGCGACTGAAACAGTCGATAGTTCCTACACTAGTATAGACCTAGAGTCTCATACCTGTAAAAATGTTTAATTATACTCCGAGACAAAATTTGAACACACTTAATATTTTTCATTGCAGCTCTTAATAAAAATAATTTTTAAGTTTTTACATTCTGCAAATAACTGCGGTTTGTTATGGTGTGTTTGTATGGTATATGGTCATATGAGTATTGCAAAGAGACAGCTATCCTTTGCCTATAGGTTCCGCTTAAAACCGTGCGGCTCGTTACTACCTGACGAAACTATAGCAATTAGGTGACAATAATTGAACTGACCAATATTTTTAATTTTCCTTAATAAATCAGTCTCTTTCGCAGCGTTTCATATAGCCTTTTAACAGTATCTTGATTTAACCTTTTCCACTCATGGTTAGCATTTTACAGTTGTTCAACATTATCGAATTATTTATCATTTGAGTATACAATACGTGTTAGCTTACCCCAACTATTTTCAATAACCAAGAAAGGGCAATATCCATTTCTAAAAAAAAATCCCTTTCTTTTTTTGGTTTCGCAGTATGAACATCAGCATTGATGTTGTTTGTTGGATAATATAATTCTGACCGGAACATTTTGTTCCTTATTTAACTGTTTATCGATCAGTTTAATATAACTTAATCTATTAATTCTCCCAAAAATTAATATTATTATTATATTATATTATATTTATATTATTATTTCTGTCTTTCCTTAATACTTAACACTTCCACCTAGCTGTTCATGACTTAAAATTCTCTATTCTTTTCTTAATGGCATATGTTAGTAAAGAAGTAACTTGACATTTCTAGGAGTTGGGCGATGGCTTGTTATCTTTTAGCAGTTCCTATTTTATAATTAGTCCTTGTTGCTTGGATAAGGTACACCCAGACAGGTTTTCGGCTGGCCAGTTCACTGCTTGGTTTCCTTTGATAACAGCATGAAAAAAAACCCAAATGATGGGTACTAAGTTTCTCATTCTAAGTGTCTTTAAGCATTTAAATAATATTGTTGCCTAGTAGGTAATAGGCGTAATAGAATTTCGTAATGTTGAGAATCTGTACCAATGACAAGGAGATTGAAGTCTTGGTATAATACCAGCTTTGGTTTAGCTTATTCGTATGCATTTTCGTGGTTATTGACCACTTGAGGTGTGTGTATACAAATCGGTTATATCGAAATGACCTGTGATGTTAGGAGATTCCTTGATGATGAAAGAAAATACTTGTTGTGAGACAAGATTAATGGTATAAATTGTTTCATCCTTTGTGTATTTTGAGAATGTGTCATATTAATATTGCATTATAGATAATATCAGTGGTTTGGAAGAAGTTAGACATCTGTGATTAATATTTAGTTTATATCTCTTTGACATTGATACAATGTTCCTGTTCTTCGATCTGATGATATGTCACGTTTTATGTTGAAACACAATTTTGCAATATGGAATGTGAATTTTATGGTGATAATAGTATATTAATGATCAAATTATGTAGTAAATGGTCTCAAGGTTTCAAGAGTATTGATCAGTCCTGTAAAAAGATAATTTGGGAGTATTACACGATGAAGATCTGTGTCAAATGAACTGGAATAACCAAAAACAAGACAGATATACGGAAGATTTAAAAACAGAATATTTTTTATATGGTTTATTACTAGCGATAAAAAATATATATTCTACAATCTCCTGAAGAGAGTTATTACGTATGTTATACCCAGTTAATATATTTACTTTTATGGGTTTACTATATATCTGGCGGCTTGTTGGAAAGACATACAACACTAAACTATGGGCAGTTCAACTTGCCGATAGCGTTATTGCAGTTGGCCCGTTTGAACTATATACTATGAGACATTGTATCTTCTCATTATTAGTTGCAATTAAAACTATGCAATAGGATTTGGCCACTGATTTTTGTAAAAATCGATAAAATTTGCTCCTAATTTGGATTGTATCTAATTCGACATTTACCCAAAAAGTATGAAAAAGTAATAGTCCGTGATGGGTAAACTTTTATTAAACCGTTCTTTTATTTTGTTCTGAAATGATGGTATGAATAAGAAAAAACGTTTAATTTTTTTGAATGTCTCTTACACCCTATTTTGTTATATACTATGTATGATTGTAGGAATAACGTACTTACATTATTAATAAAAAAACACTATTTAGAAGTGTGTTAAAACTAACAACGAACATCTTTTGAGCCAACGAAGGAGATTATTTTATGTTATTGTAAATATTGCTTTACTAAAACAAATCGATGTACCAAAGCGAGAAATTATATTATGCGCTCAAAAATCCATCAAAACTAATGCATTATCTTTAAAAATAATTACTCTAAACCATACCTAAATTAAGGAGTTTTGTTAACTTATTTTCTAATTAATTTGCTGCCTCGTTATGAATATCTGACAAAGCAGGTAAGTATTATTGACAAAAATCCATCAAAACTAATGTATTATCCTACTAATTATTCTAAACCATATCTAAATTAAAGAGTTTCTTTAAAACTTATTTTCCACTTAATTTGCTGGATTACCATGAATATTTGAATGAATCTAAATATCCTATGCATTTACCTTATCCTTATTTCGATCATTAATAGTTAATGAATTACCCCAGTTAGACCCGATAAAAAGCCACGCTGTCAAAACTTTAATAGCCGCTTCTATTCATAAAACTGATGGCGTGAAACGGACTCAACCGGGTCAAGGTCTAGCGCAGCCCTTGCATCGACGAAGTTATGGCGTGCACCCAGTGAAAATGTATAGTATTGTATCGATTTTTTCAAAGAAAACTAGGTAAATATGTAATGCCTTTCTTAATAAATTCGCTGTTTCGTTTAAAGTTATCTCCAAGAGGCATTGTGAATAATTTTTTATATCCAATTTATTACATACACTAATTTGATGATAAGCCATAAATAATATATTAAGCTACACGCACTTTATGGTCATGAATTATTAAAATTTTATTGAAGATGAATAATCATAATAAGGCTATTCTTAGCAATATTGCAAATTAATTGAATAAAAATAATCATTTATCTTTATTGCTCGTTATATTGAAATTTATGATGTCCTTAAATAGTTTTGATGTTATACAGTATAATATATTTGTAATACACTTTTCAGATATGTATAATAGGTGTTGGAATTAATTGGTAGTATTTTTTGTTTAAACAAAACTTATGTAAATCGAAATGATTTGAATTACTTTTACTTAGCTGTCGTGTAAGAGACCAGTCTAAAATGTGCCTGATAGTGCTTGTTCCATGCATTCATGTTCAAGGCAGGTGGTAATCGAATTTAGCAACATCTGAAAAAAACGATGGATGTTTTCAGATCGATTTGATTTAATTTCATTTGGTTTTAGCAGTTTGTGCTAAATCACTCCTTTCAGATGCTGCCAAATACATACATTTGATTTGCTACTGATGTCTATAGTTGGTTGAGGTTAATCTATGATTTTCTATATTTGGGTTTGTTATAACAGGTCAATTTTTTCACTGTAGGTGATAGTTCTTCAATTTACTTCACCTTTTTTTTAATCGTAAGTAAAACTTTTAAAAATGTATTGGTTAATGTGTTGGTCAATTATCATTACATTGCTGTTATACAAGCAAGTATTTATACATCTATATGGACATACAAAATTCAATTGTGTAAATGAAATACAAGTTTTCGAGAACATTGTCCTGAGAAGTATTGTTGGTGCATCCAGATACCACAAGACTGATTACCTACTCCGAAGCCTTCAACCGACCTTCACTCAAGCGAATTGTAAAGGGAATACATGAGGAAAGACATATTCATTCTCATATCAATGCTGACATAATACAACGTACTGTAACGGATAACACCAGAACAGGACACAGACTGAAAATATTCAAACCATTTGTTTTTGTGCAGAATATGTGAAGTCCATTTAAGTGTGTTAATACATAAACATAATTACACCAGAGACTAAGATAGATCCGATGACACTTCCTAAATGTATACCTACATTTAAATTGTAGGTGAATTGGCAACGACTAGTAACAAGGTAATATTTTTTTAACTTCATTTAAGTATTATCTGGTGGTTACATCAACTTTCAATTATATTCATACACGAAGGATAAGTACGAGATAAAAATAGTGTGGTGCAGTTATTTCCATTCAGTTTTTACAACATGCAGTCAAGAATTAGAAAATAATATGATCTTCTAAATAGTGTTTAGACAAGACACTTTTTTCACTTGATCAGCAGTCAAATATACTATTTTGTGTTATTTGTAATTGTATAATAATAAATAATTGTATAATTTTGTATAATCTTATTAATAATTTTGAGGTTTAGCTTAACATGGTCTACAGTAAAATAATACATGCATTTTCCTATCCCATTATCCAGCCTTACAATTAATTTTTACATGGTTATTTCTTTAATTTTTTAATAATGTGCATGTAACAAAATCCTTTGACTTTTTCTTTCCACCACGTGAAAGAAGACAGTCTCAATTCATAATCAGCCTCTAACCTTGAATGAAACAACTACCAGTTTTTTAGTTGAATCCATTTAATTTAATTTAATTAACATAAACTATAATAAAGAAAAAACGACTCAGAGGACTTTGAACGAGACATGAACTTCTCAACATGAATCTTCTAGAGTTTCTGGCTCTAGAGTTGCATTTTTCCTGTCTCATTAACTAACATTCCAATGAATTTTTACATAGTTATTTCTTATGTTTTCTATAATATGCATGTTTCTATTATATCCGTAGAGTTTCTCTTACCTCCACGTGAAAGAAGGCAATCTCTAGATGCTTCTCAACTCAAAATCAGTCTCTAATCTCGAATAAAACAACTTCTACCAGTTTTTAGTTGCATAGATTCAATTTAATTCAATCAAGAACGTTGTTTTCGTTATATCGGACTTAATGCGAGAGAAACCTTCTCAATATTTTAGAGTTCATTTCATTGGAGCCATTATGGGTACTGTGGATCCCTTTAATTTCTCATGTAACATCAGTATCGTTTATATCCAAAATACTATAGAAACAATATTCTAAAATACTCCGTTCTGTCAATTGTTATGTAGGTCATTGTTTTCATTATTCTAAATAAAATTCTGAAGGAAGCTGTACGGTGGCGCGATCTGACGGTGTTAATGCTTATAAATCATCGATCCACCAGTCAACATCGGGTTAAAAAAAACAAGGTCCGTGGAAACCGTGATTACCTCTATCCATTCATATATTCAATGCGGCGAAATAAAATTAGTTCAAGGACTATCACAATTCACTTGGTAGCAGTAACGATTGTCATTTATTATCGTATACGATAGTATTATAAGTTGAGTTAATTCTTCGTATTTTTATTCCGTGCGTAAAAATATTGCCTGGAAAATTACTGAAACTATTGCTACAATTATCAAGAACCTTATAACCAGCTTATAACCTGCATAATGTAATAAGACTTTTTTCAATCTGAAATTGTTTACTTTCCAAGAGTAGCATATATTGAAAAGAAGCTTTTCCTAATTCATGAATTGATATAACTATGTTTAAATGATTAGCTTAAAATAAAATAAAATATGCTTTAGAACCATAATTGGTGTTGCATCAAAACCACTACAGAAGTGTTAAAATATTCATTTATTTTCTTGTCGCTCGTGTCTTTCTTTTATAATATAACAAGTCAATTGAAAAGTCCCCTGGCTACCATAGTAAAATACATTTTTTGCCAAAATTAGTTTTTTTTATTCACGATAATTCCTTTCAAAGGGCGATACACTGATTATAGCAACCCTCCAACTTTTCGATACCAATTTTTTAGTACGTTTTGTCCTTTGCTTCAAAACAGGCGTCAGTTTCGGCGATTCGACGAAAATTTCTTCACGTCGAGCATTCTTTTGAGATCTGAGAACAGGAAATAGTTGCTGGGGTCCAGATCTGAAGAATACGGTGGATGAGGAAGCAATTCGAAGCACATTTCATGGATTTTTGCCATCGTTTTTTCAGTGACTTGTGACACGGTGAATTGTCTTGGTGAAGCAGCACATTCTTTTTCTTCAAATGGTGCAATATCGCTATGGGATAGTCGCTGTTGATGGTTCTTCCTTTCTCAAGGTAGTCAATGAAAATTATTCCATGCGCATCTCTAAATATAGACGCCATAACCTTGCCAGCCGACTGTTGCGTTTTCCCACGCTTTGGAGCGGGTTCATCCTGTGCAGTCCACTCGATGCATATCGACGCAAAACTTGGGTTTATTACGCTTGATCATCTTCAAACACTGCTCCAAATCATCAAGTCGTCGTTGTTTTTGGTCAAAAGTAAGCTCGCGCGGCACCCACTTTGCACAGAGCTTCCTCATAACCAAATATTCGTGAATGATATGATATACACGTTCAATTGATATCTTTAGACTGTCATTCAAAATTATTTTGTGGATTTTTTAAATGTTTTCATCGTTAACAACCTTTTTCGGGCGTCCACTGCGTTCACCGTCGTCGGTACTCATTTCACCACGTCTAAACGTAGCATACCAATTATTGATGATTGATTTTCCTGGGACAGTGTCCGGAAACTCGGCATCAAGTCAAGTTTTTGCTTCAACTATAGATTTTCCCTTCAAAAAGCAATATTTTATCAATACGCGAATTTCATTTTTATCAATTTTTTTACAAGAACAAATGTTGCTTCGCTCAAAATGCCATAATTCACAAACTAATTATCCGTCAGCTGTCAAATTATACACGCATCTTTTGAGGGTTAGTGCTAACTAAAAAACATTTGGATTTAATTCTAGTAGTGCCATCTATTGGTCAGGCCGGGGACTTTTCAATTGATCTGTTATCCTGGAAGTTATTTGCCATTCGTGGCAAAGTATACGTAGAATATGAAATCCTAACATGGTAATTTTTAAGCAAATGTGTCCTGTATAATAATAATGGAAAGTCATTGAGCAGTCTTATGTTAAGATGTAGAAGTAGATAGCATCAACAATTTATTAAAGTATTATCCATTCTAAGTATTCTCCTGCTTTTGTACATTAAATACGTTTAATATCAATAGTATTATTAAATTTTGACTAGAACTTTTGTTATGTTAATTTCAATCCATATGCCGCCAGATGTTTGTAACACCTTCAACAAATTGGTCTGTATTAGTAGGTCAATTATGATAATATTAATGGAAAGTTATTAAGTGCGCTTATGTTAAGGTTTTGAGGTAGATTGTTCATTGATGATCAATAATTTATTAAAGTATTATCTATTCTAAGAATTCTTTCTTCTGTATATTAAATACGTTTCATGTCAACGACGTATCATTACATTTTTAGATATAACTTTTTTTATGTTAATTTCAATCCATATTGTACCAAAGTTGTTGGTGGATGTCAGGCTTCCTTAATAATATGATATATGATAATATTCCACTTTTAACAACATATATTGGCATAGTAGATGAATTTGAAGAGTTAATAAAGTTTTTTATGAATTAATGATTGATGATTAGTTGTTTATAAACTGTGTCTTATATCCTTTCTGATTTATTCATTTAATTCTTAATGAATTCTTCACTGAGTATCTCAACTATTCTAAAGGTAAGTGCATGTATAATTTGATGTTCATCTATGTTTAATATAACCTTTCAGTTTGGCTTTATCCGCGTATTCGAAAACTAGTGGAGGACCAGGAGCTCGATGAAGGCAAGGTATGTATAGCGAGGTATATTACAAATGCTCGTTGCTGGGGTATATGCCACTCGGTTATTGGAGCTCTTTTTTCAACATCATAATGTAAGGGTACCTAAGATCATTGATCCATTCGAATTGGTTCTGGTCTTCGTCATATTAATAAAATAAATAGGTTTTTGTTTGCATTTAAAGTTTTAAATTTAGATTTATTAAAAATAGAATTTCCTTATATGAAACAACGCATTGAAAAAAATGAGTATAACATATATGTTGACCTACATAGCCACTTAATAAAGGCAACGTCTCTATAATGATTTTCTACAAATCAATTTCGATTTATTGACAAATAAAACCATCGATCTTCTACATTCGTTGAATATCGCCTCGCCGTCACAAAATTGGCTGGAGACGTCATTATCATGCTAATGGAAATGGACAACGACCTAATTTTTTCTACTATTAACCCGTGACTTCGCACAAGCCCTAGTACGTAGCTTCTTATTTTAGCTTGAATGGGTTATTTTGTTGAGGAAATATAGGATTTTATTCGACTTGGTTAATTTGAATAGCTATTATTGTATATATAAGAGGGATAATTAGTTTCAGCAAGTTTAGCTACTTCAGAACTAATTAAACGAACTTGTAGTAGGTTTTGCGTTCAGTGTAATTTAATTAAATGATACTTTGCCTTAATAAGGTTATCTGTGCACAATAGATTCAATATATGTAGTCTATTCAAAGTTTTTTATATATATGTTATCAAGATATTTAAGGTATTGCCTACCGCAATTTGTAAATTCATTTTAGAATCAGACAATATTTTCCTTCTCATTTTATTCTAGTTGAAAAGAGACATAATGCTGTCTGATTAGTTCGAACAGTAAACGAATGATCCTGTCAAAGCCGTGAAGTTATCAGACGTATGCAAAATTCTTGTACGCATTAGTGATAAGGGGATATAACTGTAACCTATAAACTGTTGTGGCTGAAAAATTAACTGAAGCTTTTAGATATATCATAATGTTAAAATAAATTATATTTGATAGAATTTTTGTCCAATTGTTTTTATTTTGATTAGAATTTTGTCGTATGTCAAAGCCAAACTGAACTAAAACTCAGAGTTGGTGAAAAACAATATTGCGATGTTTTGACGTCACAAATTTAGATGACATATATACAAAATAACTTTGAATAGGCCATAAATATTATATATAGGGTTATACAACTTTCAACCATATTTAAATAAACATATATACCAATATATATGAATATATATACTTATTGTCTATGGAATATTTGTAATAAAGGTCGCAAATTGTTCAAAAAGCGGGTTTGTTAGTAACCGAACGTGTTAGATGCTTCAAAATTTACAGAATAAGTGTAATTAAATATTTAAATATATTTATTTATTTAACTTCGATTTTTATGCGTAGATTGAACTATTAGCTAAAGAGTGCATGAGAGAAGAATCAACTTTGCATCTAATAAATAAATACTGTTGGGCTTATCCGCAATTTCAGTTCCAATACAATAATTTTCTTGACGTATTATTAACTTTACTAACCCCAATACATATTAAGCTAGATGACTAACTTCTTCTGCAAATGTTACTTCATTCTTACCATATTTCTTTCTTTTAATCTAACTTTGGTTCATTCAAAAAACTTTTATTGTGGAGATAAGGTTAATTAAGTTTTTTTGAAACAGATATCTTGGACTTCACTTTTAACTTCATATAGTGTTAGAGGAAATTTTAAAAAGCTGGAGAAGCTTTCTGTCTCTGTAGTTTTCTGTAAAATATTAAAGTCTATAAATAGATTAGGAAAATAAACTGTAGATGAATCACTTAATAACACCATTTAATTTCACTTTTTTACTTAATTTTTTTTTTGGAAGGTACAAACGATAGAAGAACTGTGGGGCCATTAAATGTCAATTTTTATTTTAAATACTATTTCAATACAGATTCATATCCCCTCCACCGTGCCATATACTAAAATTATTTGACTGAAATTATTTACATTACATGATTTTATGTAGGCATTTCTTTATTTATAATTTTTTTAATGTATTTTTTAATGTATTTTAAGTATTTTTGACTGGCCAGTGACCAACTTAGAGACCATCCCACAAGACATCCGGTCTTACCTAGCCTGGTTACTGGCGTGACTGTGATGATTATTCTTAGTCGGATTTTCCACTGTTGCCTATAAAGACATTTACAATTACAAGCATAAACATAAAGTACATCCATGCCCCACCAGGATTCGAACTCGTAATTGTCGCAACAGTAAGAGGACCGTCCTGTCGCCTTAACCACTGCGCCGCCAAGAGAGCTTTATTTATAAATATTTATATTAAATTAATTTTTTCTGAAGTCTTTTTTGTATTCCTTCAAATTCGTCTTCTAAGTTACTTTATTTTAGAACTTTAACGAAACGTTTACCTATTAGTAACATAACTATAACAAGCAGAAAACAAATGCGAAATTGTATGAGTTTTTTGGATGTCCTTGAATGTAATTGTAGTTTCGATATATTATACACACATTTATGTCGAGTATTGTATCAAGATCATCCTGTGTTTATCCATTATACTAAATGTACTATTGAATATTTTATAAGTGTACATTGTAAGTATGTTTGTCCTAAATATGCATAATTAAGCTCTTGTATTTAGGGTTGAAACGATGAATCGATGCCTAATATTAGTATATATATTATGACCACCTGCTTTTGATAATCAGAGAATATAGAATTTATCAGTTACTGTAGTAGCTTCACCCCATTATTATTGTGATGACAGTTGATAATGTAGCCTATGTAGATTTAAGGAAATATTCCAGTAACTATCTATATTAGATCAGTTTTTGAAAGCACTATTTTGTTTTAGAGCATATTAATTTGATGTAAACTTACAGTTTATACTTAGTTTCTTGGAGATTAGATCAGCCAAATCCTTGCAGTATCCCTCAAATCGTTCATTGCCTACTAGATATTCGCCCGGTTCATCTTTTCTCACCATAATATACGGCTCTTCCTGCAATATTATATTATATTAAATATTCAGTTATACTACCTAAATTTTGATATATACTGACCACTATCGTAGTAACGACATATGTCTTATTCCTTTCAAACACTGCTTGCGGCTTGAGACGGATATACTTCGCAGCAACTGGCGTGAAGCCAATTTCGTCCGTCCATTCGGCTACTTTTACCATTGCACTGTTGACTGTCATTTCGACGACGTGAAGGGTGTAATTTTGGCGGCGTCCTTCTTCGTTGAATCGAATATCTCCTGTCAAACCTTCTATTTCTACCTGTACGAAATTAATAATTACCCAATAAGTTTCAGGGTGAAAATAAGATTAAAAAAATCTAACTTCAACTATGTGAGTGAGAGTTGAATATAGGGGACTGACCATGCTACGGATGAGCTTAACCGCCATCCGCCATATATTTAGTGTGAAGTATTTTCATTCAATTTTTACACTTTCCACGAGCTACAGGATTATTTCTCTAATATATGTTCCGTTTCTTTGACTGAGAAAGGTATTAAATATGACAATTAATGTTTTTCACATGCTTGCACTTATTTTTGTACTGATACATTTCTACCAGTTAACAAAAAAAGACGCCACGAATGTATTATTTTACATTGTTTAACATAAAATTCTATGTTGTGAAGCAGGTCATGTATCTGCATGTATTTGTTTCTTTTCTAAAAGGTATTTTAAAATTTCGGATAGAAAATTATATTTAATTTTAGACAATTTATAAGTAATAAACATCGATTACTTGTAAAAATGTATGGCTTACGTCAATTAATTTTTATGTTAGTTAATAATTTTACAAATCGAAGAACAGCTAATTTAGCGTTGAAAGCGAATTAATTTAGCGCAATGTATGTTTTCGCAGTGCAAACGGTGTACGTTTTTACAAATTAACACACTAAGTACTTTTCGGCATGCTGATTATGAAATTGTGCGCCAAATTGAATAATCTTTTATAGTTTCGAAGTTATAGCATATCAAGCAATTACATATTTCAATTGTTCGCTGCGTTTTTCCTTACTCGACAAAATAGTGAAGAAGAAAAATGCCAAGGATAGTTTTTAGAAACATTTGTAGGAACCAAAAGGAATAAATATATATATATATATATATATATATATATATATATATATATATATATATATATATATATAACGTGAGGAAGAATATACACATATCATATATACAGTGTTATGCTAATATTTGTCATATATATATTGAAGGTTCTTGTTATGGTCAGCTGTTAGTTTTGGTCCTATTAATTTTAATCTCATTTAATAATTTTATTAATACTTTTATACAAATTTATCAGAATTCTGGAATATACAAATTAAGTTGTATTAGTATTTTTAATTAAAATAACTGCTTTCTCAATAAATGATTTGCCACATACCATCTTCTCAGCCTTTTTTTTTCTAATGCAACCATACTAACGTTAACTAAAATGGCCATCCGAATGACTGATAGTGTTCTGCGATTGCTATCGAAAGAATTAGTAGTTTACGTGTGCCGTTAAGATTGGATAGCACGCAATTTTTTATGCTACTTCAGCGAAAGCAAAAAATTTGGCGTGCATGTTTTAACTTTCGTTATTTTTAAAGATTAGATTAGATTTATCTTTTAACATATTGTTAATTTATACAAGAATATATATATATGGAATGGTTGGTCAAGTTTGAATCTTGAATTTAATACACAATAGCTCTACTGGATGTAGTACCTATTTTAACTGGCGAAAAATGGCAATTACTTATAGTGATATGCGTGATGTTAGGTCCAGTTGGGAACGCAACTGGTGGAAAAATATCAAAAGTATACGGTGAATTTTAGAGTCAGCTTCATTAGGCATAACAGGTCAATTGAAGAGTCCCCGGCATTCCATAGTAAAACACATTTTTTAGCATTTTTTTTTTTTATTCAACATAATTCCTTTCAAGGGTGATCAACTTTCAAGGGTTTCAACTTCTCGATACCATTTTTGTAGTACGATTTGTCCTTCGGTTCAAAATAGGCCTAGGTTTCGGCGATTTAGTCCTTCAAACGGTCCAATAACGCTATGTAATAGTCGCTGTTGATGGTCCTTTCTGTTTCAAGGTAGTCAATGAAGATTATTCCATGCGCATTACAAAATACAGCCGCCATAATCTTGCCAGTCGACTGTTGCGTTTTCTCACGCTTTTGAGCGGGTTCATGGTGTGCTGGATAACTGTCGATTGGACTTCGGAGTGAAATGATGGACCCTATCATTAACTGTATTTTTTCCCTTCAAAAGGCAATATTTTATCAACACGCGAAATTCCTTTTTATCGATTTTTTTCATAATAACAAAAGTTGCTTCACTCAAAATGCTATAATTCACATACTAATGATAGGATTACTCCAAACATAACCTTTCTGTATTATGTTTTGTTTAAAAGTTAACTAGACTATCTTTAATTAATAAATACGCCTCCTATTCGAAAGCCAATATTTCACATAACCGTTTTAACAAATCATTTTAAAATATTACCATGCACACACATTTAAATTTAAGTGAGTGCCCATTATTCACACATTACAGTCTGAAATGTAAAAGGGCAGTTGAAAGTGAAGAACATTATTCATATTTCTAGGGCCATCGTCAATTAATTATTTTTTATCAACATTTTCAATATTTGAATTGCAGTGTTTTTTTAGGTATTTTATAATCATCGCTATTTAATACGATTTAGTAATACTGAACAGAGAATATAATAATAGAAAAAAAAACCGTTTTAGTCATTATACCAACCTGTTTGATATAAATTAGATATTAAGTCAAAGTCCCTTTAATGGTAACCGATGTTGTTGGTAATAAATTTTGTTTTATTTGGATTTTATTCATGACATGCCCTAGATCTCGATCTAGAGAATTGCAAATGAGTTTTTATTGTTATAGTTACACTTACTTATATAAACACGTCTCACAAAACTAATAAATAATGTATGAAGCAATAAAAAATGAGAAATATTAAATATCCCATTAAAAGATAAAACTGTATGCCGTTGTTAAAATAATTTGTGTATATATTAATGTAGCTCTTTAACTACTACTTTTAATAATTCCTATTGGAAATGTTGTAAGGATTAGAGTTATTTAGGAAAAGAAGTTCGAAGACAACGAATTGCGTGACCTACCTATTGGACGAAAACCAGCTCAAGCCATCAATAAGTTTTCAGACGTCTTAGAAGTTGATGAATCAATTCTTTTTAGACTTTTCGATGGGAAATATCCAAAAGGAGTGAACATATCATATATACGTATATAATGTACAGCCTTGCTAAGGATATGGTGGAATCACCAAAGCACAGTATATTACCAGGTGCTAAAACCGAATGAAATTGTTAGTGCAGATGTCTACCGGCGTCAAAAGAACAAATTGAATTAGGCATAGTTAGATGCAAGAAAAACCAGCTATAGTGAGTAACAGATGATAAAACAGTAACATATCATATAATAGTAACGTATGTTAGATCATATATTTCAAGAGTTGTGAAGTATACACTGTTGCAGCTCTTATGGACAGAGCTTGGAATACAGCCTATAAAACTAACATTTTTCTTAAGACATGGCATCGCTATGTTGCGAGAAAGATGGGTCATAGTTGTAGAGAAAACTAATTTTTCTACAATTTCTGAATGTTCTAAGTCTAAATGGCCAAAACTCATTTACTTATATACATATTTGGGGAAATAGTCGCTTATGGCTCGCGGAAAATTTTATAGCAATGTGTAATTTCATCACGTGTAACTATCATTGGCTGTAAACTTAGTAGAAATTAATGTTTATGGAACATTTTTATAACATTTTAACCTCATCAATATAGTTGTCAAAACAAACGTATTTTAAGCAATAGTGTATTCAATTCAAGGGTCCAATTTAAATAAATCTCATTTGAACAGGGTAACTAGAGAACAAGGATAGACCAACAATGGATATGTATCTTACCAATTACGGTTCTAGTAATATATTTATTACAGTGATAAGTTTACACCAATAAAATTTAATATGCTGACATATAGGCTGACTTGGTTTTCAGACATTTCGATAGCTATTAGATTTTGGTACAGAAAGCATTATAATAATGGATCCATTTTAACTCAAAAACATTTATACAAAAATAATTATATATATCGCATATTCATAAAATATCCACCGAGATATAAGAAGCAAACACCGAAAAGTATATCGATATTTATTTAACAATATTGCTATCTCTTCATTCCAATCTTAGTTTTTCATGCAAAAGCCTTTCGGCGAGAGGAGAAATCTCATGAATAGTTCAATACTATACTTCAAAAACCTGTACAACTGAATCTAATTGATATTCTATTTTAAATATATCGATTTATCGACCAGAAATATCGTTACGTATTTATTTTTTCGGTATACCTAAGTCACAGTAAATATTATAGACAGCAATTGAAGCATATGTTCAAATATAGAGTTAAAATCTATCGTATTTCATCAAAAAAACCAGGAAACAGGTAAGCACCAACAAGAGTTAGGTTATTACAGTATTTTGTTTTTGCTTTTAGATAGTTAAAATATAATCAGACTTATGATACAGAGAGAAACAATTATATTAAATAAATGTTTATCGAAAAATATCTGAAAATCAATAATTTTTTTTAATATTTACCTTACGAAGGTACCTGGAGATTTTGTCACCGTGCTCCCAGGGATTAACTCTACCACCGGATGCGTTACAATCCAGTATCTTGCTGCCATTATTGTAAAATTGTCCTCTTCCCGGTCGAAGGTTTATATTCTTAAAGTTATCCGGCTTCTTACGTAGTATTTTATTGAAAGCTTCGACAAGCACGAACACAGCGTCGTACATCAATGCCGCTTGGGCGGAAATGGTGTCCCGTCCAGCTCCAGGAGACTGTACAGCATCCAATCGTTTCCACCTGATGTAAATAAACCACCAATTATATTAATCATAACGTACCAAATTTTTTTAATATTCTGTTCATGTACATGAAAAGAAAAAAATATGAGCATAATATAGGTTTCCCTATGGTGCGGAATATCTCCAGAAAATTTACCCTTCCAAGAAATCCCGAACGTGTTTCTTCGACGAGTCCACTATCCGAAAACCGGTGATATTTATGGCTCCGTATTCGACTACTTCAGCTTCCCATCTATCGTCCATGACCTAGAAACAAATGACGTGCAGGAAGTGTTAATCGTTCAATAGTTTTTCAGTATTTTATGTTTAAAGGGGCATGTGCAATATTTGTGTTATATTGTATCGCGATATCTGGGTAACAATATGTTATTTTACTGATATATAAACAACATATGTTTTCTCTACTTAGATATGTCGATTTACGTATTAAGCAGTAATATTTTGCGAAATTTTCAAGTTTAAGCTATAGAAAAGTTCAGTTCAGTGAGAGATTATTATTGGAACATTGATACATTGGTATAATTATTTTTTACTAACATACCATCTGCCCAGCCAAAATCCTCTCTTGTAAAAGTATCATTAAAAAAACGTCCAAAATGAAGAGAGAAAAGTACAAGCTGAAGAATAAATCAACCAATAATTATAATGAATAACTGAATATTTCAGGAACGACGAGTTCATGATATCAGGCCACATTAATTTCACAAAATTCTGATCAGTTGTCCAGCATTTAATTGTAAGAGTACTGTTGGGAAAGAAGCATCAGCAACAGTGATTAATTATCATTATATGAGGATGGATTATAACCTGGTGTATTGCAAACTTCTGGTTTGTAGTATTTACTTGTACTACTTATTCATACTTTTAAAACTGTGCCCAGGGAATAGTTTAGATATTTTTAATTAGTTCCATGAAGTTATAATAATTTGATATAAATTTTTGAATGTTGACAATACCTTTCCATTTTAAATTGACCCATTTATGCTAAAGGTTCACGCTATTACCAAGATTTAATTAGCCAAATATATAAGGCCTTAACAAATATGCTATCTTATGTTTCAACATCTTAATTAGAAAGATGGTTTAAATTAATATTGAAAGACATTTGAATATAGTTCAATTGAGAGCGATAATCGATTTAATTGCTTTTCTTAGATAATATTATCTCCTCAAGTAATAATTTGAACCCAAATGAACATTCATTCCCATGTTAATCTAGATATAAAGTTAGTAATTCTAGATATAAAGTTTAATTTCTATTGTTATTTTTCTTACATGTAAATGATTTATTGGTAATTTGTTCAATATTCTCTTTCATAATCATTTTATGTTATGTTAATTATTTCTTGTGATTTTCATTGTAATGAACATTGTAAATCGCTTATAACTTAAAAGCAAATCATATTTTATTAAATTATTATTGTCGGATATTTGGTAAAGTAGTAAAATTTAGAATAACTTGGTTGAAAACATTACATTAATGTGCAACCTATGCTAGTATTTAACCAACACTTAGATAGCGCTGAAATAAAAGAAGCATCATACTCATATATATTAGTTCATCGAAAATTACGGAGGCATGCGTTGGAAGACACTAAACGCCAATTAAGTCAAACAAAAAATTCAGATTATTTTTCTTCTTACTAAAAAATAATTATCGATGTTGAAATATTTGTTTAGTTCGTTATAGATATATGTTTATGTATTAATGGCTTCTTTTAATAAGACGTTTATTATTTAAATCTCGTTGACTAATTAACTAAGTTAAATTTCCACACAGTGGCCTACACTTGGTTCGAATTAGTCACATTAATGAGCGTATGGTGTATTTAAATTAAATTATTCGCCACATATTTTTTAAATATCTTATATATAAAAATGAATCGCAAAATATGTTCCTAAGCGCATAACTCAACAACGCCTGGACCAATTTGGCCAAATCTTTTTTTAAAATGTTCGTTGAAGTTCAGGGATGGTTTTTACGGCGAGAAAAATTAGAATTATTGCTGGAAAAACCCTAAAAATAGCCCTTTTTGTTTGAATTTGTTTCGTGTATCAGTTGACAATTCATCTGTCATCTGTCAAAAGTCATCTGTAACAGACAACTTTTTTTTTTTAAATTTGATATGACTTGAACTCAAATCCTTTTAATCCGTACGAATTGTTTTATTTATTTAAAATTTTTTATTTGTTTAAAATTTAATTCAAATTTTAAATAAATAAAACAATTCGTACGGCTTAAAAGGATTTGAGTTCAAGTCATATCAAATTTAAAAAAAAAGTTGTCTGTTACAGATGACTTTTGACAGATGACAGATGAATTGTCAAGTGATACACGAAACAAATTCGTATATCGTGTTTTGTGCAGAGTGTTTAGTTAGTTAGTGTTTGTTTAGTTCGTGATTAGTGAAAAAATAATTTATATTTGATATGCCTCCTATAAGACGAAGCAATTTAGGTAGAAGAACCAGAAATGCTATAAACCAAGCTAATTACCGATCTAATCGTACTGCACAAGAACGTGACGACGGAAATGAACGTGAAAGAATTCGGATATCACAAACGCGTGAAGCGCGAGCGCGACATTCAACTAATAATCGCGCAAGTTTGAATCCAGCTGCTTTCAGTTACGATGTGTCAATTGACTACAGTAACTACCAATGTGTTGTTATTGGTTCTATGAACTTGGTTTGCTCACACTGTAAGGCATTAAAATACAAAAACGATGCCAATGGATTGTGACCAGACCACCACCAGAACCATTGTACTCATTGGTTTCAGGAATAGGAACAGATTCTATACACTTTTTGACACATATTCAACAATATAACAATTGCTTTCAAATGACTTCATTTGGGGCAACAAATGCAGTTCGGGAAAATTTTATGCCAACTTTCAAGGTATGTATTATAGCAGTTACTCATAATTATTTTAGCGAACAAAATTTTCTGTCACCAAAGTTAAGATGTGTTACTAATCTTCAATTTCTTAATCATTACGAAATATATCACTTAGTCATCATATTATATGGTGATTCAGTTTCAGTGACACTTTTATTATATTTTATATTTGATAGATATTAGTTAAAACTAAATATATACTTTTTAAGATCAAATATTATTTAAGTTTGATCATTGACAATCCATTAATTTATACCACACCATAATATTTTTTTTATTTACAGATACAAGGGCAAATATATCACAGAGCAGGTTCACTGTTACCAGTGTCAGATAGCGACAACAAATTCCTGCAAATTTATTTTATGGGCAATTCACCACAAGAAATTGATCTGCGTTGTGCACATAACAATTTAGTAAAAAGGTCTATTGTAGAACAATTACAAACTTTATTTCATCAACACAATCAATTGATTATATTGTTTAAAACTGCCCTGGATCTGATGCCATCCGATAATCACAAAATTGTAATCAGAGCTGATAAAACATCTGCAGGTCAACATACAAGACGTTTTAATGCACCAACTATTGATGAAGTTGCTATCGTTGTAGTTGGAGAAAACTTGGAATCCCGTGATATTGTTTTACATCGTCGAAATTTTCAATTACAACCTATAAAGGAAACACACCGCTCATATGATGCACTGCAATATCCCATTATATTTTGGCAAGGTGAAGATGGCTACGATTTATCAATAAAAATGATAAATCCCATTACAGGTAACTAAAATATTAGTTTAGCTATGGCGATAATATCTCAGTCACTATATTATGTATTTTAATTTTATATTTGAATGTTATTAAAACAAAATCTGTTTACAGGTTCTGAAACCAACAAAAAAGTCAGTTCAATGAACTATTATTCATACCGCCTAATGATTCGGGAAAATGCAGATAATCACATATTGAAATGTCGGCGATTATATCACAAATATGTTGATGACATGTATGTTAAAATTGAAACGGAGAGATTAACATTCATCAGGTTGAATCAAACCAAACTCCGATCTGAAGAGTATATTCACCTTCGAGATGCGATTAATACTGATGGAAATGCACAGAATGTCGGTCGGATGACTATTCTTCCAGCAACATACATCGGAAGCCCTCGGCATATGCACGAATATGCTCAAGATGCCATGTCGTATGTTCGTCATTATGGTACAGCAGATTTGTTCATCACATTTACATGCAATCCGCAATGGATAGAAATTAAGCAGGAGTTATTACCTGGGAAATCATCCATTGATCGTCATGATATTACAGCCAGAGTCTTTAGACAAAAGTTGAAATCTTTAATGAATTTCATCGTAAAACATAATGTGTTTGGTGAGACACGCTGCTGGATGTATTCTGTGGAGTGGCAGAAACGAGGATTGCCACATGCACACATTTTGATTTGGTTGGTTGAAAAGATAAGGCCAAATGAAGTTGATGCAGTGATATCAGCTGAAATCCCTAATGTACAAGTAGATCCTGGATTGCATGAGGTAGTTATCAAAAACATGATACATGGTCCCTGTGGAACTCTTAATCAAAATTCACCGTGTATGATGGATGGTAAATGTTCAAAACGATATCCACGGACATTAATATCGGAAACAATTACTGGTAATGACGGTTATCCATTGTATCGTCGCAGATCGACAGCAGACAATGGAAAATCAACAATTGTCAAATTAAATTAACAAGATATTGAAATAGATAATCGTTGGATTGTTCCATATTCACCCATTTTATCAAAGACATTCAAAGCACACATCAACGTTGAATCTTGCCATTCAGTGAAATCGATTAAATACATTTGCAAATATGTAACCAAAGGGAGTGATATGGCTGTGATTGGAATTGGTGCAGAGAATTCTAATGATGAAGTTACCCAATACCAAATGGGCCGCTATGTCAGTAGTAATGAAGCAGTTTGGCGAATATTTTCTTTTCCTATTCATGAGAGACACCCTTCTGTTGTTCACTTAGCTGTGCATTTAGAAAATGGACAAAGAGTGTATTTTACAGCACAGAACGCAGTACAAAGAGCTGCTCAGCCACCATCTACTACATTAACCAGTTTTTTTGAGACATGCCAAAACGATGATTTCGCACAAACATTGCTATATTCTGAAATGCCAAAATATTATACCTGGAATCAATCCTCAAGGAGATTTATACGACGGAAACAAGGAAAACCAGTTCCAGGATATACAGATGTATATTCCACCGATGCGATTGGCCGGATTTATTCAGTACATCCAAGCAATGATGAATGTTTTTATTTACGACTGCTATTAGTCAATGTACGTGGCCCAACATCATTCCAACAGTTACGAACTGTTGATGGTGAATTGTGTGGATCCTACAGAGAAGCCTGTCAACGTTTGCAATTGCTTGAAAATGACGCTCATTGGGATCAAACTCTCAATGATGCTGTAATATCATCACACACTCATCAAATACGAACATTGTTTTCTATAATCATATCTACATGCTTCCCATCAAACCCAATTGATTTGTGGATGAAGTACAAAGATTATATGTGTGATGATATTTTGTATCAAATACGGAATAGAATGGGAAATCCAAATATACAAATCAGTGAAGAAATTTACAATGAAGCATTGATTTCAATTGAGGACATGTGCTTGATAAGGTCAAACAAACTATTAATTCAATTAGGCCTGACCGCGCCCAATCGTCCAATGCATGACGCTTTTAACCAAGAGTTGCATCGAGAAAGACTGTATGATCTCAACGCTTTGAAAGAATAAATTCAAACAAATCTTCCACTGTTAAATGAACAACAGAAGTATGTATTTGAAACTCTTATGAAAGTAACAAATGATGAAACTGGAGGGATTTATTTCTTAGATGCACCTGGTGGTACAGGAAAAACTTTTTTTATTTCATTAATATTAGCAACAATTCGCTCACAAAATAAAATTGCACTTGCACTCGCTTCGTCGGGAATCGCAGCAACTTTGCTTGAAGGTGGTCGAACAGCCCATTCAGCACTAAAATTGCCATTAAATATGCAAAGTTTGGGATGAATGCACGATGGCACATAAAAAATCTTTGGAGGCTTTAGACAGAACCTTAAAAGATCTACGTAGCAATAATAACCGATTTGGTGGTGCAATGATTTTATTAGCAGGAGATTTTCGTCAAACATTGCCAGTGATTCCACGATCAACGCCAGCTGATGAACTCAATGCATGTCTAAAGTCCTCCAATTTGTGGAAACATGTTAAAGTACTTCATTTAAGCAAGAATATGCGTGTCGAGTTGCAAAATGACCAATCTGGAAACATATTCTCTAAACAACTCATTGACATTGGTAATGGCAAATTTCCTATAGACATGTTGACGGCTTGCTTTTGCTATGACTATAAACAAGTCCCAGGGGCAATCATTAAGTGTTTGTGGTATTAATCTAGAAAACCCATGTTTCTCACATGGTCAATTGTATGTTGCCTGTTCCCGTGTTGGAAAACCATCAGATTTGTTTATCTATGCGCCAGGTAATCAAACAAAAAACATCGTATACCACAAAGCAATATAATGATAATAATAATAATAATTATGATTCACATGATTAACAATAAAGCGATTACTTACTTTTCAATCCTTATATATGTTTTATTTAATTATTTTTTATTCACAACGCCCTATCACCAGGGTGATGGTTCTGTTCAGGAGAATTTTTTAAAATACGTAGGCACAAAAACTGCCACATTACAAATCTTTTTGACAGGACGAAGTCTGTCGGGTCAGCTAGTTTAATATATTAACAGGTCCATTGGAAAGTCGCCGGCCTACTATAGTAAAACACATTTTTTTTTGGCAAAATTAGTTTTTCTTTATTCAACATAATTCCCTTCAAGGGTGATGCACTGATTATAGCGATTCTCCAACTTTTCTATATCATTTTTGTAGTACGATTTGTCCTTTGCTTCAAAATAGGCCTCAGTTTCGGCGATCACCTCTTCATTCGACGAAAATTTATTCCTAGCGAGCATTCTTTTGAGATCTGAGAAGAGGAAATAGTCGCTGTGAGACAGATCTGGAGAATACGGCGGATGAGGAAACAATTTGAAGCCCGTTTTTTCGACGATTTCATCCTTCAATCGGTCCAATAACGCTATGTAATAGTCGCTGTTGATGGTTCTTCCTTTTTCAAGGTAGTCAATTATTCTACACGCATCCCAAAATACAGACGCCATAATCTTGCCAGCTGACTGTTGCGTTTTCCCACGCTTTGGAGCGGGTTCATCCTGTGCAGTCCACTCGGATGACTGTCGATTGGACTTCGTATAAAGATATATAAATAACACCCATTGTTACATATCGACGCAAAAACTCTGGTTTATTACGCTTTTTCATTTTCAAACACTGCTCCGAATCATCAACTCGTCGTTGTTGGCGACCTCAACCTCTTTTGGGCGTCCACTGCGTTCACCCTCTTCGGTGCTCATTTCAGTACGTCTAAACTTAGCATACCAATCCTTGATGGTTGATTTTCCTGGGGCAGTGTCCGGAAACTCGGCATCATGCCAAGTTTCTGCTTCAGCTGTATTTTTTCCCTTCAAAAAGCAATATTTTATCAATACGCGAAATTGCTTTTCATCCATTTATTCACAATAACAAAAGCTGCTTCACTCAAAATGCTATAATTCACAAACTAATGATCCGACAGCTGTCAAATTTATACGCGCATCATTTGAGGGTTAGGGCTAACTAAAAACATATGGATTTGTGGCGACCGCCACGACCCTTTAGGCCACCACCAATTCACCATCAACAACTACAAAGGTTGGCAACGCCGGTGGATTGGTACCATGCAAGTTCCAGGGTATAAAAGACCATCACGACGACGTCTCGCTCTTTTTTCTTTTCACCGTCCCCTTGTAACAGTACCACTTCCACAGCGCTACCGTACTTCCTTCACCTTAACCTAATATCCTGTCCATTCTCCCATCGACCACATGTATCAATCGTAAGTTAAAATAAACAACTTTGATTCAATCAGTGTTTTTAGTTCCCGTGCAAATTCCTTCCAAAAATAGTAGTGAGTGTTCTGACAAATAATCGCCGCGGCAGCCACACATTTCGACCAACTGACCGACCCGACGAACATTCCTACAGATTTAATTCTAGTAGCGCCATCTATGTGTTAGGCCGGGAACATTTTAATTGACCTGTTACTTACCAGACCAGAAAGCAAATAGTGGTAAGTTCGTCTACCCAGGGCGATGTCTCTAACATGTCCCACCACTATCTCCTTCGCCATATCAGCGGAACAATCCAGTACAACATATTTGTTCTCCCATCTCGACTGTTCCTCCAGACCTCTCAAAAATTGCAGAGCTTCACTCACGTTACTGATCCTCCTCACCGTCCTGACTTGAAAGAACTCGTTGCCTGGTATCAGTGCCTGATAAATTTGCTGCAGTCTTAGCAAACCTATAATATGTAACATATCAGTGATCGCGCTAAACCAAAATTCTTCCAAAATTACCATCATTGGAGTCGTACAGATAAATAATCCGTCTCCAACCGTAATACTTCACTGTATCGATGATGGCTTGATGATATTCCGGTCTCATGGATGTAGCATAATCCAAGAAACCAGAAGATGGGGCTACTACCTGCAATGGGACGAGAATTTCTATTCGTTTTTGTCAATTAACATATTTAGGGAGAGTACCTTCTCTGGGAACCAAGGAGTAACGAACGGCATTTGGAACGTGTTACTGTATGAATGTAACGTGTCAAATGAGTCTGGTGATACTGCTCCCAACATAGAAAACACCCCACGTGAAAATTGATTACAAACTGAAAAATTAATATAGATTATGTTAATATAGTAATTTGTAAATAATATAATAATCAACATTTTTTAGCAATATTAATTCCTGTAACTTATACCCATATTTCAGACCCAGTTAATAAAATTTAATGACTAAGATATTAGTTTTGTTGAAATGATATTGGTTTATATTTTATTCAGCTTGTCAAGCAACTTTGATAGACATAATTTTCGTAATATGTGTATATCTTTCCGCTCTAAAGATCTGAACTAATATAATAATACAGTAATTAGCGTTGTTTGTATACTGCCAAACATTTTCTTTTGGATGTTAACTAGCTATGTGCAGTAGCTTGCGAGGCTCTTATATCGTTGAGATATCAAATAAATAATATATTTTAGTTTATTTTGTAGTGTCCAAATTAGTAATAATAAATTTATAATAATATTAAAAACCTCAGCTTATATTATAAATATTTATTGACAAAAGGGAATCTGACAATGTAAATTATATTATGTTTGTATCATATAATAATATTGCTATTAAGTTACATCACAAAAACATCAAATTCTTACCAAGATATAGCAACTTCTCTTAGCTGCTTCAAAAAATTGTTCAACATAAAGTATAACTTATATACGACACGAACAGATAATGGAGCTTTTGGGAATTCAGCAATATATTTCGGAAATGTGAGGAGAGAAATGTAAAAAGAAACTAGGGGATTTGAATATCTAACATGTGCATTTAAATCGTTATTAAACAGATTGATAGCCGGCTTGGTGGCGCAGTGGTAAATGTGATGGGACGGTCCTAATACTCTTGTAATAGCTGCGGGTTCGAATCCTGCTGGGGTATGGTCGTAAATTTATGTTTGTAATTGTTTAATATTTGTGAATGTTCTAGGCAAGAGTGCAAAATCCGACAAGGAAAATGAAATGTCACACCAGTAACCAGGCTGGGCAAGACCGGGTATCTTCTGGGATGATTTCTAAAGCTGGTCACTCGCCAGTCGTTAGGCTTAATGCTGAGGACCGTGGTTCGGAGCCCGCGCTAAACTTTAGGCCCAGTCCAGATAAACCCATAGTTGGTAAAAAGAGACTTATATATATATATATATATATATATATATATATATATATAATACAGATTGATATATAACGTTGTTAAAACTTACTTGTGATAATCTTAAGTTATGATATATCCTTGTTTTTTTACGTTCTAGGCTCTTTTAAATAATTTTACTTATTTTTTATAATTATACAGTATACAGAATAAAAATTATATCAAAAGGAAAAAGTGCCATTAGAGGCAAACTTGGAACTAAGACGAAACTAAACTTCAAATAAAAATGTAGTAATATTTGCTAATATACACGGTTATTTAGAATTGATCCGTACAAATACAGGTGCTGATTGAACTAAAGTTCTTCATGAAATATAAACATTAATAACTTTCGGCATTGAGATCTAGGTGAGTGTTGTGACCTTTTTATATTCGTAATATTAAGAATCGAGAATATCATCACATGTTTTATTTGAAATATCTGAACTATGGGTATATTATTTGACTTACTAACCTCACCTAATAGGTTAATTACACAGCAACACCTGGTACATAAGGGCAATTTTGATTAACCCAGAATAAGTCAACCAATTTGTCTTATATTTTTAAATCACATTTTAAGTTCAAGTCCTTTTATAAATATATGCTCCTTCCAGTTAGGCATCAGTCTAGAATTGGCACTTTTCCACGTATTTCCTCACAACTATAATTGTAAATGAAATATCATAACAAAAATAAGACAAATTTTGTCTATAAATTCAGTTTAAATATTTCTTCCAATTTTAAATTAATTGTTAATCTGTTATCAAGGTATAGACGCATTTTGTATCGTTTATGAATATAAGAAAACTGAACCATTGACGTTTTATTGAACATTGCTTATATAATGCACGTGTTATATAAACAAAATAATATTAAGAAATAATGATAATATAAAATAAAATAATATGAACACTGTGACTACTAACTCTTTTTGTATGTTGGCAACACTGCTTCCGACTAAATTATGCGACGCGTATGTATTGCTCAGTTTACGTGGCAAATCTTGAAGGTTATAGTGCTTTTACGAGCGACAGTATCTAATGAATATCTCGACATTCTTAATTAGTTCTTACAATAACTAGCATATTGCTGCCAAGCACTGTCACTGTAATATTATCATAAAACAAATGCGTTTATGCATAAAATGGGTTGAAGAGTATTATAATACCATCAATAATCTTCACTGTCCAGCATAATAGCCAGACCTCTACATAATAGTTTTGGTGAGTCTTAGAGAAGAGAGTGCGAAGTCCATCTCTAACATCATTGAATTGGCAAATGTTTTGGTACTAAAATAGGATAACACCGATAGTATCTATACAAATACTCTACGAATCTATTCTGTGAAGTGTTGCAGCTTTTCCTAATCCATATTCTGGCTTAACATCTTGATAATGAATAAATATTGGGTATTTTCTTTTGTCCGTCCCTGTATATATTACTATTTTATTATACAATCGTTTTATTCTTAAAGTATATCACGAAAATCATTTTTTACAAGATATTAGCTGCTGCTTTTTAAGAAAGACGCCGAGTGAACATACAGTATAACATATAAGAAACGAGCAGATAATGGAGCTTTTGGGAATTCAGCAATATATTGGGGAAAAGTAACGAGGAGAATATGAAATGAAACTATTGGGTCCGAATATAAGGCCTGTACATTTAAATTGTTATAGAAATAATGTTATAAAAGGATAGATATATTTATATCGTAGATGAAAATAAATACTTCTTTCAGTACAACAATTTTTTGAAATAAAAGCCCCATCTCTATAATCATTTGCAACCAATACTTGTGCAATAGTACAATGATTTAGTAACAGAACTAATTGATTATTATTTTGGAACTTCCAAAGGGTATATTAATATATATGTATATATATATATATATATATATATATATATTAGTAACAGATTCTTATATTAGTATGTATTAGTATTAGTATGAGTGCCTTATTTGCAAGTTACCACACTTACTTTTATTTATGTCCTGGTTATTTTACAGATATGTGTTTTATTCAAGCTAAATGTCAGTCCAAATTTAGCAGTTTGTCCAGCACCTCGGCATCTTTTAATGTTTAAGTCTTGAAAAATTATCCTATGGATCAATGATATAGTAAAACTAGAGTATTCCAATTCTTTAGGGCATTTTTAAGTCTTAGTCTCTTTTTAAACGTATTATATACAGGATATGGGCCTAATAATATGAACACCTGACCTGATATATTTATTAATAAGGTGCTAAAACCTTTTTAACATCTACAAGTTTTACGAGTTATATCATATATTATAGAGCGTCTGAATAGTTTCTAATAAAATGCTCTCCCATCCTTCTATCAAAACATCCATCAATTGTTTTAAAAAAAGGAAATCTAATCTTGCTGACCAGGCAATATGTTTGATGATATCCTCATGCACCTCAAACCAAAAATGGATCTTTTTGGCTGTGTGTATCGGCGTGTTATGATCTTGGAATATGATAGTGTTTGGCAGCCATGTTTTAATCACAATTTCGTCAAGGATGTAAATGAGAGAACTCGAGAATCAACTATCAGCTTTCAATATTAACTAATAGTCATTATCTTCCATGTTAATTTTTATTAATACATTTTATTATTTGCACAAGAAATAAATGTAAATTAAACAAAATAACATAATTAAGAGGAATATCGCCCGTAAATTCCGCTTCAGACCTTAAATTTAAATAAATTATTAATATATTGTGATAATATAAATAATTGGACACAAGCTTGGAAAATAAAAATTAACGAAAGTAAATCTGTGCATATGCAGGTCACCTACAATCAGACCGTACAAGCACCAATAACATTAAATAACACTACCATTCCATATACCAACAACGCTAAATATCTCAAAAAAAAGAATCAAGAAAAAAATATCAAACAAAAGAAAAGAGCTGGAATTGAGATATAGGAAAATGTACTGGCTAATAGGAAGAAAATCACAATTGTCAGTACATAATAAATTGTTATTATATAAGCAAATATTGAAACCTATATGGACATACGGAGTTCAATTATGGGGGTGTTCTGCAAAAAGTAACATAAATAAAATACAAAGTTTTTAAGAACAAAGTCCTGAGAGGTATTGTGTTTGCACCCAAATACTATAGGACTGATTACCTACATCGAGACCTTCAGATACCCACAGTCAGTCAAGAAACCAAGAGAATTGCAAGGGGGCATGAGGAAAGACTCCATTCTCGTGAGAATATTGAAATATTGCAGCTTTTAGATGTTACCAGAACAGGACACAGAGTCAAAAGAATCAAACCATCTGATCTTGTGTAGTGTTGTGTAGTGAGGTCCATATATTAAAAAATACAGCAGTTACATGTATAAACATTATTTCATCAGAGACTCAGATAGGGCCGATGGGCCCTCCTAGTTATATACCTAGATTTAAGTTAGCATAAAGACAAATTGTAGGTTAGATGGAAACGACTAGTAACAGTGTAATAATTAATAACATAACAATTAATAATAACATTTTCTATCATTCTCCAGTTGAAATTTTCTAGGTCATATCATTTTTAAATATCTTATGTTTATAGAGAAATGTCAATGTTTCAAGAGTTCTAGACATTGTCTATACATCAGATGTTGATATCTTGTAGTAAAACATCTAACTTAATAATATTTGTCGCTGAATTTTAACTCTGTTACCAATATTTTATTCTTTATACTTTTTTAAATATATTTTAAAGTCTCCTTTTACCAACTATGGGTTTTAGTCTGTTTATATTTTTTCTGTTTATCTGGCCTGGAGCTACAGTTTAACGTGGGATCCGAACCACGGTCCTCGGCATTAAGCCTAGCGACTGACAAGTAACCAACTTTAGAAATCACCCCAGAAGACATCCGGTCTTAGCAAGCCTGGTTACTGGCGTGACTGAGATCATTTTCCTTGTCGGATTTTAGACTTTTGCCTAGGACAGTCACAAATTTTAAAACAATCACAAACATAAATTTACGACCTTGTCCCAGCAGGATTCGCACCCGCGGCTATCGTAGTAGGAAGATCGTCCTATCGCCTTTACTACTGTGCCACCAAGCCGGCTTATTCTTTATTCTTATTTTTAAATATATATAGATGTCGGTTGTAATTTTTTTCGTTCCCAAATCTCTAAATTTATTAAGACCTATCATTATCATTATCATTAGCAAATTCGTGCTGTTTTTTAATTAATCTTGCCGGGGTTACTTAAGGCCAACACATAAAACATTACTGCATATCATAATAAATTTTAATCTGATAGTTATTCCAAGCAATCCCAGCAGAGCGCGTGATTTTTTCTTGGAAGTACCCTAATTAATTTAGCTTATTGTCAAAAATGGCATTTTTTTCAACACGCAACCACTAAATTATTTTAATGGGACTGAAAATTTACTTCAAATTGTTTGTTAGTGACATCTCGTGTTAATCATATTATATGTCGTAGTTTTATTTCAAATTCAGTAAAAACTTTTATGTTAATTAATTTGAGCTATGCGTATGGAGTAGTAATTTTAAGGTAATTTAAGAGAAAGTTTTTTATTTACAGTATATTTTCTGTTATTTTATTTTAAATTATTATTTTTTGCCACTTTGGGTTTTCACTTCTGGACCTAATAACTAACGAAGTTTAGAGGCACTACTGGAAGATAACCAACCTTATTCAACCTTATTATTGGCATGACTAAGGTAATGACTAAAGTACCATGTCAGATTTTATATTGTTTTAGGTACACTACCGTACACACTGCAATACACTATATTTTATAATATTTGAACTATGGGAAATCTCTCTTAGATTTTATTTCTTTATTGTCTCATTTGAAGTCTCCTAGCACTATATCTATTACAGGGGATAAACAAAATAATATGATTACCATGCCATACAGTATATCTTATTGCGCGTTGGTAACACTGCTTTTGTGTAAATAATGTCATGCTTATTTATTGCTCTTAATTGCTTGCTTGCTTAAATGCCAAGTCTTGTGGGTTACATTACAGTGTATTAAATGCTTTGTTTTTTTTTTCCACCGACAGTATTCGCGGCAATTATAGCATACAAGAACATAATACATCCTTGACGGAATAATAAGCGAAACCCAAAACCGAGTAATATTAAGAATTATTTTAGTCAGAGAACATCAAATTACCAATGCAAAAGTGACAGCAGAACTCAATAACTTGTGCAATATTGTTTCTATAGAAACAGTACTGCGGGAGTACCAGAGAGCTAACATTCATGGAAGGGATGCGATTTCAAAATCATTCATAATGGAAGGCAACGCCTGGCTGCGAAAGAAGTGACCTTTTCTAAAACCTGGAGCAACGGGTTATTACAAACCATGTACGTAGGACTCGAAAACCATGTACGTAGGACTCGAAAACCCTCTGATTCGAGCTACCTGCTTCGTACAGTGAAGCATGGGAGGGGTTGGGATTTGGAGGCAATATTGTGTTCTATATTGTATAGTTAGTTGGATATTGTGTATATCTTATGTGTTGATTATTATATTATTTTGTCCACCCATGTATATGTGGTTATACGCTTTATTTATTTATTATTCTATGTTGTGGAAGCCACAAATAGGGAGCAATTCTCTTTTAATAGAATCTTTTGTATTATTTACCTCTTATTTATGCTGTAGATTATAGCATTTTGTTGTTTTAGTAGATGTTGTGATTAAGTTAGTTTTGGTAAAATTTCTTGTCTTTACTTTATTATTGCCACATGAAGGCTGTGTATGTACAAATGTTTCTCCTATATTTTCAAGTTTTTCGAGGAGAGCGAGACCAAACAAATAGCAGGTGTGAGTAGCTTTTATGACATTAAGAGGATTCATATAATTCGTGATATTAACAACGTAATTAACGATTCATATAGTGCATAACAACGAATTCGGTCGTGAGGCTTCTAGTTATGTTAGAACAACTATCTTAGGAGTATGAGGACTTCTCAGTATGTTTTAAACGTTTTCAGATGCTTCGACTTTTGAACTAGCTCTCAGGAAATTTTTACGTGAACGACGTGGAGAGTCCATACGACTACAGTTGTCATTGAGGGCAGTGATAATGCTTGTTTACTTCATAGAAAGAATGTACAGAACCCGAACATTTTAAATTGGACGAACGTCTAAAATCGAAGCCATTCCCAATCAACATCGATTCAGGTTTGTGAGACTAGAATGGTATGATGGGGTCTTACTACCTAGACGTTCACGTGAACTAGTATGGAAGGCACCTGAAGTAGCTCTTGCGTTATAATTGTAAATTAAATCACATAGCACTGTCAGCGCATAGTTCTGTGAGCACAATATTAATTGGATAGTGTGCTCTGCATATCCGTAGAGGCCATATTCTTGAGATTTATTTAAATATGTTAATACCTAAATAGAATATTAAATATTATATATAACCAATATATAAAATATTAACTAAAAATAGTTTATGATCTTGCATCAGTTCCATTCATAAAAGTGATTCTTAATAGTGGTCAGTAACCCAACTCCACAAAAGCAAACACTGCAAGATTTTTCTAGAGATTTGAAAAGTTCATTCTTGTTTGCTCAAGCATGTACAATATTGAAACATGACTGTAAATGAGTTTTATAGCAATAGTGATCTGTAGTAAATAACAATAATAGCTTAGGCTATAGTTCTCAGGGGATCATATCTCCAACAGATTGTATTACGATCAAGAAACAGATAGAGCGAATATTCGAACCTTCGGATGCTTTATTCTCTTGATGTAAATCATTACATTTTGTATTGATTTAAATTTATGTTAACTATTTACTTGCTTATTTGCAAAATAAACTAAATTGCAAAGGTACTTTAATTAGCAGAAATTTTAGGTAATTACATATATTTATTTGTAAATATACTAGTGTAGTCATTTTTAAATCGTAATAATTTTAATAATTTAATAATTTAAATAAGTAATTAAATAAAATATTTGATAATGAATATTAACACAGACTTTTCCAACTGCTCACTTATATAAAATTAAAACAGTAATAAAATTGTAACAATTTTTGAGAGAATATTCAGGCACTATAACTAACATATAGTCTATTTAAAGTTATTTTATACATACGTCATCTAATTTTGTGACGTGAAAACTCTGAATTTTATTTCAGTTTGGCTTTGAAGTACAATAATTGAAGAAACATTGTATCAAATGTAATGAATTTTAATATTATAATACATCTAAAAACTATAGTAAATTATGCAGAGTTAAAACCTGTTATCACTATTGCTTTCAAGAATTATGTATACGTCTGACAACCGAACGACATTGACAGTCTCATTCGTTTATGCGTTCGAACTAATCAGACAGCGTTGCGTCTCTTTTTAACTAGAATAAAATGAGAAGGAAAATATTGTCCTATTCTCGAACGGCATGATTCTGTGTACTATACTGTATGTACAAAAAAACTTTGATTGAATGGACTATATTTATAAGTTATGTGATATGTTTTACCTAGGTTAGTACCATATACATTTTCACGTAGAAAACATCGTTGTTAATAAAAAGAAAACGATATTAGCAATAATAATATATTAGTCGACTTACTTAATCTAGATAACTTGAATGCATCGGCTGTATTGATGACGTCTACGTAGGCCTGCAGTTCGAAACGTCGTCCCGAATCATTCTGATTGTGATTGGAGATGGCAAATTTGAAGGCCGTTTGTACGTCGTCTGTTCCCTGTTCAAATATTGCACCTGAAAAAATAATTACATCAAGATCTGCCCATTAGAAGAGATTCCGTCGTTATTCGTGTTTAACGCGAGTTTATTTAGCACTTATTATATCGCGCGAGACATATCCGCAGATACGTTCAGGTCAATTCTTTGTTATTATGTTTTATTTTTTATTCCATCAACATTTAAATAACATAGAAGGAACATTGAATTCGGAGGTAGTCCCCATTTTGTAATTTAGCTGGAGTAAGTAGTAATCTAATAAGTAATATTGCAATTTTCGAACAATTTCGATATTCCACAATAAATTTGGAACTGAAACAATTATAGCAGTTTTTAAACAAACAATACCAAATATCTGAATAAAAACATGGAGAGACATCTTTTATTTAACCAATTTAAATTCGACAATAATTTAAATTAGATAAGAAAATTATTCCAACCAATTAATCGAAAGAAAATTAGTAGAATGTCCTAAATCTGATGAATATGTTGTATGGATCAGATTAGTATAATATGTAATATGGTTCACGAACAAGAAAATACGGTATATCCTAGTCTCTTGTTTTGGTTCAGAATAATGGTGGTAGCCTCAGGTAATCCATCCATTAAATGATGCACAAATTCTTTTCAATGTTTTTAAAGTCTTGTCATAATTTGTGATGTGGTGTTTAGTTATAGTTTATGAATATATGATGATACTCCACGAACTTATTAAACAATATTGGGATTGATTATAATTTCATTTATTATTAAAAGCCTGATTATATAAATAATATAATTAGTTTTATATTATATATTATATTTTAAATCGAATATTAATTTTAATTCGTGTTTTAATGTTTAATAGCTGAACATTTCTAACAGTCACATTAAATAAATTACAATACCAATATTAAATAAATTCTTTTATTAGATAATAAATAATTATTTATATCTTGCAGGGGATCGGGATAATGGACCGAAAGCGAACAAAGAGATAATTGATCCTAAGAAAATCTTTCCAGATATCTTGTGAAGAAATCTATCATGTTCTATAGAAATTCTGTTTATATTATATTTATCATAAATACAGATTTCAATTTGTGTTATATTAATTAACAAAACTAAGTAAAAAGTACAATAAAGCACCATATATTTTAGGAACTGTGGTAAAATGATTATCGTTATTTAATTAAATACCAACACTTTTTACTATGAGTGTTTTTTTATATTTATTTATAATATTTTATTATTTATCTAATTTGATATCAGTTTTCAATATTTGGTTATATTTTGCAAATTAATATGCGATTTAATGGTTGAATTGTTTCTAGCCATTTATTATATTAAATAAATTAGAATTCTCATACTAGACACAATTATTTTATTAAATATTTGGTTAGGTTTTCAATTTAATATATACTTATTTATATCTTGACTGCGGATAGAGATAGTGGACTGCAAGAGAACAAAGAGATAATAAATCCTCAAAAAATCTTTTGGGATATCTTTTGAAGAAATCTATTATGTTCTATAGAAATTCTGTTTATATTATATTTATCATAAATACAGATTTCAATTTGTGTTGTACTAATTAACAAAATTAATTAAAAAGTACAATAAAGCGCCATCTATTATGGGAACTGCGGTAAAATGATTATCGTTATTTAATTAAATACCAACACCTTTTACTAAGAGTGTTTTATTATATTTATTATATATTTTTTATTATATATATTTTGAATATTTGATTATATTTTGCAAATTAATATGCGATTTAATTGTTGATTTACATAAATTAGAATTATCATACTAGATACAATTATTTTATTAAATAGTTGGTTAGGTTTTCAATTTAATATGTACTTATTTATATCATGCCTGCGGATAGGGGTAATGAACTGCAAGAGAACAAAGAGATAATAGATCCTAAAAAAATCTTTCGAGAAATCTCATAGCCAGGAAACTTGTTATAATCTATATAATTCTGTTTATATTACATTTCAAAACCAACTTTGGAAATAAAATAGAATTATGCACAATATATATATTGTAGGAATTTTTGCCGAATAATTATCTTTATTTTAGTATGACGGTTTTATTATCTTCAATATATATTTTATTAATCTCTTTTAAGAGTGGATTTGAATCACAAATATTTTAGATTATTATGAGTCTCGATATACAATTTTATCTTGTTTCTACTGAATATCAATAAATCGGATTATTTCTGATAAGACACCCATATTTTTTAGAAATTTGTTATGTTCCTCAACTCTTTAATATATTCTCCTTCAATACTGATACATCTATATCTGCTCTTCTCTGCCGATATTATTTTATTGAAGTAATTGGTATTTTTCTCAAAGTATATCTCACTTTTCACAATCAATTCTTGATTTAAATCATCAATAAGCTTATGAACGCAGAAATATGAGGTCTACTAAAAGCCATTATTTACAAAAGGTATGATATGAAGGGTTTCTCAACTTCTGATGTGGCAGAATATCTTAATGAAACAACAAATTGTTTTTTTCTATGTAAAAAGAATTTTTATCCTATACTGAATAGATCCAAAAATACTTTTAAATACTCGCAACTGATTCTGAACTGAGTTTTATCTTCATACTAGGACCTTACCAGTACCTTCAAGATATTAGTAAACCTAATTCCACACGTTTTCTAAGATTTCTAAGAGATATTAAATGAATCATGTCTTAATTATATCGGATAATAACAGGATTTTTAGATTCTAATTAGTTGTTACATATTGTTACCATTAATTATCTTATATTATATTATGTCATATTATCTTATATTATAAATATTATGAATTATTCAACATTCTTATTGCAACATCATAATATTATCCTAGAATATTTTTCATGATTAAATTATATTTAATCAAGTTTACTATAATAAAAAATGACTATTTTGGAAGGCTGAAAAAGAAATAACAATAAAAAAGAGAAAGTTTTGCCTGGAATAGCGGACAAAAGCAACCAACGATTTTATGCTGCAAAATAAAGAGCGTGGTAATAAAAGGTCACAACATAATCTGATCATTATTTTTGTAGCCTTGTATTAAGTATATTTTATTTATGTTTTTTTAAATTCCTTATTTGTCATGACAAAAGCAGTATTTAAGGAGTTTTATGAACATTCAATCAATTTTCGTTAAAACACATTCCAATGTAATGAGTATTATGAGTATTCATCGTCTATTTTTTAGCATAGTTCAATACGTCTACTATATATGACGAAATTTGTAAAATCAGGTATGTTGTAAGAAGATTCATAGCCTTCCATAATTATGTTGTTACCCTGAGTGTACAATTAACTAGGTATTCTTTTTTAGGGCTTTTTCATAAATAGCTTTTTCATAAAATAAATAATATATATATATATATATATCCAATTTCTATTATTACATTTTATTACTACAAAATGCTATGAAAGAGCTCCAACATCTACTAAAACTTAATTATACAAAAGATATAAAAAATTATACTATATGTATATTATTATGTATGTATATATATGTATGTATGTATGTATATAACGCCAAACTGTATTATGTTTCATTTGCTTCAGAAAGGAACGAGAAAGGTATTATTGTATCGGATTACTGATAGAACCGATACCGATAAAAAAGTATAGAGACATATAGCTCGTCGAACCATCAACGTTGCTATTCCAATCTGTATTTGGTGGAGTCAGAACGGCATATGATCTACTATAAACCTTTAACTGAGTTTAAGGAATAATGGCCAAAATATTGTGATAGACGCCCCAAAATCATATAACATACAATAATTGCACACACAAAGAAAGATAATTTTCACCCATACATCTGAAAAGCGTTAAAAATATTTGGAAGCATTCTAATAGTACTTAGTTCCTCGGTTGATAGCGACACATGACATCGTAGGGCACGGAGATGCTTCCTGTGAAGATTTGTTAAAAATATTTTAAGGTATCCGTTTACCAACGAAGGTTTATCCAGATAAAGTCAAGTCCAGTGACCTACAGTTCAACGTGGGCTCCGAACCACGGTACTCGGTATTAAACCTACCGACGGGCCAGTGACCAACTTTGAGACAATCCCAGAAGATATCCGGTCTTATCCAGCCTGGTTACTGGCGTGACTGTGATCATTTTCCTTGTCGGATTTTGCACTCTCGCTTAAGGATAATCACAAACTTAAAATTACGACCATATCCCAGCAGGATTCGAATCCCCGACTATCTCGACGGTAGGAGGATCCTGTCGCCTTTACCACTGCTCCAACCAAGCTATAAAGATTGTATATATGAGTCGATCAACGGGCTGTACATTTTTAGGGAGAAAAGTTCTTCTTTCCCAAGATTTATGTTTTCTGTGTAAAATGAGAACAAGTAAGTTTATGACGGATAACGTTTTTCAATATTTTATCAACTCTGTTTAAAATTTGTGATAAAAATTGAGTAGTCTTTAATGGCGCGGTTTTTCTGGCGTCTAAATAATATCTATTGCATTTTATTTGTAATTTAAGGAATTGCGAGTCACTGCATAAAAATTCTGCAGTCCCGTATTTCCTGTTTTACTCAATCCAATACTTTTGCTGAAAGCCATCGAATTTTGGTTTGTTTTTAAACTTCTGGAGATATAGTATTCATATTGGTTTGAAAATATGTCCTAAGGTTACAGGGCAAAGAAATATTCTACAGAATGATGCTAAGGTGCCATCAAAATAAAATTTAAAAGGCGAACCACTCGACATTTAGATATTCAACCACTTTGTTTTGGTGCTTTTTAGTCAAAATTTCAGTGTTGTAAAATTGCAAAAGTTATTCATAAAGAATAGAATATTCACACTTTTTGTTCTGTTAGTGGTGGTTTGAAAATATGTTAATACCTACATGAAAACCTTTAAATAAGTCCCACTTATTCACCTGACAATGGTCTGTCTGATTGTCGCTTGTTACCATCGATGTCACACTTTAAGAGGTATTTTTATTCTTATGAAGATACGAAAAAATATGATTAGTATTAGAATAATTTAAAAGGACATATTAATTTTTAACCTAAAATTTTAGGATTCCTAAAAAATTTAAAAAGAAATACAAAATCAATCAATCACAATAAATCCTGGAACTTACAAAAAAATTCCTCTAAATCATTATTTATTATTCTGTCACCACTATTTATCAAAACACGCGTATTGTACTATAAATTCTCAAATACAATAAAAACGAGCAGGTGTATACAATATAGAAGAAATAATGACCCCCATTGTTCGAAATAAAATGAGGATAGAGTAAAAGAAAACAAAGAGACGTCAGCCTCGGAAAAATGGCAAAGAGAAGACCAGGGCTTTTGTTCAAATATAAAGACTGTGGCTATGAAAAGCCACAAAACAGTCAGCACATTTAGAAGACGAGATTTTGCTTGCTGTTTTTAAAATATATGTATGTATAGTCATATATTTATCGATATAATTATTTTATAACTATTTAGTTATCAAGTTCACTTGGAAATATTTACTGTAGTTACTTTTTCTATGCGTTCAATGCATTTCCTGCTGATTCAGCGCCTCATAACCTAATAAATTACTTAAGTTCGAATCGATAACCAGTCTGTCCAACTCACCGAGCGGGATTTTCTCTCCCATGCTGCTGCAGAGTCCATTGTAAAAACAATCGAGCACCGTCACAAACCAAACGAAAAACAAAAATCTTCCCCCCATTTTCGTGTGCCCTTGATGCTGGCGCACTGAAATTTTCAGAGGGATGCTGTGTCGTCGACGCCCGTATCAGGGCGCAGAAGCCGGTCCGCGTCGAGAGGACCCGATCCGGGGGGCGGGGCGGGTGACTGCCGAGGGGGATGAACCGGCGTGCCGGGGGCTTGATATTGTTATATTTTCTTTTTTATTTTTAGCTGATGCGGATCCGGCAGGAATTGTGAGGTTTACGGCCATTAGGAGTTTTACTTCATAATTTGCGTTGGACGGTCCATTGATTTTTTTCCCTTTTACTTTTGCACTACAGAAAAAAATTGAGTTAATCTAGATTAACGTGTTGTATTTGAAGGGAAAATTAGTTTCGTTAGGAAAAATAATTGCAAGCCAATTTAGATTAATTACGCTGCAAAAAAAAAGATCGAATGTCTTCATCATTTGACTTATAACGACAGAAAAACTTTTTGTTAAAAATTTTTTTGTTATAGATAAGTTTTTTGTTTCAAAAAATATTAAATATATTTGAATTATTTATTATTAATTATTATTATTCCAAGCAACAGAACTAACAAGACTAAACTACTTAAGCTAATTTTCAAGGAAGGACTTATACACCATACAAGTGCCTGTGGTTTGGTGTTGTCCAGTACCTGTTGTATTGCTTCCACGTTGCTGTGATTTAGCAATCTTATTTCATGTTTTAAGGCGAAATCTTTTATATCATTCTTAAATAAATTTGATTTCGAGGTCATCGTGCAGCTTTCCGTTGGTTACGTAGCACCGATAAGCTTTGGTAGAACTTTGTTTTGGACGCGTGAGATAAAAATGTGGAATATAGAAAAACTCCACTTATCTCTAAAATATTTAATATTATTAGATCTATTCCATATTTCGGTGATTTTTAACATGTATGACAGACGAGAATACATAAAAGTAATCATATACAACTTTCCAAATATAATTACAAATATAAATTAATATTTTATACTGACTAATTATTAATAGGATTGTACCCTTTTTGAGGGGCACGTACATTGACATTCACTTGTTTATTCGATGAAATATACGTTTAATCGAGGTATATTCCTATTGAAGTTACAAACCTTGCTCATGTTTCAGATAATGTAGGTCCATCATCTTTATAGAATTTTTCTTCTTTCGATTGGATTGAATTATTTAGTTATTTTAAAATTTGTGAGTGTATACTGGATTGAATAGATAACTTAATAGCCATTCGGGTAGATAGTTTCAATTCAAAATATCTGGGTTCAATGAATATTAAGTTTATTTTGTGTTTGAAAATCAACACAATAAAATCTATATATTGGAGAATTGTTGAGATAAATAATAAGTAAGATGAGATAATTAAAATTTTAATAACTATGAATCCTTTTTTTTTTCATTTAATTTATAGATACTTACTGAAAAAAGTTAAAAATGATAGAGAATACAATGTACTAAATAAAGGCTAACTAGAGTTTTGGACTTCATTTGTTTTCGTGTCAATTATTTTTCTGTTTTATTTGCAACATTATCGTGAAAATTCATTAAATCGTTCTTCGTTTCTTCTTACAACTGTATGAGTTATTATTATTTAGCTACTCTGGTTTTTACTTACCTTTTATTTATTTATTTTTACTAATTTACTAATATTTGCCCACTAAAAATTCTAAAAGGCATTTATAATTTTAATGAATATGGAGATTAAAATATTGAAGCAATGTGTGGTTGTTATATTAGGTTTCATTTACATATTCTCTACCAGTTTTATTATGGTAGTTCTGTCATTTGCAGTCCCAACCTCATTTAAGTGGGCTACAGAATATCACCATGGCACTACGCTAATATACCTATTAGCTAGTCCATGCGATTTCTACGTAAAGATCCGCCAGATCTATGTTGAAAGCTATCCCAATTATTTGGCTGACTATACAGACGGATTCTAAGCAAGAAAATTATGTTGGAGTAGCCTTTACATCGGAGCTCGCGGTGGGGCATTTTCAACTTCCCTCCCAGACTGGTATTTTCACCACTAAACTACTGGCAGTATATAAAGCTTTATTGTTCATTCAAAATAAACCAGATATTAGATAAATAGTAATTGTCACGGACTCCATGAGGTCCCTAGAGTGGTTCAGATCGGCACAGACATTCAGTCACTCTTTGGTAGAGAGCATCGGGGAACTACCACAACAAGAAGCGTCACAAATATTTCTTATCTGTGGGTTCCCTCTCATAAGGGAAGCGCGGATAATGAGATACCCACTACCTGGCGGGAAGGGAAGAGGGTTCGGCCCGATTCAGATTTTTTATTGGAGGGGTGATATCAAGTCCCATTGTAAAACCCTTTTTAGAAATCTGGCCCAACTATATTGGGACCAACTAACTAACAATAAATTATGAAAAACCAAAATCCTTATATTCGAGACATTGGAAGACTTCTGAGCTTCTTCTCCTGACTACGAATCGGGCATTGCAGATTCATCCATGAATATCTGTTAAAAGGTGAAATACCTCCTATGAATATTGAGTGACAAACCTTACCGAGTGTCAGACATTTACTAGTTGAATGCTGCAAGTAGAAACCTCTTAGACAGCGACTTCCATGGAACATTTGGTCCAATTAAACAATCTGGATCCACCAACTACCTTGCAGCCGCAGGTGTACTCCAGCCGAATACTGGGTTGCCTGCTCTGTAGCCAACGTACACTACTTGCACTACTCATTCTATTTCTTATGTTAAGTTTATAAGTTAACAGGTCAATTGAAAAGTCCCCGGCCTACTATAGTAAAACACATTTTATTGGCAAAATTAGTTTTTTTTTTACTCAACATAATTCTCTTCAAGGGTAATACACTGATTATAGCGACCCTCCAACTTTTTGATACCATTTTTGTAGTACGATTTGTTCTTTGCTTCGAAATAGGCTTCAGTTTCATTCATGATCACTTCGTCATTCGACGAAAATTTCTTCCCAGTGGGCATTCTTTTGAGATCTGAGAACAGGAAGTCGCTGGGGACCAGATTTGGAATATACGGTGGATGAAGAAGCAACTCGAAGCCCAATTCATGGATTTTTGACGCGGTCTATTGTCTTGATGAAGCAGCACTTTCTTTTTCTTCAAATGCGACCGTTTTCGGCAATTTCGTCCTTCAAATGATCCAATAACGCTATGTAATAGTCGCTGTTGATGGCCCTTCCTTTTCCAAAGTAGTCAATGAAAATTATTCCATGCGCGTCGCAAAATACAGACGCCATAACCTTGCCAGCCGACTGTTGCGTTTGCCCACGGTGCGTGTTCATCGTGTGCAGTCCACTCGGATTACTGTCGATTTGACTTCGGAGTGAAATGATGGAGCCATGTTTCATCCATTGTTACATATCGACTCGGGTTTATTATGCTTGGTCATCTTCAAACGCTCCTCCGAATCATCAACTCGTCGTTGTTTTTGGTCAAAAATAAGCTCGCGTGGCACCCACTTTGCACAGACTTTTCTCATACCGAAATATTCGTGAATGATTTGATGTACACGTTCACTTGATATCTTTTGAGTGTCTGCTATTTCATTCAATTTCAATTTGCGGTAATTCGAAATCATTTTGTGGATTTATTAAATGTTTTCGTCGGTAACAACCCCTCTTGGGCGTCCACTGCGTTCACCGTCTTCGGTGCTCATTTCATCACGTCTAAACTTAGCATACCAATCCTTGATGGTTGATTTTCCTGGGGCAGTATCCGGAAACTCGGCATCAAGCTAAGTTTCTGCTTCAACTGCATTTTTTCCCTTAAAAAGCAATATTTTATCAACACGCGAAATTCCTTTTTATAATTTTTTTTTTACAAGAACAAAAGTTGCTTCACTCAAAGTGCTATAATTCACAAACTAATAATCCGACAGCTGCCAAATTTATATACGTATCTTTTAAGGATTAGGGCTAACTAAAAAACATATGGATTTAATTCTACTAGCGCCATCTATGTGTCAGGCCTGGAACTTTTCAATGAACTGTTATTCTGTGTAATCATGTTAAGTTCATTGTCCGTTTACATAATTCATCTTTATTTATTTATATATTCTATTGATATTCTCTATGTTTATACATTTGCGTTCTGTTATTAATTATTATCGTAACTAAATTTGTACACGGCTCTAAACAGCCGATATAAAATATAAACAAATAAATAAATATTATGGTAAGGAAGAATCTTCATATATTTAACGTTTTTTCTCCATTAACACACGTTTATAAGTTAGCTAATTATTAATTATTAATGAGCGCCCTCACCATTTTTAAATAACATTAAATGAATGATAATTTGTATATAAACTTTTATTAGCAACCATAAATCTGTAGTTAGAACGTGGAACACTTTATTTCTTCGATAGAACTTACACAGGACTAATCGTAAATCTAACTGACACTTTCGCCGGCATGTAGCCTTAAGGATTAGAGTCGTGCATTCTCCAATAAACCCTCACGATGTTAACGACGTGATAGCGTTTCCCGTATCAGAACATGGAAGCGAAATAGCCAACGGTGTAGTGTGTCAAATTCATTAAGACAAGGATTAAAGATAAAAAGTGGAGTCGCGAGAAATACTATGATTATAAGGAAATTAACTTAGTCCTGTCTCTTTTTCGATAGTTCGAGTTAACATATGTAGCACAGACTTGGTTCCAAATAGTGATATATCGTGGTTTCGAAAGTCAACGTTATAAACTGAACCTTCATGCAGTTTCATTCTAATCTAAGGGATTCAGATATTGATTAAAACACCCATAACCAGTGATGAAATGGGTCAGATGGAAAATCAAATCACTGTGCCATCTGTCTGTACAATTATCGATTTTATGACAGCATAATATATTGATGATTTTCGGGGTTATTCAATATGGATATGTATTCGTCACTTTGCCAAGTGAAATATTTTTTACGGTAGTTGTTACAAAACTGCCTAAAAGATGAAAGCTGGTGTTTTTACTAAAATATAGTAATATGCAACATATGTTATAAAATGGACCAATATTTTATTAGAAGTAAGAAAATATCAACTAAATTTTGCCAAATTTCCACATTCCGGTACATTACCAAAAATTGTTAATTTAATCAACCATATAATTGGGATTTTTTTCTTTCTTAACTTATCATACTTTAATTTTAACTTTTTTACTAATAATTCATATTTGTGGGATGACAGCTTTGACAGCATGCTTAAAAATGCGACAGTCAACCTCGTATTTCATATCAGATATGGGATTCAAGATCTGTAGGAAATCATTGAAGTGGTATCCAACTGAATATTGTACTTCTATGAATACGATATTTTATTGTATACAAATTCAAGATATTTTTATTTCTATAAACGTCATATTTCTGTCTGACTTTGTCCAATCTCAGTGAAAAGAATATCGTCAATAGGGGCTTTTACAAATATCAATAAAATACAATCGAAATAAATCGATTTGATATTCGCCAGACACATTGCTGCATTAACTGTTGATATTAGAGCTAAATTAGATGAGTTAGAAATCATATATGTTAAAGCCTCGCACACTCTTCATAAATTAGCATTAGTATGGCTTAAAATTGGCATTTGTACTTGGATCAATTAACAAGCAAGAATAGTGAGGCATGAATGCATATTCCAATTTAAAATTAAGTTGGATTAGCTTGAGCTAGAGTGAATGATAAGGCACATGTAGAGGAGGCTATTCTCTCATCTTATACTTAGCTTGTAATACGCTATAACTTATATTAGCTTATAAAGTGGACAATTTGGTCTCTTTTTACCCTCACACTTATCCAGAATCTCTCAAGTGATATAATTATGTTTCCGCTTTTCGCCAGAGCGCAAAATTAACATGAGTAAATTTCGAGCTAGTAAGCTGTCTCTAGTCCATTTGTGGATCTTGTTCCTTATATATATATATATATATATATATATATATATATATAATGAACTAAAAAAGGGATCATCTCTGCAATAATATGGCACAGTTGGTCTATTTTTTGGACTTTTTTCAAAGTGGGTTAATAATAAAATTTTAGCCCAACATCTCTAAATTGAAACCCAAATACATTGGTTAAATTAAACCATATAGATTTGTCGAATTAATAAACCAATTCCTCTCAAACTGCAATAATGAATGCGATATTTTGAGTAGAAGATTACCTCCAAATGATTAACTCCTAATGAGTTAATTAATTATAAATTATTACAATCAAAATATAACGATTTGAAGAATTAAAATGTTGAGAAATGTTGATGCAAGTTAATTGAGTTTTGGGGCTTTCCCGTAGTATTTTTAATATAAAATAGTTCGTTATCACTACATGTCATATTTTTATATCAGGTAAAGACGAATAAATGAAATAAAGACTTTTGTAGATATGATAGAGGTTTTCATTATATTATTTGCAGACCTCCAGACAACATTATATGCGAATAATACAATTTTGTTTTATTTTCTGTACTTGGAATGAAACAGGTTAATAAATAAACGAAGCGTATAAATAAAATAATAAATAATAATCATAAAGATAAACAAATATGACTCGTTTGCACGTAACGATTACAATTATCTGTTTACCATGAAATGTCAGCGAAGCTAATGACAATATAGCGTTTTTATAATCTAAACGACCGGCAACCAAAAGTCAGCGGAGTGGCGACAAGAACCCGAACTAATTAAAACAATGATGAAGACAATAAAGTTTTCGCAGTCACGGAAAATTGATCTTCTGTCTTGAATTGAAACAACAAATAATATTCCTTTTCTTCTTATTATCGCGTGTTTTTGTTTATTAATTAGCATGACGTTTCTTAGAGTATATATTAATATGTTTAATAGATCTTATCATTCCATATGAGATGGCGTTATAAGATTGAAAAGGATAATATTTGTAATTAATTCACTAAATAGTAATGAACTCCGTCTCTTAATCAGTTACTTCGAACAGGAAGCATCTCTTATCCCTAACTAATGGGGCCCTCTTTCCTCTAAAATGTGTCAGAGAGGTAAGTATCGATAACATTAAATATTAAGTTTCCCCCATTTTCTAGCAAAGAAATTGTTGTGTGTTGCAGCTGCACTTAATATTAATGTAAACTCTGAGTCTAGAATGTCTCAAATAATAAAAAATAATATTTTATTATGTTCACCAAAACAAATTTCATTCACGGGGTGACAAATCAAGAACACCTTGATATTAGCTATATGAAAAGAATGAGTAATTTTTTTCGATATAAACATAATTTAACACAATAATTTCAGAGAAAACTATTAGCCTGGTAAGTACCCATAGTAGTAAACTTTGGAGTTGTGCATTTGTTTGCGGAATTTAAATCATCCTTCATACGCTGTTGGAAATATAGCATGTTAAAAAAATAAGGGTTTCTTAGAAAATAACAACATAATATTGTCTTCAGAGAAAAACACTCAACTCTGAACCAAATTCATATAATCTGTAATTTATGTATACTATTCAAAAGTCATTTGATAAAAGACGAATTTGTTCTGCCTTTTTTCTATATGTGGCTCTGATTTTTGATCAGGTATGGGTAACAATGAGGGGCTATTTTAAATTAAGCTAGATTTTACCCAGGCAGGTTTCAGAATAGTTACAATCTTTTAGTCCTCATGCTTAACCCTGAAGGTTGCTGAATGCCTTTGGAATTCGAACTTGGAAGAAATTCAAGCGGGAGTTCCGTAGGGTTTTGTGTTAGTACCATTCGTGTACCTTATGGGCATTATTGATGTTGAATTGCTACTTACTAGTACAATAGCTACTTTTGTTAAGGATATTGCTATAATGGCTGTATCTCAAGACCACGAGGAAGCAGCAATGAAAGTGCAAACATCACTACTGGTCTTGTCTACACAAAGCATTAGCACTAGCAATTGGACCAAACAGATCTCTATTACAATAAATAACATATAATTGTCACCGAAAAGTATTTAAGAATGACACTGGTAGCGAAGTTGTACTGGAAGGCTCATGTAGATATGAAGAAAGAAGAACTGGATATTAAGTTTGGAAAAATATATTAGCTATCTGGGATATATTTTGCTCTGCTGAATGAAGCACTGCTGCATATATCATTTCTTAAACACATAGAGGCATATGGCATCCAGATATGGAGACACAGAAAATCACAAGAAAAACCATCTGGACATTATTCAGCGGTTTTACACCAAAATACTGAGTGGTGCTGATAAAGGCTTTAGAAATAGTGCTTTTCATGGAATAGAGATTTGGTAATGACCAAACTTTACTGACTAACTTCACAAACCTTACTAATGAGTAAGCTTACCATTAGCATTTTAGACATTTTTGTGAAAAAATCTTTAATCTTTTTTAGTAATTTACTACTGCATATTAGTCATTGAACAAGTATTGATCAGATTCTAACTTTTGATGACATCAATATATTATTTTATAACGAAAATCACATTTCGTCGTTAACTTGAGGTAATTAACCGCCGATGAATCAAACATTTGAACAGTCGAAAATAGCCAGTCATTATTGAATATAACTATTTCGGCTAAGATGTGCATAAAACCTGCTGCAATTTTGTATTGCTGAGAAAATGGCCAGCAATAGGTGTTAACAGTGGTAAAATTATCTTTTTGGCTTATATTTGGCCATATATTACCAAAGGCGTGAAATAATGTGTTTACTAGTGCAGTGAATTTTAACAAGCTTAATGTGCTTTTGCTTTGCTTAAGATGGCACGTGTGGGAGAGAAAATATCTGCTTCTCCGGGTCTGACGTCATTGGTAAGCTTGTTTGCGCTGACAACAGTCTTCCGTAGCGCCAGGTATGGACTGATTGTGAATAAGAAATGATACGAAATTATAAAAAACCGAATTAAGCCAAAGTATAATAATATTTTAACATCAATATATATAATAGTCATCAATAAATTCATATTGTTACGTAGATTTTTCTCTTAAACCAATTGAATTTAAAGTTAATAATATTAATAGTTGACGTCAATGCGGAAAGGGTATGCGGCAGCTCTGTTTGTAGAAAATTTGTTGAATTAATTACTTATTAAGATCGAGAAGATCAACATTTTGAATCCTCTTAAAGTAAATGACGAATGCATACGTATATGGTGTTAATAAAGGTACAAATAAATGTAAATAAAGGTACAAAATTCACCAAACTCTAACTTAAACAAAACTTTCTAAAGGACCTATCAGTACAAACGATAGCATTCAATTTAACAAGAAAGGTAGCGCCGCTTTTCTGTTATCGGCTTTCTTGCATTTCCTTTTCTCCTTAAACATGTTTCGCGTGACTCGTTCTATTTTGTCTTTTCTTCTATGTTAATTAATGTCGTTTTCATCGCCGCGCCGTTGCTTTTTTGGCATCGGCATTGATATCGTGAGAACGCGATGGAATCGTTAAATCCGCCGGGGGATTGCTGCGAAATTATAATCTTTATGGTCGGACACAAATTGGGGTCATACCTCAATTTACGAGGGAATGTTTTCGGGCCCTTCTGCGAGCCGGCCCTTTAAATTATTGGGTCAAGAACAGATGAGGATTATTTTTTGACATGTTTCTTATTTTCGATATATTTTAATTAGCGTTAGAAACTATTGACCGAAAACGACTGTCGACTGCTTAGTAATTAACTACTTTTTACTGTTGACTGTTTTAGTTACTATTTTAATATATAATAATAGTGTAACGTGTAATATAGTGTACGTAAATACAGCTGTATTTTGAAATTCTATTTTTCAATATTATTTCTTAATGTAATTAGGTAAAAAGAACAACATTTTGATTGACAAATATAAAAATAATTTTGAATGGATTTATGTTATGTTGGCACGTATTGAATATTGTTTTGATTGACTTTTCCGATTTTCGACGTCTCTCGATGTTTGTTCAATCCAACTACTTTCATTCATGTTTCAACGAACTATAATATTCCTAATAATAAAATTAACTATAAATAAAATTATTATTGTATTTTGAAAGGGTGCGATGGTTAATTAGTCGATAAAGATTGATTGAGAAAATACGATATAAGTATTTAGTGGCCATTCCTCTTTACAATCAAGTCAAATATATAAAAATAAAATTAATTTTACGTCATTCATAATCACGCTGTTATTCTGAATGTAATAAATTACAGCAATTATATATTTCTTTTTCTCTAACAAAGAAAGTTCAAAAAGAAATATATACATAAATAGTTAGCTCATATTGGAATAAACTAATAACTTTTATTATATTACGTCATTGTTACTATCCGAATATTAAAATAACATTTTTATATATTTGGGATCATTATTGCATAGATACCACTTGCCAATTTAGAATTACTTAAAATTAACTGATCCCTACAGCACAGAAAATAAAACAATTATTTTCGTCCTTTCCTCGCTGAAAATTAGTACGGATAGGAATTCGTACATATGACTGAAATGGTAATTACTAATTTCAGTCGCTGGTTTTTTTACTACCGACTAGTTCGACTCTTTTGCGACTATCTACTGTTTTTACTAATTTCAGTCGATACTTCCAACGCTAATTTTAACCACTATTTTGCTGTTTATATTTTGAGATTAATGATTAGAAAACCTCATCCATACATAAATTGAATAATCATAAGCACTTTTACATTCAATATTGTAGCAACTACCAGTTTTTTTTAATGGACTAATGTACTAGCAGTCTCCTTTTAATGCTGAATGCTGAAGACGTATAGTGATCTCCTTACATTATCTTGATTCATCTTGAATTCTTCCCACCTTTCATCTTGAAAAATTCTGTGTTGATAGGACATTCTTTGTTACGGGTATCGAAATCACCACTTGGCTAAATTATTGAGAGCAGTAATCACATATTCTTGATCTATGGAATATCTTCTCGCTAAACATGTTAATTTCAATTTCTCTTAAATTACAAGATAATAAATCGGTCATTTCTCGAAATCAACATTCGAGATGACAAGGACAGATGTAAATGGTTAAAGGATATTAACGATACAGATATTAGGTAATGGATATTAAAGGTATTTAGGGTCGAGTTACAATGTAATTTTAAATAAAGTATACAAAAATGACAATGACATTAAAAAATAATATACTATACAAATTACAATAGAGAAGAATTACAAAAGGTGTATCAATCCGGTGGCCGTTAAAAAGTTGAAAAGCATATCCAAATGCTTGGGTTAGACCGGTTGTTTTAATGACCTTGGCATTCCGAGCTGCCGTCTCAGTACCTCAAACTTTTCACACTCCAGAAGGATGTGCCTGACGCTCTGTTGTGTTTGGCATTCGCCACATTGTGGAGGATTTCTTCCTTTTAACAGATGCTCATGCGTTAGTCTGCTATGCCCTATTCTCAGCCGAGCAAGGATGCTCAATTGGAACCTGTTGAGTTTGTTAATATTAGGAGATTGGTGAAAATCGCCCTAGATTTCCCACAACTTGTTATTTTCCATAAGGAGATCCCAATTTAGTTGATCCAATTTTTTGTATATAGTTTTTATATGTGTTTTAGCGTCTTCCTTACTGAATAGAACGCTCAGTTTGACTGAATCTTCCTTTATGCTTGCCAGATAGTCGGCTCTTTTGTTACCGGGAATTCCCCTATGAGAGGGAACCCGTAGATAATTTATTCTTACTCCCCTCCTCTCCAGTGTTGTATGTAGCTCTCTGATAGCTATAGCTAGAGGGTGGATTGTCTTTACTGAAATCAGACTGTCTAAAGAACTCATTGAGTCTGAACCACAAGTATTGATGTGCCCACCGACAGTCCATCCAGGTCAGATGGGGCCTTATAAGTGGTCAAAAGCTCCGCAGAAGAAATGCTAGTAATTGTAGGAAGCCAAAAGTTCTCCTCCAAAAGCCCCGAAGTGTATGCGGTACCAACGAAATCTCCCTGTTTAGAACCATCCGTATAAACGGCGAAATGATATGTTTAATTCTCCTCAAGTGTCTGGGCGAAGAGCTGTTTTACTAGGGATGAGCTAATATATTCTTTGTTCAGTACCTTCATGGATATGTCTATAGATATATTGGAGTAGGTCCAGGGTGGTATTGTATCAATCCTGTTGACTGTAGCAGGTATTGTTGTTTTCAGTCGATTCCAAATCCCACGAAATACTGATGACGGACTTGTATGCTTTCTTATTGTAGTGTTGTTGTCTAGGTTGTTAGAGAGGAAGTAGTCTAACTGACTCAGCTCTGGATGAAATCTGGATGAGCTGGCATAGTTCATGAGAAGGAGCTCTCATCGTGATCCAATTGATGGAATTTCTGCCTCACATTGAAGGCTCTCAACCGGGCTGGTGTGATAGGCTCCCAGTATAATTCTCAGGGTGGCATTCTGAACTGGTCTCCTAACATAGGAAGGAGCTGCAGTGATGTAACATCCGACTTCTGTAATCCAGTTTACTTATTACTATTGAATAGACTATACAGATATAACATACTTTATATTGAAAATAAATGCCAACAGCGTATAATAAGTTAAATTATAAGGCTATATATTAAATATATCAAGGTACAAATAATTATATAATGTATTATTACATTTATTTTATTGTCTAAGTGGAGTAACATTCTGTCTAACAGTAAACACGAACTGAAGAAAAATAAAATGAAATAATAATTTCAAAATTAAAGTACAAATTACATATATTTCTACATTTCAAACGAATGGTCCTTGAATGAAAAATGGTATCAATATCAACACTGCTATGGTTAATTATTTTCCTTAATATATTAATTATCACTAGAATAATATTGGTTTGCATGATATAGTTCTATTGCAGGAAATATTTTTGTAACAATAATCGGAAAGATAGTATATGTTAAACTACTCTTAATCTTAAAACAAACTTAATATTAATAAATGGAAACTTAATATAATGACTGCTCTTATATATACTGTGTAGTTTTTAGGTTATGGTTACATTTTAATTATCATCAATGAGCAATAGTGGATCTACTGCAAAAATAAGTATCAAGAACATTATATTTTATTATCCCTATTCTTAATATTTAACTACTGGGGATTTTTTTTCGACATTAAATTACGTAAATTAATAATTTCAAGTATTATCCTAAAATTATCAATTTAACATATTATTATATTTAAATGGAACACATTTCTGACACATTTTATTGTTTTCTTGCTATATATAACCTATAAAAATTTCGTGTCAATCTTTTGGTAAGGCACTGTCACTTTTTCCCCTCACATAGAGTCTTAAATTGGAAGATTTTGAGCCCAACATACGTTCGAGTAAGGAGTGTTTAGATTTTCTTCTAGCGGCAAGCACAGCTCTACACAATTCCTGTAACAAAAACCGCATTATGTTATTTAAAAAATTACGATGACTGAAACAAATTATGCAATTTTTACGCTTGATGTCTTTTTATGTCGGATTTTAATACATGCTTTACTAATTTATTAATAATGAGAAATATTCTTTATATATTTCTTAATTATATAATTTCAAGAACCACAATTTCATAAATATCAAGATGTATGCATTAGTTTTATTTTCAGATTTTAGTTAAGAAATTATTTGCAAATTATTTTAGATAAATAACATATTTTATAGTAACTCTTTTATAAACGCAAAAGTCTTCCAATACCTCAAGTTTAACAATATATAACAATGGTTTGCCTTTATTTATTAAGAATTAATTGTATTCAATTACTACTTAATAATTAATATTTGTCTTAATTTTCATTGTTTATGTTTACTATATTTATTGTACATTACATTTTATTGTAACATAGATGTAATTTGATGGTAAATGATAGCAAAATATTAACATTTAATTAATTTAAACAACTTTATATATTATTATTTTATTATTAATTCATTCGTAAAGACTGTTGTTGCGTAGATAGCTATCAATTAAAGAAAAATCAACTTACTTGAAAGACAACAGCTACGGGAGCAACTTGTTCAGCAGCAGCGACCTCCGAAAACCCACATTCCAAGTTTCTGGCTAAGATGGCACCTTCTTCAACGCTAACTTCTCTTAAATGAACCTTAAACAATTTTTAACGGTTAATGTTATATAATGTTGTTTAGTAGTATTGCAATAATTGATAAAGCATTTAATTTTTGGTATAAATGTAATGCTTTACGAAATACGAGCTGGAATTCGTTCATTCAATAAAAGCATTCTATTTTAGTAGAAAGGACATCACGTCTAATAGAGGAAGACGACCTAAATATTTTAGTCTTCTGTATTTATGTTATCCATAGGAAGTATCAAGTCAGTTTAATGAAACCTTTTACTTTATACTTAGTTACTTTGTTGCCAAATTTTGATTATATTGGCAGCATTGATTTCGGCTGATTTCTCCCATCAGTCATAGACGTGATGGAATTCAGGGTAATCTCATATCGTTCTGGATACTGCTGATTTTCTAGCTTTTGTCTTCCCTTCTAATTTAAATTATAATGGCAATCTCTTTTTTGATTAAGTTGATTTTATAATCTGATCATAAAATGAAATCATAATTGTGCCTAACTTGAACGTTAACTAGGCGATTCACTACATATTTTAAATGAAAAAGGAATAAAAAACAGTTGCAAGAGAATATGAAAGGCAATAATAGTCTGCAAATAGGAAACGGGCAGAAAATTGATGTGTGTGTGAAACAGATGAGTTTACGAAAATCTCTGCACCTGGTGAGGGATATTGAGTGAGGAAAATTACACTAGTATGCTTTCAGTATTAGAAGTACGCTCAGATAATTACTCACTCGAATGCAATTATAGCGTCATCAGAGGTGCTTCTCCAAATAGACAAAACAAGGTTTCGCACCAGTCTGATGGAGTCTTTCGCGATATTGTTTACTTCTACAATATAGTCTCTTCTACAATTCACAGCCCTTCATTCCTACCTGTTCATCCTTTCTCATACATACTAATCTCTGAATTTTTTATTATACTTATTTCCTTTTAGTAAGTAAATTAACAAGCACAGTCGTAGTCACGAAACGACATCAAAACACCGAAAGGGACAAATAAAACAAGGTTTCATATTTTTGAAGAATATTAATAGTGTTAAATATTGTTTTAATTTTTGAAGATAGTTTTGTATTAGTTTAGTTGCGGTAAAGAGTTTTCCTTTATAATTGTTATTAGTAACAAGCATTAATAGAGATTTTTCTATTAATTTGTTTGTTTATTTTATTATTATATATATTATATATATATTTATATATTTATTATATATATTATATATATATATATTATTATATATATTATATTATATATATATATATATGTATATAAATATTAACATATACATATAACATATAAACAACAACTATTTTCAAATAGATTTAACGTGTCTCAGTGGTCAAGAAGACTTGGACCACCAGTCACAATTTAAACTGTTTTTAAAGTTTGTCTGCATTGTTATCATTCTAGTTCTCAACGAAATCCAAAGCATGTATAGTATGTCTTACTTTTTAGATTTGCCTATGCGTTTCTGAATACAGGTGGGTAAGGAGAGGGATTTTCAAAGTCATACTAGCCAGTTTCATTGAATACAGTTTTTTTACTAAGAACTTAATTTTATTAGAATAATATAAATATTATAAACGCATTCAGGGCTTATCTGGACAAGACCTACACCTTAATGTGAGCTTCTATCCACACTAGTTACTCTTTATCTAGCATAGTTATTGTCGTAACTGATATAATTTTCCTTGTCATATTTTATATTGTTGCCTAGAGAAAATTTTAATTAACATATAAAATATAAGGTCAATGCCATGTGAAGCTAGAACTACGACTATCACGGACTTGTACCCTTAACCACTGCGGTTACTTAGTCGGCTACATATTAACCGACTTCGAAAAAGGAGGAGATTCTAGGTTGGCCTGTGTGTATTTTTTTAACATGTGTTCGCCGATTTCTCCGTCTATAGTGGACCGATTGTCAAAATTATTTTTAAATTCGAAAGAGTGTACTTCCGAGGTGGTCCTAAGATGAAGCCCTCAAAGGCACGTACAAAGTTTTCACTTTTTTTCCATAAAATAATCAGATACTTGTGTTTAATGTTATTGCTGAGCTGCTGTGACGGAAAATCGGAAGTCGTTCAGTGCAAAAGCCATTAAGTTTAAAAGCCTTTTTTATGCACTTCTCATAGCATATAAGACCTCGCAGAAATATTGTTGACAACTGCTTCTATGGTGTAGTGGTTAAAGCGTTCAGCTCCCAAACGGAGGTCGCGGGTTCACTTTCCGATTGTGACAATAGCTCTTAATTCTAGTTTAGTTAAAACAGTTGTCAATCACCGAGGCTAGGTAGCCTGGGTCCTGAAGCGTTCCTTATTTTCAAATTAGTGACAAATAGATGGCGCTACTAGAATTAACCTCCATATGTTTTTAGTTAGCCATAATCCTAAAAAGAGGCGTGTATAAATTTGACAGCTGTCCGATCATTAGCTTATGAATTATAGTATTTTGGCTGAAGGAACTTTTGTTATTGTAATAAAAATGGGATAAAATATTGCTTTTTGAAGAGAAAAAATACAGTTGAAGCAAAAACTTGGCTTGATGTCCAGTTTCCCGACACTGCCTCAGGAAAATCAACCATCAAGGATTGGTATGCTAAGTTTAGACGTGGTGAAATGAGCACCGAAGACGGTGACCGCAGTGGACGCCCAAAAGAGGTTGTTACCGACGAAAACTCCGAATGTACATCATATCATTCACGAATATTTGGGTATGAGAAAGCTCTGTGCAAAGTGGGTGACGCGCGAGCTCACTTTTGACCAAAAACAACGACGAGTTGATGATTCGAAGCAGTATTTTAAGATGATCAAGCGTAATAAACCCGACTTTTTGCGTCGATAGGTCACAATGGATGAAACATGGCTCATTTCATCGTTTCACTCCGAAGAAGTCCAATCGACAGTCATTCGAGTGGACTGCACACGATGAACCTGCTCCAAAACCTTGGAAAACGCAACAGTCGACTGGTAAGGTTATGGTGGCATGTATTTTGGGATGCGCATGGAATAATTTTCATTGGCTATCTTGAAAAAGACAGGATCATCAACACCGACTATGACATGGCGTTATTGGAGCATTTGAAGAACGAAATAGTCGAAAGATGGCCGTATTTGAAGAAGAAGAAAGTGGTACTTCACCAAGACAATGCACCGTGTCAAAAATCCATGAATTGCTTCCTCATCCACCGTATTCTCCAGATCTGACCACCAGTGACTACTTCCTGTTCTCAGATCTCAGACGAATGCTTGCTGGGAATGAAGAAGGAATGTTCGTCGATTGAAGAGGAGATCGCTGAAACTGAGGCCTATTTTGAAGCAAAGGACAAATCTACAAACGTACTACGTACTACAAAAATGGTATCAAAAAGTTGATTTGATGATTGTTTAGTTCAGATTAATCAAGTTCTAGTATTAAATTTCCCACCGGCCACATTCAAATAAACCCTTTAATTGAATATCCGTATCAAATACGAATCGTTTTTCAATAAATCTCACCTACACGATACATTTTATTTATGCTCTAAATTTTTACGTTCATTCTTTTTCGAAGGTGTGGAGCTTTCAGTTTAAATATTTACGTGATATCCACTCTTTTATCTAAAACGTTACATTCTTACTTGAAAGATGAGTCAAGGTAGTACACACATAAAATATACGGTTGTAGTAGTACGATTTCTATATATAACAATTTATTATATACTGCCATGGCATTGGCTTAAAAAAAGATATTGGTGATAAAAATTGAAACTTTAAAACAAATATTTACGTAAATGATTTTGGGTAATGATTTGTTTGATATACTTAAAGGTTGATAGAGGTGATTTATCTGTTAATTTTAAAGGATAATTCCCGCTTATTGTATTATAACGTACAGGCGTCCAAAATAAATGTTTTACTGTCTTTTTCTCATTTATTAGTTATTTTTAGTATGTGGAATTTCCACAAGGTTTTATATGTTATATCTGAAGTGTTTAAAATGTGTGTTATATTTAATTTTAATAATTCCCTATAAATTTTCCTACATGTCATTACTATGACTCACATACTTTTTGGTTTTTATATCACATCGTACATTCGTTATCTACAGAATAATTCCCTTTATAATAATTAATTAATGGGTGATTTGAACAACTTACCATATCATTTTTATTTGCCACTACGTATACTGGAATGTCACTGTCGGATATCAAAGCTCCGACTTTTTTCAAATAACTGAAGGATTTTCTGTCGTTGATTGAATAGACTAGAAGCAAGCCATCTGCCCAATTTATCGTGTCGTTTGTAGGAAAGTCGTTATCACTCTGAAATTTAAAATAATCTGTTATAAAATAATATTTGATTTATAGATATTTTACATTTACAAGTAGATCTATATTCATGTTAAAAACACAGTAGCAACAGATTGATGGGATTGCGTATATTACCTTGACTAAAAGCGTGATAATCGCTACAGAAACTTTTGCAAACATGCATATTCGACAGAGGGTGACGTTTCTGGCTTAACATCGCTTTGCTGTTTATAGATATGAAGAAAAGGAAAATAAGACTAAATGACGTTCCTCATTCTACCTAAAGATGCATTTTTTAATATAGATATGTAATTCTTTGTATAGTTGAAACTCATTTTGCTTTGTTTATCAAGAATCATCTAGGTATTGGTACAACTAAACTAAGTTGCCTTGCTATAAGTTTTCTCAATCTTTCGTAAGAGAAAATATAGATCCTCATTAGTATAACGAACATGTTTATCATTATCTTTAGGCTTTTTTATGTATATTTATTTTTATTTTATTGTATATAATTAACGGAGTAGTTTGCAAGGAAGTCCTACTACACTACTTGTCAAAATCGGTTATATGCCCTCGTACTTTATATGAGAAGCATAATTGTGTAAGTCGAACTGATTTATGTTGAACACTTGAATACATAAAATGTCTGGGAAAATCCTTATTTTGTATTTTTTACAAATAATATCTTGATCAAGAACTAATCAAATTAAATATTTGATGTGTTTATTCTAAGGATGCTTCAATGGAATCACGCCTTACATCCCAATAAAATCTCAATCCAGGAAGCTTAATATTAATTTGAGTTATATCAATTCCCTTAAATTGAACTTTTTTATTTTGAACTTCCCTTGATGTGCTCTTTGTTTTATAAATATTTTTATCATATTAGATCATTTTAGCATTGTAACAAATAGTTTTAGAGATCTTATTTATTATAGTCCTGTCCTGGAGATGTCAACAAATCATATTGCCGAGCTATTTTTTTTTCTATGAATTAAATCCTGCTAAGAATCCTGAACATTAGATATAAAATTCGATATATCCTTTTAATTAGAACAGAGCCAAACCAAGGATCAATAACAGCAAACTAGCTTGCCAATCTCATCGTTTCAGTAAGCCTAATGTCAACCATCACAATCACGAAATAAATTTGTATCCTCACTATAAAGCAACATTACAATTATTTTATATTATGGTAATATTATTTTTCTATGTCTTGGTAAAGACTTATACTTCGCAGACCTCTCTCTGCTGCGAAAAAGAATGACCTCATAGGGTGAGGGCACAATAAGAATTTTTCTGTGGTAATAAAAAGTGTATCTACTACAACGCCAAGCGCATTAACCCATATATTAGTCTAGGAGAGTCAGTCATATTGACACTAAGTGGAGTATTTATAAAGTTCATATGCATGTATAGTGAAATCAGCAAGAGCTAGTGTACTGTGAGCTGCTAAAACCAGATGAAACTCTTATTACAAATATCTATCGAGGCAAAATCATTCTTGTATAATAACACTTGGCCAGATGTTGCAAGAGTAATATAGGATACCTTTTTGCAGCTAAAATAGGAAGATGTATAGTACTCAGCAACAATGGTGCTACATGACATGGCTGGCACGTGATTTTGAAATGCTGAAGCTGCGAAAATGATTGATCTTACTAAAAAGATGGGGAATTAGTTGTAGAGAATAATAAAAATTGTTTTGTTTCATATGTTGTTCTTATTTTTCCAAATAAATACCTTTTTAAAGTGAATGAGTGAGCAGAATCGAATGATTATATGACCAACAACAAATCAAAAAAGCAATTTAATACCATTTAGTATTTTCCCTTAACGTTTTTTCCATCGAAGGATTTTGTTAGTTTTCAGCGTTATGGATAGGACGTTATTTTACCACCATGATCATAAAACAAATCAAGTTATCGAGTATGAATCAATCTTCCATCCATTCATTCATCTTTTAAACCGTGTTTGTGCTCAGTAACCATAATGTAGAAACAATCGTGTTCGTTGATTACCACTTAACGTGTAAAATAAAAACTCAGATTATAACTTTTGAACTAAATGGCTTTTAAAATTCGTGAAAAAAGTCCGAACAAACGTGTTAAAACAAAAAACCAAATAACGTTAAGACCTGCAGAAAAATATTTCATTAACGTGTCAATCCTGATCACTCAGCTCATAAAAATCAGTGAGTTAAATTACAAGTTGTTTCAAAATCTAGCTTGTTAGTCAGATTTAGTTCCTCTTGACGTCAAGCGCCTTCTCCTTTATTATAGTATATATGTAATATAATAATATATACTAATGTTTATGACTCTGATTTTATTAGGAACAATTAAACCTATTTACATTTTTCATGTTACGACCTGCCTTTGTGGTGGGAAAATAAATAACTAGTTTCCGAAATCTCTTGTTGGAATAATACCAAATTATATCCCCATTGGATATTTATCTGGAAATATTTATAAGCGTTTGCGAGCGAATAAAATTTGGCACCAGAACGACCCTACTTCGACCGAGTTTAAATGTTTCAACAAGTGTTATACGGCGGAATTCACGTTATATCCGACTGTGGTGCAGGGTGATCGTCGTTCAATTTTAAATAAACCGAGAATTAGACGTAAATATTATGAATATTTTATCGATCCGTCTATATTTTACAGATGAGTTATTGGGATAACAAACTTGTTTTCCTGCTCGACACTAAGAATGTTATTTGGATTAAATGAGATGGTAAACATCTCCAAAGTATATATATAGCCGTAAAATTTATTTCAGAACAAATGGCAAAACTCCTAAGCATTTAATTATAAACTAATAATTTAATAGCTGGCTTCTGTAAATCCTTATTAGAAATTGCTGGGGGAGATACCTGATATATCGATATTTTCTCGGCATCCCTAGGCGGCGTTATTTAAACACACATAAAGCAACAAGAGTTTGTTGACTATTCCTAAAAGTTGTATTAAAAGGAATTTTACCTTATGTGCCATAGTTTCAGCACTGTTTTGAGTTTTGGAGAATTTATTCAACCAGTGTAGAAATAATGAAGTGGTATCTATTGATTGATATGATAATTAAAGATCTATATCATGTATGTTTGATTTTAGGCCTGTTTTGGACTGAAATTACTGGCATTGGCTGTGATTGTGCCAAGGAAGTGTGAATGCGACTTCACTTACAATCTAGCTCTTCATTCACAAGTTAACAAACAGTGCTATGTTCAGCATAAAGACATCTCATTATATTTGGTAAGAAATATGCTTGGTTTACAAGAGGAAAAAAGTGATATTAATCGATTTCGAGAAATATCACAAATTTAAATTAAAATTTAGACACAATATTAAGCTAGTGATGCCAGTAGACGAAGAAAGCATCGAATATCGAACGTTCAACATTTCAAAGACTAATCGAGGACTACATTCTAAAAATCGGATGGAACGTTTGTAGAGTCAGTCTCTAGAGTCATAACCCGTCACATAGTTTAGCAACTCGCTGAAGTAATAAATTGAATAAGCCAAGTTGTAGGTGCTTTGTCTTCTCTAGGATTGCATATATGGAAGAGTGATGAGAGAGATAATCTGCCTTTTTCGAACGCATATCTCTTGCCATTCTTATCTGATACTTGCATACTGCTACAATCTCTAAGATTGAAGTCTTTCAAATGTCATACTACAGGCGATTGCCAGATGTTTATATCCGAAATCGTATTAGAAAGTAGGTTATTTATTTCATATGCGACAATCAGTACTCAGTTGTAGTATAAATTCAGAAACATAGATTGCAATGATTCGAACATGTGTGTCAACTGAAGGGTGTACGAATTCGTCACAGGCTTATGTGGCGACCTTTTATCTGGAAGACACAGCGAATAGCTCTAACAAACGTGAATCAATATCATATAACGCAATATGAAAAATGGAAGACTAACATAGTCCAAGGATGTTTGTTTCAGTGTTTCAATCAATCGCTAACTGTGGCGTGATTTTACGAAGAATATTGGAAGTTCTATAACATCAGCAGCAACGTTTTAGTTCTGAAGTGGCACTTTCACTGAGCGCATTCTATGACTGATAAAGTAGAAAATATTTGATGAATTGGATATATACAAACCAACACGAAATAGGCACTGTGTCTAATAGAGTAGCTAAGTTATTCAATTACTGTTATTATTCATAACTTTCTTGGATAAATAAAATTCATAGCTCAGTTTTTTTAGTTCGTTTTGATTTTTCGAAGTTAATTTTATAAAATACACGTATTTAATATCATAGTAAATCTCCTAATAGTTAATAAGAGTATATTCATTTTAATCTAATAATTCTCTCAATAGGACTATTGACACAAATCACTTAGAACATTAATACAAACTTATCATTACATTTTTCTTTTACTCTGTGTATTGACTCAATTTGAATTTGAAAGATCAATTGTAACATCAGTTGTTATATTTACTGGTTGATTTTTAATAAACAAAATTTGAATCCATTTAACTAATCCAAACCTTGGAATATTATACTTTCGTACCTAATTTCTTTCGTTTTAACTAATTGTAATTGCATCTTAAAACATAGCAACCGTTTGTAAATAAAGAAAACATTATCTTTCAAGTAACAATTAAAAAACAAAGTAGTTGAACCAGAAAAAATCAGAGGGTAATAAAAAATAAGGTAAAATATTAAGGAATATTGAACTTACATTAATTTTTTTAATTTCTTTGTGACGGTTTATAATTGTCTGTAAATAAATATTTAGCCCTTAAATAGAATAGACATCTTTGTTGAAAAATATATATTAATCATATATCATATAAATAGCCCAAGAGGCTGACGGTTTTAAATAAATAAATTAAAATAAAATAAAAAAAGAATTTATATTATTTATATATTAATTTTTCCCACTAGAAAACTTGAAAATAAAATCAGAGAGTAACAAAATTATAAGGTTTCCGAACTAGATATAGGGTAATATTGAACTTACATTCGATTTTTTTATTTCTTTGTGGGGGTTTATATTTGTCTATATATTTAGTCTTTAAAGAGAATAAATGTTATTGTTGAAAAATATATTTTATTCCTATTACATAAATTATTTTACCATTTTCTGTTAATCCACATCTCTTGGCAATATCGATAATAGAAATTTATTTTATTTATTTTATTACCAAGTTTATTTATATATATATATATATATATATATATATATATATATATATATAAGATAATATGCTTATTGAAGGGGCATAATATTAATATTGGAAGATCAGACAGAATGACCTGAAACTGAGCTAAAAATGACTGGTCATAAAAATATAGCACCATATTTATTTCATTCATATATCAACATAACAATGTAAATTGCTGTATATAATGAATATTTATGACTATAACTTTTCACCTAACTTTAATAAATATATCAGACACAAAATAATGAGACACACACCTTGAAAAATATATATTGTCATAATCCGAAAGTTATGGGCGATTTTGAAACTTTTATTTTTCGTACTTGGATCGAAAATCCTATTTATGTCTCGGTAATTGTTTCGAAAACCTCGCTTTAATATAATTAATTTGTTTTTTTTTTAGAAAGGGATCGAATTATAAAATGTATTGATACTTACTTTTGGACACGTATCCAGGATTTCGTATAATATTGGGTCGTTGTCGACCAACACCTCGTGCTTGTATCTTCCCTCTGCAAAAGAAACATTAATCTGTAATACAGCGTTGTTGATTTAGGTTGATACATAATGTATATTTATTATAGATATTTGCGTTTTAGAAAACGTTTTTTTATTCTAATTTGCTATAGTTTAAAAATTACAAAGTACCTATTGTACTATAGGCACCTTTGGGCTTAACGTTTATTGCACTGTTTTTAAAGTACTGACTTTTGCTTATAACGTCCCTGGACTAGTTCAAATGGCTTTACTCTCTCTAAGGCTCTAACTAAGCCATCGTTGTCTAGGAAAGAAAATCCCGAATATACTTACTGATGTTTAGCTTTAACAGAATCCATTAGTCCCAATACACGTCCATGTGACATACCTTCTTGTACTTTTAATATATCAGTTATATACAACTCTAATATTTTTGAATATTGGTCATTTTAGTCATTTGCTTTATATCCTTATGTCCTTGTGCATTTATAGAAAACTTGAACAATATCTAAAAATATTACACAACAAGCTTTATTTTCTTCTAGGGTTTTTTCTATGACATTGGTGGTTCTCTTAACATTCAGTGGTAGCATGCTTATTTCCTGGAACCAAGTTGATGATTCGGAATAAAAGGTTTTTCCTCAATGATTTTATTATTTTCAATTACAGTTTTTTAAATAAGTTGAACTAAGTTTAACTATGCTGTATGATCATGAGGTGGTTTTGCTGGCTTACGAATTTTCATTATTTCAGCCACCTTCCACAGTTATGGTACAAATTGTAATCTGAATGAAGCATTTGCTATGTTAACGATCTTAATTAGTGCTTTTCTTGAAAGGTTATATTTTGCCTGTAATTAATTCAAAATCTGGGACGCCTTTTGCGCTAATACATTTTTTTAAATTTATTTGTTAATCTCGGTCAAAGTGAGAAGTGGAATTCTCATGCTTTTCTGTCTAGTATCACAAGGTAATGATTTAACGTCATCCAATATGATATATATATATATATATATATATATATATATATATATATATATATATATACTAGATTATTCAATATAGGACTGATATGAATAATTCATATATATTCAGCTCGTACAATTAGAACAAATGGATTCTTCCGAAATGTCGTCAAAATATTCGAATTATTTGCATCAAAAATATCTTTTGTACAATAAAGAGGTGTAGATGCTAATATATCTAACTTTTTGCTCAAATGATTCATCGAGTTCTTTCTCCGTACTCGCTAATCCTCGCACATTCGGCATTGTCATTCACAGCACCTTTCTAGTAAAAACTAGAAATGATAACTGAAAAACAGTTTGTCATGTTTTTTGTGTCCTTTGCCTTTTATATTGTTGAATTTGTTTTGTCTTATGTTTTTCCATTTTTTTATTTCGCTTCATATTTACCTGTCCCTCTCGTCATCACAATCTCCCTCTCTTAATTTATTACCATTTTAAATATCTCTCTCCCTTCCTCCTCTTGTTTCTCTTTTTTATCCTTCTGCATCTAGCGTGGCTTTATTTCTTATTTTTCATTCTGGTCCTTAGACACTTGTCCTCGTTAATATACTAATAGTAATTTGTTAAGGTTTAACTACTTCTTCACCAGTTTTTGATGTTATATGACTCTGTACTCATGCTGCATTACATGAAAGTCTACTTGCTATTCTTCAATTGGTTCAAAGACAGTTATATATAAAAATTTCAAAATTATTCTCTATTTCCCTTTCCATATTTGGACTTCATTTAGACTTCGCACTCCTTCCAACCTGCATACGGTTTATTCCTTGGTCCGTAGTACATTCTTTATATAACAGAGTATTTATGTCAGTTTAAAATTATAGTGTTGATATTGTTAAATGTCATTGAGACCAATTTGTAATATTACTGACAGTTAATCTTGCTATGTTTTTGGGGACGTTTTCTATGGTTATATATTTTGATTTATTTAATCATCCATCGATACAGTCTTTTTTATTATAGACTCTAGAATAAATATTTGGCAATACTGATGGGATTTTTTCAAATAACGCAATTTAAATTATATTGCTTCCTGGTTGTGACTAGGTCAATCACATTTGTACACCATGTAAACATATTCGTCACAGTATCTTTATGATGTTTAGTTTATATTCAGAGTTGTTAATGTATGTTCTATGAGATGATGTCTGTGAACTATAAATAGGAGTAGTTTATTCTAGTTGATAACCTAGTTTTATAAATGCTCACATTTAAGTGCAAAATCTCCTATATTAATTTTCTTGACAGCCCATCACTAAGTAGAACGCACAATTCGTTTGATTCAGTTAAACTAATGACGAGAAAGACGGGAGAATGTCAGAAAAAGACATTTATATTGTTAGGAAATATTATGGTTTTAGAACAAAAATTTGACTGTACTTAAATTTATCTTCTTTATTTAACTGGTAAAAAATATTTGATATTTTAACTTGATAATAATAGGTGTATGAATCGAGGCTCGTCATATTCATACATTAAACTTACAGATTTTTATAATTTTTGTCTATAGATTCAGTAGAATAGAATGTGATGTATGTCTTCAATTTCTGCTCTATAACTTCATATAACGGCTCAATTACGTTGAGGTCTGACGATTGTGCTAACTTTTTTGGTTTTGTGTATGGATGTATTATCATCTTGGAATATAGCAGTGTTTAGTCACTTCATCATTGTCGATCGCCGTAATCTGGTCAGTAATGAGAATGAAATAACCAGCTGCACATCAATATATTGTCCCTATAATGATAACGTAACCTCCTTCCCTCTGATCATAATAAACTCTATAAACCCTAAAGGGTTTCAGTATTCTATGAACGCTTGCTTTATGAAGCTCTCGCTATTGCATTGCCTTCTGTTATAAAGGGTGTCGTTCTTCCATACGGTAGTTTTTGTTGTTTGGCCACAATGCTGTTTAATGCTCTTCGTTCTCTATCATTTAACTTTGAGTTTCATCTACTATTCTCTTTCACCGAGGATGTGTCTTGTGCGTTTTGTCATAACCGTGGATACACATTACCGTTCGCTCGTAAAAGGTTCATCTAAATGATCATCGATCGCTTGTTTTAACCATCGCAAAACAGCACATACACTAATATTTAACCTACAAGACTTAGCATGTTAACTAAGATATGCAACAAGATGTTTAAAATTGCTGACCTGTATATATTACACGTCGTCAATATGTGCCTTTCGAAAGTTTTAAATTCGTTTTACAGTCAGACAATATTTTCCTGCAAATGTGGTCTGTTTTCAAACGTCTGCGTAATTCTTCAAAATATTATAATTACGGGTTATAAACTGTCAAAGTACAGAATAGTACATTGGGTCACTTATGGCAGGATGATAATAAATGTAGTATAAAGACAACAAAAGTTCATGGAAAAAGGTAAGTCCAAGGGTGAGTACCACGGAATAAACCATAACTTGTTTTTACAGTAGTTTGAAAATCAGCTTTTAATGAACTTGGAGGAACCATCAGTTATTGTTATATCCAATGAACCATGTTAGAGAATGAGCTATTTCAAATTGTTAATCGGTAAATATAAATGAAATATTTAATTTCATTTAATGTAATTTACTTTTTTAGAAATAGTCCTGAGAAAAGATACATGGTAGATCAGATTGCTGAACATTATGGCCACAGAGTATTATGTCTTCCTCCCTATCGCTGCATATTTAATCCAATTGAGTTGATATGGGGCATTGTAAAGAATTATTACAATAGACATTCAAGTCGAGGAGGATATTCAATCCTGATCTGCTTGGATTTATGGAAAGAGGCATTATTGGAAATAAACAGCTTAGTTATTCACTTGATAAGTGTTTCTGAAAGTGAGAGTGATTGATTAAAACTTTATGAATGTTGGTTTATGATTCAATGCTGAACAACTAAAGGTCAGTATTCAATTAATATACTTTAACTGTAGGAAATTTTATTATAGTGTGTGAAAGCTTTATGAGCATGATTGTTATTGTTCAGAATATACATGAACGTTTGGTTAAAATGTATGAGGAGAGAAATAATACTAACTGTTTTACAGATCTGGTAAATCCATTAAGGAGAATTCAGTAATTAAATATAGTTTTGTTAAGAAAGAGCTAAGTAGAAATATAGTTATATCAAAATGACTTTACAAGAAAACATTGCATCGAATGAAACAAGTACTAAGCGTAAAAAGAAAATATGCTAATGAAATTAAAATACATTACTCAGATATACAATTGATATACAAAAACTCAGATTTTCTGCGGTAACATTGCGGCGTTTTGACAGGTCACGTGGGTACACTGCTGTTTTGAATTGACTATATAATCCATGCGTTTGGCATACCACTGTACAACCATTTTATGAAACAGTCCTCTTACAAGCATTTGTTTTTGAATGATAATATTCATCTAGTACCTATGCCAGTTCAGTATGAATATTTTCAGGGGGAAATTTAAAAAAAATACTAGATTGCATTTTTACGTCTATACTAATAATGATGAACTTATATGCAATGGAAATATTTCCTACAAATTACGATGAAGTAAAAAATAATAGTGCTTTTTGGTATTTTGTATTTTGGTATTTCAAAATGCAGGTTTTCCATGTCTCCACGTAAAGTTCCTCAAATAAATCCCCCTTGACAAGCTGTCGTTAATTTCAAAAACTCATTATCTCGGCGGAAAAAGTAAAACGTTGGAATTGTAGACAGTTTTAAATTGTTATTGGGTGTATTTAAATTAGATGAAGATCTCAGCTGAGTGTACGTATTTAACGTCGAGTTAAACGTGTACATTTATTAAATTAACTCGCTAAGCTTCTCCTGACATTGATTATTTCATTTATGTAGGTCATTGCTTTAACAATGTATTTATATATAATAATTAAATACGCTCATATATATGTATAATATAAAGTCGTTAAGATTATTGTTATTGAAAAATAGTTAAGAGATATGTAGGATATATACTTAATATGCTATATAACATATAATTATAAATACAGGCCAAAATAGTATGACCATCTGACATATACTTTTCTAGTCACCCTTGGTTTTTCATCAGCACCAGTTTTATAACACTGAATTTTCGATTTCTTGTAACAGGACATCCGTCAATTGCTTTAATGATTTTGGATGTGAAAATATATTTATCACTCCCAATAACCCCGATCAATTATGTTCGGGACTGGCGATTGTGCTATCCATGGATGACGTTTGATGATGTTCTGATGCTCCTCAAACCAAGAATGAAGCCTTTTGGCAGTTTATTTACTATTACATTGAAATAACAGGTCAGTTGAAGAGTCCCCGGCCTACCATAATAAAGCACATTTTGTTGGCAAAATTAGTGTTTTTATTCAACATAATTCCCTTCAAGGGTACATACACTGATTATAGCGACCCTCCAACTTTTCGATACCATTTTTGTAATAACGATTTGTCCTTTGCTTCAAAAGAGGCTTCAGTTTCGGCGATCACCTCGTCATTCGACGAAAGTTTCTTCCCAGCTGGCATTCTTTTGAGATCTGTGAACAGGAAATAGTCGCTGGGGGCCGGATCTGGAAAATACGGTGGATGAGGAAGCAACTCGAAGGCCAATTCATGGATTTTTTAGACGGTGCATTGTCTTGGTGAAGCAGCACTTTATTTTTCTTCAAATGCGACCGTTTTTCGGCGATTTCGTTCATCAAGCGGTCCAATAACGCTATGTACTGGTCACTGTTGATGGTCCTTCCTTTTTCAGGGTAGTCAATGACAATTATTCCATGCGCATCTCAAAATACAGACGCCATAACCTTGCCAGCCGACTGTTGCGTATTCGCCCGATTTGGAGCGGGTCCATCGTGTGCAGTCCATTCGGATGACTGTCGATTGGACTTCGGAGTGAAATGATGGAGCCATGTTTTATCTATTGTCACATATCGACGCAAAAACTCGGGTTTATTACGCTTGATCATCTTGATCAGTGACCTCGCGCGGCACCCACTTTACACAGAGCTTTCTCATACCCAAATATTCGTGAATGATATGAGGTACACGTCTAGTTGATATCTTTTGAGAGTCAGATATTTCATTCAGTTTCAATTTACGGTCATTCAAAATCATTTTGTGGATTTTTTTAATGTTTTCGTCGGTAACAACCTCTTTTGGGCGTCCACTGCGTTCACCATCTTCGGTGCTCATTTCACCACGTCTAAACTTAGCATACCAATCCTTGATGGTTGATTCTTCTGAGGCGGTATCCGGAAACTCGGCATCAAGCCAAGTTTTTGCTTCAACTCTATTTTTCCCCTTCAAAAAGCAATATTTTGTCAACACTCGAAATTCCTTTTTATTAACAAAATTTACTTCACTCAAAATGCTGTAATTCACAAACTAATGATCCAACAGGTGTGGTATTTATACACGCATCTTTTGAGTGTTAGGGCTATCTAAAAGACATGTGGATTTAATTCTAGTAGCGCCATCTATCTGTCAGGCTAGGACCTTTTCAATTGACCTGTTACGACAGTGCTTGATAACAATACGCTAGCCATAATAAGAACTTCATCAGTGAGATGATGGTGATGTTTAAACAATATTTCTCGAATTAGTGTTGCGTCCGTTGTCTGGTTGCAATTCTTTTTAATGTTCGTCGGTCTCTATCTGTTCCACTATTGTCTATTTCACTATTTCTCTTCGTGGATGATGTTTTTCCAGGTTCTGTACATTCTGATACTGTTGCTCTGAAAACGTTAATTAACATCTGAGAAATCACACATCTTTGCTTGTTTCAACCGTCGCCAAACACAGTGTATAATAAACTGAAATGTAATCTACAAGATTGGATATATTAACTGAGCAATGCATACATTATTTATACGGAAGATGTCCCTTATTGTATAGAGTTCATATTATTTTGTCTATCTGCTGTATATTATTATACATAAGTTGTCAGTGGCGTGTGTATATTTAATTTTTATTATATAAACAAAACCAGTTCATATTTTCCATTTGTCGGAATTTCAGTAGCAACACAGAATATATATTTAAATATCCAATTAAATCCGCAACAAAGGAGCATTTAATGGATATTGATGCTTTAGTAAATCAAAATTTTATTATTGGTTGTAAATGTTGCACCGTTTATATTAAAAACCTTTATAGTTGTTTTCAAGGTTTTGTTTTTAGTTTATTGTTTTACGAAGTCTTTGTTTCAGTTTTAACAGACACAGTAATATCAACGGCACGTGAAATAAATCATATATATTTATAGGCATATTATTATTATGTTACTTTGAAATATAAGTTTTAATTTGTTGTTAAATCATAATTTTTTGAACATATTGACTGGAGGTTTGTAAAATTTCCAAGTTCTTAGACATATAACTATAATTTTAAATCGTTTATATATTGAGCATGTATTTATTTGTTTATTAATGGAAAATTGTATAATACTCGACTTGAGATAGGTTATTTTAATATGTCCTTGGCAGAACCTATCATCATTGTCTGATATATTAAAGAACAAGGTCCTTTAATTTTTGTCTTACCCATTTCCTTAGATCTACCTAGTACATTATTATTTTAAAAATAATTTGTTACTATCGTTCTGTTATACCTGCATCAATACAGAACATAACTTTCACATAATATATTTCAAATAAGTAATTACTATATTCAGTCGTTAGTTTTTTGACTGTCGACTGTTTCGACTGTTTTCAGTCGATAGTTCCCAACACTACTCTTAAGATTAGTTTTGTGTAGTCCAATATAAGTTTATTTTGCGAAATACATACTGATGTTTGTAAGTTAGTAGTTACTAATTGATGGTAATTACTATTTTCAGTCAAATACACGGTTCGACTGTTTTTTCAATTCGTGATGTCAGACGAAGACGAAACCTTTCCTTCGGAGATTTATACGTATTCCTTTACGTACTAACTTTAAAAAAGAAAAGGAAAATAATAATTACTGAACACTATTAAAATGCGATTAATAATTTCATTTTAAATGAAGTAAAATAGCTTTTATATTTGAATGTTATGTGGATCTGTAAATAGGAATGGAATTTTTCTATGGAATAGAATAATACCTCATAAATATTTTATAGTATTTTAATATGTTAATTGCTATTTCAAAATAATATACTGTAATAAATATAGACAATAGAATAGAACTTAAACAAAACCTAAAAACTAAAGATGTACAATAACCATAAATACTAAATAAAATTAAACATATACTTGATCATAGAAAAAAATGCTTTTTTAAATAAAGTAAATGCTTTATTTATTATTGAACGGAAATATTTATTAACAAAAATATTACCTATTATTGCCATAAAAACAGTCAAAATTATTTTACTGTTTATCATTCATCAAACTATATATATTACATATAAATCTATGTAAACATAAGTTGGGTACATTTTTGTCAAGGTCGCGGCTAGGACGACGGAGCCAGAACGTTAAAAATCAGTCGAATGAAACTAGTAGAACCAAAAATAGTAACTAAAAGTAGACGACTGAAACAGTCGATAGTAAATAGTGATAAAACCAGTTGGATCGAAAATAGCGATTGAAAACAGTCACTGGTAAAAAGTAGTAAAATCAGTCGAACCAAAAATAGAGACTGAAACAGTCGATAATAAAAAATAGTCAATTACTAAACCGTCGATAGTCGATTTTTGGTCGATAGTTCCCAGCACTAGTTAAGAGTAACGGAGATAAGAGTATGAGCTTTGTACTATATATAGCTTTATGTGGTTTGGTTCGCTTCAACCTTCTGATGTCTTGCTTATTGTCGAGTAGTTGTACTTGCTTCTACGTTATTTTATTTTAGAATCTTTCTTTCATGTATTAAGGCGAAATTTTGGACAGTTTCGTAAAAAACGTGTCTATTAATTTCCTAAAAGGAAATACGTGTCTTTTTCACTGAAATATAGATTGTAAAGACTATAGATGGGATCCTAACTTGTTTTTGTAATGCTTTTGTATCTCCAGTAAATAGAATTAACTTAACCTGACCGTAATATTGACAATCCGCCGCACAGTACCATCTCTTTCAGTACAAACAGCCGATATCCTATAGGAAACGCTCCGTAAACAATACGTAACACCAGACCCCGAAAAACAAAACAAAACCGCATACTTCCAAGCCGGTTTCGGATTTTGTAACGGTATTTCGTGTTGAAGCGATTTATCGGTGGCGCACACTCGAAGTGAAATATGAAGTATTTAAAATACCGCTTGTATTATGAGCCGTCTCATTGTGTTGTGGTCGTGGCGACGATATTAGTTTTATTTTGGTCCGCACTATATTGTAACATCGCATTTGTCACTTTCTCGGACGTTTATACGGAAAATTATTTTCGTTGTGAATGCATTAGGGAAACTGTAATGATAGTGTTTACGACTGAAATTGAAACGGTTGCTTTATAATTTTACGTAAAATATTACTACAACATTTTAACATATTATCAATGTTGATTTACAAGACCACACATACGTTTTAAAATTATCATTTTTTTGGGGCCTTTAATAAGGTCTTGAACCAATGAAATAAATTTTAATTTTTTTACCAATTTAAAAGTTATGAAATATGAATTAATATATGAAGAATTATTAATTTTCTAAATAATTCCGTTTCAACCTTTAGTAGTTTAGTTTGAGTTTTAGTACATTTAGGCTCTGATATATAACAAAATTTTAATATAAATAAAATAATTGAACAAATATTCTATTAAATATAATTTATTCTAACATTATAGTATATCATAGGTTAGAGTTGTTTTATTATATATACATTGAGCTTCTTTCCACACTAGTATCGGTAGGGTTCTAGACGCATTTTTGTATGTAGTGGTATCTCCCGAAGGGCTAATCCACTTAATTAACACTTGTATATCTGAGTAATGTATTTTATTTTCATTAGAGAGCAGATTTATGTTTTACGCTTGGTTCTTCTTTCTTTCGATGCAATTGGATTAAAAATGAAGTGATAGGAAGGGAGACATAATACTCTGTGGCCATAACATTCAGTAATCATGTCTACTATGTATCTTTTCTCAGTCTTAATTCTAAAAAAGTAAATTACATAAAATGCAATTATTACTTTATTTATATGTACCGAGTGATAATTTGAAGTAGTTCATTCTTTAACATGGTTTCTTCAAAACTTCTTTTATGTACTTTAAGACATTCCTTAATTGCAGCCTTTGTTGATTATATATATATATATATATATATATATATATATATATATATATATGTGTATATATGTATATATGTATATATATATATATATATATATATATATATATATGTATATATATATATATATATATATATATATATATATATATATATATATATATATATATATATAGTTATCGTGCATTGTACATAACAATAACTGGTGGTTCCTCCAAGTTCTTTAAAAGCTAATTTTCAAACTACTGCAAAGACAAGTTATGGGTCATTTCTTCATGGTTGTCACCTTTGGACCTAGAGAAACACTAATTCTGCACTAGGAATAAAACTATTCCTGTTTCCAGCATGAAGAACCATATGTCTGCAATGAATAAATGTTATGACTAACAATACATTTACCTATTTCCATGAACCTTTGTTGTCTTTATACTATATTTATTAGCATCTTGCCATGAGCAACCCAATGTACCATTCTGAAATATTCATGGTTCTTTTAAATATATCAATTGATATAATTCTTCCTTGATTTTGTTATATGTTTTTAAACATTGTATTCTTTTAAAAGCAATATATGGAACTTCCATCAAACCCCTTCGTGGGTTATCTTTACACCACTTAAATCCTATATTATCTAACAATGTATGAACGGATGTTCTACATTTCTCAAATAGCTGTATATCTTTTGGATCTTTATGGGTACCTTCCAGACTAACAATTTTCTCTGAAATAATTGTATGAAATTATGTTTGGATTGAAAAACTACTTACTGTTTTATACATTTCGTATATTTGATCTCTGAAACACCAAGATTGATTTTGATTCGTCACTTGTTTCGCATAAACATGGTTTCTTTTTGGGGTTATATTGCTTGTTGTTAATATATATATATATATATATATATATATATATATATATATATATATATATATATATATATATATATATATATATATATGATAGCACTATTAAGGCAGGTAAAATGAATTACTAATTATAATATATAAAATCAAGTGTAAAATCATCAAGTTATATCATAAATAATCATATTAAGGTTTTTTAACTAATAACATCCAATGGCTATCCTAAATTAAAATAAGCTGTAAGTCAGTAATCTAAATATAATACCAAAAATATTTTATTTCGATTGTTTTGTCATCAATTCAGATTAAATACTTTGACCACTTTGTCCTTCATATCAGTGATTTCGAAAATATAGTATATAAAAACGTCTGTTATTTATATACCTTCTTAACCTTGGTTAGTTAAAGATAGCCACTAAAAATACATAGAATTTTTTCCTTTCTCTATTTGTTATTGCTAAATGTATTGAGAAATTTGAGATTTGATTAACGTGAGGCTGATATGAATTTTCATATTATCGAAGTGTTTAAATTAAACCAGTATACAATATTAGATTAGTTACGGACCAATGGCTACTTTTATATACACTTTATAAGAGGAAATAAGGAATTATATTTATTTAAGCTAGGTAGTTTAGTAGCTAGTAAGCTTCTCAAACTGTCAGTAACATTTTGTTCACTGTCCATTATTAAAGATATCCTTCTTACAACCATCGGCTTCGCGGATTTAGACTTTGTGATTCAATTTTTCTGCGCATATCTATTTTTTATCGCCCGTTCCTTTATCGAATGTATCTGTTCGAGTGTTTATTGTTTCGTGTTTTGTTTAACTATTTTTATTTCTTTTCCCAACTTGTATTTCATCCGTATTATCTGAGTCCTTATTTTTCTAAAATTTGTATTGGACATAGTATATAGTTCCTATATTTTCATATATATACATATCCTGATTTACGATTACCATAACTTCTGAACCATATGTTGATGTTCTATTAGTCTGTTGGAAATGCATATTTCCATTATAACATATTTAATATATTTACTAACTGTTTTGTTAACTTAGAGCATAACTATTACTGATATATACGTTTGAATTGTATACTAATTGTTTCATACATTTTATGTTTCCGAATAATATTAACACTAATTATTATTTTGGAATGACCTAATTTATTAAGAAATACAACCTTTTATCAGATTATGTCTGAAGTATTGTGTTACAGGAAGGAGAACTATAAAAATTAGATATAAGAAAATTTCTAATATTTTTAGGTTATTTTTTATAAATTATAGTGTCGTCAATTTGTGATTGTTAAAAATTATACTGAAAATTTACCATAGTGTTAGTGTTAATTGTTTAGATTGTCTTTTAGATGTACAGCTAATACTAAGCAAATTAATAGTAAGCAACAGCTGCCACATCTGTGGCTTTAAGCACGCGCTTACAAGGGAATTCATTCGGCTGAACAATAGTTGGTAATAAAGAAGTAGAATTGGCGACTAAAAATGTTTCGCTTGGTTGGCAAGTTAAGGATACGGAAGAAGTGGATCTTAGCGTTGATAGTAACATTTTCTCTCTTCCACACGCTCCGTCTTTGAGGACCAAAAGCTTCTTACAGCTTGGCCAATTCGGAAGAAAGGAAAGAAAGAAAGGTGTATGAGCTAAAGAGAGAGCTATAATAAAAATTAAAGAAACATTTTCTTTTCCTCTGGTAGTACCTTTATACGTCACTATTACGTTTTCTGTATATGTTAGCTGTAAGAAAACAGTTGACCTAGTCCATCGAGTGCTATTAGAAACGTATGGTGAACGTACAAGTACATTAATAAAGCCGTCGTATTCGAATGGTCTTAGAATATAGAATAACGGCTTAATACCAATACCCTTCCTTCATGTGACAATAGTAAAATAAATGTATAGAACTTTACGTGCATGTCTTTTTTCGAGATGAGATTATTTCAAATACTACCACCACTTTAAACAAAATCTATATATGCACTTTTTACAAAAAAAAATGTAAAATTTATAAAAATACACTCAATATTAATTCATTCTCTATATAAATAAAAGTCGAATAACTATGAATATTTTTAAGCGGCTATATTCTACAATTGAAGGTCGGCAACCGTGTTAAAAAGCCTTAAATAACAACTCAAGGCTGTACCATATATACAAGGTTGTAAACTCACCTGTTTTATGGTCATACTCTCCAATGTACCTTCTGGTCAAAAATCTCACGGACAGCGCTAAAAATAAAAGAAAAAAATGTAAATTTATAAATAATATAGACGCGCTACGAATATTAAAAATAAATAAAACAATTTCGGCGATATCCGATGTAGTACAATTTTCTGATTGTATGAAAAACTATAGTCTCGTTATGTTGTACATACGTCATCCAAATTTGTAATGTCAAAACGTCGCAATATTGAACTCAAGAATTTTGCATACGTCTGACAACCAAACGACTTTGACAGGTTCATTCGTTTACGCGTTCGAACTAATCAGACAGTATTGTGTATTCTTTTAACTTGAACTAAATGAGAAGGAAAATATTGTCTGATTCTGAAATTAATTTACAAATTGCGGCAGGCATTACAGTAAACATCTTGATGACGTATGTACAAAAGAACTTTGAATAGACTATAGTATATAATTGATACGTTCTGCCTATGCATATTACGATAGTATACATCTGGTTTATTATTTGCTAATTCTACGGTTCTGTTTTCATTTACTTGTTAATTTCTTGAACATTTCATGAACTTTAAGGAAAAAATTACAAAACATTATTTTTTTATTTTTTTAAATTTACTGTAACAAAATTCATTCGAAAGTGTAATTATCAATAAAAATTGTAAGATATAGCCTATCTAACAATGAGTGGAATTTCATGACGTCGGTACCTTACAATGTTGCCGTACTAACTTACAATTTTGTTTACGTTTTCAGCTTTGTAACTCTAATGTTTCGAATAAATTTTAAACATTTGACAGCGGTGTTGTACCTGTACCAACACCAATCGAATTTTACAGAGTGATTTGGTTACATGTTCCGACGCATCAGACAGCATTTTGTTTCTTTTTACCTAAAGTAAAATGCAAAGGAAAAAACTCCGTCTATAAAACATTTTGCATTTTTACACACTACATTTAACAGTATATACGACGTCATCTATGACGTGTATTGGCTGTTTTATTGGAATAACTATATACGAGATGTGACAATATCAACAAAATTACCAGCATAGAGTAATACATACATACAATAATTCCCAAAGCTCACATAATGACATGATGTAAAATATAGGCTTTTAACCTACGCCTCTTGGCAGGGTATGTTACGTTAATTATTAATACCATGACTACTGGTGGTTATTAAAAATATAATGTGTAAGCATATATATTAGATATAAATATTTAAGGAATGGGTACTGACACTGTTTCAGACGATATTGTACAGCTCTGAGATATTAAAACTATATAGATGCTACTAAATGGCAAATAAAGTTAGAAAAGGAGATTCCATATATACAAGGAGCTTTTAGAGCATTTTAGTGGCATGGGGAATCCAAATAAATCATAAAGAAATACTATGTGAATATACATATAGCAATTAAGAACAGTAATGACACGTGTATCAATATATGTCTGTCTAAAGTTGTAAATTTGTTTTACTGTCAGTCAATATTATCCTTCTCATTTTATTCTGTTTAAAAAGAGATAGAATTCTGTTAGAGTTTTCGTATGTAACAGAAAGAGCCTGCAATATTTGTCCGTTTTTCAAACGTCTGCAAAATTCTTCAAAATATTATAATTACGGGTTATAAATCGGCAAACGTTGTTTTAACTCTTTGTTTTAATTAATTGCAAATCGCCCGGGTTTTTTTAATATTTATTGCGCGTTGCAGCTGCACTGAATATTAGTACTAAACTTAAAATTAGTATAAAACAATATAACCCTAAATTCACCTAAAAGAAATCGTGTTTATGCGAAACAGGTGGCGAATCAAGATCAGCTTGGTGTTAGGTGTATCAGAGATCAAATATACGAAATGTAAAAAACAGTAAGTAGTTTTTTCAACCGAAATATAATTTAATACAATTATTTCAGAGAAAATTATTATTCTGGAAAGTATCCATAAAAGCCAAGACATATACAGCTATTTGAGGGATGTAGAACGTCCCTTCATACACTGTTGAGTAATATAGGATTTAAGTGATGTAAAGATAACCGACGAAGGTGTTTAATGTAACTTCCAGAGATTGGTTTTAAAAGAACGCAATTTTTAAAAACATAACAAAATCAAGGAATAATTATTATATCAATTTATATATTTAAATGAGACATAAATATTTCAGATGATACGACCATATTCACATCTGTATTTATACTCTATAAGGAGCAAACCGTTTCGACATATTATTTCTCTTTTTCGTGTAGTTCTTTTTTGCTGGTGCACTTTGTTTAATAATGCTGCTCGATTTATTTGTACAAATCTTCTGACAATTTGAACCAAAAATTATATTAGGTCCTTCTCTGGTTATTTGGATGGCCGAGCTGGGCTCGTTGAGAATTTGGAAATTTCTCTGTGATTCTAATTTCAGTGCCTCTTCAATTTTTTGGCGTAGTGTAGAATCACCTCTAATTATATAATCAATATATGAAGAAGTCCTACATATGGCAAGTAACGCATCTAAGTCGAGCATTCTTAAAATGCAGCACCACAATTCTATGGGTAACTGGGGAATAATAGCAAAAGATACCAAAGTGCATGGAAAAAACTTATACATTTTCGGATGTTTGTAAACCAATGTTACTGGAATAATGATACATACGCCTATTTCTGGGAACATATATAGTGCGAGATGTGCATGGGACCGTGAAAAAATCACTCAAGTGTAACATGAGATACTGCTACATCTTGACCTTAATTGATGTTTATATTTATTGTCTGATGCTATGTCTTAATTTATTTGATAAAAGTGATCTACTTTTTCTTTAACATATTGGTTAACTCAGATATTTGCATTCCTTCAGACTTTACATTATTTTAATTACATTTATCAGTTGTTCTATATATACTAATGCTTTATTTATTGCCTTGTGCTAACTAAGTTTTATGCCATGGTAATAAAATTTCAACTGAATCTTGTAAAACTTTTAATTTATTTGCTAAGTTCTTTCTCCGCGATTTTCACTGATTTCACACTCAATCACTGATTCATTATGTAATTATTGAAAACTTCATACATAACCAAACACTAAATTGAAACTTTATTAATTTTATTTAAATGCGTATACGCTCAACTATCCAGTAATACAACACACCTTGTTCTTGTTCACTTCCCGGTAGTCGTCATATCTGGAGTAAGTTACGAGCTTGTCATCTCGCACTGCAAGGAATCGAACGTCAATAATAACTTTTCGGAAGCTAAAGACGAACAATTAGAGAGGCCGTCGAGGTCCCGTGTCATCAGGTCCGCATCAACGATTAGTTTTTTCGCCTACTTAATAACTGGCGTCATATAAACATGTTGAAAAGATGGGTTTGAAAAAATAAATAAGTTCCCATGTGTTTTGATATTTTTATGGATAAAGCTGAATGAAATTTTGGCTAGCTTATTATTGTAGAGTAGAATAATAATCACTTTAATCCATTCAGATTAGTTTACGCAATTTTAATCAATTAATATCCAACGCCTTTCATAGATTTTTATTAGGTGCTTAGTTACTAATGCCATTATGTTACATACTGCTGTATTAAAAAAAATTGTAAGACGTAAATATCATGTTATTGCTCATTGTAAACATCTGCGAACATTATTAGTAATTCGAGCACTTACTATGAGTGGAGCCCTTACCCTTATTATTTTCTTCCTAACTTTTGTGTTGTAAATTAAAATCACTTTTCTGCCAGTATCCTATGTTGAAGTACATTTCGAAAAATAAATAAGCCATTTGCATCTTCTTTAATAATAATGTTTAAATCATAATTATCATTCAAGGTTCCCGCAATTGTTCCAAATCATCCCGCAGTAACAACAGCAACACATTAGTGGAGAAATTCAAAGAATTTTGGGAAATGCCGACTAAGGCTTCAAAACAATAAAGATGAAAGTAATACTATAGACATTAAATCCGTGATTTCGCAGCAAGATTTAATAATGTCCACCTTAATATGTTATAAATAGTAAATGAAAAGACCGAGAAGTTAGCAGAAAGCAGTTTATTAACTGACACTAAAATAATTAATAATTTAACATCTATTAAATGTTGTTAAGAAATCTCAATGTACATAAGTATGCATTAGCCAAATTGAGAATACTATAGGGTTATTTTGGCAAAATAGTCACTGTCAAATAAAAAATATTTAATAATTCTATTATTAGTACGAATAATGGCATGTGTATTTACTGACTATTAATAATAAACGAAATAAATGTATCTCTTGGACACATTGCCATACATCGGAGCCACGTTAAGCTGGTACTTATTACTTGAATGCTTACCCAGTCTTAGAACTAATTATTGGAAGCTTGACAACATTCTACATTCTTGGCAGTTTCTCTGCCATGTCTGTGCATCTCAACTAAACCGCACATTATCTATTATAAGGTATTAATTAATTAACTCAAATAATAACCAGATATATCACTAATATCAGGTAATATTAACCTAACTATTTTTTATATATATAAATAAATTATAATAGTAAAATAATACATTATAAAGTCAAGGGAAACAATTATTTATAGGATTAATGTTCACTATATAAATTATATATTTTATATAGTTTTTTTTAATTATTCTAGCTGTAGCTAATCTATTTTTTATATTAAAATTAAAAAATAATTCGTGATTTTTATATATAGCTATTTATATAACTAATTGAACGAATACTAAATTATCCATATCATTAAAATATGGGAGAATAGTTCGCGTTATCCAAAACAAATATATTGGAAGCCTGACAAATTTCGCATTCTTGGCACTGTCAATAACGTCTATGTCTATGAAGGAATTTTTAGAAAAAAATCAAAACAGTGAGACCCTTATCTATTTTCAGAAAAGAATTTGTTACGCAAGTGAAAAAAAAATCAGTCACTAATTGTTATGAAGATCTTGGTATTTGAATTACTGTAATTGAAATGCAAATGCATATTTGATATTTCTATTTCAAGTCTTTAAAAATAGATATAATTCGTATTGCAAATACTTATGACTTCAGCGTACATTTGAACATAAATACATTTAAAGTTTTATTAATAATGAATCCATTCTACGGAAAATAACGCTCATCCTTGAACTCTATCCACTAATATAAAAGATGTGTTCATATAATAAAAGCTTGACATTGGGACTGTATTTTCTATTTTAAATAAATATAGATAAAATGCTGTATTTTGTATATTATGTTTAAACTACAGGACTTATTTTGTATTTCTTATTTTAAATACATGCGAGATAGTATTTTGTAATTTGTATTTTAATAAATCCACAGCATTATTATGTTATAATTACATACAGCTTTGGTTCAGCACAGATTATGTCAAATTACGAACTAATAAATCACAATTAGTGAGAGGAATTGTGATTATGTTCTTCAGTTAAACTAAAACTGCGAGATATGTTTATAAGCGGTATAGTTATATAGTTAAAGATTCAGAGTTGAAGGACCAAACCAGTATTTCACAGTATCCATTTCGTTAAATATTGTAAATAAAAACCCATTTAAATTATTTGCTCATGAACAAAAATAAAGTAACTCAGTTTCCTATATCAAGTGTATGGTTCTGTTGCTTTTGTCTTGAAGTAAAAGTCCTAGATATTTTATGGATAAAAAAAAACTTAATAAATCCGATCATTAAAAAACGAGGTGACAACTAAGTTGTATTATGAACAGGAGTTTCCACAATATATTCAAGAGTTCGCTGTTCCATATTGCGTTCAACGTTATACCTATGTTTGTGATCTATCTTCTTATTGGCTGGTATGAGATATGTAGATGAGCATGTATAAGTCTTTAATATCTCACAAGGATCCAAAGGACTAACTAACCGAAAAATTAAGATAACAATTTTTGGACTGTTTACCTTACACGAAGGTTTCATATCATATAGTAGAGGTTTCATATTCAAAGTTTTTTAGTAATGCGTCATGGATATGTGACGTCGAAACATTGCAATGTTGCCGCATCAACTCTGAGTTTCAGGTCAGTTTGACTTTGACATACAATAAAATTCTAATCTAAATAAAATAATTGAAATTTTTTTTATCAAATATAATTTATTTTAACACAATAGTATATATATATATATATATATATATATATATATATATATATATAAATGCCGAAAACAATATATATTCAGGATCACAATTTCATTGCGGCTTTAATAGGGTATTTCGAAAAGGAACGAGATAATGGAGACCCCCTTTTGTTGGTAAATTCCGTTAGAGAGGTAATTATTAATGATATATAAATAATAGAAATCTCTAAAAAAGAAGAAAATATTTTTAGCGGGTTACTGCCGCGCTAAATATTAGTGTGCGTGATGTAAATACATCGCTTACAAAATGAAGTGGGTGACGAATCTCGACTATCTTAATATTGACTCTATTCGAGACCAAATATACGAAATGTATAAGAATATTAAGTACACAAACTACTTTATCGATATAAACATAATTGTCTGCCTAAAAAGTATACATGAAAGAGTTAGGGACATGCAGCTTTTTGGGGGATGTAACATATCTTTTCATACACTCTTACAGGGCATTTAAATATTAAATATCTAAAGATAACCTTCGCAGAGGTTTAATGGAAGTTCCAGACATTGCCTTAAAAGAAATTCAATTTTCAAAGACATAAAATAAGACCACGGAAGATAGACTATTTGAATTTGCGTAGCTTGATGAAACTTGAATTTTTCAAAATGGTTCATTGTGGCGCTCTTGGCAAAAGTTTAACAACTTGAATGCTCTATGTTGTTAATTCATCTGATTATTTCAACCCTCAGTGGTAACTTTTACACCCGTACTAACATAGTAAAATAATCACTTTGCACAAAACTAGATTATTTCAAGTTTAAAACATGTTTCTATTAAATAAGCCTTGAAGCTTTGAGCGGATGCAACAAGACCATAATATTTATGTTTTATGCGTGTAAAATTTGAGCAGCTTCCAATCGAAAGAAAATAAATTCCAATTACAGTGGCCAAAATTCGAGACGCGATATAACTACGTGTTTATGTACCCAGCGACGATTACAGAAGAATATGCCCAAGTGCACCGGAAAAATCGTCGACGATTTCCCAAATTTTTCGACATCAAAGAGCGACTGACCTAACCAAAATAAACCGATGCACTTTATTCTCGAGATTTGTTTTAAATAGGTCGAATTTTAAATATAAGCGGATTTTTCGGAAACATATTGATCAAAAAAATTTTAAGTACGACATGAAATCAATATATATGGAATATATGTTAGATACTACAATGCTAAGAGGTCAATTGAAGAGTCCCCGGCCTGACACATAGATAGCGCTACTAGAATTAAATCCATATGTTTTTAGTTAGCCCTAGCCCTCAAAGGATGCGTGTATAATTTCGACAGCTGTCGGATCATACCATTTTGAGTAAAGCAACTTTTGTTATTGTGAAATAAATGGATAAAAAGGATTTTCGCGTATTGATAAAATATTGTTTTTTAAAGGGAAAAAATACAGTTGAAGCAAAAACTTGGCTTGATGCCAAGTTTCCGGACACTGCCCCAGGAAAATCAACCATCAACGATTAGTATTGCTTATGTGGGATTAGGCTAAGCTAGATGGGCTAATCTTTTTCCTCCTTGATTTACCCAGTCGAATGTCTGGGAAGCTGGTGCAGGTATCTGTTAAGGTTTCGATCCTTGACTCTTTGTTGACAGGATGCTCCTTTTCACAGTTAACACACTTGGTTAGCGTTTTTCTGTCCTATTTACAAGATCTGGACGCATGCCTACAGGCTCGTTTCATGCACTTTGGGGCTCGATAGTTCCTGGAGGAATGTCCGTACAGCTGGCAGTTGAAGCATAGTGCCGGCTACCCGATGCCTCTTTGGAATTCAACTATTACTCTCTGGTCCGACAGGTGCTCGTCTCTGGGTATTAGAACCTGGATGAGTAGGTTGACGATTTCGGTTTTTACCATCTCTTTACGAGGGATGGATGGAATAATTTTTGCTGGAGTACTTTTTTAACTTGGTCGTGTGTTATCGATTCCAGTGGTCCTCCTATGACGCCATTGAGTTACCTCTCCTATAAGGATGCAAGGGAATGAAAAGGATACACGAGGATCTTGGCTGCCAGTCTGCAGTCCTCAGCGGTTTTGGGGTAAAAAAACACTCCTTCAGGTCCTGTCCTCGTGTTGCAGAATTCAATTTACTTTTTAAATATACAGACGAGTGCCCTATAGTTGGTTTAGTCTTGGAGTACTATCGCCGGGATTCTTGATTCGTTTTTTTGTGGTTTTGAGTTGGTCTGGGTTGGTGTGTTTGTATTTTCGGCATTATGTTACTTTTCCATGTTTCCATTCACTACATAAGGAAACAGTAGAATTTACCTCCCATTTTCTTGGTCCATTTTCTCCTGTGTTTGCTGTTCCTTCTCAATTTTCTTGATTTTATCTTTTAATAATTGAGTTTGTCGTGAGGCATCTTCGTTGCGGGTCTCTATTTGTTCATGTCTGGAAAGGGCTTTAATCCTTCCGTCCGTCGCTATAACTTCATCATTGAGTTGTTTGATTTGAACTTAGTAATTCACTGGTTGTTCTTGTCGTTTAATTTTCCATTTCGAAGAGGGCGATCTGTGATTTTAATATTTGTTCCCGTGTTAAGGTATGTCTACAGTTGATTGTGGCATATCTTCTGCTTTGTTTTCGGTTTCCATAGTGGATTGAGGTTCAGCTTTTAACTAAGGAACTGGGCCTGTACAAAGTAATCATTCGGAGGTAGCTAGGTACCTACCTATATTGGGGTATCGAAACTTTGTTGGGGGGTCGATTGGCCTCGATTTACATTTAATAAATGCCTAAATCTAATATCACTGAAATGGGAATGATGGAATCCAACGATATTACTCGAAAATTCGGTTTTGATAAACAAAGTCGCTGTCACTGTTCTTCGGAGTCATAACACATTTCATATATTTCATCGGATCGTCGCGGCCATGCATAAGAGATTAGAAAACTAATTTTAGCGCCCATTACTTCCGCTATTACAATAACCGTTTCGCCGCTGTCTGTATAGCGTTAATCGAGGATCCCTTGTATCTCGCGGCCATTCGTCAGATTACTCAATACATATGTCCCATTACTTCTCGATTTATCGGTGGCCAAGCTGTTTCGTGTTGCTGCAGAAACAATAAACCGGCCGATTTATAGACGACGATTGTGGCTCGAAATTCTCGCGTGTTTGGACACGGTTCGGTTAAATTAGGCCCGATGTTTTCCTTACTGACTAATAGTCCGTATATATGTCTGTATATTTTCTCAATATATTTCCATATTTTAAATGGTCATTTAAATTTTTATTAGGCGTAGGTTTTCGAAGTTTTCTAGCGTCAGTAATCCTACGTTAGTCTAACAGAACACAGATTGCTCTCTATTTTCCGTATTTTATAAAGGAATGTGAATAAATTTTGAGGAATGTTATTATAAATCCCGGACTAGTCCTTGGAAAAAGTTGGATAGAGTATAATTATCGATCTAATTTACTACTTTTTCCAACTTTTTTTGCAGTCTTTCTATTCTACATAGTTTTCCAATAAGGCCGGGTCAATATTGAAATGAAAAAATCAAATTGTGTTTGAGATATAGTTAAAAAGTATATTTAATGAGGCCATGTGTTCGATTATACATGGAGTTTAACATGTCAGCTATGACACACGTCCGGGTGTTGCTACAAAGAGCTGTATCGGAAGACTGTGGTATATTATTATAGACGTGTGATTTCAGAAAACCATATATGTTGCTACCTTTGCAGATGATACTACAATTCTAGTCATTGAAGATAACAATACTGAACCAACCTAATAATTACAAATAGCTACTGTCGCAATACAATGTTGGACAATACATATATATAATATATATATATATATATATATATATATATATATATATATATATATATATATATATATTAATTAATTATTATAAATCCCGGACTAGTCCTTGGGAAAAGCTGGATAGAGTATTATTATCGATCTTATTGTTCACTATCTAATGTACTACTATTATATATATATATATATATATATATATATATATATATATATACATGAAGTACAAAAAAATATTCTGCTTATGGGGTAGATATTTAAACTTGTCACTATTTAATAAACTTTTGCTTTACCAACAAGCTTTCAAACCAGTGTGGGGCTTATGATGTTCAACTTAGGGGTTGTACTAGCCAAAACAATAGAAATATCATACAAACATTTCGAAGCAAGATACAGCGAGGTATTTTTAATGCGTCTTGGTATATTCGTAAGGACAATCTGCATAAGGACCTGACGGTAGAAACTGTCGATAGTGTTTTCAAAGGTTATGCCCGAAAACATAAACAGATGCTCCATCAGCAAATATATATTGAGGTTTCCCAGATTAGATTTGATCTAGTTCAGTTAAGTCATAAGAAAAGCTCAGTGCACATTAAAAATAGTGGAATATATTTTAAGCCCAAACTTGTCTACCATATAACAAGGGCTTTTTAATTTTAAGTTTCAATTTACTAGATTACTATAATAAATAATTTAAAAAACAGTTTTCTAATAAATAGCATATCGTTGATGTTGTCGACATGTTGGCCACATCTATAGCACTCTGTTGACCGCTTCATAACGTACTGACGAATAACGTCACTAGTTCTATATCTGCAGCAAACGTTAATTTTTTCTTCTCGTGAGCCTCATTTAACTTTGATGTTGTTTCATTCATAACAATTATAGTAATTAATATAGAAACTGATACAATATGCACCCCATTGCTTAGAAATTTTATAATAAAAAATATGAGCTAAAAATACTATACGTCTTTTTAATGATGCTTATGTCTAGTGTGAGCTCTTCAGCTTCATATTCTTTATTCTTCTTTATTAAGTTGAAACGTCATTATTTATAAATAAAATAACAATGAACAAGCGTTAGTGTAAGGGGAATATTAGTTCCTTTCATTCCTTAAGATTTTAGGTATGAATACACTAAGCGAAGTTGAGAATCATTATATTTCTCATTTTTCTATTAAACCAACATCGGCCCATCCTGTTCGGTGAGTACCTGTTCCGATTTAATGAATAACAATGAAGAAAACTAAATATACGAAAATCTTCTGCTATATTTATTTTAGGTTGGCAATTTTGTATAGTTCTTTTAGAGCGCTTGTAAATAACTCAATATACGATTAATTTACATCAGATTTTTGCATGCATTTTTGTAACTCGGATCTCTTATTTGTATCATGATCATGTGTTTCTCTATAATTCATCGATCCATTCCTCATCATCAGTTTTACTATACGAAAAATTCTCCCATTCATAACAGACAAAGGTAAAAATATTTTGTGAAAATGTTGTTACGTGTACGAAACTTTAGTTCACATTCGTTGCGTTTGAAATAGTGGCACTTATTTATAATCATGCTCGGTTTTCTGTCATGTTATTTTGATCGATTGTCAAAGTTACTATGATCATGTGTTGAAATAATTTACGATATTCTTTCTCAGTTACCTGATCATGACCAAGAAGTTGATTGAAAATGTTCGCAAATAACAAATTAATAGATTCCAAAGCTGGACAATTTCACTATATTTCTGTAAAACAAATTTGCTAATATTTAATAGTTATTTTCCTATAGATTATTGTGAATTTTCGATTCTATTAGATAATTTCAGTCAGTATAATTTACTAATGATGTTTTCTCGAGAAGTTTAGACTTATTTGTAATTACCATATTAATATAGATATAGAAATATGTATATTCCATTATGTATAGAACATATGTGGATAAACAAAATCCTGTTTGTAGCCTTCACGTTAGCGAAATACCCAAAAATTGTACGTTGGAGCGTGAAATTGCCAATTTTTGTGCTACATATTTCACGTTATTTTGATACTAAAGGTTATTTAATTTATTATGTTCGTCTGGATCCGGTTTTTATGTGTTTTTATGTTTTCGTGGTTTTTTATAACCCGCACCTCATTTATCAATAGAAAAACAATCGGATAATTTGTTTGTTTGTCGTTTAATGGATTTACAATGATAAAACGGACACTCAAAATAATACTTCAGTATTTTTTAAATAAGAAACCATATGTTGTAACTGCTCTTATACATAGTATTGTTTGAAATTCTATCGTTCAAGTACACATCTTATTTAATACACACTAAGTTCACATGTGTGATTGATACGGGAAAGATCGGGAATGTACTGATAATGGCTCCCCCACCTGCTTAGTAAGTAAATCACACTCGCATCTATTTAGATTTCGAAAAACTTGGGTTTACAAGATGAAAAATGGCATCTATTGCTTAAATAATAAAAAAAATCGGCCAAACTGTATGTACTTTTACTTATCTACGATAGTGCGACTGGCAAAGAGTAAATGTTAAAATTAGCAACAAAATTCGGCTCTTCCGAACATTTATTTTGCCAATTCTTCTGCATGGCTTCGAAATTAAGACAATGTTACTACTTTAAGCATTTAAAATACGATACTTAAGGCAAATTCTGTGTCTTTGTCTTCGATATCGTGTTTAAAATGGAATTATTCCATTAGGTCAATAGTTTGGCGTGTTTTTCAAATAATGGTGTAAGAAGTCGCCGCAGTAAAATGAACCTTTAGAATGGAATAAGCATTGTGCAATACCGTAAATGGTATGGATCTAACAATATCCGAGTCCAGAACGGCCCTCCGGCATCAAGAGCAGAACATATACTTCTCGATGTTTGATGGTTAGATTATAATGAGTCCGGAAATCGGTCCTTTCCTTTTAACTGTGGAAGGAGAGATTTTTTAGATGGAAAAATATATATTTTAATTTTTTATCGACTGAAGAAACAGGAGAAATGCTTTCGACAAGCGGTGTTTCCTGGGCTAATATCGTAAATAACTAATGGGTTTTTCAGATACACACGCTCTGTCGCCAATAATTATTTTGCACTAATATTTATTGGTATACAGTGGAATAGATAATATAATATGAACACCAGATACATATATAATATGTATTTATTAATAAGGTATTGAGTTACTAATCGTTTTCAAAACAGCTGCAATTCACGGAATAGATTCGTAGAGTACCTGTATAGTTTCCAACGGAACATTGTCCAATAGTTATACCAAAACATCATCCACATGATAGTGACATTGGAGATGGAAATCTAGTCCTCAATTTCTACTCTAACACTCTCCATAACGGTTCAGTTATGTTGAGGTCATGCTACCCTGATGGCCAGGGATGGTTTTAACGATATGGCGCGTTGTCTTAGAATATGTCAGTAATATATTCATTTGCAGTCATTCAGCCAGCGATATCAATCGGATAATCCAGCTGCCACCACCAACTCCACAATATTATCGCCCAAATCATAACGGAAGCTCCCTTGTACTTGACTATAAGAAACTGACAGTCCCGATGTTAGGATTCTTTTGAGGTTCTCCAGATATAAACCCGGCTGTCTGTAACAAACAATTTAAACGATTCAGCGGACCATACGTCATTATTCCAATCATCAAATGTCCAGGTTTTATAATCGTTATACCACTTCTTTCGTAGGTTAGCGTTAGCTTCCGTTATAAAGAGTTTTGCAATCGTAGCTCTTCCATAAATATTAGCTTTGTGGGACCTCTGTCGTACTGTTTTTGTCGATAAGATATTTCTCAAGTGTGTGTTGAGTTCTGCTACCACTTCTTCAGCTGTAGTTTCATGATGTCGTCTGGCAATCCGTTTTAATGTTACCTCGGTTACTGCCACTTAAGTATTCATTTTTGCCGATGACGCTTTATCGTGTTTTTTTATTTGTTACACAACATTATAAAGATCAAATGTTTCATTGATCGTCCCAAAACAGAAAGGACTGATATATAATCTACAAGATTTCGTATGTAAACTGAACTATACATACGCGTCACATAATTTACTCAGAAGCAGTGAACTGTATTTATCTATGTATAACAATAATTTTAATTAACTTTGTTTCTTATAGTCAATCATCAACGACCTAGTCATATAAGGTGACACGAAGAGTGTCACATAGTCATATAAAACATAGACGTGAAGAAATTTTGACAATTGAAGAGCTAGCATGCGTTTGCTAATCCCACCGAATACAAATCATGAGCTATTTCGTTTCAGTTGCGATGGTGGTGGTTTTCGTTCCGTTCGCAAACCAAGAGACCTCGAGGGCATTAACATTTTCAGTCCATTCGATTACCACCCATTTTTTCCTTTTGAATTTTTCCTAAAATATTTTTTATAGAACAGAAATTTATACTTCAGGTTATCGCTAGATGCAAGACTATTAGATTTATGTCGATGGGTGCGAGCATGAAAGTGAAGGTGTGGTGGTCCGGTAATTATAAGCTAGGTATAAGATAGTCATAAGTTAGAGTTTGATGATCAAATCTGTCTGAATAAATAAAATTACTGTACCTAGATCTTCCTTTTATAATGCAATCCCAAGAGGAGGCACAACAAAAATAAATAAAGAATAGCTTTTTCTCTCAGATCGCCTTGTAGTTGTTTACGTCGTTTCAGTTTGAGATGCTAGGTTTGTCATAAACAAAACACTAATTATACTGACTGTTGAGAAATGGCAAATATGACAGAATAACTTACTATTATTAGTCTTATAGCATAGAATTTACTTAAGAAAATAAATAAGAATTAACTATTGGTCCTCATGAAATATAATCCGATTAATAATATTATAATCTTCTTTCGTGATGCTCTCAGACACATCGGTAACAAATGGTTCTGAAACGATGTCGACATATTTAACGCACAAAGCACTCCGAGAGAAACGTACAACCCGTCAACTCTAAATCATGTTTCCCTCGCCTGAAATCCAACATAAACACAAGGCAAAAGTCAAAATAAACAATGTCCAATTGGCCAATTATTAAGACAAATTTCACCGAACGAAAAAAAAAAACATTAATATCCTTGACATCGCTGTCGAAATCCATATCGTCTCGGCTGGGGCACTCGAAACGCGTACCATACGGTTTCGACTTGCCCAATCGCTCAGGTTTCCAGTCCGAGCGGCTGAGGTAAGGCCCGTCGGGTCCGGTTCGATGTGGAAAGAGTTGATCGTACGGGACAGGGGATCTATTTTCGAATGTGCAAAACGGAAAATCTGTCGGATGCCAGAGAAAAAATCCGTGTCAGTGGGTCTCGAACGACGACTATTACTTTTATTTTTATTCGGATCGGGTGCGGATGCACTTTTGAGCGACAAGGCGGCAGGATTCGTGGCCTTGACTTACATTTTTTTCGTCACAGTTGCAACATTTTTTAATCGAATTTATTAATAAAATGTTAGTGGTTAGAATGCCGTGAGGATAGTTGTGTGCTTGATCGTTATTTAGTTTGTTTTTAATTTTACATCTATGTAATATTAGCGAACTTTTTATCATAACAATACTTTTAGCCCTAAAAACCTGGAAAGAGAAAAAGTTGAGAACCATGTCCCTCAATCTGAAACTCAATCTAGCAAGAGAAGACTTCAAGAGAAAGAGCTATAGCCAGTCTTTTCAGTCTCAAATAACCAACCGTGTCAATGAAACTCTCGACACCAACGAAAATTAAGATATAATCAATGCCATAGCCAATAGGCACCATTTTTCTACTTGGCGTTCTGAGAGAATAACAGTAGGATAGTAAGAGAGGGGAATAATACAGAAGTATACAATAGGGAATAATACAATAGTATAACCGATCCAAAAAGGGACAACTTCAAAACCTTCCTCTGAAACAACTCAATGAGCTAACAAACTTCACCAATGCCATATAGCAAAACCATCATGCTGCGAGGGCTAGAGGGCAAAGCAAACTGTACTTTTTATCACCAGAGCCTCTTGAGGGCAGTGTTCTTGGATTTGACTATTTCCTTCATATTTCAAATTCCATATTCGTCATTCATTGTCAAAATCGATTATTCCTTTTTCGGTGGTATAGGCCCCGTACTATTTATTATATACGTAGCTGGCATCCTTAAATTTGCGACAATTTTATCGTCGTGATCCTCTAGTCATGAATACCCCCCCCCAACTCCAAGACCAGTCTATCATAACAATTAAATGCTTAAATTTTGGAGATTGCAAATTAATCCACAAAAAAAACCTACGCCATTCCCACCGTAAATGTACCCTTACTGAATACATTTTACTTATTGTACAGTTTCTCTTCCGTGGCTACTACAATCTATATGTATTTCAGCCGCTGTCTAAACTGGTCATATCTAGAGAAATTTAATAAGAGACTGTGAAGGATTACGACATGACGAGAGTATACGTAGATTAAATACATTTAGAGTATCATCCTCAGTTCTTATCCTAGTAGACCCTTAGAATCCTTATATACCAGACTATGGTAGTTTCCGTTTTTCCATATGATTCGCAGGTATGGTCTCATTCCTAAAACCGACTAATATTAAAAAGAAACTGCAAGTTTTCCAAAATAAAATAATTGAGGACTATTCTGAGTGCCCTGTCGCGTGATAATAACAAGCAAATACATCGAAAAATGCGGACACAATTAGTCTCTGAATTCAGAAAGTCGAATCACCAAATGTTCAAATAAGACGTTTCCAATATTAATAATATCCTAATTCGTTCTATTCCGACTCAGCTACCATCATAGTCATGCAACGGTATACCGATTCGCAAGTTACGTTGTCCAGATATTAAAAACTTGAGTTTCCTACAACTATCCAGATTCCAAACTGCAGACGTCTTACTGCAGGCCCGAATAACAAGACTGAAAAAGTCCTCTGTAAACGAAAAACCTAGGTCTATTATTAGGTCTTGGTCAGCAGTAACCAATAGTAGCCAAATTTTACAGATTTTGAAGATTGGTAATGCATTTCTCCTTACCTACACACTACAGACAAGTGGACACGACGTAATTTACATGTCCTTATTTCGTTGGGAACTAAGTTTAGTTTCGGATATTGTTTATTTTTGAAAATCTATTAATCACAATACTATTTCAATTTTCAATATATTTAGGAATTGAGGGTTGAAAAATATCAATAAATAACACATGGACTGAAGTCCCGGACCTAACACGTAGATGGCGCTACTTTTATTGCATTCACCACTTTTTCAATTAGTACAAACATTCAAAAGAGAGCTATTAAAAAATATGATGATATTCTACTCATAAGTTTGATAGTTATTGTGCTGGGAGTGACACTACTTTTGTTATTTTAAAAACAATGGATCAAAAACGATTTCGTCTTTCAATTTTACACTGCTTCTTGATGGAAAAAAATACCATTCAAGTGAATCAATGGTTTGAGAAGTATTATAAAGACTCCACTCCATCAGAAACAATAATAAAACCTTGGTTTGTTGACTTCAAACGTGGTTGTAGAGACAGCGATGGTGCAGAACGCAGTGAACGTCCTAATGAGGTGGCAACACCAGGAACCACCACTCTTTTATTATTCTTATTAAACGTACATACATAAAACATCATATTTTTAATGAGACATTTTAATATGTTAACGGTGACACTAATGTCGTTATATGAGAATGTAACATACCTTACCAACCAGTATACCAGCTATGTGTTACCAAACATTATCTGAACTTTGAAAATTACCCAACCGAACCTTTGCCATATCTAATTCTGTTGATGTTACTATATTTAGAATAGATAATTCTTATTTATTTTTTGATTTTAGAGTTAATTTTTGTACCAGTAATATATAGTAAATTAACATATGCTTACTGGTATTTTGTTACTATTTTTTTCGAAATTATCTTCTTCCATACCGTGGGATGATAAGTCTTTAATAATGAGAGAACAATGTGTCTGTATTATTATGTTACTGTACATGTGTTTAAGACAACAACATTTATTACTTGCAGTTAAAATATGAAAAAAGCAAAAGTTTGTCAACAATCCGATTTACGACTCTTCTAGCAGTTTCTGCTAATTTCAGCATTCATAATTTCAGTAATTATCTACTCCATTGAGACCTTTTTATTGTAGCTCCACACTTTCTTTATGTGAAGTGCAGCGATTCTTGTCATCAGCAAAACTACTGGCCTGAATAAAGCCTCATAAACTGGTTTACTGCAGCTTAGAGTGCAATACAGATAAGTTCGTAAAATGTTTTGCTTGTTTGATTTAGTTTTAAACAATATTTCTTCGGCCGTAAGTCAATTCCTATAACAGAAAATTTGTTTCTACAAATTTTAATTAACATGAGATGTTTTAACCGAAAAAAAGATGATGAAACGAAAATATCAACATATTTTCGTTCGATTTTCGCGGAATCCTCCGCCATAAGGAATCCTTTTTCATGTCGGGTATTTCGCTAAACAGCAACCGACAACATCCCAAGTTTTCACGTCGACAGTTACCGTTTTATATCCAATGGACAAGCCTCAAGTTTATTATCGGCAACGTTGAAAGACGTTACCAAAATAGTCCTTCTTACGAGGAAAATACGTTGTTAATCATTGAAGCAGACGTCAATATGCGCTAATGAGACGAAAAGTACGTCATTCTAAAAATATATGGTATCTTAAAGTTATCATTAAAAATATATAATTAACCATCTAGTAAAAGTATTTTTAGTGGGCTTCAAGCTTCTTGTAAGAAATGACACGAAGAAAATAAACACCAACTCAAAATTGTTTACTTATGAATAAAATAAAAGAGGCAATGTTTGAGAAGCACTACAGCTAGATTTAGAATTTCTTCAACACCAAGCAATTTTGGACAGTATCATCTAAACACCGATGGAATAAATAGGAATGGGGGTATTAGGTCCCCAATATAATTAATATATATAGATCATGGACCACTAAAATATACAGGCAGGCCTGCGGTGATTTTCAGTGCATGTTGCTCTGAGAAAGAACTTTAGAACAAATCAAAATTACTTCTTCAGACTCTTCCCTTTTCTATATTTGTTTAGCGCCATCAATCTAATCTATTGGAGATAGATCTATTATGAGTTTACCCAAATAGATAGTGCTCCTTATTATTTGTAATATTTTATCTAGAAAAGCATTATGTAGTGTTACAATTAACACAATTTTAAATTTACATTTTCCAAAGATTTTTGTCATAAATATGTTATTTTATCGACGTGGCAATATCGCAGGATAAAATAAGACTTTAAAATAAAGAGACCTAGTAACAGTATAATAAAACAATTTTTTGGGGCATGATATATTGCCTTGACTTGTTTATTCACATATGAACATCTGGAATTAAAGTTACAAGAGTCATCTCCCATTAGTATAAAATATAAATTATTTAGAGAGCCCTCAAATTCATAAAGGCCAATGAGATGAAAAAATTAACTTATGTTGAGCGCTTCAAATGATTTGTAAAACATACTAGTCGGGTATGTACATTTCTGAGCGAAAAAAACTATCTTGGTTAAGTAGGCTTAAGCCAATATATTTATTTGGATAATTACATTTTTTTTTCTTCAATGAAATGAACCCCTCAAGGTAGTTATTAAATTGACACTTTAACAGATTTGTTCTTACTTGGGCAATACATTTTACAGCTACAACTATTGATCCAAGAAGAAAATTATATAGCCGTATATGTTTGCGTAGCTTCTTTCAGAAGGGCATTAATTTCTAAAATTAAAAAAATAAATATTTGATAATCATATATATGAATAAACTTACCCCAACTTACAACAAGAAAACAAGCTGTACGATCATAAACTTCTTTGATACTTAATCCAATCGGTTTGGACTTTTTAACATTATCAATCATTTGTTAATGACAGCCAAATACTTCTTAGAACAAAAACGATTCTGCATTTCTTTACTAACTGTGTATCCGCGTACACAATACTTTCCTAGACCGATAATTCACTTTGCTCTTTCACTTTGTCACTACCGACTTACGGTAGAAACGAAGTGAGCCGATCAGATACCGTCGGGACTTATAACGTAGCGATTAAAGCAAGTAATAAGCTAAAAGCAGCGACATTTGTATGTTGGACGTCGCAAATCAAATTTCCCCAAAATGTGTTATAAAGTTCAATCTCTATTGCTCTATATCTATGACAGGAGGTCATTTTTAGGTCATAGAATAAATATACTTAGAAGCTTATCTCCTATGTTAAAATTGGTTTTAAGTTACACTCGGAATCCCCGTGTGAGAGCGCTTACGCATGCGCCGTATGACAGTTAGTTACGGCCGAAAATTTAAATATGTTTAGCGGGAATTTTAAAATTTTGAGCGGGATAAATTTCCCGCTAAAATGTAGAGTAAAAAAATTTAGCGGGATATTAAAAAAAATTCTTTTAATCTTACTGGAAAAATAAATAAATAAATATATTTTACTGAGATATTACAATTACATTAATTTTTCTTGGCCATAAAGACATTGATATAATCTCAGAGATATCTCCACTACCCAAAACACGTAATCCACTGATACTATCTTCACTCTAATATTTAAAACAAACATTAAAATAAGATAATATAACTATTAATGGTTCTGTTGTATTATTTTTTAGAATCACTTTAATTGACAACCTACCTAAATTGAGGTACATTTAATCAAATATGACAATTGCACTTCGGTCTATACAGTCAAGTTTCTGAACTGACGACCAAAATTAGAGGTTACTACTCCAGCGGCAAAAAGGAACCTTCTTCTCGAAGGTAAGCAGAATATCTTCGATAACAGTTTATATCCTCTGCCACTGCATTTCAATAAGGATAAAGCTATTAGTTTTTCATCAAGCCTGAAACGAAACTGATGGGACAGGCTGAGTTATCTGTAAATGAACATATAAATTTCAAGTTAGAACCTCCATTCTCTTATAATAAACATAAGTTTCTCATTATATACTTACTTCTCTTATTGGGGTAGAAGAATCTCCTATATATCTATTAGCTTCAAAAAACTTGTGTGATTTAATATTGCCATTGGGGGCATATGTTCCTTGTCTTGTAGTAAAGGTAAGGAATCTCAATAAATATTGCTTAATTATTTCAATGCATTAAACGTTATTATTTAACAAAATACTTACTATTTAAATTACTAGTAGGAATTACATCTTGTTTCAGCCATGGCTTTCCACATTTTGGTCTGCAGTATTCATCTTTAAAATGATTACAAACTTTTCTGGACCTACATAGGAGATCATAAGAGATCCCCTTCTTTTTATTACACTAATAAATTAAAATACACAAAATAATCTAAAGTATTTGTCAAATATATATAAAAACACATACCGAAAAACTTGACGTAAATAAACAATACAAATTATATCCCCCAAAAATGGCCGTTAACTGCTTAGGTTAGAATTATTAATACCGAGGCCGAACGAGAGAGAAACACATATATAGCTGTTGTATTTTTCATTACATTACATTTGGCCGCGTAACGGGGATTCCGAAAAGCTCAAAGGTGAGACCCGATTTTTCCATATAACTTTCACTTCTAAATTGCTTTATTCTATGTTTATGGGTTCAGTATACCAAAAAATATAAAGATACATCATATGAATATTAATTCAGCTTTAAAAATGTAAAAATGTAAAACAAGTAAAAAACGAGTTAAAAGTAACGATAGGAAATAATTAAGATGTGTACAAGATAAGTAATATTGTGTTTTAAAATAAAATGAATGAAAAAAACCAAAATGATTAGTCAAATTATAAAGTAGAAAGATAATTTTTTCGAGTACTCTTCCTCAGGGTCAGGAAGGTCATTCACAACTTGAACCTCCGCATAGGACTTCGAATCGTCTTTTACTAACGAACTATTAAGTGAAATTTTGCAATCCCATGTTAAATTTTCCAGGCTATCCACTTGCTCTATTATTAGCAAAAGGAGAGAAAAAGGGTACCACACGAATCGACTGAAAAACTGATCCTCTTGCATAGCAACGCTCGGCCATACGTTACAAAAGTTGTGAAAGATACACTGTTATAGATCGCAGCAGAAGTGAAATTCAAAAAAGTTGATAGTTATTTTGTACCGAACTTGTGCTATAACTAACCTTCTACATATGCTTTAGCTTTGTCGCATCACTCAAGTGGCACTATCTTACGCAGAACCTACAAGTAAACAATTGCAATCTTTGTAATGTTTACGTGAATACCTTAACTAACCGTCTGCAATCACAAGATATAAAAGCTACACATTTATTTTTATTAAGAGCTGCAATGCAAAACGTACAGAGTGCTAAAGTTTTGCCTAAGCTAAAGCTTTGTAGTATTAAAGCTGTCCAATTGAGAGGTAGATCCAATTAAAACGCAAGCATACTGACATTATGATGAAACGACAAATTGTCAATTGAGTAGTCAGTTAGACTTTACAATATTGTTTTGTCTTTAACAGTTAAACCAAACACTTATGGGAGGTTGTATTCTACTGAAATAATTTCACAGTGAAAGGAGAAAAATATCGCTCAAAATTAATGCGCAATTCTCGTACATTTGATATTAATAATAATTAAAAATATAGTCTAAGTTCTCCGAAAATATTACTTAACCAAAGAACTAACAAGTAGAATAATATCCCCCAATTTATTTATATTCAGTTCTGATATTCAACGGAACTGTTCGCAGACGAATTTTCCCCATCGAACAAATCCCCGAGGATCGGTTAATCACTATCTAAACTCGGCCGACGAAATCCGCGGTAAATAGTCGGATATTTTCCTGACCCACATCGTACTCCTTCAAAACAACTAGGCGTCGTAAAAAACACTCGAAAATTAATATTTATATTAATTGCATCTTAGAAGCGGTGTTTGGATTTATGCGGGGCGATACTTGAAGCGAAGCACCTACAGGAAAAGCGATTAAACGAGAATTGACCTTGGGAGATCGCTGGTTATTTATTGACGATGACAGGATATATGGTCTGGATTTTATTTTATATCGCAGGGTATATTAATTTGTGATTTATAATATCTAAACTTTCATGTACTATAATGAACATTGTATTGAGGTTATAAAAAAGATAAAAATTCTAAGAATACGAGTGTTACAGTTGGAATTAGTTGGCTGCAAGACAAAATTTATATACCTTTAGAGCATATAAAGAACCGTCGATTATATTGAACTGCAGTTCTTCTCTACCGACTTCAAGAATCTTTTTTTTCAATTACATCTTACATTTAAGACTGTGACAAATCCAGATTAATACTGCAGGAACAAATCAGTTTAAAAGTAAGACTTAAAAGTATAGATGATCTTGAGCTGCAAAGCCAATAAACAAATTCGGTCAGCTGCAAAAGATGCTACCCCAATAACAAGAGAGAAATCAGAATATGAAGTAACTTACCCCCTCGAAATTAGAGAAATGATAAAAGGAAGACGAAAAGCTAGAAGAGCATGGCGCAGAACCAGAAATGCTGCAGACAAAACTTTTAATAGAATTAGTAATCAGACGAGTCAAATGATCAAAGAATATGACCAAAATTGCTTTCAAAAATATGCAAGTGAATTAATACCAGAAGCAGACAAGGATTAATCGCTATGGAAAGCAACTCGAAGATTTAAAAGACCAATTATTCGAGTACCGCCAATTAAAAATGATCGAAATGTATGGGTTCGACGCAACGATGAAAAAGCTGAATTGTTCGCACAATACTTAGCTAACATATTTCAACCTAATGATAGAGAATCTACCATGGATACATCTCCTACTTATCAACCCGATGTAGATCTAAATCTAATTTCTCCATTGGAAGTTGCCACTGAAATTGATAACCTGAACCCTAAAAAGACACCAGGTATAGATGACATTTCACCTGGATTATTGAAAGAACTGCCACGAAAAGCAATCATCATAGTGATATATATATATATATATATACATATATATATACGTATATATTTAATGCCTGTTTAAGGCTAAATGTTCCGGAATGCTTTAAGGTGGCACAAATAATTATGCTCCAAAAACCTGACAAACCTGCAGAACAAGTCGAATCTTACAGGCCTATCACTACTGCCTGCAATATCAACGCTATTTGAGAAATTAATATTTAAACGTATTAAAATGTTTGTAATAATACAGATTTCCTGTTTGGTTTTCGAAATCACCATTCAACAATCGATCAACTGCGCAGAGTACCTGCGGCTATTGGAAGAGCGTTTGAGGAAAAGAAATACTGCCCTGCAATATTCCTGGATGTCTCACAAGCTTTTGATCCGATTTGGCATTTGGGATTAATCTGTAAGATAAGCAAATTGTTACCGCGTAACTATTGTCAATTGCTGGAGCAACATCTTTTCGGAAGAAAATTTAGAGTATCGCACGAAACTATTTCGGCTGGAGTTCCACAAGGTAGCGTCTTAGGACCTCTCCTGTATCTGCTCTACAATGCTGACATTCCAACATCAAAATAAACACTACTTGGAACCTTTGCTGACGACACAATTATTATGGCAAAAAATATATCTCTGCCTAGGGCAATAGAAAAATTGCAAGTGTCAGCCAACAAAATCTAGAAATGGACGAAAAATTGGAAAATTGAACTTAATAGCTCCAAATCTGCCCACACTAATTTTGCATTGCGGCGAAATAATAAAAACTTCCTCAAGCAGAATCAGCTGAATACCATGGAATCCATCTTGACGGTAGATTAAATTGGAAACATCACGTTAGACAAAAAGCAAAACATAAAGTATATACCTTTAGTGTAAACTATAGCTATAAGTTATGATAATTTTATAATTGAGGAATACATATTGATGTATTTTCTCGCACTCGTCTTGCTTGTGAATTAATATAAATAAGATTGTACTAAGCGTATAAAGGTGTTAGAAAAAAAATGTTACATTAGATGTTTCTTAATTTACAAATCAATTTATTGCTACTGTTTTGTTGGACTTGCAAGCAAAAATAGTACGGGATAAATACGCCATTATGTATTTCCCAAAATAATATAAAATGAAACTACTTAAGCTAACGTTAAGAGTACATTTATACACTATACAAGTTCGCGTTGTTTGCGAATGAATTGGGTTTAAAAGGTCAAAATCGAGAGGATTCTTAGTTAACAAAGTATTGCTGTGAATAAATAGGGTTGGGGAGTATTTACATTACTTGTAAATGAAAACATGAAATTGAAATTGAATTCAATTACTTCTTAAAAATATAAAATGTATTTGGAATTGCAAATACCAAACGCTGAGGTATGTTGTAGTTAGTATTTCAAACACTTATGGCATCAAAATACATTTGAACCTAAATATATTTATCATTCGGCCCAAATGGCTGAAGTCCCTAAAACATGAAGCGTGACAGAAAAAAATTGTCATTAAATATCAAAATCTAGATTGAACATACATTGAAAAACGTTATTAGGAATGTTTTAGTGTTGTAATCAGAAAGGATGTAATAGGCTTCTAGGGTAAGTATTTGATCCCAGATCGGCAGCGAACGTGTTAATTCATAGCAACTCCAGTCCGCCTTTGGTGGCCTTATACCCTGAAATGTGATTCTTGTCCTCCAGAAACTGGGGATGTTTTTGAAAGCATTGACGATTTCTATTTGTAGTAATTCATGGCTAACTATAAATAACTTAAATCTATCTACATAATATAATCTACCTTACAGCCATAACTCATTATACTTTTATCCGAACTCCACTAAACTATGCCAGAGAAAAAGCCTCGAGTAACTGCGAAACGATCGCCCGTCCGACACGTTTTGGGTAAGTAAGTTAATTGGGGTTAAATGAATGAATTCAAGCGAGAACAACCTCATGATCTCCCACAGGATCCTACACACTGCTCCAGATATTAAGCGCAAGGTTTAGAATAAAACCTTTTAATTTACTAGAAATTATTTCACATCACGTCATCGCTCAATTCATCGCGTCATCAGGCATCCGCCAATTTTATTAGATTATCCAGTGCCGTATTAGTTGGGCTATATAACATATATGCTATATCACGTAACTAATACGACTCTGGTTATTCGAAAATCAACATAATGTATTTATGTGAGAATGAAAGATGTGATGAGTCAAATGTCTAGACTAATATGATTGAACCCATAGTATCCTGGTTCGAAGTAGAAGTAGTTCCAAGTAAGATAAAAGTATTTGTTATTTACTCAACATATATCATAACTTATGTACCTATACAATATTCATTCCAACCTAATATATTTCATATATTGGGAGGAATCTCGTTTATTTTTATGTTTATTTATATTGTGTCGTCTATTTAAAAGCCATTATTTATAGCTTTTAGGCGTATTTTTAATTGTTTGTTGGCATTGCTGGATGTTTTTTGATACAATGAAGTCAAAGTGCGTATATTTTCGAAAATATTTAACTTCGTATATCATGCAATCAGGAACGTTTATTTCGGCATTGTTGAAGTTGAATAATTCAAATCAAGAGTATAATTTAATAATTAGAAAATCATTAACAAATTACTTTAAAAATATGTCATTAACTGTCTATTATTTCAGGAATAAATTAAAGTTGAACTTTTTCCACTTTTTGTCTTATATGTAATTAACTTAACTAAATATGTGGTCTTATATAATTCTTCCTTTTCGGAATCCGCTTTGCGATTCTGTTATCACCTTTTATAAACTTATCTACCACCGATTTTAGACGATTTTATGTAATATGCTCGTGTATCTTCATGAATGTGCAGAACAGATCAATCCCTCAATAATTATGACGTCTCTTTTATCACCTTTTTTCTCCTCTCCTGTTACAGCTCCGATTTTGCAATCTTGTGGGATTTGATATTCTTTAAATACTCTATCTAGTACATTTTCACTAATTATTCACTTGCTTTTTGATCAATTTTTCTGCATTTCTGGCATTATCTTCTCTTGAAAAAAAATTTCCCTTCTGCAATTTTCTCAGTATCTGTTTATCTCTTCTCACTCTCTTTTCTTGTTGGTCGGTTTTTTTTGTATATTGCTTCTTGAGGACAAAGCAATTTCGGAAGGTATTCCTTTCATCTCTGTTTTTTTTATTTTCAGTTATTATGTGTCACGCATGTCATCATCATATTATTTAACAGGTCAACTGAAAAGTCCTCAATCCATATGTTTTTTAGTTAGCCCTTCCTAGTTAACTTTTTAGTTAAACCTTCAAAAGATGCGTGTATAAATTTAACAGCTGTCGGATCATTAGTTTGTGAATTATAACATTTCGGGTGAAGCACCTTTGTTTATTGTGAAAAAAATGGATAAAAAGGAATTTCCCGTGTTCATAAAGTATTACTTTCTGAAGGGAACAAATACAGTTGGAGCAAAAACTTGGTTTGGTGCGGAATTTTCGGACACTGTCCCAGGAAAATCAACCATCAAGGATTGATGTGCTAAGTTTAGACGTAGTGAAATGAGCACCGAAGACGGTGAACGCAGTGAGCGCGAAAATATTTTAAAAAATCCACAAAATGATTTTGATTAACCATAAATTGAATTGAATGAAATAGCAGATACTCTAAAGATATATACTGAACCTGTACATCATATCATTCACGAATCTTTGGATATGAGAAAGCTCTGTACAAAGAGGGTGCCGCGCGAACTCACTTTTGACCAAAAACAACGACGAGTTGATGATTCGGAGCAGTGTTTGAAGATGATCAAGCATAATAAACCCGAGTTTTTGCGTCGATATGTGACCATGGATAAAACATTTCTCCATCATTTCACTCCGAAGTCCAATCGACAGTCATTCCAGTGGACTGCAGACGATGAAGTCGCTCCAAAAACGTGGGAAAACGAAACTGTCGGCTGGCAAAGTTATGTCGTCTTTATTTTGGGATGCGCATGGAATACATGAAGGCCACATTTGAAGAAAAAGAAAGTGCTGCTTCACCAAGACAGTGAAAACGATGGCAAAGATCCATTAATTGGGCTTCGAATTATTTCCTCATCTACCGTATTCTCCAGATCTGGCCCCCAGCGACTCTTTCCTGTTCTCAGATCTCAAAATAATGCGCGCTGGGAAGATATTTTCTTTGAATGAAGAGCTGATCGGCGAAACTGAGGCCTATTTTGAAGCAAAGGACAAATCGTACTACAAAAATGGTATTATTCTATACAAAATGTAGCATATATATGTAGCATACATATATGCGAACGAATATATATATATATATATATATATATATATATATATATATATATATATGTATGTATGTATGTATATATTAAACCACTAAAATGAAAACATCTAAATATAACTAAAAATACTATTCAAAATCAAGCAGATTCGCGTCGACATCTTGAAAATTAATATGTTGACTGCATCTTGATCCATAATACATTTTTCATTTTCGGGAACGCGTCGATGAAAGGAAACTCTGGCGAGAGAAGTAATTAACCGAAAAATTAACCTTGGGATGGAAGGAAACACCGGTTTATGTGTATTATTATACCGACTATTTAAGATCCATTATTTCTAGGCGGTAGGCGCATATTTTTCATTATTCGCTGGCATTATCGAAAATTTTTCCGCGGTTCAATGTGAATCGTGTTGACGGCAGAGTAGTTATTGTTGGAACATATTCGACATTGTTGTATGCGTATGATTCAGCGCGCTTTTTTTTAGATGACCAAAAAATGTCAATTATTTAGACTCTGTTGTAGGGATTTCTTTGTTCCTTGTAATGAACAGTGTGACGTAAATATTTCATCGGCCGTTCCGAAAGTTATTTGCTTTCTATTCATCAATTCAATGGCAGGCAGGAGCAGTTAGCGGCCAAATATATTGAGAACCATGTTTTATGGATTTTAGGATTTAAACTGGTCAACAAATATCACCAAGTATGCCAGACATAGTTGATCGGGGAGTAGAATGAAACGTAAACAGTAATTTAACTAATAATAGCTTGATGTATTAAAATATACCCATTAGAATGATTTCAAAATGTATTTCACTTATACGAAAAAGAAATGCATCGAACTGATTATTCAAAAACATTGTTACTAGTTGTTTCCGACTATCTTGCAATTTGTTAATTTTCTTTCATTTGTCACTTTTTATAAGTTTTATCGTTTGGTCTGTCTATATGAATCCTCGAATTTTTGCACCAATTGAATGGTACAATATTATTTACCAATTATATTTATTTTTGTTAGGTTTGAAGGTTTGTTCTTGATAATAGTCAGCGAATATTTCAACTCTTTGTCGAACGTTGTGTGCCCAATTGTTGCCTAGGTCTCTTATAGGTCGAATACATGTAAACATGGTCATTTTAGATTTTTTTGGTTATCCGGAGCGAATAAACAGTTTCGTCATAGGGTTGATCTCGCCTAGGATGATTTTCCTCTATTCAACCTTTGTGTTTTATAGTTTTGGATAAGATATTTTTATTTTCCAGTATTCTGTTTTTTTTTATTATTTTTTCGATATGTTGTACTAATATATTTAACTTATACATTAATCTAATACAAATTACATTTTGTTCTCTACACATACCTGTCACTTTTACGCGGTACGTTCAAACAGCTAAGCAGATGCTATAAAGATGGTACATGTTTTTTTAATTTTCAGAATTTTTCTGTTTTATTGGCTTAATATCATCGGCATCGACGATGATGTGCAGTACTTTATTTTAACATCTTTCAAGAATTATTATGATGGATTGGCTAGTAGTATCTTTCGTTTAGGCGTAAGCCAAAACATCTGATTTAGTTTAAGCCCAAGTTGTTTAGGCTTTATTAATATATATTGCTCTCCAAGTTCTATGTAGATGCATTCCCAAATATTTAGCATCATCTGATTTTGAGAATTCATAATTATTAATATTTACCCGAAAAGAAATCCTTCTACGCAGAGTGAACATCCCGTGAATACATTCTGTCTCGCCCTGTTTTCAACCACAAATAGATTTTGTTGAGATGAAGTTAAAGGTTCCTTGTGTCTCATATTAGATCCTCGTTAGATAATAAGATTGCCGTATTGTGAGCATATGTTGCCTAAATAGTGGTTCTTGACGTTAGTACGTTGAAAGCGCGATTGCGCGGTTTTTCCCTTCGAATGTAAATGAGAAAACGCTGGCAAAATTAAAACTAATTAATAAATTGAAAAAATAAACTTAATTTATAAAATAATAACGGGTATATAAAATGGTTAATGATGACTGTCTTTGACGCTGTCCAGTGGCACCAACTATCCGCCTCATTGACTTCATATTTGAATGTTCTTGACGACTTGGTTGAAGGCTGCGCTGGTAACTTTTGGTTCACCTTATTTAAGGTGGCGTGTATGTCACGCCCACTCCTAAAGTATACTCTATCTGCCAAATAACCTTCCTTTATGATATTCTAGAGACATAAACTAGAGATCAGACAGTGACAATAAAACGAGATCATACAATGACATCGGCAAATCTGTCAGAGAAAGAGAGGGAGCCCCAAACATCCAGAGAGACCGTCAAAAAAATTTATAGAAATGGAGATATAATAGAAATGATATTTCGGGATATAAATATTAGAATTTTCTAATCATAACTAACTAAATAATTTATCTCTCTGATATCCTGAACAAGTATTTTCTACATACCTAAAGAACGTATATTATGACAACATTTTATCTCATCACAACATTTGCCCTTTTTCGGTCAGATTTTAGATTCTGCGTGTGTTTGCATATATACGATTGATGATTTAACATTATCGACGGAATATTTTTTGAAATAAAACTAATTTTTTGGCAAAGACAGATGTATCCTCGTGCCATAATACTTGAATTAATAAACAAATTATAAAATGTTCGGATTTATACTGACCCGTCTTGTCTCAAACGGACGCGGCGGTCAAATAAATATGTTTTCTCTTCGCCGTCGGCTATTTATAAGCCGGAAAATCGCTTCTGTAGTTACCGATACCGCCTATATCTATTTATCTAAATGATTGATATACCACATTGAGCTCTGCGGTTAAAAAAATATCCGTCCTGATTTATTGATCGATACCGTCACATGGGCAACCGACAGCCAGTCAGGAACTTTTACTTTAGAAATATTGGATATTTATTAAAATTACTTTTTATTTTTAAAAAATCGTCCTGGGTACGTTTTTTCTATTTTTTTTTTCAGTTCAATATACAGGAAATGGACACAAGATCATGTCATTAGTCTACGTTACAATTATCTTTTTTGTTAGGCCTACTGCTTAACATTGATTACAAACTAAGATTTTCGGTTCATTTTACACTGTAGTATATGCAGTTACAATAATAACAAACATGTTTTTTACCCTTAGTGTTGAACAATGTTGTCTCCAATGGGCAATAATTATTTTTGATAATTACACAAATTTGCAAATTCAGATCAATATTTAGATCCGAGCTGAAGAGTACGATTCTTAACGTCATTTGATGCCCTGAGCTCAGATTCTTCACCACTGCGCTCTTATAGTGGCTATTAACTGACAATGTTAAATTGAACATCAATTTGAACTAGCTTTTGTGCTGTGATTGTGCTTCCATTAAAACTGTTTCTGGGGGTGTTATATACTCGGTAAATATGTAAAAATCATAACAAATGCACTCAAAGATACACATTTGTAAAACTTTGGTTTTGCTGAAGTAAACACAAACAAGCCATGAGTACCGAAATTGTTTTATAACGCGTGGAGAACAAAGCAGTACAAGTGGTCACTTGGTAAACATGTATACTTTTTACTTCCTGTGACAACGTTATGGAGAGAACAGAAAAATCATGTAGATGATTGTTACTTTTGCTCGATGAATGTCGTTGTTATGAACGCAAAAAATTACTACAATATAAATATCCTGACGTATTATCATTGTAGGAGCCAGTTCGACGTACGCCTTGGTACAAGTACAAAAATGCTTGAAGAATCTCGTCTTCATAATTGGCATATTTATTGAACCTGATATTTCAAAAACTAATGACTGACGCAAGGTTTACAAATTGTTTATGGCCTGATAATTCAGCAGCATGGGCGTCGTTTCAAAGTTCATTCATTCAAAGTTCGTTCACAAATTTCTCGGCAACCACAAACGACCGGATTACAAATACGTAATTGACAATTTCTTGCAAAATTATCAAACATTGAAGCTATAATGCCTCTCGAAATACTTTTTTTGCATTGATATCTTGATTTTTTTGACAAAACTTGGACGACAGGTGAGACGAGCAAATTGGGCGGCTACACCAAGATTCGAAAGACCAAAAATTTTGAAACGATGGCATATTGAGCGGTTACTGATGGGCCCTACTGCGTAAAACAGATGCCAAGTAGTTTAAAAAAACTCGCCGCTACCTCTGTCCGTTTCTGATTTATACTTTTTAATTCATTAAATAGCCGTTAATGGTCAAAAATAGATAAATAATGAATATATGGAATATATCGAATGAAAATATACTGACTGCCGATTTGCATTCAATTTACCAATTTAGGTTATAAACAGCTCTTTTTTGTTCAGGTCCAAAATCCTGCCTCACCTATTTAAGCTAAAGTTTAGAGTAACACTTGGGCAATATACGAGTTCGTGTGGTTTGGTTCGCTTCAATCTTCTGTTGTTTTTTTCTTCATATTGTCCAGTAGCAGTATTCCTTCCACATTGTTGTAATTTAGTAACCTTATAGTTTAAGAGGAAATCTTGAATAACTTCAAAAATTCATGTGAAGTTCACCAGTTCACAAGTATTTCTTCTTCGTATGTGTAGCAATAATTGCTAATTGACATTGGTATTAACCGCATAACTCTGTTTTAGAAGCTTTGGTTTAGTAGTTAATGCAAAACCATTTTTGCAAGTAGGTTTTATAATTAATTAATGAAACAATCTCTTTGATTTTAGCTGATAGTATCTTCTGACTAATCAGTGCAGTTCTTTGTTTATGATCTGAATATGATGTTAATATAATTAAGTAAAAAATATTTATGGCATCTAATATTTATTTCAGAACCTTAGGAGTAGGAGTTCTTGGATTAAGATTCAACACAAACTCAACAACTATTAAAACGTTTTGTGATCGTGATCCACTGCAACCGATGGGAAATATCCAAAACTTGTTGCATTCGATGAGAAAGATGGGAGGCACATGAACTAAATGCCAGGAAATTAGAAAATCGAAGAATCGTCAATAAAATCCTAATTCAAAAGTACGAAAGAAATTAATTTCTATTATCTTAATTGCCATTCAAGTGAAGAAGTCATGATTGTCACCTGGAAGGCTTGGCTTTGATCGCAAAACCCTGTGTCTGATAAGACCAGATTGGCCAAGCCCAAAAGTGCAGTTAATACTGATCGCTGACGATAACAAATGATCGATCTGAACTATACACTGATGTACTCTGCAGATCTAGATCCATCGGACTACCGCAGTTTCAGAAGCACTACGCCTATTTGGAAGAAGCTAGAAAATGTCTCTATGAATGATTTAGTTCAAAGAAGAAACTGTTCTTATGCAGCAGTATCTATAAATTGCATGGGAGGTGAGCGAAATTTATAGAATCAAATGATCAGTTTGTTCCATAAATAGTTTTAACTATCCTTTTTTGAAAGCGTGCTTTCTTTGGCGAAAAAAAACGGAAATGAATTTCCGACATACCAGATATCTCCTTTCAGCACGGTATAATGTATAAATTAGAAAATTATTAAGATATGGTATAAAATGAACAAGTACTGAAACAATTAGTAGAAATGGTTCTTACATTCGGGCTAAAGACCGACATCAATAAAAATTAAAAATTTTGTGTACGAATTTCTCCGAACTGAACTCTTCAGAAACCAAAATAGTTTTCCGATGCTTATGTTTATGTGAAACGTTAATGTTGATCGTATTACAGAGCAATATTTTTTATTTTGCCGAGTGAGTGTATTTATCATTAACCAGGTAGAGATCATTCTAAAACTCCAGGACTGCAAAATAAAAATATATTTTCGAACACATTTCTTGGAACTGATATCTTTCAAACTAAAATTGTTTTCCGGTGAGTATTTTTGGTTATATTAAATTCAACCTTGTGTATATTTCCCAGGTATATTCTTATTAGACTGTATGTATAAAATATTGCATTTTTATATCTTCGTAGTATTCCTGTAATTGTTGTTCCAGACTGTGATATTTAAAGGGTTCTGTATACAAAGAGGAACTTAAACTTTATTGACGAAGTAAAATTGGAATACATTTGTTTAAACGTATAATTGAAAAAGTGATAATATTTTTAGGCGACACTATTTTAACCTAATATGAAAATAAATAGATATTGGATTTTTTTTCTAATTTTAATGGTAGAACTTCATTCTACTCTGCTTGATCGACTGTAGGAGGTGTTTGAGACTTGAATATTATTTGTTTACTTTGAATATTATTATTGTGTTTGACTTTTGAATTAAGAGCTAGACATCAAATGTGTTATTTGAGAATATACCTCAGTAAACAAGGTCACCTTAGATACAAGATAAGATCCTTAATTCCTCTATGGCAGATGATAGCTCCAGATGCATTTCTAGCTTATATCTAATATAATTCTTGTTTGTTTTGTTCATTAGCTAGTCTAACTATTTGTTCATTATATAGAGAAGACAGTTATTGAAAACGCAGTGAAAACTACATCAATCAACCAGTCAAGCCTCTGTTTAGAATATAGAACGATTTGGTAGAAGTAGGTGTATTTAGAATATGAATTCTTGTATAATAGTACATTCACTTCTGCATACATTTCCTAAGTCTGAACAATGTTGTTTCCTAATTGTCCAAAGAAAATAAAATACATTTCTTGGATATATAATTGTATTGGGAGGATTGGGACCCTAGAGTATATCACTACATAAAAAGGACCTAGAACTTTCCTTCATAGGTGATGTGGAAAAGAGTTCAATATTATTATAATAAAACAACTTTAATATACAAATTATTATGGCTGTATAATCAGCTCTAGCTTAAGTCTTTCATGTCACACCCAAATATGACGATATGACGTCATAAATTCGGTTGACGTGGGTTATTATATAAGACCTCGAAGAAATAATGTAGACAATTACTTCTATAGTGCAATTGTTAAAGCGTTTAGCTCCCAATCGGAAAATGTTTTTTCTTTTTTGGTTGAAAATCTAAGTTTAATTGAATTAAACATAAACGAAAAGTACTATTGTGTTGAGCCCAAAGAGTTTACCCTGATTGCTATCGTGTTTTTTTACTATTAAAAATTGATTTTCTATGAACATTTTCAAATAAATTATATAATATTACTTTTCACTACATAGTATAAAACAAAGTCGCCTTTTCTGTCCCTATATCCCTATGTGCGCTTAAATCTTTAAAACTACGCAACGGATTTTGATGCGGTTTTTTTCAATAGATAGAGTGATTCAAGAGGAAGGTTTATATGTATAATACATGCATAATATACTAAGGCAACATTGCTAATGGTAGAGGTTTCTAACGTGATGTCGTAAATTAACCTATTTTTTTAGGCTTATTTAGCAATTAGCAAAAACGCTGCCTAACCCTACGAGTTAGATCAAATTAATGTATTACAGTATTGTACATCATAAAAAGGTCTACAAAAAAGTCCTCGATGGTATATGTTTATCTTTTAGGGATAACCCACATTAACCATTTTTATTGTTTACTTTTTACGTGAGAAAATGGCTTATTTACGAAGCTATTTTAAGCAATACGGCATTAATCCTTATCGAATTAAGTACCTTAAATACAGTGTGCAATTAATAGAGATCAATATGGTTCCTTACAGCATTTAAATTAAACAAATATTTTCGGAAATATTACAAATTTAAAATTTGCGTTTAAAAATGTGTAATGTAATAAAAATTGTATGAATTTAGATATTCCAAAGATAGCAGGAAATCTTCATAGTAAGTATAGGGGAAGAGGAATTATTTTACTCCAAATTTAATGCGTGCAGGCCAAGGGCAGTAATGAATGAACCAAAAATACTGGATCGATTTTAATCATGTTTTCATTGAGTGACATAGGCATATATATTTTATGCCCGTGCAAAGTCGGAGCGGGCCGCTATGTTTTTATATACAACCTTCATATTTTTTCTATAGTGTATTTAATTTAGTATCAGCATTGCACCCGTGCGAAGCCGGGGCGGGTCGCTAGTAAATAATAAAATGTGACGCTTTGTCTGCATATAAATAAACGTTATATTAATTCAAAATTCGTGTGAATTTTGGACACCGCCAACACTTAAAAGAAAATGTGAGAATCGGCTTCTGAAGCTTCAGGCGCATTTTATTATGATACCGCAGCGGACATGTACTGCAATTACACGTGTACACTTTGAACTGATGCCAAAGCGATTTTTGCCGTCTCGGTAACCAATATGTCATGTTTTTTGGGTTAAAATGATTATTTCTCATTTTTGATAGCTCTGATCAGGAATATCATATTTAAGTCACAAGAATCTATATAATTTTTAATTATAATACGTATCCATTCACTTTTATTGTTTCGCTCAAATAAGGTTTATAATACTACGAAATATTGCAGCTATATTGTTATTTGGTTATTGTTTTTCTGTATGATGCGCTATCTCTTGTTGTGTTTATGTTGTATGGAATATATGTGCTAGAAACAGGTAGTTTTATGCTTAAGTTATGTTGGAGAACATTGCAACTTGCATAGCATAGCATAGTTTTGAGAACAAGTAAAAGAAAGAATTGGAGTTGAAATGTAGGAAATTTTATTGGTTAATTGGAAGAAGAAGTGTTATAGAAGCAAGTGTTGAAACCAATATGTACATATGGAATGTACAATTAAGGGAATATCTCGCGAAACGCAATATAAATACTAATTTTCTAGAATAAAGTCCTGATAAGTATTTTAAATGCAGCCAGATACTACAAGACTGATTACTTATACTGAGACCTTCAGATGCCGACTGTCACTTCCATTCTCATATCATTATCAAAGTAATACAACTCTTGGATAAAATCAGAAATGGGCAAAGATTCAACAGAATGAAATCATTTGATCTTGTGTGTTAGAGGTGCATTATTTAATAGAAAAACAGCTTTAATACATAAGTATTATAACACCTGAGACGATAAGAAAAGATAGATTAGAGGTAGTATTAAGACAAATTATAGTCTAGTCTAAAAATTATATGTCGGCGATAACAATAAACTGTGTAATAAATAAATTTAAAAAGATCCTGTGATGTTTTTAAGATACTCTTGTTCTTTTTCTTTTCTCTCCAGAGAATTTCGGCTAATTTGTGGAAACTAAACTAAGGCTAAACATTTTGTAGAAATATTATCGTTCCATATTAATAAGAGATAATTCTAGTTCTCTTAGACGAATCTAACAGGTCAATTTAAAAGTCTCCGGCCTGACACATAGATGACGCTAGTAGAATTACATCCATATGATTTTTAGTTAGGTTAAGGTTAACCCTCAAAAGATGCACGTATAAATTTGACAGCTGTCGGAACATTGGTTTGTGAATTATAGCATTTTAAGTGAAGCAGCTTTTGTCATTGTGAAAAAATGGATAAAAAAGCATTTCGTGTATTGATAAAATATTGCTTTTTGAAGGGAAAAAAATACAGTTGAACCAAGAACTTGGCTTGATGCTGAGTTTCCCAGCACTGCCCCAAAAAATTAGCCATCAAGGATTGGTATCCTTACTTTAGACGTGGCGAAATGAACACCACAGATGTTGGACTCAATGAACGACCAAAAGAGGTTGTTACCAAACGAAAACATTTAAAAAATCCACAAAATGATTGTGAATGGCCCTAAATTGAAATTTAAGGAAATAGCAGACACTCTAAAGATATCAACTGAACGTGTACATCATATCATTCACAAATATTTGGGTATGAGAAAGCTCTGTGCAAAGTGTGTGCCGCGCGAGTGCACTTTTGACCAAAAACAGCGACGAGTTGATTATTCGGAGTAGTATTTGAAGATGATCAAGCTTAATAAACCCGAGTTTTTGCGTCGATATATGACAATGGATGAAACATGGCTTCATAATTTCATTCTGAAATTCAAACGACAGTCATTCAAGTGAACTGCACACGATGAACCCGCTCCAAAGCGTGGGAAAACGCAACAGTCGGCTGGCAAGGTTATGGCGGCTGTATTTTGGGATGCACATAGAATAATTTTCATTGACTACCTTCAAAAAGGAAGAACAATCAACAGCGACTATTACATAGCGTTATTGGACCGTTTTATCGCCAAAAACGGCCGAATTTGAAGAAAAAGAAAGTACTGTTTCACCAAGACAATGCACTGTGTCAAAAATACATAAATGTATTCTCCAAATTTGGCCCCCAGCGATTATTTCCTGTTGTCAGATCTCAAAGGAAATTCGCTGGGAAGAAATTTTCGTCGAATGAGGAGGTGATCGCCGAAATTGCGGTATATTTTGAAGCAAAGGACAAATCGTACTACGAAAATGGTATCGAAAAGTTGGAGGGTCGCTATAGTGAGTGTATCATCCTTGAAGGGAATTATGTTGAATAAAAAAACTAATTTTGCGAAAAAAATGTGTTTTACTATGGCAAGCCGGGGACCTTTCAATTGACCTCTTATGTAGTAAAATGTGACTAAAAATATATTCATGTTCGTCTCATTCTATACTTTTCTCTTTGTACTTCTTAAATATAATATTTTTCTATGTCTATTCCAAATGTTTAATCACAAGCATGTACCATAACGTCAACAAACTGTGATTAAGAAGGCTTTATTTCATTTAGAAAATAGATATTTGATGTAACATAATAATCACTTGATACACGTAGAGTGTATGACACATAAATGAACCCTTGTTTCCAATACATGTAATTGTATAATACAAAAAGTCGAACAATACTTGTCAAAATTTCACGTCTTTTCAACTAGTAAATTGCATATTACCGTGGATTTAATGATACAACATTTATTCACTTTTAAAACGACGAATAAAAGAGATTTTGGATGTTGTTGCCACCTAAAATTTGTATTTTTCTTATCAGGATAGTAAACGCTTAGAAAATATTTTCAGAGGATCTTATAAAATATCATAATGTCATAGTTTCCGCAATGTTATATGGAAATTTTAGTATTTGTAAGTTTTGAGCAAAATAAATATTAGTTCTGTATGTGTCGGTATATATCAACAGATGAAACATCCATTACTATAGGCCCGAATCAAAGATACCGTTGCTTTGTAGAATGTTTTCGTATATATTATAAAAAGCTTGTTGTATCTAGCCAATATTAATAATCATAGAAAGTCCCAACGCCTGTTATTGAGTATTATACGTAATATACTATTGTTTGATAAAGGTAAAGTTTCTTTCATCGTATCAGTCCTTAACTATTCAGTTTAAATCTGCAAAGAAAATACCAGTTATTTGTTCAATAAACAATATATTTATATCATCAATAATCTATATTAAATTCATCATAATTGTATCTTAATCACCATTACTGGAGCTTAACGGTATGTACTTATTGTACAACTAGGATATTTGTCTCATACAATGGTTATATTTTCTGTTTTAAGGCAAAACAAATGACTAAATGACAAATAACTATCACGTTGAGGTCATTGCTGAACCATTTTTAATCTCTATTTTTAATCATAATTAAAGTTCAGTTATGTTGTTAAACCCTAAGAATTATTACCCTCGCTTTCACCTTTATTTTAAATATTTTAAAAATATATAATGCTTTTTTTATTTTTTGTAAAAGACATTTTCTTAAAATTAATAACATTACAACAAAATTAATAAAATGCTAGAAATCATTTGATCAAGTATATAAAACTAAAAGAGGATTAATCGTTTAACAATAAAAAATGTTTTTCTCTTATTAAGGACAAGTACCTATCCTACAACCTTCGTATAATTAAGTTACTTATTCAAAGCCATAAAAACGTATAACACAAAGTATTGATTATATTCGTGAACCAGTCGACAATATCGTATCGCATCATTTAAAATAAGTTACATTCCTTGAAACATCTCCAAAACATAATTCAATCTTCGTAACGAATGATTGAAGTCGAAGCACCATTTTAAATATTAATGAAGATTGTCACACTGATGGACGGATATTTTCCGAAGAGTTACTTGTTCCAGTTCTGCCACTCAGAATATCTGGACCATTTATTAATATTAGTTTATATTAATACTCGCTATTTGTATAATGCTTTCAATGGTATCTAGATTTTAACAATGGTATTGTCAAAAATAATCAATATTCTTAATGTAGCAGAAAATATTCGGATAGAATGAATTACTACTACTATTTAAACTATTACTATTTAAAATTCATCTCAGTATCTCATATAATATTAGGCGTTGGAACAAATTCGTACTGTTTTATAATAGATAATATATCATTTCATATTTCTCTTGAGCAATTTTGAAATTCTGTCCCACATACTGTGTTCTTGAGATGCTGTAGGTCCAACTATTGGCACACGGCCTGTAGGGCAACAGTTCACTTCTTATGGAAATGCTAAAGCGTGAATCACTGCTTACATCTAAAGACGAAGATCTTCCAATGTGAAATTCTTGTCCGAAAGATATAGGGAAGCAGTTTAGCCTTAGAGAGCATTTATTGATAAAAAAAATTGTAAATTTCATTAAAACAGTGTTTTTATTATAAAGAAAAAGGTGGGACACTGTGAGTTAATTCTAACAAGCAATAATTAAGTAATTTGTAACATTAATTCAGGATAAAAATTACTGAGCAAAAATAAAACCCAATATCATATAATATATCATTTCCCTTTAAGCAACTAACGTTTTAAAATTATTTTTGTAAAAGACATGATAACAAAATTAACTTGATATTTAGTTAATTGTTTAATTTTTATTTTAAGAAAATTTAGTTAATTATGAAATAATATATAAATTCACAAGTCTACGCATTTTGTTATTTATTATGTTTGTTTCATTGTTATATAAGAAATGAATGTAATGTTTTAATTTTATTTCAGTTATTTGCCATATAGCCATATAGTCATAATTATAAGTATAAAATAAATAATTAAACTCTTGTGGCATTGCAAAGGGAGGCAGTGCTCTAGGCACAACAGCTTTATACCATAAATATGGTAGGAGAATATATCAAAATGAAGTTCGATCTATTATCAGTGTTACAACTTTGTAAAATAGTAGTATTCTCTAAGATATATTAACATATTTTAACATATTATTGTTACAAGTACAAATAAAAATTCAAACGCACTATCGAATAAATATTATTTTGTTAATATTTTTTCATTTTTTAGTTTTCGTAAAAGAGACATGGTAATAAAATTAACATTTTGATCAACACAACTTAAAATTCACTTGCCTGTTTTTCCAACACCTGGGGCGCCAATAACTGCAACCTTTACCTCCGAAAGGGATGATTTCTTCCTTTTCAACACTTTAGTGGTCATTGTATCGGTATTTCGCGAAACTAGAACGAAATTATGATTAGTTCTTGTTTTAATATTCCCGATGTTTCTTTCGGCCAAACTTAAGCGATGGATCCGTGCGCGTTTTGTTATTTATTCTGGACTACGCGTAGTCTACGGAGCTTATAATAAATCGGAATTTACACGACGACTTCACTGACTCGTCCAAGCATCAGAGCTTTTGTGGCGTCTTTCTATAATTAACCCACGGGATAATCGCGCGTACGATGGCGAGTCTAGCGGGGTACAGGTGGGACATGGTGTGTATAAATAGATTCATCGGCTATGCCTTATACAGAAACGATGTATACGTACTGTCTAGTTTTTATTTTAATGCAATACAATTTAGAATAACGCGTAATCAATAAATGCATATTACGTGCAACTATATATGTTGTCATATATGGATAAATTTATGTTAGTTGTAGAAAATTGAATTAAATATAAGATAAAATATAAATATGAGGTCACTAATCAAGTTTTACATTTTTAATTATCGTAATATATTGGTATAGCTAAAGTTTATATGGACCAGAGGTACTATAATATATATGAAATATATTTATAACTCACAAACAGTTGCCTTTGCTATTTTTTTCAAGACTACATCTAGATAGAGTTAATATTTCTCTAATATATCCTCGGTGTTTCATTATATTAATGGCAGAAGTTACAGGAGATGGACAAACTAATATGTAAATTATTGTTCTAACCTTAACATTATTCCTATCTTATTCGGTCCAAGTTCTGGGAACTTCTCCACTCTTACCCTGACCATAAGCACCGATATATACCGATGCTCTAAATCGTACAGTGGGCGATCTGGCAGGGGATTTATGGTGGACGACCTGGTATTCTGTTTCGAACCCGCTATACAGAGTTTAACATTGAGCGATACTCAAAGTTTTATCCCACATTGCAACAGAATATTTTAAAGAACGACTCATTCTTGCCTACTCCCGAAATTCCCTCGAATGTTTCCTGGAACACATATATTCAACCATCCCCTAGTCGTCGACAATAATCGCTGTAAATCATCCGTACCCTACACCTGAATGGCTACAAGATAACTTGTGTTGGTCCTTTCTCACATCCTATACTGGGAGATCGGATCAGTCGTTTCTCGCACGGTCAGTTGATTATTTCGAGTTAGCCTACTCACTGTGAGATTTGTCACCTTGCCCTCTACCACGTAATGGACGACTGTCCACGAGTCACCCAACGTCAGGAATGTACAACTTTCATAATTCCATAACAGGAGAAAATACAGACAGGCACCTTGGATTTCTAGGAGAAATTGATTATCTTTATAGAGTCTAGACTATGCTGAGACTAAATGTCGCTGACCATTCACCACTACCACTTATTGACACTTCGGTATGGGTTAGCACCCACTAGCGTATTTGTGGTCTGGATGGAGTACGTTATCATGATTGTGTTTGTTGACTTGAATGTTTGTCCACTTTTAAATTGTGTATACACTATTTGTACTTTTAGTCCAACCTGTCAGTGTTATTAGTTTTATTAATAATCATTCACAGAATATTTTATACATTCGCTTTATAACGAATGACCCGGAATTCCTAACATTTCTGTTAACGCACTAATTGATTGTCATTGTGATGTGTGTCTCTTTGACGAAATAAATTATTGTATCTAAACGAAAATTTGGGTAATAATAAAAATATTGGATAGTGATTTTTTTTCCTTCACACTATTACAATTCTAGAACATTTTGTAAGAAGTCCCGGGCATCATAACATGAAATATATTTCCTTTGGATATATTCTTATACAGATAATTTGAATTGATTTTGGTCTCGTCTAATTATTCTTAAACAAAACAGTGACTTTATCAGCATTATGGAGGCTGCTTCATTAATGCGATCACCTTAACATTGTCCTTATCTTATTCGGTTCAAGTTCGGTTTAAGGATGAGAATGAGTATCGACTGAGACTGGGTCACTGTGGCACAATTTGATTTACAATAGTAATAGTAATAAAATTATATAGATAGATTTTAAAAAGTCACTTATATTCAATTTATAACCGCATATTATTTTATTGTATTCAAAAGAATTCCATTGTTTTGCATGAAATTGAAGGCTGCTTAGAATGACCTAATTTAGCTAAAACAGACAGGTAAACACTAATAGAGCTATATGTCTGAAAGTAATCTAAATTTAGCAAAAACCTTTTATGGTCATATTTTTAAAATGTTAGGCCTTCTAAATATGATTTTTTTTTATATTTCCAGACTAGAATACTCCTTTAGCTAGTGTATGTGAAGGGTTACTTTTACATAAGTTATTTAATAACACATGAATGTTTGATTTGCTTATGCTTTTGGTAGGTATGTCGAAAGAAAAAGTGTATCCAGTGTTGTAGGAGAATAAATAATAATATTAAATTAAACCACTGCCTAAAAATAAATGTAATACTAGATATGTTACAGAAGCACTGCTATTTATTTCACTACATAGTATAAAACAAAGTCGCCTTTTCTGTCCCTATATCCCTATGTGCGCTTAAATCTTTAAAACTACGCAACGGATTTTGATTCGGTTTTTTTCAATAGATTGAGTGATTCAAGAGGAAGGTTTATATGTATAATACATGCATAATATACTAAGGCAACATTGCTAATTTTAGAGGTTTCTAACGTTATGTCGTAAATTAACCTATTTTTTTAGGCTTATTTAGCAATTAGCAAAAACGCTGCCTAACCCTACGAGTTAGATCAAATTAATGTATTACAGTATTGTACACCATAAAAAGGTCTACAAAAAAGTCCGCGATGGTATATGTTTATCTTTTAGGGATAACCCACATTAACCATTTTTATTGTTTACTTTTTACGTGAGAAAATGGCTTATTTACGAAGCTATTTTAAGCAATACGGCATTAATCCTTATCGAATTAAGTACCTTAAATACAGTGTGCAATTAATAGAGATCAATATGGTTCCTTACAGCATTTAAATTAAACAAATATTTTCGGAAATATTACAAATTTAAAATTTGCGTTTAAAAATGTGTAATGTAATAAAAATTGTATGAATTTAGATATTCCAAAGATAGCAGGAAATCTTCATAGTAAGTATAGGGGAAGAGGAATTGTTTTACTCCAAATTTAATGCGTGCAGGCCAAGGGCAGTAATGAATGAACCAAAAATACTGGATCGATTTTAATCATGTTTTCATTGAGTGACATAGGCATATATATTTTATGCCCGTGCAAAGTCGGAGCGGGCCGCTATATTTTTATATACAACGTTCATATTTTTTTTGTAGTGTATTTAATTTAGTATCAGCATTGCACCCGTGCGAAGCCGGGGCGGGTCGCTAGTAATTATTAAAATATTATTTAATAACTCATAGTTTAATACAAAATATAGTTTTATACTTCTCTAAAAAATTTAATAATCTTATCTGAATTCCTAACTGGTTTTTATCGAACTAATCTATTATTTTTTTATCTATTATTTTATCAGTTTTTTTTTAATTTCGTAATTATAACAATATATTGAAATATATTTAAAGGTTTTATTGTTTCTTTTTTATGTCTCATATTATTTACCCATATCAGTTGAAATATGACAGGGCTCTATATTTATTTTTCCGCTGTTCGTACGAAACGCGTTAGATGTCGACTCTATCGAAAAGTTACCCTCTCTGTTCAGTATGCTATATATAACATCCCCACGGTGACACGAAAAGGCATACTTACCTGGCGTAGAGATTACCGTGATCAACAAGGCGGTTTCTCCAAAGCGAGGCCCTACCATTGCACCACGGCTGGGCTGACCTTTGCGATTATCCCTAATGTGGATAACTCGGACGCGTAATTTTTGGTAGCCGGGACTGCGTACGCGCTATCCCGACATTTTAATAATTCAATGTAGTTTTATTTACTATATAATTGTTTTTTTTTGTCAGAGCAGAGAGATATGTTACCAGTTCTGGCCATAGTTCAATTTATTGATGTTTATAATGAAACATTTATTTTTTGTCCGTATTATTTATCTTTTTATTTCATATTGCTATCGAAAATAACGGTCAATTCATGTCATCAAAATATATAATGTGTTATTACATACTGCAGTTTGTAAATTCGTTTTAATATCATCTTTTTATTTTTATTCTAGTTCTAATTATAAAACAAAATATATAGCATTTCCAACAAGAGGAGATCAAAACTGAAGAAATACGGCGCTGAAATTAACATAGGAGCTATGTACTGTGCACCAAGATACAAAATAACACAATTTTTTATTTTTAAAATCGGGCAGAAGATTTGTTATAGGAGATGAAGCCTGGAACAGGAAACGAATTACTCGCAGGGCGTGAACACATTTAGTTGCCCTCCGACAGTTAATTGAGTGCTAAATCTACTGGGCTTTTACATTTCCAAAGGCATCTCATCAAGTGAAATACAAATCAGTTTGTGCGTCACCTGATCACACTCCGGTATTTGTTAACACTAGGCGCGGCCGTTCTAAAAAAATCAAAGTAGCTTTATCTTACTAAATGAGTAACGTTTAGACCTATAATTTAGGAACAAGTCAGTTTAAGCTTAAGACTCAATTGACGATATTTCACCTAAGTTATTGAAAGGGCTTACGCGATAAGTAATAATCATGTTGACATATATATATGTAATGCCTGTATGAGATTGAAGCATGTTCCGGAATGTCTTGAGGTTACTCGAATTATTATGCTAGTCCTAGTGCCTATTTCGCTGCTGCCTGCGATGTCAAAATTATTAGAAAAACTGCTATTAAAACGTATTAAAATAAGTAAAACGCATTTATAGAAATATCGGATTTCCTGTTTCGATTTCGAAATCACCACCCGATCAAGTCCACAGAATAACAGCGGTTGCTGAAGATGAATACTGCCCCGCAATATTTCTGCACGTCTCTTTGCAAGTTTTTGACCATGTATGATATTTGGAATTAATCTACGAAATGAGCAAATTGCTACCGCGGAATTACTGTCGGTTGCTGGAATCATAAATTTTCGAAGGATCATTTAGACTATGGCTTTCTCAACACTTAAATCTATTTTGGCTGGAGTTCCACAGGGTAGTCTCTTGGGAACACTCCTGATTCTACCCTATACTACTGATGTCCCAACAACAAAAATGCTTCCATTCCAACGTTAATTTTACATTGTGGCTAAATTACAAAAACCAAATTATATAATTTCACGGATGCCCGACTCCTCAAGCAGAATTAGCTAAACACCTCGGAATATATCTCGATGGTAGGTTAAACTGAAAGCATCATACTAGACAAAAAGCAGAGGAGATTAGACTTAAACTCAAGCAACTATACTGGCTGTCGGTCAATCATAAAGCCAATTTGGACCCATGGAATGCAAATATGGGGTTGCACCAAAACATCATACCAACTAGTAATGCAACGCAATCAAAACAAAGTTCTACAATTGATTACCAATGCTCGTCGCTACATAACAAACGAATAGCTGCACGATGATCTCGAAATCAACTGGATAAACGTTCAAGACTGGCCTGGTATTGAGACACACCGTTTTCCTGATATCTTTTATGTATCTCCCTAATGTTCTGGCTAACAACTTCTCTTCAACACTCTTCCTTCTCACGTCCCAGATTTTTCGGGAAGTAGTCCAGGTGCTAATGAAATATTGTGAAGGTTTTAGATTATTTAGGCAACTTAAAGCTTTAAATCCTTCTTTAGAACATTCTTTTGATTATTCGTTTAGGTTAATTTATAGTTATAGTTTGCTTTAAAATGTCTGAATTCCTGTCTGCAAACAATGCACCCTTTTCTATGAGGCTCCGTAATGGTCCTGTTGAATCATATCGCCTGAAGCCGACTCCGTGGCGTAACGGTAGCGCGTCTGACTCCAGATCAGAAGGTTGCGTGTTCAAATCACGTCGGGGTCAATGTGATTTTTTAGTAAATATATGTATTGATTGCAATAGAACTAAAAATTGCATTTAACACACAGTCAGTCGGCTGATTCAGTTAGATTCTTAAAATTACAGTCAATATTATTCAAAGTAACATATACAAATCGTCACTAATATGTTCTTGCTTAGTGTTTCATTGGTGGTTCTCTACTACTCTACAAATTTATCCTATGACGGTATTTTATATTAATTAATCTAAATATTATTTCTAGACAATATACATTATTCTTTCATTTAAAAAATTATTTTCTTGAATAATTTGAATTATATCTTAAGTAAAACACCTTAAGAAGTTATCACAAAAGTCACAATTACACAGAATTTATAAAAGCCTCGTACAATATTTGATATAGCAGTAAGTTTATTACGAGGTACGATATAAAATCGTAGTTTAATAAAAAAACATTATTTATTTACAATTTATGAAGAATATATGTAGAAAATTCAAGTAAAGTCATAATCACTACATAGTATAAAACAAATTCGCCTTTTCTGTCCCTATATCCCTATGTGCGCTTAAATCTTTAAAACTACGCAACGGATTTTGATGCGGTTTTTTTCAATAGATAGAGTGATTCAAGAGGAAGGTTTATATGTATAATACATGCATAATATACTAAGGCAACATTGCTAATTTTAGAGGTTTCTAACGTGATGTCGTAAATTAACCTATTTTTTTAGGCTTATTTAGCAATTAGCAAATACGCTGCCTAACCCTACGAGTTAGATCAAATTAATGTACTACAGTATTGTATACCATAAAAAAGTCTACAAAAAAGTCCGCGATGGTATATGTTTATCTTTTAGGGATAACCCACATTAACCATTTTTATTGTTTACTTTTTACGTGAGAAAATGGCTTATTTACGAAGCTATTTTAAGCAATACGGCATTAATCCTTATCGAATTAAGTACCTTAAATACAGTGTGCAATTAATATAGATCAATATGGTTCTTACAGCATATAAATTAAACAAATATTTTCGGAGATATTACAAATTTAAAATTTGCGTTTAAAAATGTGTAATGTAATAAAAATTGTATGAATTTAGATATTCCAAAGATAGCAGGAAATCTTCATAGTAAGTATAGGGGAAGAGGAATTGTTTTACTCCAAATTTAATGCGTGCAGGCCAAGGGCAGTAATGAATGAACCAAAAATACTGGATCGATTTTAATCATGTTTTCATTGAGTGACATTGGCATATATATTTTATGCCCGTGCAAAGTCGGAGCGGGCCGCTATGTTTTTACATACAACGTTCATATTTTTTCTGTAGTGTATTTAATTTAGTATCAGCATTGCGCCCGTGCGAAGCCGGGGCGGGTCGCTAGTTATTTTATATTGAAAAAATTATTGTAAAAATTGCTAAGTTTATTAAGAACATGTTGTTGAACTTGAACATATTAATTGATTATATTTATAATCTATATCATAAGCGTAAACTTTCTTACAGATAAACAAGAAAGCATCCACAGTGGTATTATGATCTATAGTTGTGCTATAGTATTATAATTTGGCTGTATGTCTTTCTTCATGATGTTTTGTATGCGGCGAGTAAATAGTACGAATTTTTAAGTTTTGTTCGTACAAGTTTCTGATTTTTATTTCATTTCATGAGACTGTCATGTACAAATCTAGTAGATTTTTTTTATTGTCGGTCGGCCTATAAGTAGGTTTGCTTTCTGAGTAATAATTACAATTTGTAATATTAATTGCTATAAGAAATTTACAATAACTAAGGTCTTGTAAGTGATTTCTTGTCAAAAATAGTTCTAATTGATTTCCTAAATATATAATTTTTTGAACAGAAATGAATGTTAACTGATAAAAATATAGGTAGGGTTTTTTATAAAAAGCTTGCTGGTGTGGTATATATAAAACTAAACTTTGTTATTTTCAAAATATATTTATTGAATAAAATACATAGAATATAAATAAATTGCAACATAATGCTGTTGTCAATTACGTTCCGCATTGTTACTTAATAATGTAAGTCTCCATAACTAACTATTAATGATTCACACTTTTCAGATTAAGCAATGTCAGATAGTTCCAGTTCAGTTTCTGGTGTCGATACCAAGGTTTCCTTCAGATTCCTTATTAGTCGTAAGGGTAGTGATGCAGTAGTGTTTCTGTAGTTCTTGTGGTACTCACATTCACGTTGAGGGATAATTTGGTTGTCCGAGCATTTCAATATTCTGGAGTTTTGATTTTCAGTCGGTATTATGCGCTGATACCCGTCCTTAAATTGACTTGGACCTTCACTCAATATTGTCACATTGTTATTCACTGGTGCAGATTTATACTGAACGCACATGTTATTAAAGTATATTGGAGCCATTTTAGCTTTCTTGAATACTTGTTCAACAGCAACACAAGGGAACACTAATAACGAAATATTTTCCTAAGAGATATTTATACCTGTTCAGACCATAAAGGCATTTATAAATTTGTTTATAGTGTTTATAGTTTAAAAGAATAAAGGATTTGAAAACCTATTTGTAATAAATAACATCAAAAGATTATTACTCCCAATATAAATAAATTAATTGTAGGTAGTTATATAAATCAACAGTATACAATATATTAGCCCTTTTTAATTTATTTTACCTTCTTTTATAACTGATTACTTAACTACTTTATGGTTTTATTATAAAAATTTAGTTCATCCTCAAAATATAGTAATTTTTTTTATATTAACTTAAATATAATTATATATCTAGGAGGATCCATAGGTTATGTTATGTATCAAAACTGCTATTTTTCTGTTAAATACGTCTCACTACATTAAACTACACAAGACCAAATGGTTTAATTCTATTGACCCTTTGTCCTGTTAGATTCGGTAGGCAACCTTTGATGATCTGTTTATATGTCTCTATGAGTTCCTCTGTGAAATCGATCCGCACTTTTGTATGAGGTTCCATTATGGCCCTGTTGAATCATACCGCCAGAAGTCGTGTAATATCTCATCAAGTGTTGTTTGAAATTACTTCATCATTCCAAACATTATGTGTAATGGTTTATTAAAGTTTAGTTTTTAATAGTTTTTTTAAAGAAATATTGTGAAGCAATCTCTACAATCTATCCTGATCTTTTAACAATAAAACATCCACAGTCACAGGTATCATGACCCATAGTTCTACGAAGAAAACATCAATAAGATCCCAATATATATAAATAATATAAAGAATATTTAGAATTTTTAAGCTATTTTGGAAACACGTGAATGAAATATGTTCATTCAAATGTCAATGCAATAATCTGCATTATATAATAGTTTATAAATAGTTTCAGGTAAATATATGTGAGATTTTTAATTGTTATTACATCTTTTTCTACATCACCGTATATTCAATCCAAAGGGATTGATATGGGGTAGGTCAAATAATTAATACAAGTGGAAAGAAGTATTGTCTACAATAACAGTGTGCGATTGGATTAGTTCCATCGGTACATACGAAAGATAAAATTAGCTAATATTAAACTAAAAGTCATTAATTATATATATATATGTTTTAACAGTATATTCACTGTTACTTTAGATGGAATATAAATTGTTCGCTTATCTTTCTATTTATCTAGTGGGTCTCTGACTTCAATAAATAAAATATTAAACCATATATAGTAATTAATATTGTAAATAAATATTAAGTAAAAACGTTTAAATATAATTATAAAACTTTATTTTTCATATTAATCGGTAAACTACAAATAAATTATTACTGGCAACGTCTGGAATAAGGATGATGTCTTCGTATATTAAGTGTACCCATCATTTTCGTTAAGCGTGACACCTTTCCTGGGTTGTGGGATTCAAGGCGATTGCACGATGGCGTTATGGTGATTTGATTCATTAATTTTGTGATTTTCGATGTGTTGCTCTCATCTTCTCGTACTATTTCTACAGTCGTCAACATCAGAATCTTCTCAAATTGTTCCTTCAGTGTTTCAAATGTTTCCTGTAACTCTAAGGCTTGTCTTTCCAAATCTGCAATATCAATACGGTCATTCATATGACTACTCTCCTCGACGGACATTTTGTTTTCGAAGCTGTTTTGTAATATCCAAAAAGTTGTGTTAACTGTGCCACAGTTCTTTTTAAACTGGTCTGTTTCTCCAGGTATCTGACCCTTTTTATATAAGATCACATTTTGTCATAATACACTGTTTATTATTATATAGAATTATTATTATTAGTAATTATTATATTAACTCTTTCAAATATACCTTTTACGGTAGGTACTATAAAACTATAAAACCAATAAAATAATTATGTCGTAATAGATATGTAATTGTTCACCTCAATTGACATAACATCATTTACCAACGAGGAGGTAAATAAAGCCTTGTGTCACACGCCAGTGTTTGATCGGTACTGTGGTCAAATTGTATTGCCGATAGACGGATAACGTGCGAGCACGTGGAAAATTAAATGAACAGGATAGGAAAATATTGTTGAATAGAAGATATAATTTAATATACCATATCAAAATTATATATATAATGAGAATGAATCAACTATTAAATTAAGATAAATAAAATATTTAGCAGAAAAACGAGAAAAAAACCTAAATAAATGTTTCTAAAAACGAACAAAATATCTGTTCAAGTAAACTGAGAAGTCAATAGAAATAAATAAGCGACCATAAGCTAATACAAATTTAATAAATCTCACAAAATAAAAACCCTATTCAGATAAATCATAAGAGGTCACTCATGACTAATTTTTGCGCAGTTTAAACTGTAACCAGGATATGTAGGACATGCAGTACATACATAAATAGTGACTTTTCTTTTGTTTTGTAAATAACAGTGACTGACAAACGAAAGTCGTAAATGACTCATCGTTAGTCTTCAGATAATGCTAATGTCGAACTAAATACAAGGCTTACAAAGACCACCGCACATATAACGCGCTGGAGCCTAATTGGAGGCCAATGAAAGCTATACAATACGCGCTAGCGCGTTATTGGCAGCGGATGTGTTATGCTGATTTATGGGCATAATATGTGCTCACAATCTTAATTGAAAACATACATAAACTACCGTGATAGATTAATATTTCTTTAACTTATGTTACTTTAAAGTCGTATCTCAGAATGATTGACATTCATATGTTCTTATTTCTTCTTAATTTTTATTATATCATCTGTATTAATAATATTTTTACAATACCAATAATCCATTATATTGAAATTATTAATTCTAGTTAATATTTTATTCTTATTTTTCAATATATTTTGGTCCTTAGAATAGGGTTATTTTAAAAACAGATACTTTTTCAAGCTCTCAAGCACATTCATTGCATTTGGACAATATTTTTTGTATCCTGTACATGGAAAATGTCCTAGAGAAGGGAGTCTCTCATTTCGCATATATTATTCCTAATCAGTTTAAAGTAAAGAAGCGGTGCTCTAAAATACGGACTTAGATGTCCACGAGACTCCGTGGCGCAACGGTAGCGCGTCTGACTCCAGATCAGAAGGTTGCGTGTTCAAATCACGTCGGGGTCAGTGTCACTTTTTAGTAGCATTGGGAACAATCGACTAAAAATAATCGAAACAGTCGATAATCAAAAATCTAGCCACTAAAAGTAGTAATTACTATTTTCAGTCAATTGCACGGTTTCACTTAAAATAATTACTGAACACTATTAACATGCAATTTATAATTTAATTTTAAACGAAGTAGAATTACTTTTATATTTGAATGTTCTGTGGATCTGTAAAAGGGAATCGAATTTGTCTATGGAATCCCCACAAATGTTTTATCGTAGTTTAATGTGTTAAATGCTATTTTTAAATTATGTACTGTATAAAACTATAATAATATACCATAATGAATATAGACAGTATAATAAAACTTAACCAAAACCTAAACTAAAGATGCACAATAACCATAAATACTATATAAAAATTAAATATATACCAAATTATAGAAAAAACTAATCCATGACATAATTTAAAGATGATCTGATATAAATGCTTTATTGTAAAATAGTAATTAAAAGTATACGACTGAAACACTCGATAGTAAATAGTAACAAAATCAGTCTGACCGGAAACAGTCACTGGTAAAAAGTAGTAAAAACAGTCGAACCAAAAATAGCGACTGAAAACAGTCGATAGTAATAAGTAGTCAACTACTAAACAGTCGATAGTACCCAACATTAGTTTTTAGTAAAAATATGTTATTGACTGCAATTGAAGTAAAAAAATGCAGTTAACACACAGTCGGCTGGCTCAGTTTAGTTCAGAAGCCTGCAGGTAAAATCATTCAAAGAAAAATACAAAACTAATAATGTTGGCTAATGTGTAATATCTTGTTACTTGATATTTTATTAGCGATTTTCTACATCATTACTTTATTTTCTACTTTTATCTTATTTTCATCTTAAATCTAGAGGATCCCATCGCTAACATCTTACATATTGTCATTCCATACAACATAATGTCATATCTTGTGAAGTTAATTATTCTAAATCCTTTTTTTCTATACAGTTCACATAATTCTCTCTTCAACAATTTATTTTCTTGGGTAATTCAATTCTGTTTTACTGGAATTGGGCTTCGAATTAGTAAAAAGATTGGGCACAATACTGAATAATATATTGTACGTTTTAAGTCATTTTGGAAATATAGAATTCAAACAGTAATACTACGATGGGATGCATTATATTTATTTTCACAATATGTGATTTAAGGTAAATATGTGTGAAATGTTTAATTGTTTCATTTTATTTACGTTGTTTTAGAAATAGGACTGAAACACAGTACGCTGTTAGTTCGGTGGCTGATCAATGTGGCTACAGATTATTATACCTTCCTCCGTATCACTGTATATTCAATGGAATGGTGTGGCATATAATGACTAAAGTGGCCATACAACTTCAGAAGGATACGCAATCGAGGAATTATTCGTATAAGTGGAAAGAAGCATTGTCTACAGTAATAATTTGCATATATATATATATATATATATATATATATATATATATATATATATATATATAAATGAAACTTTATAACTAAACTTATGATTATATGTCTTACTATATGATTAATTATAAATACTTTGTTTTCTGAATATATGTATAACATCAAGGTCTTATAGATCAAGATAATATAGCCTAAACTTTCTTTTATCAACTCCCTAATTTCAAGGGGTTAATCTGCATCATATTCTGATTTCTCTCTTGATGTTGGCGTAGGTTGATTCGCATCTGACCCAATTCGTTCAATTACATTTCCAGTTTGTTGCTCAAGATCGTCTTTAATTTTGAGTTTTACGTTTAGACTGATTTGTTCCTGCATTACTAGACTGAACTTGTACCAGTCACAAAATTTGTTAGGAAGATTAGGCTTTTTCAGTATTGCCGTACCCGGTATTAACAATACTGTAGTGGGATCAGATACTTTTTCGTACAAGCCTCTCCTTTTTAATTGGTTTGATGAGATTGACATGTAAGAATTTAGTAGGTCTGATGCTTTATTATTGTCGGTGGTCCTATCACTGGGTTCGCTTTTTGAGTAATAATTACAATTTGTAATATGAATTGCTTTAGGAAATTTACAATTAGTAAAATCTTGTAAGTGATTTGTTCTCACAAATAGTTCTAGTTCGCGGACCTTGATTTCCCAAATATTTAATTTTTTAAACAGAAGAGAATGTTAATTGATAAAAATATAAGTAGGGTTTTTTTTATAAAAAGCTTGCTGGTGTGGTACACATAAAACAAAACTATGGCTTTTTCAAAATATATTTATCCAATCACGCACTAATTCAATAATATATCTAGAATATAAATAAATTGCAACGTAAACTGTTGTTCATTACGTTCGGCATTGTTACTTAATAATGTAAGTCTCCATAACTAACTATTAATGATTCACACTTTTCAGATTAAGCAATGTCAGATAGTTCCAGTTCAGTTTCTGGTGTCGATACCAATGTTTCCTTCAGATTCCTTATTAGTCGTAAGGGTAGTGATGCAGTAGTATTTCTGTAGTTCTTGTGGTACTCACATTCACGTTGAGGGATAATTTGGTTTTCCGAGCATTTCAATATTCTGGACTTTTGATTTTCAGTCGGTATTATGCGCTGATACCCGTCCTTATATTGATTCGAAGCTTCACTCAATATTTTCACATTGTTATTCACTGAGGCAGATTTATATTCAACGCACATGTTATTAAAACATATTGGAGCCATTTTAGCTTTCTTGAATACTTGTTCAACAGCAACACAAGGGAACACTAATAACGAAATATTTTCCTAAGAGATATTTATACCTGTTCAGACCATAAATGCATTTATAAATTTGTTTATAGTGTTTATAGTTTAAAAGAATAAAGGATTTGAAAACCTCTTTGTATATAATAACATCAAAGGATTATTACTCTCAGTATAAATGAATTATTTGTGAGTAGTTATATAAGTGAAGAGTATACAATATATTATCCCTTTTTAATTCATTTTACCTAACCCTTATTATTGATTACTTAACTACTTTATGGTTTTATTGTAAAAAAATATTCTAAAAATATAGTAAAATAATTAAATACATCTTTTTAATTGAATTAATAACAGTTACTATGTTCTGGGAATTATTTATTTTACTTTATAGACATTTTGTTTTCAAAATTCTTTTGTAGTAACTGTACGATGGACATTACATTGGATATACTACGTTGTACCGATTTTTTACAGTAAAGTTTTAAATTGAAATAATACTTAATTATAGTCTAAATTATAGGCGTAATGTATATACGAACAAAGCGAAATGGCATAAGGAACGGAACCTGAAGCGCATAAATAAACCAAACTAGCTCTATATATATTTTTATTACACAAGGACATTTTAAAACCAGTAAAGTGTATAACTATAAAGTTGCGCCAAAATCCGTCTAAATTTAACGATGTCAGAACAAGGCCCTCCATGGTATGTTAGAAATTATCATACGATGGGCGAGAACAAATTGAACAGTTTGTAAAGAAATTACTACAATATACGGGGACCTCAATGGCATCATTTACACAGAAACAGTAGATGGTAGAAACTAACGTCAACACATGTACCATGCGAGTTAAACTTAAAAAGCGACAGGCCATAAAATTTCGGAAATAAAAAAGAATTATATTTATTTATTGTAATTGTCAAAAATTTTGGAAATATTTGAATGATTATCAATTGTTAATACTATAATCTGCATTATAATTATTTACGAATATGTATTTTCATAGTAAATAGTTTGAGTTTGTTTTATTTAGTTCCGTTGTTTTAGAAATAGGCCTGAAACATAGTAGGTTGTAGATTTGGCGACTGTATAATGTGGGCACAGGTTATTACAGCTTGCTCCATATCATCGTATATTCAATCCGTTTGGATTGATATGGGCTGGGTCAAATAATTAATACAAGTGGAAAGAAGCTTTGTCTACAATAACAATGTGCGATTGAAGTAGTTCCATCAGGACATACGGAAGAAGAAATTCATAAATATTAAACTAAAGCTCATTAATTTTGATTATATATGTTCACTGTTATTTTAGATGGAATATAGACTATTCGCTTATGTTTCTATTTATCTAGTGGGTCTCTGACTTCAATAAATAAAATATTAAACCATATATAGTAATTAATATTGTAAATAAATATTAAGTAAAAACGTTTAAATATAATTATAAAACTTTATTTTTCATATTAATCAGTAAACTACAAATAAATTATTACTGGCAACGTCTGGAATAAGGATGATGTCTTCGTATATTAAGTTTACCCATCATTTTCGTTAAGCGTGACACCTTTCCTGGGTTGTGGGATCCAAGGCGACTGCACGATGGCGTTATGGTGATTTGATTCATTAATTTTGTGATTTTCGATGTGCTGCTCTCATCTTCTCGTACTATTTCTACATTCGTCAACATCAGAATCTTCTCAAATTGTTCCTTCAGTGTTCTAAATGTTTCCTGTAACTCTAAGGCTTGTCTTTCCAAATCTGCAATATCAATACGGTCATTGATATGACTACTCTCCTCGGCGGACATTTTGTTTTCGAAGCTGTTTTGTAATATCCAAAAAGTTGTGTTAACTCTGCCACAGTTCTTTTTAAACTGGTCTGTTTCTCCAGGTGTCTGACCCTATTTATATAAGATCACATTTTATGATAATAGACTGTTTATTATTATTAGTATTTATTATATTAACTCTTTCAAATATATCTTTTATGGTAGGTACTATGAAATTATAAAACCAATAAAATAATTATGTGATAATAGATATGCAATTGTTCACCTCAATTGACATAACATCATTTACCAACGACGAGGTGTAAATAAAGCCTAATAGATGAAAAAAGTATCCGCTATCGATGGACAATAATTTGAATAATTGACATACGGAAGAAGAAATTAACAAATATTAAATTAAAAGCTATTAATTTTATATATCTGTTTTAACAGTATGTTCACTGTTACTTTAGATGGAATATAAATTGTTCGCTTATGTTCCTATTTATCTATTGGTTTTCTGACTTCAATAAATAAAATATTAAACCATATATAGTAATTGATATTGTAAATAAATATTAAGTAAAAACGTTCAAATGTGATTATAAAACTTTAATTTTCATTTTAATCAGTAAACTACAAATAAATTATTACTGGCAACGTCTGGAATAAGGATGATGTCTTCGTATATTAAGTTTACCCATCATTTTCGTTAAGCGTGACACCTTTCCTGGGTTGTGGGATCCAAGGCGACTGCACGATGGCGTTATGGTGATTTGATTCATTAATTTTGTGATTTTCGATGTGCTGCTCTCATCTTCTCGTACTATTTCTACATTCGTCAACATCAGAATCTTCTCAAATTGTTCCTTCAGTGTTCTAAATGTTTCCTGTAACTCTAAGGCTTGTCTTTCCAAATCTGCAATATCAATACGGTCATTGATATGACTACTCTCCTCGGCGGACATTTTGTTTTCGAAGCTGTTTTGTAATATCCAAAAAATTGTGTTAACTCTGCCACAGTTCTTTTTTAACTGGTCTGTTTCTCTAGGTAGCTGACCCTATTTATATAAGATCACATTTTATGATAATAGACTGTTTATTATTATTAGTATTTATTATATTAACTCTTTCAAATATATCTTTTATGGTAGGTACTATGAAATTATAAAACCAATAAAATAATTATGTCATAATAGATATGTAATTGTTCACCTCAATTGACATAACATCATTTACCAATGACGAGGTAAATAAAGCCTAATAGATGAAGAAAGTAACCGCTATCGATGGACAATAATTTGAATAATTGACATACGGAAGAAGAAATTAACAAATATTAAACTAAAAGCTATTAATTATATATATATATATATATATATATATATATATATATATATATATATATATATATATGTTTTAACAGTATGTTCACTGTTACTTTATATGGAATATAAATTATTCGCTTATGTTCCTATTTATCTATTGGTTTTCTGACTTCAATAAATAAAATATTAAACCATATATAGTAATTGATATTATAAATAAATATTAAGTAAAAACGTTTAAATATGATTATAAAACTTTATTTTTCATATTAATCAGTAAACTACAAATAAATTATTACTGGCAACGTCTGGAATAAGGATGATGTCCTTGTATATTAAGTTTACCCATCATTTTCGTTAAGCGTGACACCTTTCCTGGGTTGTGGGATCCAAGGCGACTGCACGATGGCGTTATGGTGATTTGATTCATTAATTTTGTGATTTTCGATGTGCTGCTCTCATCTTCTCGTACTATTTCTACATTCGTCAACATCAGAATCTTCTCAAATTGTTCCTTCAGTGTTCTAAATGTTTCCTGTAACTCTAAGGCTTGTCTTTCCAAATCTGCAATATCAATACGGTCATTGATATGACTACTCTCCTCGGCGGACATTTTGTTTTCGAAGCTGTTTTGTAATATCCAAAAAATTGTGTTAACTCTGCCACAGTTCTTTTTTAACTGGTCTGTTTCTCTAGGTAGCTGACCCTATTTATATAAGATCACATTTTATGATAATAGACTGTTTATTATTATTAGTATTTATTATATTAACTCTTTCAAATATATCTTTTATGGTAGGTACTATGAAATTATAAAACCAATAAAATAATTATGTGATAATAGATATGCAATTGTTCACCTCAATTGACATAACATCATTTACCAACGACGAGGTGTAAATAAAGCCTAATAGATGAAAAAAGTATCCGCTATCGATGGACAATAATTTGAATAATTGACATACGGAAGAAGAAATTAACAAATATTAAATTAAAAGCTATTAATTTTATATATCTGTTTTAACAGTATGTTCACTGTTACTTTAGATGGAATATAAATTGTTTCGCTTATGTTCCTATTTATCTATTGGTTGTCTGACTTCAATAAATAAAATATTAAAACATATACAGTAATTGATATTGTAAATAAATATTAAGTAAAAACGTTCAAATGTGATTATAAAACTTTAATTTTCATATTAATCAGTAAACTACAAATAAATTATTACTGGCAACGTCTGGAATAAGGATGATGTCTTCGTATATTAAGTGTACCCATCATTTTCGTTAAGCGTGAGACCTTTCCTGGGTTGTGGGATCCAAGGCGACTGCACGATGGCGTTATGGTGATTTGATTCATTAATTTTGTGATTTTCGATGTGCTGCTCTCATCTTCTCGTACTATTTCTACATTCGTCAACATCAGAATCTTCTCAAATTGTTCCTTCAGTGTTCTAAATGTTTCCTGTAACTCTAAGGCTTGTCTTTCCAAATCTGCAATATCAATACGGTCGTTGATATGACTACTCTCCTCGACAGACATTTTGTTTTCGAAGCTGTTTTGTAATATCCAAAAAGTTGTGTTAACTCTGCCACAGTTCTTTTTAAACTGGTCTGTTTCTCCAGGTGTCTGACCCTATTTATATAAGATCACATTTTATGATAATAGACTGTTTATTATTATTAGTATTTATTATATTAACTCTTTCAAATATATCTTTTATGGTAGGTACTATGAAATTATAAAACCAATAAAATAATTATGTCATAATAGATATGTAATTGTTCACCTCAATTGACATAACATCATTTACCAATGACGAGGTAAATAAAGCCTAAAAGATGAAGAAAGTAGCCGCTATCGATGGACAATAATTTGAATAATTGACATACGGAAGAAGAAATTAACAAATATTAAACTAAAAGCTATTAATTATATATATATATATATATATATATATATATATATATATATATATATATATATATATATATATATATATGTTTTAACAGTATGTTCACTGTTACTTTATATGGAATATAAATTATTCGCTTATGTTCCTATTTATCTATTGGTTTTCTGACTTCAATAAATAAAATATTAAACCATATATAGTAATTGATATTATAAATAAATATTAAGTAAAAACGTTTAAATATGATTATAAAACTTTATTTTTCATATTAATCAGTAAACTACAAATAAATTATTACTGGCAACGTCTGGAATAAGGATGATGTCCTTGTATATTAAGTTTACCCATCATTTTCGTTAAGCGTGACATCTTTCCTGGGTTGTGCGATCCAAGGCGACTGCACGATGGCGTTATGGTGATTTGATTCATTAATTTTGTGATTTTCGATGTGCTGCTCTCATCTTCTCGTACTATTTCTACAGTCGTCAACTTCAGAATCTTCTCAAATTGTTCCTTCAGTGTTCTAAATGTTTCCTGTAACTCTAAGGCTTGTCTTTCCAAATCTGCAATATCAATACGGTCATTGATATGACTACTCTCCTCGGCGGACATTTTGTTTTCGAAGCTGTTTTGTAATATCCAAAAAGTTGTGTTAACTCTGCCACAGTTCTTTTTAAACTGGTCTGTTTCTCCAGGTGTCTGACCCTATTTATATAAGATCACATTTTATGATAATAGACTGTTTATTATTATTATTATTAGTATTTATTATATTAACTGTTTCAAATTTATCTTTTATGGGAGGTACTATGAAATTATAAAACCAATAAAATAATTATGTCATAATAGATATGTAATTGTTCACCTCAATTGACATAACATCATTTACCAATGACGAGGTAAATAAAGCCTAATAGATGAAGAAAATAACCGCTATCGATGGACAATAATTTGAATAATTGACATACGGAAGAAGAAATTAACAAATATTAAACTAAAAGCTATTAATTATATATATATATATATATATATATATATATATATATATGTTTTAACAGTATGTTCACTGTTACTTTATATGGAATATAAATTATTCGCTTATGTTCCTATTTATCTATTGGTTTTCTGACTTCAATAAATAAAATATTAAACCATATATAGTAATTGATATTATAAATAAATATTAAGTAAAAACGTTTAAATATGATTATAAAACTTTATTTTTCATATTAATCAGTAAACTACAAATAAATTATTACTGGCAACGTCTGGAATAAGGATGATGTCCTTGTATATTAAGTTTACCCATCATTTTCGTTAAGCGTGACATCTTTCCTGGGTTGTGCGATCCAAGGCGACTGCACGATGGCGTTATGGTGATTTGATTCATTAATTTTGTGATTTTCGATGTGCTGCTCTCATCTTCTCGTACTATTTCTACATTCGTCAACATCAGAATCTTCTCAAATTGTTCCTTCAGTGTTCTAAATGTTTCCTGTAACTCTAAGGCTTGTCTTTCCAAATCTGCAATATCAATACGGTCGTTGATATGACTACTCTCCTCGACAGACATTTTGTTTTCGAAGCTGTTTTGTAATATCCAAAAAGTTGTGTTAACTCTGCCACAGTTCTTTTTAAACTGGTCTGTTTCTCCAGGTGTCTGACCCTATTTATATAAGATCACATTTTATGATAATAGACTGTTTATTATTATTATTATTAGTATTTATTATATTAACTGTTTCAAATTTATCTTTTATGGGAGGTACTATAAAACTATAAAACCAATAAAATAATTATGTCATAATAGATATGTAATTGTTCACCTCAATTGACATAACATCATTTACCAACGACGAGGTGTAAATAAAGCCTAATAGATGAAAAAGGTAGCCGCTATCGATGGACAATAATTTTGAATAATTGACATACGGAAAAAGAAATTAACAAATATTAAACTAAAAGCTATTAATTATATATATATATATATATATATATATATATATATATATATATATATATATATATATATATATATATATATGTTTTAACAGTATGTTCACTATTACTTTAGATGGAATATAAATTGTTCGCTTATCTTCCTATTTATCTAGTGGGTCTCTGACTTCAATAAATAAAATATTAAACCATATATAGTAATTAATATTGTAAATAAATATTAAGTAAAAACGTTTAAATGTAATTATAAAACTTTAGTTTTCATATGAATTAGTAATCTACAAATGAATTATTACTGGCAACGCCTAGAATAAGGATGATGTCTTTGTATATTAAGTTTACCCATCATTTTCGTTAAGCGTGACACCTTTCCTGGGTTGTGGGATCCAAGGCTACTGCACGATGGCGTTATGGTGATTTGATTCATTAATTTTGTGATTTTCGATGTGTTGCTCTCATCTTCTCGTACTATTTCTGCATTCGTCAACATCAGAATCTTCTCAAATTGTTCCTTCAATGTTCTAAATGTTTCCTGTAACTCTAAGGCTTGTCTTTCCAAAGCTGCAATATCAATACGGTCATTAATGTGACTACTCTCCTCGACGGACATTTTGTTTTCGAAGCTGTTTTGAAATATCCAAAAAGTTGTGTTAACTCTGCCACAGTTCTTTTTAAAATGATCTGTTTCTCCAGTTATATACTGAGGTCAAATTGTATTGCCGATAGCCGAATAACGTGGGAGCACATGGCAAATTAAATGGACAGAATAGGATAATGGATTGTTAAATAGGAAATATAACTTAATATACCATATCAAGCTTGTATATGTAATGGGAATGAATCAACTATTAAAATAATATAAAAAATATATTTAGTAGAGAAATGAGAAAAAACCTAAGTAAATATTTCTACAAACGAACAAATATCTATTCGAGTAAATTGAGAAGTCAATAGAAATAAATGAACGACCATAAGCTAATATAAATGTTCACTAAAACTCACAAAATAAATAAAAACCCTATTCAGGTAAATCATAAGAGATCACTCAAGACTAATTTTCGCGCAGTCTAAACAGTAACCAGGATTTCCTGAACGTGCATTGCATACATAAATAGTGTCTTTTCTTTTTTTTGTAATTAACAATTTTCACATTGCTTCCTCATTACGTTTCTTGCTTTCTTCTTCTCTTGCATTTTCAAAACCTGTTCGCTGATAGCCGCTCTGGAAGTAGGTTCACTTTTAAGACGAGAGGGCCCTGACATATCGATATATTTTCGTGCCATATGCAATTCTGTGATACATATGAATCAAAAAGGAAAAATCAAAACAAAGCTCGTAAATGACTCATTTATAGTCTTCAGATAATGCCGATACAACTGTACGGGCGCACTACTAATGTCGAACTAAATACATGGCTTAGACACATGGCAAGACACACAATACCCGCTACAACGTTATTGGCAGCTCCAAACTTGCTGAAGAAGTGATATTAAACGATTTTACAGACGCATATCATATAATCCCGAACGAACAATTCGGTTTCCGTGCCAAACAACGCAACTATCCACCAGACACTGATAAAAGGTCGAAAAAACGGAGCCATCTTCTTAGATGTCCCCAAAGCTTTCGATCAAGTTGGCACTATGGTTTAATATTTAAAGCGAAACAGCTATGTCGGTGACGCAATCTTCGCTCGTAAACAAATTTCCGCAGTAGTCCCGCAAGGTGCTCCACTAGGCCCAGCGCTATTCAACCTTTATATGGCTGATTTCCCGCTCTGCACACTTTTCCATACAGCATTACTTACTGTCCCGACGCTATTCGCATCAAAAGTACAGCTAATCCGCTGTTCCGCGCCTATCGCCTCCAAATCGATAAAGTTCCTATCCCATGGCTCCAGAAAGTTTACCAGTACCTCGGTCTCCAGTTCAACCGCAGATTCCAATAATCAGGCCAAATTCAGCTAGCCATTTGCAAAGGAAATGGCGTGTACAACCTACTATTTCCTCTACTCTGCAGAAAAAAACAAACAGAAAACAAAAAAACACAAACAAGTTAAGAAACGATGCCCTAAAATACCGACTTGAATGTCCATAAGACTCCGTGGCGCAACGGTAGCGCGTCTGACTCCAGATCAGAAGGTTGCGTGTTCAAATCACGTCGGGGTCAGGATCACTTTTTAATAAAAAGGTAAGCAATGCAAATCGTCATTAATGCCTATTTTTATTGCTTGATTTTTTTTATTCAGGTCATACCGTTATATTGGCCTAAATATTTTTTCTGTACATTACATGTTGCTCTTTCTTGTTTTTGAATACCAACAAAATGCAGGCTACAAAAAAATTAATAAAGATTATTTGTTGAAAACTTAATTATAGTAACAATCTTGTCATATCGGCGGAATTAACCAAAAAATGATTTATATTTATACTTTATTTTATTACCAATATATTCTAATCAACTAGCATAAAATTTATCCTGATCTCTCTCTTTTTGTACAAAGAAAGCAAACTATATTTACTCAGAAATAAAAATATTTACTCAGAAATAAAATTTTCATATTTGTTTAGCATAAAAATTGTAGTACAAAGATTAAGAATATATGTATTTATTAGGTGTTTTGGTAATATTGCATTGAAATGTTAGTATTTCAATAAAATGTGTTTTAACTAAGGCCATAATAATGTAAACCAAAAATTGAAACAAAGCAAAACAAAAGCCGGTAGATATTTGAATTCAAATTATTTTCTTTTCTCAAAATATTTTTCTTAGGGAAATCTGCAGTGAACTGAAAACAGTGCGTGATACGTTCAAACTGTTAAAGACCGGGCAGTGGAAATGCTGAGATGTACTCCCTTTGGATACAAAGGCCGTCGAGCTGTGACTGGAAATCGTACAGTTTCTTAGAGTGTCTCGAAGAGTACGTGTTGACGTAGTCGACTAACGAATGTTATTGCAATCACCGTTATACCACTCTGTATGTTGTACCCTGTATATATAAAGGGAATGGTCATTATAATACTTTTCTTGAACATATGCATTTTACTCGTCAAGAAATAAAAGTATTTCTTACAACTGATATTTGTGGCATTCCACTAGCGATGAGATGTAATTTTACTTTTTCATGTTTCAGGAAAATGCAAAAAGTTATAGATAATAGTGCTCTCTATCTGTTATAATTCTTATATTTAATATTATAATTAATATATAATATACTGAAGTATTTACCCCGCACTAGTCATGCTTATTTATCGATACAGGTACAACGGAACAATAGTACAGTCATAAATTTATATATTAGGATTGTATTAAGCAAATCTAATACAAAGTATAATAACATATAAAATAATAATATAATATCTTCTTCTTATGAATGTTTTAGTTTAATGGATTAAACATTCGTACTGAATTCACCCGCTAGATGGCAGCTACATCGATAAGTAACCGTTTCTAGTCTATACTCGTTGAATACTTCTACCGAAGAGTGGAAAAATATCGTAGCTAGTGATTACTCTTGTTTCCTATTGAGTAGAGGCTCTAGTGCAGGGTCACGCTCGATGGCGTCGAGATTGCCGTGAATTTACTAAGCGGCTTCTCCTAAGCAAGCCCAGTTTATGGACTACGACTGGGCTGACCTTTGACAGACGTCTAATTTTTGGTAGTCGGGACTGCATACGGTAGACCCGACGTTTAATTAATCCAATACAGTTATCATTGTAGTTACAGTCAGTTGCATAGTCGAAATTTAATGTTTAATGTATATTAATTTATTGGCTACATGTTATTCTAGTAATTATATTAAGTAAATAAATATATTAAGTAATGTTATTCTGTAATTCTGTTGGATTCTCCGTTTCTAATGGTGTACAGAAGATGACAGTAAATACCTATACATCCATGCCTATACAAGTTTCTAATAAGTACATGTTATAATTACACTATGTTGAAAATTCATGACATTTCCACTAAACAATTAACTTTTTTCTTCTTTAGAAATACCTATAAAATCAGAAAGATATAAGTATAATAACAATTAGATAGAAATGATATACAAACATGATCATATTTCATTCTTAACTTTACTATTATCTTCAAGTAAATTATGTTTCTATATTATTTAACATAAAAATATATCCTTTGTTTCATACCAATCTACCAAATTAGTGTTATAAAACGATAATATGTTAGTAATAATTTATAACCTTAATTTTGCCTATGAAAATAATTATATTACCTAAACAAATTAACCTAAAAATAACTTCTAACCACAACCATAGAAAAAATAGAAATTTCACGGTATAGGCGACCTTGGGGAAATGTTTTGTTTAGTTCAATCAACTGTAGCGCTGCGATCGCAAATTGTGATTGGCTAGTTTAAATTCCTGGTGCCGCCACTGACATGAAATGTAATTGGTCGATCAAATTGTGTGAAATCAGCATTTTCTATGAGCGTCCATTTTTATGTTTGTTGTTTGTAGGTTATGGTTTTTGTTTAGATCACGGAATTTTCGTTTTACGTTGTGCATGTTTTCTGTTTTACATTAATTATATGGAGTAATAACATAAAAATTGATGATAATGCGTCAGTGTAGTAAAAGATCTAGTGTACCGGGGTAAAATTCTACTACTGAAATTAGACATCGTTTCCCAAAGAATGATCTCGCTCCTTTCTAAAAATGGGTTGATCAAGTAAATAGTAGTAAGTTACCTGGATAAACCACAATGCAAATATATCAATTTCATGGTGTTTGTTATGGACATTTTAGTGAAAAATTTAGAATTATCCTTCCTTCACGAACAGGTATTTGGGTAAATGCATATCCATCATTGGTTTTATCAGGTACATATAAAATTATCTATCTACTACATGTCTCTTTATATATTGTTTGTTTACAGAAATTCAAAACCTTATGAATATAAAACCAATCATTCAGGAAAAGCATCTTACTCAGGATCATCAAGTTGGTTTCAGGAAACAACATTCCACTGTTTGAACAGATTCGGAGAATCACCAATCCCACAGAAAAATCACTAGAAGAAAATTAAGTTTGTTCTGCTATATCTTTAGATGTTGCTCAACCTTTCGACGAAACTTGGCATGAGGATTTAAAGGATGATATTAAAATACTATCCAAAATTTTAGAGTTCGAGTCTTAGAGATAACCGACCGATACCTTACGGTCAAACAAGTAGGTGTATATTCTGACTTGAAGATCACGTGCTTGTATGTGTGCTATATATATATATATATATATATATATATATATATATATATATATATATATATATACCAATCGGTTTTGGATTTTTAACATATATTTTTTAATGACCGCCAAATACTTTTTCGAACGAAAACGATTCTGCATTTCTTTACAATCGGTACATCCGCGTACACAACACTTCCTAGATGGAGAATTAACTTTACTTATTGAACTACCAACATATATATACTAACTAGCGACCCGCCCCGGCTTCGCACGGGTGCAATGCTGATACTAAATTAAATACACTGCTAAACATAGCGGCCCGCTCCGATTTTGCACGGGCATAAAATATATATGCCTATGTCACTCAATGAAAACATGATTAAAATCGATCCAGTATTTTTGGTTCATTCATTACTGCCCTTGGCCTGCACGCATTAAATTTGGAGTAAAACAATTCCTCTTCCCCTATACTTACTATGAAGATTTCCTTCTATCTTTGGCATATCTAAATTCATACAATTTTTATTACATTACACATTTTTAAACGCAAATTTTAAATTTGTAATATTTCCGAAAATATTTGTTTAATTTACATGCTGTAAGGAACCATATTGATTTATATTAATTGCACACTGAATTTAAGGTACTTAATTCGATAAGGATTAATGCCGTATTGCTTAAAATAGCTTCGTAAATAAGCCATTTTCTCACGTAAAAAGTAAACAATAAAAATGGTTAATGTGGGTTATCCCTAAAAGATAAACATATACCATCGCGGACTTTTTTGTAGACCTTTTTATGGTGTACAATACTGTAGTACATTAATTTGATCTAACTCGTAGGGTTGGCAGCGTTTTTGCTAATTGCTAAATAAGCCTAAAAAAATAGGTTAATTTACGACATCACGTTAGAAACCTCTAAAATTAGCAATGTTGCCTTAGTATATTATGCATGTATTATACATATAAACCTTCCTCTTGAATCACTCTATCTATTGAAAAAAACCGCATCAAAATCCGTTGCGTAGTTTTAAAGATTTAAGCGCACATAGGGATATAGGGACAGAAAAGGCGACTTTGTTTTATACTATGTAGTGATGAACTAATTTAGTTTCTAAACGCACTATTCTTTATGTGAGCCATACTGAAAATGGTGCTAAAACTAAATAAACAACAAACGTACCTTAGAAACGAAGTGAGCCAATCAGATCTCGTCGCGGTTTATAGCCTAACGATGAAAACAAATAATAAGTTAAAAGTACCGACATTTAGATGTGCACATTGCGAAGCATTTCCCCTTCCATCAGAAATAGATGTTTGGGAATATTTAAGAATGCACTATCGGTGAACATAATAATATTCTTCAAACAATTTCGGTAAAACTAGGAATGCATTGAATTACTTAACGTCGGGATAGCGCGTACGCAGTCCCGGCTACCAAAAATTACGCGTCCGAGTTATCCACATTAGGGATAATCGCAAAGGTCAGCCCAGCCGTGGTGCAATGGTAGGGCCTCGCTTTGGAGAAACCGCCTTGTTGATCACGGTAATCTCTACGCCAGGTAAGTATGCCATTTGGTCTTTGGATTTGGGTGTTAACTGGGGTGTGTTGTTTAAGGAAGGTTACTTTTCGATAGAGCTGCCATCTGGAGCATTATATTGATAATATTGTGAAGTCTAAAAGGTATCTGTTTCGTAATATATATATCGATTTAGTTTGTGAAAAGTGCACAAGAGGGATGAAGCTTTGAATTCCTATAAATGTCTTTTAAATTAATTTTGAAATCAAATATTTTTTTATTCAAAGTTTATTTGCATATTCGGCATCGAAATGTATGACGTCAAGACGCAATGTTGCCGTATCAACTCTGAGTTTCTGGTTTTGACATACAACAAAATTCTAATCTAAATAAAATAATTGAACAAAAATGTTAGCAAATATAATTTATTTTTACATTATAGTACATATAAAAACTAAAATTAATTATATAGTGATAACTTCTTATGCCTATCGCTTTCAAGAATTTTGCATACGTCTGTCAACCTAACGACTTTGACAGGCTCATTCGTTTACGTGTTCGAAATATTCACACAGCATTGTATCTCTTTTTAACTAGAATAAAATGAGAAGAATGAATATTGTCTGATTCTAAAACGAGTGTACAAACTGGGGCAGGTAATACATTAAACATTGAATAGACCTTACATTTACGTATTACATATTTAGAGTATCGTTCATTAATGTATGCATTTCGATAATATGTACTGCGCTTGATTTCAATTAATGTGCTGGATTTAAATAATTTTAATTAATATTTCATCAATTAATTAACTGGGTATATTTACAATAGAAAAAAAAACGATTGAGGTTAGAATCAAGTTTTATTGATTTTAATAATTCTCTACATATTATTAATAAAGTGCCCAGTTTTATACAATATTTTACAATCATTTGAATAATTTTCAGAATGTTTTAATTTTCATTAAGTATTATTTTCTTTAAGCGATGAAAACAGTTATTGTAGTGGTATCTATATTAACAGTAAGTTATGTGTACTAAAATATGTACAGCATACTCAACAGATCAGAGAACATCTTACAGTTTTTTCTCTTCTTGTTTTTCAACCAAAGTAGGGGTTTTTTCAAAAAATATATTGATATAACACACTAAACCTTTAAAATAAGTACCAAGTACTTAAGTACCAATTTAAAGAGGTTATAAAAAATATAAAATGGTTTTTCTAATGTTTTAAAAATATATTTATTTTTTTTTAAATATAATTATTCAATTGGTCTTGTTGTAGGTTAGTCCACGTATCCCGAGAGGACGCGCTGCCGTTATCAGGATTCCTTGCTACTAAATTGTAGTTGTTTAAGCTGTTTCCTGCAACCGACATTGTGGTTTTTTGCAATGATAATAAACATTTAGTTGGAAGAAGGGAAATTTAACGCTAGGTACAATGTGAAGGTAACGGTAACGTTGCTGGTGAAGCAACTGTTCAGGAACAGGCAAGATTATTTTGATTTATGCTACTTCCTTGATAAAAATCCGATTAATATAATAATATTAGTTAAATTATAAGAATAAAGTGTATTTCTGTCACTGCCATTTGACCGGAACTTTTAAAGTATTTAAATACATATGGTAAATCCGCTCTAGTATTTTATTTCCATTCTATATTCCCAACGATAAAATGATTTTATTAAGCATTCTTGATCAAATTGTTTATTCTTTTTATGATCGGACCCTTTTTTGAACCCACCTTTAGTGAAATGTCCATATCCTTTCGTGGTTGGACTTTTTTAAGAATAGGTTTCTTTTTTGTATATCCCGCCTAGGACTCGTACATTTTATTATCTTTAATAACTTCAAATGATTTAATAACACCATGACCTTTGTCCCCTTTTTTAAGATCTAGCCAATCTGAAACAAACTGATCTAGTTAATGAATAAATTAATCTTGACATCTAGTCCTTCTGAAACACAGTCAGTGCAATGGAAATAAAATAATGAGACAAAAATAACATTATGAAATATAATATATTTTAACGTTATAGGAAATCAAATGCATATATTACCGATGGACTGAAACTACAGTCAATTAAGCAGCCACAATATTTTGTAGATTAGAGTTGTTTTAGTATATATACATTTAATTAATTCTCTAGAACCGTATCATTTACTACTAGTTCTAAAACAAGATCAATTTTTCTTAACCTTAATGTTCTGAGTTCACCAGATATCAAATAAATTGAAATTCTTAAAGTCGAAAATGAATTGATTTTTATATAATGTATCTGAAAAAGCTACTCCCAAAAAATTTAAATTGCCGACTTGGTCGTACATGCGGCAGGACGGTCCGCCTACTGTTGCGATAGTCGCGGGTTCGGATCATGCTGGGACATGGTCGTAAATTTATGTTCGTGATTGTTTAACATTTGTAACTGTGCTTAGGCAAGAGTGCAAAATCCGACAAGGAAATTGATCCCAGTCACGCCAGTAACCAGGCTGGGTAAGACCGGATGTCTTCTGGAATGATTTCTAAGTTAGTCCCTCGTCAATCGGTAGGCTTAATGCCGAGGACCGTGGTTCGGAGCCCACATTAATCTGTAGGTCCAGTCGAGATAAACCCTCGTTGGTAAAAAGAAGACTTTAAAGTATAAAAAAATCAGACAGATCCAATGAAAATACAGTCTAAAATATTTGTTTATGTATTATATAGGAGCATCCTATCCATGTAGAGGGATAAGAGCTTCGCCGACACACTGAAACTTTCTCATAAAAAAATTATAACAAACAGTTTAGAAGTTGAACAAATTAGTGGCTTATTGTTCTGAAACAGAGTTCTATGGCGCACAACAGAAAAAATTATAAAGGAGAAAAAAATTATACACATCTAAGACCTAATCTAATATCAATATAAATGTATTTTGTAACCCTATTATGGACTTTCATATTTTAAAACTGTTATAACGCACAATACTTGATTTCACCTATCGGTTCGAAATTATCCTTTTCGAGTGTATTTTCCTTCGTCTATCTCTAAATACTGACTTATTCGGTTGAATTTTTCAATGAGGCGGTAAATTTTACTTACCTATATTAATAAACCGAATTTATTATCTTATTTTAGAAATTATAGATGCTGCAATGAAACTTTTTTGTTTTTTTATGTATAAATTTTAAGCTCAAATGTTTATTTTCTAGTTTTTTTTTTCGTCCACACTATATATTTATATTTCCTTCAATAAAGATTGAACCACCCCAATGTTTCTTTCTTAGTATATGTGAGTTATTTTCTTAATTTAAAAACTCAGTTTACCTATTCGTTATATGAAATACTTGATATTTATGAATACTGTTTATTATGTTTATTCTTTAAGAGTATTGTTAATTGTATACTTAAAATATCGAGAATTCGAAGATGTATATAAATGTAATTAAAAACCCTATTACGAATGGTTCCCATATTTTAAAACAGTTACGACATACAATGGTTGATTACACCTTTCGGTTCGAAATAATCACTTTCTAAATTTTTCCTTCGTCTTTCTCTAAATATTGACAAATTCGGTTGAATTTTTCAATGAGTCGGCAAATTTTACTTACCTATATTAATAAACCGAATTTATTATCGTATTTTAGGAAGTATAGATGCTGCAATGAAACGAATAATCCACTCTTGTTTTTACGGATATTAGTCTTAGCGAAAATGAAATGTTTAATTAATGGTACTGCTTTATTTTAAATATATTTTATGGTCCTTTTTTCGTTTTTTATGTATAAATTTTAAGCTAAAATGTTTATTTTCTAGTTTTTTTTTTTCGTCCACACTATATATTTATATTTCCTTCAATAAAGATTGAACCACCCCAATGTTTCTTTCTTAGTATATGTGAGTTATTTTCTTAATTTAAAAACTCAGTTTACCTATTCGTTATATGAAATACTTGATATTTATGAATACTGTTTATTATGTTTATTCTTTAAGAGTATTGTTAATTGTATACTTAAAATATCGAGAATTCGAAGATGTATATAAATGTAATTAAAAACCCTATTACGAATGGTTCCCATATTTTAAAACAGTTACGACATACAATGGTTGATTACACCTTTCGGTTCGAAATAATCACTTTCTAAATTTTTCCTTCGTCTTTCTCTAAATATTGACAAATTCGGTTGAATTTTTCAATGAGTCGGCAAATTTTACTTACCTATATTAATAAACCGAATTTATTATCGTATTTTAGGAAGTATAGATGCTGCAATGAAACGAATAATCCACTCTTGTTTTTACGGATATTAGTCTTAGCGAAAATGAAATGTTTAATTAATGGTACTGCTTTATTTTAAATATATTTTATGGTCCTTTTTTCGTTTTTTATGTATAAATTTTAAGCTAAAATGTTTATTTTCTAGTTTTTTTTTTCGTCCACACTATATATTTATATTTCCTTCAATAAAGATTGAACCACTCCAATGTTTCTTTCTTAGGATATGTGAGTTATTTTCTTAATGTAAAAACTCAGTTTACCTATTTGTTATGTGAAATACTTAATATTTATGAATATTATTATTATGTTTATTATTTTTATTCTGTAAGAATATTGTTAATTGTATACTTTAAATATCGAGACTTCGAGAATGTATATAAATGTAATTAAAACTCCTATTAATAATGGTTCCCATATTTTAAAGCAGTTATGACATACAATGGTTGATCACACCGTTCGGTTCGGAATTATCCCTTTCGAGAATTTTCCTTCGTCTTTCTCTAAATATTGACATATTCGGTTGAATTATCTATTTTAATAAACCGAATTTATTATCGTATTTTAGCAATTATAGATGCTGCAATGAAACGAACAATCCACTCTTGTTTTTACGGAAATTAGTCTTAGCGAAAATGAAATGTTCAATTAATGGTATTGTTATATTTTAAATATATTTTATGGTCCCTTTTTTTTATGTATACATTTTAAGTTGAAATGTTTATTTTCTAGTTTTTTTTTCGTCCACACTATATATTTATATTTCCTTCAATAAAGATTGAACCACTCCAATGTTTCTTTCTTAATATATGTGAGTTATTTTCTTAATGTAAAAACTCAGTTTACCTATTCGATATGTGAAATACTTGATATTTATGAATACTGTTTATTATGTTTATTGTGTAAGAGTATTGTTAATTGTATACTTAAAATATCGATAATTCGAGAATGTATATAAATGTAATTTAAAAACCCTATTACGAATGGTTCCCATATTTTAAAGCAGTTATGACATACAATGGTTGATTACACCGTTCGGTTCGGAATTATCCCTTTCGAGAATTTTCCTTTGTCTTTCTCTAAATATTGACATATTCGGTTGAATTATCTATTTTAATAAACCGAATTTATTATCGTATTTTAGCAATTATAGATGCTGCAATGAAACGAACAATCCACTCTTGTTTTTACGGAAATTAGTCTTAGCGAAAATGAAATGTTCAATTAATGGTATTGTTATATTTTAAATATATTTTATGGTCCCTTTTTTGTTTTTTTTTATGTATACATTCTAAGTTGAAATGTTTATTTTCTAGTTTTTTTTTCGTCCACTCTATATATTTATATTTCCTTCAATAAAGATTGAACCACTCCAATGTTTCTGTCTTAATATATGTGAGTTATTTTCTTAATGTAAAAACTCTGTTTACCTATTCGTTATGTGAAATACTTGATATTTATGAATACTGTTTATTATGTTTATTCTGTAAGAGTATTGTTAATTGTATACTTAAAATATCGAGATTTCGAGAATGTATATAAATGTAATTTAAAAACCCTATTACGAACGGTTTCCATATTTTAAAACAGTTATGACATACAATGGTTAATTACACCTTTCGGTTCGAAATTATCCCTTTCCTTTCCCTTTCGAGAATTTTCCTTCCTCTTTCTCTAAATATTAACATATTCGGTTGAATTATCTATTTTAATAAACCGCATTTATTATCGTATTTTAGCAATTATAGATGCTGCAATGAAACGATCAATCCACTCTTGTTTTTACGGAAATTACTCTTAACGAAAATGAAATGTTCAATTAATGGTATTGTTATATTTAAAATATATTTTATGGTCCTTTTTTTATTTTTTTTTTATGTGTAAGTTTCAAGTTGAAATGTTTATTTTCAATTTTTTTTGTCCATACTAGATATTTATATTTCCTTCAATAAAGATTGAACCACTCCAATGTTTCTTTCTTAATATATGTGAGTTATTTTCTTAATTTAAAGACTCTGTTTACCTATTCGTTATGTGAAATACTTGATATTTATAAATACTGTTTATTATATTTATTCTGTAAGAGTATTGTTATTTGTATACTTAAAATATTAAGAATTCGAGAATGTATATAAATGTAATTAAAACTCCTATTAATAATGGTTCCCATATTTTAAAACAGTTATGACATACAATGGTTGATTACACCGCTCGATTCGAAATTATCACTTTCTAGAATTGTCCTTCGTCTTTCTCTAAATATTGACAACATCGCTTGTATTTCTCAATGAGACGTAAAATTTTCCTTACCTATTTTAATAAACCGAATTTATTACCGTAATTTAGGAATTACAGATACCGTAATAAAACGAAAAATTAAACTTCAGGTATAAAAAACTTTAATTTAAATACGTTTTTCCGTAGAATTTCAGTTCAGTGTAGTACTACCATCGAATTTGGTAATTCCGATTTAAGCCAACCCCCGTTTTACCCACAATGTCCGAAATGAAATCCCGAAAATACAAAGTCGTCGCTGTAAAACAAATGCATCAGAGTGAGAAGCTAGAACAATCGATAGAAAACTTGGAAAGAAAATACGTTCGAGTCTCGAAGGTCATCGATGAACAACCACGTTTTTCCAAGAACACGTGGCCCCCATTGGAAGCTCTGCATTTTGAACGAAAAAATATACAGCAAGAAGTTCGAATCAATGACATGGAGATCGAACGCGAACCCAAAAAGAAACTATGCTTCCAATGCAGTAAACTTCCTTTACATCAGCAGTTGCTTTTCAAGCTGAAGAAATTGTTCTGGCATAACAAACAAGTTACTCTTGGCGAAATTGTTTAATCGTTGATATAGTCGTTACATTTGAAATATATTTTATCGGCCTGTTTTGTATAATACATTTTTAACTTAAAGTGTTTATTTTTATTTATATCTCCTTCAAAATAGGTTAATGTTTATTAATATTTCTCCGATATTTCTGAGTTTCTTGGTACATATGACTATTGTTACTTAATATGAAAACTCATTTAACCAAATTATTACACGAAATTCTAGAAATATTTTGCACTATTAAATTCAGTTGCAAATACAAGCGTGTAGAGTAATTAGTACTAGTGATCGATGATTATCTGTAATTTACTAACTTATTTATGTTTCTTCTATATTTTTTCTTAGGAGTACATTTTCTATATATATATATATTTAGGGAATATATTGCATAGATAATAAATATGTTACGGATACATAGTTACAATAAATTGGAAAAGTCATAATATTAATATTGGTCAGTATCACTTCATTTAAGCGAACTTTTCAAAAAAAAAAAACATTTTACCAGTCCAAAGTTAGCTCAAATTATTCTGTAGGTTTCTTGTCTAAATTAGGCAGCAAACAATCATGATGTTCTAACTCATGACCTGTTGAACATAGTTTATTCATACTCATAAGTATATGTACGAACAAAGCTCAACATTTGACATGTATTATTATTTTCTTACAAAATCTCATCTCATGGTTCTTAGATAACATTATAAAATTATGTTAAGATTATTATTTCAAAAAACGCGCCGTGGTAATCGATGTATACATTATTTAGAAAAATGTTTCCGTTTAGCGTATACGCACATTCGGTTATATAAAGCTCTTTCTCTAACCACAGTGTTCATAATATGATTATAATCAGCCGTATTAAAATTTGCCGACGTTCAAATTAAAACTACTGAAAGTAGCAACAGAAATCTAGAACATTTAGATTTTTTGATGTATTAATAACCCTATAACAGGCATTAAAAATAACACTCGATCTGTTGAGAAAGTGCGAACATATTAAGAAGCCTACTGAAACCAAATCTATTTTTCTGTCTCAATGAATCTTTTCTGTCTAATGAATTCAATTTAGGTCATTTTCATATAAAATAAAATACACAAACAAAATACTTAACTATAGTTTTTATTAATGCTTCAAGAAATCTAAATATTCTATAGTCGACATATGACAAAATTTCACCCCCAAAAAGCTGAAGGTTTCAAAACAATTTGCAACACAGCATAAAAGAAAGTTATTTTTCTTGTTTTAATGAATAATATCGCAAAAGATATGATTGAAACAATATTTGTATACAATTTTGTTGTAATTAACCATCCTTCCGTTGTCGGTAGTAAAAACAAGTAAATGTACAAAACATCAACTAAGAGCTGGAGGTAGTCAATTAATGGGTTTATCCACTAAAATAGTAGCCAAAAATATATACATATACTCATATTTATACTCATATTACACTATATACCCATATTTATACGTTTACTTTATTTAATCTCGATATATTTTAGTAACGATTAAATTTGATATTAACCATTAACGACTCTCTAATAATCCAATGGTTACTATTATACATAAATTATAGTGTGGCAATTTTCTCTTTTTACCAAGTAGCCGCTTATACAGCTATGCTCTACTCGCGTTACAAAACCATTTTGTTAACCATGGATTTTCAGTGTAAACTACAGCAAAGCCAAAGTCTTGCAAATGCGCAGTTCTAAGTAATTTTTCCATGATTTTCCACATTTACCGAGCATATAAAATCCTGACACGTAACGAAAGTACTTTGAATTGACTCTGCGACGTTCGTTGTCTCTGCATTTTCGCACGTTCCTGAAGCATAATTACAGTACAAAAACAGCTTTCAAGTAATGTTCAATGCAACATCATCAAATAACGTTAAGAATCATTCTCATCTGCTCGAGGTCAAAAGTTGACACAAATTTGTTCATTTTTGTAATTTTCATGATGATTCCTGTCTTCAGTAGAAGCATAAATTGGTAAGAAATAAAATAATGCTCGAAATGTGTTCATTATAGCCCCATTACATTGTTATTTGTTTGCTAATACTACACTGTATTGAATAATCATTGCTGTCTTTGTTGATTTAATTATTTTAGTGTATTTTTATTTAGTTACGAATTAATATATAATAATAATTAATATATTAATAATTTTATTACGAATTATTTTAATATTTTAAAGCTGCTATTATATTCAATAGTTTGTTACCTTTATGAGGTTATCCTTTTCGGAAATATTTTCCTTCCTATTTCTCAAATGCCAAATTTTATTTTTGTAATTAAATTTATAGTATTTAATTATTGAATTTAATACCGTTATTTAAAAATTGCTGGTGGCGTATTGAACGGATCAACCCTCCCTCCTTTTTACGACCTACAGGTATAAACAACTTTAGTTTAAATACGTTTTCCTGTCGAATTTCAGTTCAGTGTAGTGTGATCATCCGATTTGATAGCATCAACCCCAACTTCAGCCACAATGTCCCAAGACCAAGAGGGAACTCGAAAATACATCGTCGCCGACGTAAAGAAAATGGTGCATCAGTGCCAGAAGTTGGAACGATCGATAGCAGACTTGGAGAGAGAATACGAAAGACTCTCGAAGACGTTCGATGAACGACCAGGTATTCCCAGGGACTGGTTGCTTTCCCTTGAAACTCTGAATTCGATAATTGAAGGAAAACAATTAGACCAAGAAACTCCGATTGAACAGAACACTGTCCGGATCGATATTACGGAGATCGAGCACGAGAACAATCGCAAAAGATGCTTCGGATACTTCCCCCTTAAACTTCCCCTACATCAGCGGTTGCTCTTCAAACTGAGGAAATTGTTTTGGCGTAATACGGAAATTAGTATCAGCCAATGCGAAATTGTTTAATTAACGGTATTGTTACATTTCAAATATATTTTATAGGCCTGTTTTGTATAATAAAGAATTAAGTTTGATACGTTTATATTCTTTTTTTCGTCCAAACTCTATACTATATATATATATATATATATATATATATAAATTATTAAAATTAATTAAAATAATAAATATCTGTATATTAATACATATTAAAATATTATGAATATCTAAAGGATAATCACTCACTAGCATTTTATATCTAATTTCCATTAAGTTTAAATAATCAACAATCTATTGATATGTAAAAATTACTACACCACTGAATATTATAACAAAGTGTCATAAGTAAGATTATTTCCAGACCTGTAATAACTTCAGAGCATCAAGTCTAAGTATACATGATTTTTCTTTACTTTTATTCTAAAGATTATTATATCTCACTTTATGTGTCTACTAATCAGTTCATATGGTAGTATACGTTGGAGCCTACGCACTTCATTGTCATCGCGCACATTTAACTATTTGGCGAATGCATTGGGATGCACTAATATTCTTTCAGAGTACTTCATACTAACACTTCAAACCACACTCGTTATGGGTTCTAAGGGGATATCGCGCTGAATCAGTTTATTGGAGATGTAATATGGGGCATCGACGATGACTCGCAACGCTTTATTCTGGAACCTCTGGCTATGTTAGATTTGCTAGTTGTATCCCACAGTTCAATACCATAGGACCAAATGGGTCTAAGTTTTGACTTATCTCTTGAACCAGGAAAACCTTGTCATCTGATGATAATTGATAATGATAATAATGATAATTTAATTTTTTTTTAGATTTACGCCCTATCAAAAAATATATTTGATTTAGTTTAAGCCATTTCCGTTTTGTCACCATATTTTTTTTCCATGTCAAACGTCGATAAAAATGCATTCCCAGATATTTAAAGTTGTTTGCTTGCGGAAGTTTTATTTTAGTTTCTTATATGCGCTCACTCACAAAACTCACTTCAAACTATCGATTGTACGTTTTCCTCATCCACGCTAATTGTGGAGATCCTTAAATTGTACGGTCAGGTTAAATCTAAACAACTCAACATTATATGGGTCTGGATGACTATATAATAGAATTTAACCTCAATTATGATTTATAATCCTTGGTCTGTGTTCTAGACACTAAACTAATAACATCACCAATAATCAGAGCCACATTCAAACTCTACTTAGAACTATTTATGAAAGAATACCATTCATTTGGGTCATATGGTGTATTCGTCATATCAAATAAACCTCAGATGTCATTGCAGAAACACATGTCGTTTTCTTTTTTGAAGAACGGCAAAATCGCGTGATTTTCTTTTCTATATATTGTGAATTATGTATTAAGGTTAAGATGTATCTATTCCTGCAACTGTGATGCCAGCAGCTCTGTTTTTTTTTTGCTTCGATAAATTCTAATGGCCAATTAAATCACTCGCTTCCCTTTGTAAAATTAAATGTTTTCTTCCGTAACGAAATCACTTTTGTTGATCACCAGTGATGAACGCAAATTTCTTAAAACATTTTTTACACTTGTACCTGAGCAAATTGGAAATACGTCACTATCCTTACGTGGAACTGGCTTCCACACTGATGATACATCAGGATATTATAATGTGCCATTTTTCGCTTTTTACCAAGTGGTCGCTTGTACAACTATGTTCTCCCCGCGTTACAAAACAATTTTTGCAAAACCAAAGTCTTGCAAATGCGCATTTCTGAGTACTTTTGCCGTGATTTTTCCACGTTTACGGAGCATATAAAATCGAGAGACGTAACGAATCTACTTTGAATTAACTCTTCGACGTTGTCTCTGCCTTTTCACACGTTCTCGAAACATAATTACAGCACAAAAACAGTTTTCAAATGATGTTCAATGCAACATCATCGATTGAGAGCCTTTATAAGAGTGCAGTGCATCAAATAACGTTAAGAATCATTCTCATCTGCTCGAGTCCAAAAGTTGACCCAGCTTTTTGTTAACTTGTGTAATTTTCATGATGATTCCTGTCTTCAATAGATGCATAAACTGGTAATAAATATAATATAATGCTCGAAATATGTTCATTATAGCCTCATTACATCGTTATTTGTTTGCTAATACTACACTGTATTGAATAAGCATTGTTATCTTTGTTGATTTAATTATTTTAATATATTTTTTTCTTGTAAATCACGTTCAACTAAAGACCCAATATACTAATATAGATATAGGATTTTCTCAAATTTTATTACGAATTATTTTAATATTTTAAAACTGCTATTATATTCAATAGTTGATTAGATTTATCAGGTTATCCTTTTCGGAAATATTTTCCTTCCTATTTCTCAAATGCCTAATTTTCTTTTTGTAATTAAATTTATAGTATTTTGTTATCGAATTTAATACCGTTATTTAAAAATTGCTGGTGCCGTATTGAACGGATAAACCCTCCCTCGTTTTTACGACCAACAGGTATAATCAACTTTAGTTTAAATAGGTTTTCCTGTCGAATTTCAGTTCAGTGTAGTGTGATCATCCGATTTGATAGCATCAACTCCAACTTCAGCCACAATGTCCCAAGACCAAGAGGGAACTCGAAAATACATCGTCGCCGATGTAAAGAAAATGGTGCATCAATGCCAGAAGTTGGAACGATCGATAGCAGACTTGGAGAGAGAATACGAAAGAATCTCGAAGACGTTCGATGAACGACCAGGTATTCCCAAGGACTGGTTGCTTTCCCTTGAAACTCTGAATTCGATAATTGAAGGAAAACAATTAGACCAAGAAGCTCCGATTGAACAGAACACTGTCCGGATCGATATTACGGAAATCGAACACGAGACCAACCGCAAAAGATGCTTCGGATACTTCCCCCTTAAACTTCCCCTACATCAGCGGTTGCTCTTCAAACTGAGGAAATTGTTTTGGCGTAATACGGAAATTAGTATTAGCCAATGCGAAATTGTTTAATTAACGGTATTGTTACATTTCAAATATATATATAGGCCTGTTTTGTATAATAAAGAATTAATTTGATACGTTTATTTTTTGTTTTTTTCGTTCATACTGTATATATATATATATATATATATATATATATATATATATATATTTCCAATAACGGTTAATGCTGCTTAATTATTCTAATGTATTCTTTGCATGTTGTGATTGTTATTTTTGTTAATTTAAAAACCTAATATGTGAAATACTTGATATCTATTTTACAATGCTAGATTCCCTCGTAGGTCAAAGTGTCTAGTGTAATTAGTACTAGTGGTTTAAATTCAAATGTAAGTTCGAAGTTAGTTATATCTGTTCTGTAAAAGAGTATTATCCACTGTATATATAAGATATAGAGAATTTGAGAATTAATTAAATCATTTATAAATATAGGCGAGATAAATTGTAAAAGTAATTTTATTATAATTCTTTTAGAATATTTTTAGAATTTATAAATACTAGTGATTGCCCTATGGTCGAAATGCGACCACATTTTGTTAACTTAAACATATTTCTCGGATAATAGAGTATAGGGAATAATTTTAAAATGATATGTTAATTTGTTTTCACGATATTTTTAATATAAGATTATTTAAATTAACAAATATCTGTATACTAAAATTTAATGAAAATCTCAAGAAGAATACCTCACCAACATTTTTAAAATGGCATTTAATTAAATCTAATTTCCATTCAGTTTGAATAATCGACAGGGTATTGATATGTAAAAATTACTACTATACAATATAACAAAGTATCATAAGTAAGATTATTTTCAGAACTGTAAACAACACATCTTCAGAGCATCACGTATAAGTATACCTTATTTTTCCATACTTTTATGTTGTAAACAAATATATGAATAAAACATTTTTGAAATCTATATTTGACTATATTGTGTATTTTTTAAAACAAAACGAACATAATTAGGTAATTTACTTTTTTGCAATTTAGAAATGTATATTAAATGATTATATTTACAATCATTAAATGGACTATTGATTTTTCAAAACTTAGGTCTATCAAGTACAGAATCAACATAATTATTATAATGTTCAAACAGTAAAATGTCATTCAGTCGCATATCATCTAACATTTATCTATATTTATGTTTTAAAATGTTACTGTCAATGATTCATAATATCTTCTATTTAACCTTTATTTTCCATCCATGCAAATTATATAGTAAGTTTCACTTTATTTTTCAAATATTTTTCAATATTTTCATTACTTCATTTAAGTATTCATATAGTCTTTATCTTTTATTCATATTTTCCACCTAAAATATATATTGCAAAAACAATAAATACAGGAGACCGATTAAAAGAATAATTTATTTGCCTAAATTACAAATAAAATTGCATCGTTCTTTGCTTATTTATTCCACCACTCTTCGATCTTGCCCTTGAAGATGATCTGCATTGAGGGATGAGCTGTAATTTGCTTTCTATGGCTTTCATTTATTTACTACTTTCTAGTTGTTTTATATCCCATGTGGAAACAAAACAGCTCACCAATAAATGACGGACTAAAATTGTATTTGTTTTATAATTATTAATATTCTTTGCCACATTTATTCTAATTCTAGATGCAAAAATTCACGTATTTATTATCTCCAATATCTTTTACTGCTTTGTTAATATATGCATACTAACGCATCAGAACTGGGTTCCACTAAAATTTACAGAAAAATCTTAATAAACTTTAGAATACAATGATATAGTATGTCTCCAGAACGCCAATTTATATATAGAAGATGCTAATTGAAATATATTTCTAAAATAAAATACGTCAGGCCAATGTTTTTTAAAAATTATCATTCCAATTTACGAGACTAGCCGCCGGCTAAGGCAATAGGACGGTCTCCTACTGTTGCGATAGCCGCGGGTTCGAATCCTGCCGGGGCATGGTCGTAAATTTATGTTTGTGATTGTTTAATGTTTGTAATTGTCCTAGGCAAGAGTGTAAAATCCGACAAGGAAATTGATCCCAGTCACGCCAGTAACCAGGCTGGGTAAAACCGGATATCTTCTGGGATGATTTCTAAGTTGATCACTCGCCAGTCGGTAGGCTTAATACCGAAGATCGTGATTCGGAGCCCACGTTAAATAGTAGGTCCAGTCCAGATAAACCCATAGTTGGTAAAAGGAGACATTAAAATATGTAAAAATAAGAAATAAGCCAGGTAATTGACTAAAAATGTTAGGGGGACTTTTATTTATTTAGATATTTTCTAGAAGTTGCCCTTATTATCTAGGTGTGCAAACTTATACGAATTAGCTAATTTTTCTCTAATGTCCTTAAAAATTGATATTCAGGAAAAATCAGTATCACTACATAGTATAAAACAAAGTCGCCTTTTCTGTCCCTATATCCCTATGTGCGCTTAAATCTTTAAAACTACGCAACGGATTTTGATGCGGTTTTTTTCAATAGATAGAGTGATTCAAGAGGAAGGTTTATATGTATAATACATGCATAATATACTAAGGCAACATTGCTAATTTTAGAGGTTTCTAACGTGATGTCGTAAATTAACCTATTCTTTTAGGCTTATTTAGCAATTAGCAAAAACGCTGCCTAACCCTACGAGTTAGATCAAATTAATGTACTACAGTATTGTACACCATAAAAAGGTCTACAAAAAAGTCCGGTATGTTTATCTTTTAGGGATAACCCACATTAACCATTTTTATTGTTTACTTTTTACGTGAGAAAATGGCTTATTTACGAAGCTATTTTAAGCAATACGGCATTAATCCTTATCGAATTAAGTACCTTAAATACAGTGTGCAATTAATATAGATCAATATGGTTCTTTACAGCATGTAAATGAAACAAATATTTTCGGTGATATTACAAATTTAAAATTTGCGTTTAAAAATGTGTCATGTAATAAAAATTGTATGAATTTAGATATTCCAAAGATAGCAGGAAATCTTCATAGTAAGTATAGGGGAAGAGGAATTGTTTTACTCCAAATTTAATGCGTGCAGGCCAAGGGCAGTAATGAATGAACCAAAAATACTGGATCGATTTTAATCATGTTTTCATTGAGTGACATAGGCATATATATTTTATGCCCGTGCAAAGTCGGAGCGGGCCGCTATGTTTTTATATACAACGTTCATATTTTTTCTGTAGTGTATTTAATTTAGTATCAGCATTGCACCCGTGCGAAGCCGGGGCGGGTCGCTAGTTTTCAAATAAAATTAAATTATAATGATAACTAAATATATTTAAAGTTTACTTCTCAAATATACATGTTTAATGTTAGAAATCGATCTTAAACTAATTAATAAATGATATTTAAATTATATAAATTAGACAAAGAAGTAGAATATATTATATGCTTCATCTCCTTTTAGTTTTTTGGAATAACACAGTTTCTCAGTTTACTCATTACTCGTAGGTGTATTGGAGGTTTCCTCTCTATTTCGGTCTCTTCTGTCGGTGGTTTCTCGGGGCGGGGCCTTCTCTCATACATTATCACTACTTGGTATTGTTCTGATTCATTTGTAGACTTGCTGTCACTGTTCGAATTGATTTTTCTAAACGAGACTGATGCCATTTTAACTAATTGCTTGACGATTTTCGAATATTCACAATACGAGTTCAGCAAATGCGCTACGACCAAAGTATTGAGGTAAACTAAGTGATAGTCACCGTATTTCTACCTTAAGTAGAATATTGTCGGGGTTGGCTTATTGATTGTTTGTCCAATAAAGTATTATTTGGTCAAATATCCAAAGTATATTTATATATTTTGAATAAAAAATCAACAAGTGTCCATTATATTCAGTAATAAAACCCTACTTTTCCAATATAACAAAATTCATTTCAATTAATACAATAACCGTAACTATGAGACTTAGATCGTTTTATAGAAGCTGAATATTATTCTAGTGAAGCACAGGTAAGAGCGGCGATTGCTTATTATGACCGCGGCTTTGGCCAATACCAGGTAGCGATGCCTAGAATTATCTCTTAGTTAGAGTCCTAGACCCTTTTTATGTAGTTGTATCCCCTGGAGACCTAATCCACCTAATTTACAATTATTCCAGTAATATATCTTACGAAGTATTACTTCTTATATCTCATTAGAGAGCATATTTACCTTTTTCGCTTAGTTCTTGTGTCTTTCATTACAGTGTTTCTTTGTAAACACCTTTTGATATCATCGTATTGCGCCGTAGTTTGTTCTGTAACTACCTGTATACATCTTTCTTGATAAAACTAGATTTAATAACTGCACTTTTCTTAATGCATTTGCAATATGTGCAAAACATACTATTCTTTCTCTGTTGACACATTTTAACCAAATGCTCATGTATATTCTGAACAATTACACACATAAATCTTTTAAACTCTACAATAACACTTTCTACAGTTAATAATTATATACCGCCCTTTATTTGTTTCCTCTCTCATTACCCGGTCGTGGAAATTATCAGCATTAAATCATAATACTACATTCAGAAAGTTTAATTCAAGTGAATAACTAGTTTTTTAATTTCCAATCCACCTAATATTTGTGTCACGATTTCATCTTTTGTCGATTTCTTCATCGATATGTGTGTTCGAGTTCATCCAAACCGAAGGTGTTATTAACCATTCCTGTTTCCAGCATGAAGAACAAGATATCTGCAGTGAATTATTATTAAATATTATGACTAATAAAACTTAATCAATTGTTTTCCAACGTTGACATTTTTCCATCAACTATTGTTATATTAACACTATTTTTATTATCATTTTGTCATGAGAGACCCAATGTATGATTTTGCAATATCCATCTTTCATTTAATTAAAATTATTTTAATTTAAAACGTTTAACACCACTTGATCTGATTACTGGACATATGTAGACTTTTTAGTCTATGCACTTCACTATCACGTCGCATATCTAGCTGATTAGCGAGTACATTGGGATGCACTGACACTCTTGAAGTACTTCACACAAACACGTTGAATTATACTCGTTATAGGTTCTATAGAAATATCGCGTTGTATCACTTTATTTGAAATATAGTACGATGCATCCCAATGTACTCGCTAATCAGCTAAATATGCGACGTGATAGTGAAGTGCGTAGACTAAAACGTTTAACACCACTTGATCTGATTACTGGACATATGTAGACTTTTTAGTCTATGCACTTCACTATCACGTCGCATATCTAGCTGATTAGCGAGTACATTGGGATGCACTGACACTCTTGAAGTACTTCACACAAACACGTTGAATTATACTCGTTATAGGTTCTATAGAAATATCGCGTTGTATCACTTTATTTGAAATATAGTACGATGCATCCCAATGTACTCGCTAATCAGCTAAATATGCGACGTGATAGTGAAGTGCGTAGACTAAAACGTTTAACACCACTTGATCTGATTACTGGACATATGTAGACTTTTTAGTCTATGCACTTCACTATCACGTCGCATATCTAGCTGATTAGCGAGTACATTGGGATGCACTGACACTCTTGAAGTACTTCACACATACACGTTGAATTACACTCGTTATAGGTTCTAGAGGAATATCGCGTTGTATCACTTTTTTTGAAATATAGTACGGAGCATCAACAATGGCAGGCAACACCTTATTTTGGAACCGTTGAATGATGGATATATTAGATTTGCTAGCGGTACCCCATAGTTGGATTCCATATGCCCAAATGGGCTTGAGTATAGACTCATACAGAAATACCTTGTTATCTAATGATAACTTGGATTTGCGCCCAATGAGCCAATACATTTGATATAATTTTAGTTCCAGTTCTTTCCGTTTAGAGAGTATGTGCTTCTTCCAGGTTAGGCGTCGATCTAAATGCGTAAAAAGATATTTAACATGCTCTGCTTGGGGGAGTTGACGATGATTGATATTTACTGGTGGACTTGTTCTTCTATGCAGGGTAAACGTTACATGGATGGAATTTGTTTCATTAACTTTAATGAGCCATGTCTTCAACCATTTTTTTTTTGATCCAGGTGGGTTTGTAGGTTTATTAATGCTGTGACCGGAGCTTCATGGGATGCCAAGATTGCTGTGTTGTCTGCGGATGTTGCCACAGTAGTTATTTTTGTGGTGTGCAAATCGGCCGTATACAGAAGATACAGTACTGGACCGAGTACACTACCTTGCGGAACTCCTGAATATATGGGGTTTAATTCGGTATGTTGATCGCCTTGATTTACAATAAAATGTCTATCAGTGAGATACGATTTTAGTAACTGATAGTCGGGATGAGGGAGAAGTTTATTTAGTTTAACCTGCAAGCCCGTATGCCATACTTTGTCAAAAGCCTGAGATATATCTAGAAAAGCAGCCGAACAATATCTTTTGGCATTTAGGTCAGTGTTTATTTTGTTTACAAGTCTGTGCACTTTTTCTACAGTCCCATGCTTATTGCGAAACCCAAACTGATGTTCTGGAATAATTTTTCTTTTTTCTATTATATAGTTTAGCTTCTTGATGTATAGTTTCTCGAAAACTTTCGAGATTATCGGTAATAAACTTATAGGCCTGTAGGAGGTCACATCTTCTGGTATTTTTCCAGGTTTAAGAATCATTAGTATTTTAGCTACTTTCCAGATGTTAGACAAGTAATTAGTTCGTAGCATAGCATTAAATATAAATGTTAATAGTTTTGTACCCTTTTCTGATAGTTCTTTTAACATTTTTCCAGTAATTTAGTCATAACCAGGAGCTTTTTTAATATTAATTTCTCTCATTATTGTTTGTTTAACTTTTTTGACCGTTAATCTCTCATGCGGTAAGTCCATTTGAAATGGCGAATCCAGAAAGCTAGTAATTTTATTTTCGTCATCTTTATGTAGCTGAGACTGGAAGGTTTAAAAACATTTTTTAAGTGTTTTGAGAAAATGTCGGCCTTCCCTTTATTACTTCTAGCCCAATTATTTTCGCTTGTTTTAATAGGTGTCTTATGCTGATGGGGTCAGTTAAGCTTTCTTGTTGCTTTCCACAACGAATAGCCTAGCCTCAGTTGGTGTCAAATTCTGTAGGTATTCTTGAATGCCTTGGTTTTGTTCATTATGAATTAGTTCTTTCAGCTCTTTTATTGCCCTATTAATTTTTCTCTTATTCTCTTCAGTCCTTTGCTGTTACCAAATCCGTGGTAACTTTCTTTTTTCTGCTATCTTTTTCTGTATTGTACATGATATATGTGTATTTTTTCTTGGAAATGTTTCATTGTTAGGAGTCCCGGAATATGCAGCCTCCTGTATATTTTTTGTAATGTTTATTGCTGCCATTTCTATATCAATTTCAGTTTGTAACGGTAAGTTTAGAGAGATGTTTCGGTCTATGTTTTCTCTAAATCAGGACCGGTTAGTTCTATTATTGCACAGAGAAGAGGGTTATCTTTGATCGCAATTTTTGAAAAAAATTGTTACTATTATTGGTGAATGATCAGAAGACAGGTCAAAACATGATTCTGCATGACACTTTTTTGTATCAATATTTTTTGTAATACAGAAATCTATAGTATCTGTCTTTTTATTACTGTCTGAAGGCCAATATGTTGGTTCACCAGTAGAGATATGTTGTAAATTATCTGTCTTTATTGCAAATACACAAATTGAAATAGTAAGTCTTTCTTGATTTTATTGTATTCTTTTAAAAACAATGTCTGGAAGTTTCATTGGACCTCTTCGATATTTTTCAGACAAACAGTTTCCTCTGAAATAATTGTTTTAAATTATGTTTATATTGAAAACACTACTCACTTTTAATATTCATATTTAATCTCTGACAAAGCTAAAATCAAGCTGATTTTGATTCATCATCCTCTTCGTATGAGGACGATTTTTTTTCGGTGAATTCAAGATTTTAATTTCCATATTTTTAGATATTTTAGTCAACGTATCCATACTAATATTCAGTGGAGCTGCAACACGCTAAAAATATTTTCAATAAAAATCGCAGCAAAATAGTATTTAACAGTATAAATGCTTACTTCTGTAACGAATGTTACTAGCAAGATAGGGCCTCCATTATTTCAGGCAATACACTAAACATCTTGATGACGTATGTACAAAACTTCTTTGGATAGACTATGACTATACTTAACATACGCCTGTGATTTGATTTTTTTTCTGGAATTTGTTACGCATACCCATTCATGGAGCCTGACCGAGCACAGGGTACTGTCGTTTGAAGGCAAAATTAAGACTGCAGCGATGGATAAGGTCATTGTAGCCTAGCCAGATCGCAGTAACATGGTGCGAAGGCTCCCAGCTTGTCAACCAACTCGCAAACAAGCCCATTTTAAGAAGTACTTGAGGTGAATTGTGTATGGAAAGCTTTTGACTTTTGGAGTATCAATTTATCTGTGAATTTGATTATTTCTGACAAACAATGAACCGTTAACGATCCTTCTGAGAAGCTTATCTCGGAAAACTTGAAGCCGTTCCACTTGGTTGGGGAGTGTCCTAGAACTACAGAGCAAGGGAGATAGCAGGTTTGTTATCCACTAACTTTCATGGATAGCTTTCTGAATTTGGAAGTGCCAATCGAACCTGTGGTCGACGAGAATAGTATGTTACATCATCCACCCATGAGGTGATACTAATTAACCATATCATTTCAGATATAGCACTAAAACTAAATGAATAACCTGTACCAAAACCGACCACCCAAATACTGTTCCTTTTCTCGCGAAGATAAAAAATTGATCAATGTAAGTATAATCCGAAATATGTAAACATAGTATCTAAAATAAACTTGGCTATCTGAACAAATAAAATACATTGTGTATTAAATCTACTGAAATTATATTAAAATCCTAACATATTGTATTTTTTATTTACTCTATGTAGATACTTCAAGCCTCTCTCTTTTCGATGAAGAAGAAATATATTTCATCAAGGCATTAAGTCGCCGAAACTTCGTTCGAGATCCCACCACATACCGATCATTGTCTGGATCTCTCTTACTATCAGGTAAATTATAGCTCCTATTTATATCAATTATTAATAATTGTGGGGCATTTTAGTCCGATCATATCTGAACATCGCTATACATTATGTATTATAAGGATTATTTCTAAAATAACTAATAAATAATTGGAAGGTTGCTTTATTACTACACAAACAAAAACATGTACATATCTGTCAAGGCCATCTTACAATTTAGAGTTTACTTTAAAATATGACTGACAAAATGGCGAAGGTAATTATCTATGAACTATTTTCATATCATGTGTATATAGAGTTGCCTGTCATAACTAAACTTATTAAACAAAAATGTTATAATGTTTGTTTAAACATTGCAGTTATAAAATATAGATATAATAATCCTTTATCTTCCGTTATACATAGCTTTTCATACATAAATTGTACATAATTCTTCAGTTAATTTAATATATTATATTTAAAACGTCTATTTGTATCCGTCTATAATATACTTAATTACTACCGCACAGATTAACACAGTTTCACTGATGAAGCATCTCTTTACAATTTAAATAACTATAGTTTTATTAACTAACCTATTTTATCTTACTCAAACTAATTCTGTACTTTCTTATTTCAGAAAATGTTGATGGATGCTATGTCTAGCTTTAGAGCAGCATCCTGGCAGAAAAACAAATTGAACTGAAATTGACTGAACCTTTACAGTATCTTCTTCAAGCAACCAGCAATAAGTGCATAGTATTTAAGGTTATTTAAAATTAATGAGGACTAAAATTTGTAATGAAAATGCTGTCAAATGCGGTCTAAAATTAGATTTCTTACTCCACATTTGATCAACAACATATTGTTTATATTAATTTGCTCTTGCATTTCAATATCTAAAAGGATATAAATTATTTACTAATACGTAACTACATTTGAAAGTGTTACTGTAATTGTATTTGGTAACATTTAATTGAACTATTATGTATGAATCAATTATTGTTATTTCATGATATCTGCGCTGTATATTTTTGTATTATTATGATTTAATTGTAGCAGCTACTATGTAATATTTTACTATATTTTTGAACAAAAATTAATATTAAACAACTTGGTATTTAATTATTTATATTAACTAATTATATGTAGATTTAAAGATGCCTTAATATAGTTATGCAGCTTAATATACACTTAGCTGTATAAGGAATTGTCATTTTAAGCTCAAGGTATTAAAATATACTGAATTTTTAAAATTTGAATATTTCACAAACATGATAACAAAAGTTGTATTTTCAAAGTTCAGTATCAAGATATTAGAATATCTATAAGTTTTCTTTTTATTCAATAAAAATACATATATCCCATTGGTAAAAAATATTATTATTGTGGCAGTGGTAGGGTATTAATAAATATATTTTAAAAATTTATTCGTTTTTGTTCCACCTGTTTTCCTACTCTTAAGATACAGTTAATTTGGCATCACTAAAAAAAATCAAACATAGGTTCCCTTTGTTTCACTAAGATATCACGATTTTTAACATCAGATGGAAGAAATAAAATACTCCCTTGATAGTCAGAGTTTTCAGAGATAATCCCTCTTTTAGGCATTATTATCAGGAGCATACATTTACCTCCACCACGATGTGAAGATTTATCTAACTCCAGGTACAAAAATCTTCTTTGTTCTTTAAAATTTTTCGAGCCATTTAGTTTAGCCAAAAATTGTTGGTCTCAAGATTTTTTTGAAAATGTACCTTCTACGATCAGAGGAGCCTACAAGAGCAAGGAGGTAAAATTTCAGGCTTTTGCGCCGGGAATTAGTTGATAATTAAAATAACCTTCACCAAAGTGTCATCATTTTAAGTATCAGGCGTAGGAGATAAATACCTCCTTAATACGTCTGTGCTCTTAATCAAAATCAAGATACTATGCCTAGAAATTTGTGAAAGATTTAACAAAGTTAGGTTCAGATTAGAAACATGTCCAAAAAAATGGTTAATATAAAATGTGAGAGAGACTATAGAGGCAGGCTGATCAAGATTTCATAAGAACTGAATTCCCCAAACTGGCACAAATAATGTCGGTCTCACATAGAGGTTACATTTTTTTATCGAAAAATTCAAGGAAAACGCACTATACCTAATCTGCACCAAATTTTAAGCTAAAGCACATGAAGTGTGTTGTCCGTGGATTTCTTGATTAAAAAAATAGTTGAGTACAATATTTGAGACAGACTATAGGGACAGTATCTGCACCAAATTTTGAACTTAAACACATATAGTGTGTTGTCCGTGGATTTTTTGATTAAAAAAATAGTTGAGTACAATATATGAGACAGACTGTAGGGGCAGTATCTGCACGAAATTTTAAACTCAAACACATATAGTGTGTTGTCCGTGGATTTTTTGATTAAAAAAATAGTTGAGTACAATATATGAGACAGACTGTAGGGGCAGCATCTGCACCAAATTTTGAACTTAAAAACATATAGTGTGTTGTCCGTGGATTTTTTGATTAAAAAAATAGGTGAGTACAATATATGAGACAGACTGTAGGGGCAGTATCTGCACGAAATTTTAAACTCAAACACATATAGTGTGTTGTCCGTGGATTTTTTGATTAAAAAAATAGTTGAGTACAATATATGAGACAGACTGTAGGGGCAGTATCTGCACGAAATTTTAAACTCAAACACATATAGTGTGTTGTCCGTGGATTTTTTGATTAAAAAAATAGTTGAGTACAATATATGAGACAGACTGTAGGGGCAGTATCTGCACGAAATTTTAAACTCAAACACATATAGTGTGTTGTCCGTGGATTTTTTGATTAAAAAAATAGTTGAGTACAATATTTGAGACAGACTATAGGGACAGTATCTGCACCAAATTTTGAACTTAAACACATATAGTGTGTTGTCCGTGGATTTTTTGATTAAAAAAATAGTTGAGTACAATATATGAGACAGACTGTAGGGGCAGTATCTGCACGAAATTTTAAACTCAAACACATATAGTGTGTTGTCCGTGGATTTTTTGATTAAAAAAATAGTTGAGTACAATATATGAGACAGACTGTAGGGGCAGTATCTGCACCAAATTTTAAACTTAAAAACATATAGTGTGTTGTCCGTGGATTTTTTGATTAAAAAAATAGTTGAGTACAATATATGAGACAGACTGTAGGGGCAGTATCTGCACGAAATTTTAAACTCAAACACATATAGTGTGTTGTCCGTGGATTTTTTGATTAAAAAAATAGTTGAGTACAATATATGAGACAGACTGTAGGGGCAGTATCTGCACGAAATTTTAAACTCAAACACATATAGTGTGTTGTCCGTGGATTTTTTGATTAAAAAAATAGTTGAGTACAATATATGAGACAGACTGTAGGGGCAGCATCTGCACCAAATTTTGAACTTAAAAACATATAGTGTGTTGTCCGTGGATTTTTTGATTAAAAAAATAGGTGAGTACAATATATGAGACAGACTATAGGGGCAGTAAGACGGAGATTTTGTTTACCTTACCTTCGCCAAACTGGCATAATAATTTATAAGACATATAGTCCGTCTCACATTTTGGATACATTTTTTTTAACGAAAAATTCAAGGAAAACGCACTATACCAAAATATGCACCAAATTTTAAACAAAAGTACATATAGTCTGTTGTCCGTGGATTTTTTGATTAAAAAAATAGTTGAGTACAATATATGAGATAGACTATAGGGGCAGTATCTGCACCAAATTTTGAACTTAAACATATATAGTGTGTTGTCCGTGGATTTTTTGATTAAAAAAGTTGGTGAGTACAATATACGAGACAGACTATAGGGGCAGTATCTGCACCAAATTTTAAACTTAAAAACATATAGTGTGTTGTCCGTGGATTTTTTGATTAAAAAAATAGTTGAGTACAATATATGAGACAGACTATAGGGGCGGTAAGACGGAGATTTTGTTTACCTTACCTTCGCCAAACTGGCATAAAATATTTATAAGACATATAGTCCGTCTCACATTTTGGATACATTTTTTTTAACGAAAAATTCAAGGAAAACGCACTATACCAAAATATGCACCAAATTTTAAACAAAAGCACATATAGTGTGTTGTCCGTGGATTTTTTGATTAAAAAAATAGTTGAGTACAATATATGAGACAGACTGTAGGGGCAGTATCTGCACGAAATTTTAAACTCAAACACATATAGTGTGTTGTCCGTGGATTTTTTGATTAAAAAAATAGTTGAGTACAATACATGAGACAGACTGTAGGGGCAGTATCTGCACGAAATTTTAAACTCAAACACATATAGTGTGTTGTCCGTGGATTTTTTGATTAAAAAAATAGTTGAGTACAATATATGAGACAGACTGTAGGGGCAGTATCTGCACGAAATTTTAAACTCAAACACATATAGTGTGTTGTCCGTGGATTTTTTGATTAAAAAAATAGTTGAGTACAATACATGAGACAGACTGTAGGGGCAGTATCTGCACGAAATTTTAAACTCAAACACATATAGTGTGTTGTCCGTGGTTTTTTTGATTAAAAAAATAGTTGAGTACAATATATGAGACAGACTGTAGGGGCAGCATCTGCACGAAATTTTAAACTCAAACACATATAGTGTGTTGTCCGTGGATTTTTTGATTAAAAAAATAGTTGAGTACAATACATGAGACAGACTGTAGGGGCAGTATCTGCACGAAATTTTAAACTCAAACACATATAGTGTGTTGTCCGTGGTTTTTTTGATTAAAAAAATAGTTGAGTACAATACATGAGACAGACTGTAGGGGCAGTATCTGCACGAAATTTTAAACTCAAACACATATAGTGTGTTGTCCGTGGATTTTTTGATTAAAAAAATAGTTGAGTACAATACATGAGACAGACTGTAGGGGCAGTATCTGCACGAAATTTTAAACTCAAACACATATAGTGTGTTGTCCGTGGATTTTTTGATTAAAAAAATAGTTGAGTACAATACATGAGACAGACTGTAGGGGCAGTATCTGCACGAAATTTTAAACTCAAACACATATAGTGTGTTGTCCGTGGATTTTTTGATTAAAAAAATAGTTGAGTACAATACATGAGACAGACTGTAGGGGCAGTATCTGCACGAAATTTTAAACTCAAACACATATAGTGTGTTGTCCGTGGATTTTTTGATTAAAAAAATAGTTGAGTACAATACATGAGACAGACTGTAGGGGCAGTATCTGCACGAAATTTTAAACTCAAACACATATAGTGTGTTGTCCGTGGATTTTTTGATTAAAAAAATAGTTGAGTACAATATATGAGACAGACTGTAGGGGCAGTATCTGCACGAAATTTTAAACTCAAACACATATAGTGTGTTGTCCGTGGATTTTTTGATTAAAAAAATAGTTGAGTACAATATATGAGACAGACTGTAGGGGCAGTATCTGCACGAAATTTTAAACTCAAACACATATAGTGTGTTGTCCGTGGATTTTTTGATTAAAAAAATAGTTGAGTACAATATATGAGACAGACTGTAGGGGCAGTATCTGCACGAAATTTTAAACTCAAACACATATAGTGTGTTGTCCGTGGATTTTTTGATTAAAAAAATAGTTGAGTACAATATATGAGACAGACTGTAGGGGCAGTATCTGCACGAAATTTTAAACTCAAACACATATAGTGTGTTGTCCGTGGATTTTTTGATTAAAAAAATAGTTGAGTACAATACATGAGACAGACTGTAGGGGCAGTATCTGCACGAAATTTTAAACTCAAACACATATAGTGTGTTGTCCGTGGATTTTTTGATTAAAAAAATAGTTGAGTACAATACATGAGACAGACTGTAGGGGCAGTATCTGCACGAAATTTTAAACTCAAACACATATAGTGTGTTGTCCGTGGATTTTTTGATTAAAAAAATAGTTGAGTACAATATATGAGACAGACTGTAGGGGCAGTATCTGCACGAAATTTTAAACTCAAACACATATAGTGTGTTGTCCGTGGATTTTTTGATTAAAAAAATAGTTGAGTACAATACATGAGACAGACTGTAGGGGCAGTATCTGCACGAAATTTTAAACTCAAACACATATAGTGTGTTGTCCGTGGATTTTTTGATTAAAAAAATAGTTGAGTACAATATATGAGACAGACTGTAGGGGCAGTATCTGCACGAAATTTTAAACTCAAACACATATAGTGTGTTGTCCGTGGATTTTTTGATTAAAAAAATAGTTGAGTACAATATATGAGACAGACTGTAGGGGCAGTATCTGCACGAAATTTTAAACTCAAACACATATAGTGTGTTGTCCGTGGATTTTTTGATTAAAAAAATAGTTGAGTACAATATATGAGACAGACTGTAGGGGCAGTATCTGCACGAAATTTTAAACTCAAACACATATAGTGTGTTGTCCGTGGATTTTTTGATTAAAAAAATAGTTGAGTACAATACATGAGACAGACTGTAGGGGCAGTATCTGCACGAAATTTTAAACTCAAACACATATAGTGTGTTGTCCGTGGATTTTTTGATTAAAAAAATAGTTGAGTACAATACATGAGACAGACTGTAGGGGCAGTATCTGCACGAAATTTTAAACTCAAACACATATAGTGTGTTGTCCGTGGATTTTTTGATTAAAAAAATAGTTGAGTACAATACATGAGACAGACTGTAGGGGCAGTATCTGCACGAAATTTTAAACTCAAACACATATAGTGTGTTGTCCGTGGATTTTTTGATTAAAAAAATAGTTGAGTACAATACATGAGACAGACTGTAGGGGCAGTATCTGCACGAAATTTTAAACTCAAACACATATAGTGTGTTGTCCGTGGATTTTTTGATTAAAAAAATAGTTGAGTACAATACATGAGACAGACTGTAGGGGCAGTATCTGCACGAAATTTTAAACTCAAACACATATAGTGTGTTGTCCGTGGATTTTTTGATTAAAAAAATAGTTGAGTACAATACATGAGACAGACTGTAGGGGCAGTATCTGCACGAAATTTTAAACTCAAACACATATAGTGTGTTGTCCGTGGATTTTTTGATTAAAAAAATAGTTGAGTACAATACATGAGACAGACTGTAGGGGCAGTATCTGCACGAAATTTTAAACTCAAACACATATAGTGTGTTGTCCGTGGATTTTTTGATTAAAAAAATAGTTGAGTACAATACATGAGACAGACTGTAGGGGCAGTATCTGCACGAAATTTTAAACTCAAACACATATAGTGTGTTGTCCGTGGATTTTTTGATTAAAAAAATAGTTGAGTACAATACATGAGACAGACTGTAGGGGCAGTATCTGCACGAAATTTTAAACTCAAACACATATAGTGTGTTGTCCGTGGATTTTTTGATTAAAAAAATAGTTGAGTACAATACATGAGACAGACTGTAGGGGCAGTATCTGCACGAAATTTTAAACTCAAACACATATAGTGTGTTGTCCGTGGATTTTTTGATTAAAAAAATAGTTGAGTACAATACATGAGACAGACTGTAGGGGCAGTATCTGCACGAAATTTTAAACTCAAACACATATAGTGTGTTGTCCGTGGATTTTTTGATTAAAAAAATAGTTGAGTACAATACATGAGACAGACTGTAGGGGCAGTATCTGCACGAAATTTTAAACTCAAACACATATAGTGTGTTGTCCGTGGATTTTTTGATTAAAAAAATAGTTGAGTACAATACATGAGACAGACTGTAGGGGCAGTATCTGCACGAAATTTTAAACTCAAACACATATAGTGTGTTGTCCGTGGATTTTTTGATTAAAAAAATAGTTGAGTACAATACATGAGACAGACTGTAGGGGCAGTATCTGCACGAAATTTTAAACTCAAACACATATAGTGTGTTGTCCGTGGATTTTTTGATTAAAAAAATAGTTGAGTACAATACATGAGACAGACTGTAGGGGCAGTATCTGCACGAAATTTTAAACTCAAACACATATAGTGTGTTGTCCGTGGATTTTTTGATTAAAAAAATAGTTGAGTACAATACATGAGACAGACTGTAGGGGCAGTATCTGCACGAAATTTTAAACTCAAACACATATAGTGTGTTGTCCGTGGATTTTTTGATTAAAAAAATAGTTGAGTACAATACATGAGACAGACTGTAGGGGCAGTATCTGCACGAAATTTTAAACTCAAACACATATAGTGTGTTGTCCGTGGATTTTTTGATTAAAAAAATAGTTGAGTACAATACATGAGACAGACTGTAGGGGCAGTATCTGCACGAAATTTTAAACTCAAACACATATAGTGTGTTGTCCGTGGATTTTTTGATTAAAAAAATAGTTGAGTACAATACATGAGACAGACTGTAGGGGCAGTATCTGCACGAAATTTTAAACTCAAACACATATAGTGTGTTGTCCGTGGATTTTTTGATTAAAAAAATAGTTGAGTACAATACATGAGACAGACTGTAGGGGCAGTATCTGCACGAAATTTTAAACTCAAACACATATAGTGTGTTGTCCGTGGATTTTTTGATTAAAAAAATAGTTGAGTACAATACATGAGACAGACTGTAGGGGCAGTATCTGCACGAAATTTTAAACTCAAACACATATAGTGTGTTGTCCGTGGATTTTTTGATTAAAAAAATAGTTGAGTACAATACATGAGACAGACTGTAGGGGCAGTATCTGCACGAAATTTTAAACTCAAACACATATAGTGTGTTGTCCGTGGATTTTTTGATTAAAAAAATAGTTGAGTACAATACATGAGACAGACTGTAGGGGCAGTATCTGCACGAAATTTTAAACTCAAACACATATAGTGTGTTGTCCGTGGATTTTTTGATTAAAAAAATAGTTGAGTACAATACATGAGACAGACTGTAGGGGCAGTATCTGCACGAAATTTTAAACTCAAACACATATAGTGTGTTGTCCGTGGATTTTTTGATTAAAAAAATAGTTGAGTACAATACATGAGACAGACTGTAGGGGCAGTATCTGCACGAAATTTTAAACTCAAACACATATAGTGTGTTGTCCGTGGATTTTTTGATTAAAAAAATAGTTGAGTACAATACATGAGACAGACTGTAGGGGCAGTATCTGCACGAAATTTTAAACTCAAACACATATAGTGTGTTGTCCGTGGATTTTTTGATTAAAAAAATAGTTGAGTACAATACATGAGACAGACTGTAGGGGCAGTATCTGCACGAAATTTTAAACTCAAACACATATAGTGTGTTGTCCGTGGATTTTTTGATTAAAAAAATAGTTGAGTACAATACATGAGACAGACTGTAGGGGCAGTATCTGCACGAAATTTTAAACTCAAACACATATAGTGTGTTGTCCGTGGATTTTTTGATTAAAAAAATAGTTGAGTACAATACATGAGACAGACTGTAGGGGCAGTATCTGCACGAAATTTTAAACTCAAACACATATAGTGTGTTGTCCGTGGATTTTTTGATTAAAAAAATAGTTGAGTACAATACATGAGACAGACTGTAGGGGCAGTATCTGCACGAAATTTTAAACTCAAACACATATAGTGTGTTGTCCGTGGATTTTTTGATTAAAAAAATAGTTGAGTACAATACATGAGACAGACTGTAGGGGCAGTATCTGCACGAAATTTTAAACTCAAACACATATAGTGTGTTGTCCGTGGATTTTTTGATTAAAAAAATAGTTGAGTACAATACATGAGACAGACTGTAGGGGCAGTATCTGCACGAAATTTTAAACTCAAACACATATAGTGTGTTGTCCGTGGATTTTTTGATTAAAAAAATAGTTGAGTACAATACATGAGACAGACTGTAGGGGCAGTATCTGCACGAAATTTTAAACTCAAACACATATAGTGTGTTGTCCGTGGATTTTTTGATTAAAAAAATAGTTGAGTACAATATATGAGACAGACTGTAGGGGCAGTATCTGCACGAAATTTTAAACTCAAACACATATAGTGTGTTGTCCGTGGATTTTTTGATTAAAAAAATAGTTGAGTACAATATATGAGACAGACTGTAGGGGCAGTATCTGCACGAAATTTTAAACTCAAACACATATAGTGTGTTGTCCGTGGATTTTTTGATTAAAAAAATAGTTGAGTACAATACATGAGACAGACTGTAGGGGCAGTATCTGCACGAAATTTTAAACTCAAACACATATAGTGTGTTGTCCGTGGATTTTTTGATTAAAAAAATAGTTGAGTACAATACATGAGACAGACTGTAGGGGCAGTATCTGCACGAAATTTTAAACTCAAACACATATAGTGTGTTGTCCGTGGATTTTTTGATTAAAAAAATAGTTGAGTACAATACATGAGACAGACTGTAGGGGCAGTATCTGCACGAAATTTTAAACTCAAACACATATAGTGTGTTGTCCGTGGATTTTTTGATTAAAAAAATAGTTGAGTACAATACATGAGACAGACTGTAGGGGCAGTATCTGCACGAAATTTTAAACTCAAACACATATAGTGTGTTGTCCGTGGATTTTTTGATTAAAAAAATAGTTGAGTACAATACATGAGACAGACTGTAGGGGCAGTATCTGCACGAAATTTTAAACTCAAACACATATAGTGTGTTGTCCGTGGATTTTTTGATTAAAAAAATAGTTGAGTACAATACATGAGACAGACTGTAGGGGCAGTATCTGCACGAAATTTTAAACTCAAACACATATAGTGTGTTGTCCGTGGATTTTTTGATTAAAAAAATAGTTGAGTACAATACATGAGACAGACTGTAGGGGCAGTATCTGCACGAAATTTTAAACTCAAACACATATAGTGTGTTGTCCGTGGATTTTTTGATTAAAAAAATAGTTGAGTACAATACATGAGACAGACTGTAGGGGCAGTATCTGCACGAAATTTTAAACTCAAACACATATAGTGTGTTGTCCGTGGATTTTTTGATTAAAAAAATAGTTGAGTACAATACATGAGACAGACTGTAGGGGCAGTATCTGCACGAAATTTTAAACTCAAACACATATAGTGTGTTGTCCGTGGATTTTTTGATTAAAAAAATAGTTGAGTACAATACATGAGACAGACTGTAGGGGCAGTATCTGCACGAAATTTTAAACTCAAACACATATAGTGTGTTGTCCGTGGATTTTTTGATTAAAAAAATAGTTGAGTACAATACATGAGACAGACTGTAGGGGCAGTATCTGCACGAAATTTTAAACTCAAACACATATAGTGTGTTGTCCGTGGATTTTTTGATTAAAAAAATAGTTGAGTACAATACATGAGACAGACTGTAGGGGCAGTATCTGCACGAAATTTTAAACTCAAACACATATAGTGTGTTGTCCGTGGATTTTTTGATTAAAAAAATAGTTGAGTACAATACATGAGACAGACTGTAGGGGCAGTATCTGCACGAAATTTTAAACTCAAACACATATAGTGTGTTGTCCGTGGATTTTTTGATTAAAAAAATAGTTGAGTACAATACATGAGACAGACTGTAGGGGCAGTATCTGCACGAAATTTTAAACTCAAACACATATAGTGTGTTGTCCGTGGATTTTTTGATTAAAAAAATAGTTGAGTACAATACATGAGACAGACTGTAGGGGCAGTATCTGCACGAAATTTTAAACTCAAACACATATAGTGTGTTGTCCGTGGATTTTTTGATTAAAAAAATAGTTGAGTACAATACATGAGACAGACTGTAGGGGCAGTATCTGCACGAAATTTTAAACTCAAACACATATAGTGTGTTGTCCGTGGATTTTTTGATTAAAAAAATAGTTGAGTACAATACATGAGACAGACTGTAGGGGCAGTATCTGCACGAAATTTTAAACTCAAACACATATAGTGTGTTGTCCGTGGTTTTTTTGATTAAAAAAATAGTTGAGTACAATATATGAGACAGACTGTAGGGGCAGCATCTGCACGAAATTTTAAACTCAAACACATATAGTGTGTTGTCCGTGGATTTTTTGATTAAAAAAATAGTTGAGTACAATACATGAGACAGACTGTAGGGGCAGTATCTGCACGAAATTTTAAACTCAAACACATATAGTGTGTTGTCCGTGGTTTTTTTGATTAAAAAAATAGTTGAGTACAATATATGAGACAGACTGTAGGGGCAGTATCTGCACGAAATTTTGAACTTAAAAACATATAGTGTGTTGTCCGTGGATTTTTTGATTAAAAAAATAGGTGAGTACAATATATGAGACAGACTATAGGGGCAGTAAGACGGAGATTTTGTTTACCTTACCTTCGCCAAACTGGCATAATAATTTATAAGACATATAGTCCGTCTCACATTTTGGATACATTTTTTTTAACGAAAAATTCAAGGAAAACGCACTATACCAAAATATGCACCAAATTTTAAACAAAAGTACATATAGTGTGTTGTCCGTGGATTTTTTGATTAAAAAAGTTGCTGAGTACAATATATGAGACAGACTATAGGGGCAGTATCTGCACCAAATTTTAAACTTAAAAACATATAGTGTGTTGTCCGTGGATTTTTTGATTAAAAAAATAGTTGAGTACAATATATGAGACAGACTGTAGGGGCAGTATCTGCACGAAATTTTGAACTTAAACATATATAGTGTGTTGTCCGTGGACTTTTTGATTAAAAAAATAGGTGAGTACAATATATGAGACAGACTATAGGGGCAGTAAGACGGAGATTTTGTTTACTTTACCTTCGCCAAACTGGCATAATAATTTATAAGACATATAGTCCGTCTCACATTTTGGATACATTTTTTTTAACGAAAAATTCAAGGAAAACGCACTATACCAAAATATGCACCAAATTTTAAACAAAAGTACATATAGTGTGTTGTCCGTGGATTTTTTGATTAAAAAAATAGTTGAGTACAATATATGAGACAGACTGTAGGGGCAGCATCTGCACGAAATTTTAAACTCAAACACATATAGTGTGTTGTCCGTGGATTTTTTGATTAAAAAAATAGTTGAGTACAATATATGAGACAGACTGTAGGGGCAGTATCTGCACGAAATTTTAAACTCAAACACATATAGTGTGTTGTCCGTGGATTTTTTGATTAAAAAAATAGTTGAGTACAATATATGAGACAGACTGTAGGGGCAGTATCTGCACGAAATTTTAAACTCAAACACATATAGTGTGTTGTCCGTGGATTTTTTGATTAAAAAAATAGTTGAGTACAATATATGAGACAGACTGTAGGGGCAGTATCTGCACGAAATTTTAAACTCAAACACATATAGTGTGTTGTCCGTGGATTTTTTGATTAAAAAAATAGTTGAGTACAATATATGAGACAGACTGTAGGGGCAGTATCTGCACGAAATTTTAAACTCAAACACATATAGTGTGTTGTCCGTGGATTTTTTGATTAAAAAAATAGTTGAGTACAATATATGAGACAGACTGTAGGGGCAGTATCTGCACGAAATTTTAAACTCAAACACATATAGTGTGTTGTCCGTGGATTTTTTGATTAAAAAAATAGTTGAGTACAATATATGAGACAGGCTGTAGGGGCAGCATCTGCACCAAATTTTGAACTTAAAAACATATAGTGTGTTGTCCGTGGATTTTTTGATTAAAAAAGTTGGTGAGTACAATATATGAGACAGACTATAGGGGCAGTAAGACGGAGATTTTGTTTACCTTACCTTCGCCAAACTGGCATAATAATTTATAAGACATATAGTCCGTCTCACATTTTGGATACATTTTTTTTAACGAAAAATTCAAGGAAAACGCACTATACCAAAATATGCACCTAATTTTAAACAAAAGTACATATAGTGTGCTGTCCGTGGATTTTTTGATTAAAAAAGTTGGTGAGTACAATATACGAGACAGACTATAGGGGCAGTATCTGCACCAAATTTTAAACTTAAAAACATATAGTGTGTTGTCCGTGGATTTTTTGATTAAAAAAATAGTTGAGTACAATATATGAGACAGACTATAGGGGCAGTAAGACGGAGATTTTGTTTACCTTACCTTCGCCAAACTGGCATAAAATATTTATAAGGCATATAGTCCGTCTCACATTTTGGATACATTTTTTTTAATGAAAAATTCAAGGAAAACGCACTATACAAAAATATGCACCAAATTTTAAACAAAAGCACATATAGTGTGTTGTCCGTGGATTTTTTGATTAAAAAAGTTGGTGAGTACAATATATGAGACAGACTATAGGGGCAGTAAGACGGAGATTTTGTTTACCTTACCTTCGCCAAACTGGCATAATAATTTATAAGACATATAGTCCGTCTCACATTTTGGATACATTTTTTTTAACGAAAAATTCAAGGAAAACGCACTATACCAAAATATGCACCTAATTTTAAACAAAAGTACATATAGTGTGCTGTCCGTGGATTTTTTGATTAAAAAAGTTGGTGAGTACAATATACGAGACAGACTATAGGGGCAGTATCTGCACCAAATTTTAAACTTAAAAACATATAGTGTGTTGTCCGTGGATTTTTTGATTAAAAAAATAGTTGAGTACAATATATGAGACAGACTATAGGGGCAGTAAGACGGAGATTTTGTTTACCTTACCTTCGCCAAACTGGCATAAAATATTTATAAGGCATATAGTCCGTCTCACATTTTGGATACATTTTTTTTAATGAAAAATTCAAGGAAAACGCACTATACAAAAATATGCACCAAATTTTAAACAAAAGCACATATAGTGTGTTGTCCGTGAATTTTTCGATTAAAAAAATAGTTGAGTACAATATATGAGACAGATTATAGGGGCAATAAGACGGAGATTTTGTTTACCTTACCTTCGCCAAACTGGCATAATAATTTATAAGGCATATAGTCCGTCTCACACTTTGGATACATTTTTTTTAACGAAAAATTCAAGGAAAACGCACTATACCAAAATATGCACCAAATTTTAAACAAAAGCACATATAGTGTGTTGTCCGTGGATTTTTTGATTAAAAAAATAGTTGAGTACAATATATGAGACAGACTGTAGGGGCAGCATCTGCACGAAATTTTAAACTCAAACACATATAGTGTGTTGTCCGTGGATTTTTTGATTAAAAAAATAGTTGAGTACAATATATGAGACAGACTGTAGGGGCAGTATCTGCACGAAATTTTAAACTCAAACACATATAGTGTGTTGTCCGTGGATTTTTTGATTAAAAAAATAGTTGAGTACAATATATGAGACAGAGTATGGGGGCAGTAAGACGGAGATTTTGTTTACCTTGCCTTCGCCAAACCGGCATAATAATTTATAAGGCATATTGTCCGTCTCACATTTTGGATACATTTTTCTTAACGAAAAATTCAAGGAAAACGCACTAAAGCACATATAGTGTGTTTTCCATAAATTAAAAAAAAAGTTGAATGCAATATGTAAGGCATGCTATAGAAACTGTGATGAAATCTGCTTTCAGGAGCATACGAGAGGAGAAAAAATGTATGATTTTATGTGTGGGGATTCAGATGAACAAAAACTATTTACATTCACCAAACTGTCATTATCTCACATTTTTGTCTATGTACCTCGTTTATAATACCCTTTTTGAATTTGTTCCTTCGCATATATGTCTCGAATTTGCCCGAAAATAACCATACTAAATTTAAAACCCGCCACCTTCGCCAATAAATTATTAAAATTAAATTATTTTTAAATTTTCTTAGACATGCAGCAACTCCATATACATCTAGCTATATTTCTAATAATTGCTTGTAACAAATAATCCACTGTATACACGCTGAAGTGTAGTATTTTGGGTATATTAATAAAAATAAAAGCACTTCTGTTAGTTAAGTAATTATTTATTTTTGATTGTAAATGCAACATTATGTAGATTTGATATAGTATATTACTACATATTCGTACTATCCTACATGAGGAAATAAACCAAAATCTTTGAGAAAGCTTAAATATTACAATTAAAGTTAACAATAAAAAAATGGCAATAGTTTATAACCACAGAACGACTTAGCTTAAACAATGTATTAAAAACCCAATTTTATTGAATATATTACATATTGCATATATTTTCTCTCTTCACGCGGGACACCCTAGTGTAATACAGATAACAGGAACAAGTTGCCGTCTTGGTATCTGACTCCCTACTAGCTTGACTATTGTTTAAATGGTCCTAAAATACAAAAGTATATATATTATTCTATCACTTATTACGTTATTAACAGATATTTTGAATTAGCATATAACATTAAAAGAAATTAAAAAGTTAATTAATAACGCTTTCATTAATCCATATAGGACCGAGTTAATCTAGATTTACAATCTAGCAATTTCTGTTTTAGCAAAATTTTGCAATTATGTGTTATAAATATTTACCTGAGAAGATTCATGTACCAACTAATTCTTTTCTCGTCTTGATCGGCATTGATGACTGTTTGTTGACATATGTTTACCCAGTTTCTATTCTAAACAAATAAAAAAGATTAATACTGATCATCAAAATAGAATATATATGTATATATAGATTAATCAAAAGATTGTTAATATTATTAGTAGTATCTTATCTTAATTAATAACAATTTAATCATTAAATAATATTAATAACAAATTGCATCACCTATAGGTAAGTTAAAAATTGAACATAATTTATAGAAACTCTTATATAAATGATTTATTATTTGAATTATAAATGAGATATGTATTTTATTTACCTGTCCAAGTTGTTCTCGTGGCAACTGCTACATTTTCCATGCTGCATTTTCCACCTTTTTTACCATACCTCATTGTGTTGTTACCTTAAATACAAACAATATATTAATTGTAATATAACTAAAGGTGAAGGAAAGACTTGTAAACACGTCATATTCATGTATATCAATCAGACCGATAGAAGAAAAAATATAGTAAAAGTATAATTATAAATAAGAACATAATATTGGTTGAATTATAGATATAAATACTACCTTCGCCATTTTGTCCTGATTATATATACATTTTAAAATGAAATAATATATAATTAACACAAAATTTCTCCAGCGTTTTTTCAATTTTCATTTTCACATAAATTTATATTAAATAGTTTAGCTCAACTCTACATTGCAATACCTTATTAAACCTTTATTTTAAATGATAATATAAACATGGATGGGTTGTTAAACTGCTGATAGTGAAATAACTCATTTCTCGAACATAAACAAAATTTTAAGTTTTACCATCTAATCAAACGACACAGCACATATTTTCAATTAGAATTGCACTGAATATATTAATAAAGCAGTTCGAAGATATACCACAGAATTTATTGAACAACATTTATGTATAAAGTTACAAATAATACGAGAGAAATCTTGATACGCAGATCAAGAAAATTATTCTGGGTACAATCGCATTCGCCATTCTTTGATATTTTTACATATGGAAGCTCAACTTAAGTTATTTTAATTGATTTTTTAAACATTATTGGCAACTGCTGTATATATCTTGTTAAAGATAACCTTTGTTATTTATTTAATAATATAAGTTTTTAATACTGATTATATTCATTTGATTTTTTTATGATGATAACTAATAAACATTAAATAATACTGAATTTAGTTTAGCAACTTACATATTGAAATATATTTTCCTTCTTGAAAATAGTAGCCGCTGGTAAAATAGAGACAATATGAACAGAAGTCTTCTATCTTACTGGCATCTAAACTGATTGGTCTACTTTGATCGAATGACTCTGAAATACAGAATAACTATAATAATAAAAAATAATAAACAAAGTGTATTGATTCCAACGGAACATCAGAAATCACCTCAGAATAATTCATTTATCGACCATCAGAAAATTATATACAGTGACATACATGCGAAGATTGGTGCTATGAAAATGTATAGTATATACAGGATTTATATACTAGTAATTAATATTGATCTCATTATTTCTTATTTAAACTATGGTAATGAATATGGTAAATAAATTATTAAATAAAATATAGAGTGAACTCTCATTTTAACTTGGCAATTTTATAAGGAATTAATGAAAATCAGAAAGGCTTTGTTTATTTAGGATTTTAAGATAGATGGGGAGATAAAAAAATACAATCAACATATGATGTAAATGAAAATATTCCGGAATAATTGTCTTGATCTATATCAGTGCAAATAAGAATAAAGATAACGATCTTGAAAATAATGTCACACTATTTAAATAATTTTGCATAATTTGATCTCAAAAATTCGTGGGGGTCCTACATTTATTTTGTTTATTAAATATATTTTCCAATCCAATGATGATATAATGACATAAAATGTTATGCAAATTTTAGATAGTATATTATTCTAACAGCTTGTTTTATAGTTTCTTTATTTAGAGATAAAGTTAGCTTGGTTGACGCAGTGGTAAAGGCGACAGGACGGTCCACCTACTGTAAACAGTTGAAAGATGCAAAGATAAACGATAATTATTGAGAGTTAAGGGATTGCGAGTCATATGAGTTAAATTTTATGATAATAATCAGTCCTTCGTAAAAATATAGGTATTCAGCCCGAATCCACCTTATATCTTGGCGAAATCGTTTACCTTGTACATATATCACATCTCCCAAGAATTTTCTGGAGAGTAATCGTGATGGAAACGAAGAACTTGTACTTTTAACATTATTTGGCAATTTATTTATTGTTAGATTCTTCATGATCATCTATAACCCCCTTAAAAGCAATACACCCTTATTTTTGACGGTATATCATTAACGTCCAATATCTAATCTGACGAAAACACCTTCCTTGACCTTTTCTTCTGGGACGCCTGAATCTTTGAAACTATGTATTTGAAGCAATCTCCACCATTGGGAAGTGATTTTACAAATTGCTTCAGACCAACTTCATGTGCAGCAGTGATAAAATAGTTTAAACTATAGACGATTTTGAGTTGCAAACCCGAAATATAATAGAACAAATTTGGTCTGGCGTAAAAGAAGCTACCCCAACATCAAGAGAGAAATCAGAATATGAGGTAAATTACCCCATTGAAAAGAAAGACGAAAAGCTAAACGAGTATGGCACAGAACGAGAAATGCCCTGCATTATACCTGGATGTCTCACAAAACTTTTGACTGTGTATGGCATTTGGGATTAATCTACAAAATGAGCAAATTATTACCGCGGAATTACTGGAATCATATTTTTTCGAGAGAAAAAGAAAAGAGTCTCGCATGAGGGGACATTTTCAACACTTAAACCTATTTCGGCTGAAGTTCCACAAGGTAACGTCTTGGGACCATTTCTATATGTGCTCTATACTGCTGATATCCCAACAATAAAGGAAACGGCACTTGGAATATTTGCTGACTACACACACTATATTGGCAAAAGATATATCTCTGTCTAAGGCTATAGAACAAGTACAAGTAGCGGTCAATAAGATCTGCAAATGTACTAGAGACTGGAAAATACAGCTTAATAGCTCCAAATCTGTCCATGTTAATTTTGCGTTGCGGCGAATTGACAAAAACTTGACAGATGCCCGATTCCTCAAGCAGATCAGCTGAATACCTCGGAATATATCTCTATGGTAGGTTAAACTGGAGATATCATGTGAGGCAAAAAGCAGAGCAAGTTAGACGCAAAGTCAAGCAACTGTACTGGTTAGTCGGAAGATACTCTCAGCTTGATCTAAAATCAAAGAGATTGGTTTATCAGTTAATCATAAAGACTATTTGGACTTATGTGGTGCAAATATGGAGTTACACTAAAACAGCAAACCAACTAGTAATCCAACTCACCCAAAACAAAATTCTACGATTAATTACCAATGATTATCGCTACGTAACCAACGAAGAGTGCACGATGACCTCGGAATCAAATGGATCGAATGTAAGATATAATTAATAAAAAAAGAAAAAAAAATCAAAAGAACTTATGTAGAGCTACCAACGATTCTTGGAGGACGTTCCATTTACAACATTAAGCTCCCTCAGCGACCAACTCTTTATGGTCCAGAGATTAGCTTGTTATCTGGGCAACACGCACATTATTTGATTTTATTTATTTACTATCGTCCTCATATTTTAATTTGCCAAGAATCACCAAGTTATAGGTTTCTTGGAAGTGAATGGCAGTACAAAAACCCCTGTTGTGACTGCTTTAAGGCTTCTTTTTAATGAATCTATGAAAAAAATCTGACAAAATAATATCCTAAATACTAATGTCCTGGAATTTAAACATCTATTTTGTTACAGACCTGCGTTTTCTAAGACTGAGACTAGATCTGTCACCATACAGGATTAGTTAAAATCAAGATAACACAGCAAAAGAATGTTATTTGCTTATGACGCAAAGGAAATTTTGATATTTTTAGACTACTGATTTTTATCAGCGCAAATAGAAAAATAATGAAGAATAAAGATAAGGATCTTCTTAAAACAATACTATGGTTTAAACAATTTAATCCGAATGTACACGAGAGTAATATACACAAGACAGTTCACGGGGGTTATATTTTCTTTCTTAAATATTTGCAGAATATAAATTACGTACAAATTTAAATTTACGTTTCTTACTAAGCTTGATTTCTTGGATGTCATTCAAAATTAAATGGTCTAATTTGAAATTACTTTGAACAAATATAAATGTAACAAATGTTCAGTATAATCAACACAAAGAACACCGATCAAATACAAAATCAAAAATGTATTGCAATTATTTTTTAACTGTTGTTCTTTCTATACTCCTCATGTCATGTCGTTCTCTTATATTGATTTAAATCAATGGACCATGACACTTTATGAGTATATAACGTAATTTAACAATTATGTCTTTCTTTGAATTTAGCTTTTTTAGATTTGTTTCCTTAAGTTTTTTTATCAAATTTAAATTTTAAAATTCTTTAGGTGATGATTCACCAACAACACACTTAAAACAAGGAACACTAGATGCATATAGAGCCAAAAACTCTCTGCAATATTGTTTAATTATTACTCTCTCTGCCTTCTATATTACAACTAACTATTAACCACAACTTTCTAGTAATGTTTCCCTCATATTGTTTATAAATCAGATTTAAAATTTCAGGTCCAAATTTAATTAAAATATGATGGATATACTATGTTTAAAAAAGACTCAATTTTCACAGGTAACTAAATCAGTCCCAAGAGTTCCTGTCTTTACAACCTCTGAATAAGTCCTTTGTAGTTGCTTGTTTGATTCTGAAGTGTCGGTCAGTTATGTATTTTTTTTATTAATTACATCTTACATTCGATATACTTAGTACAATATTAATTTACAAATTAATTTATTTCTACTTTTCTGTTGTACTTGCAATAATATACAAGCAAGGCGTGTACGGGATTAATACATCAGTATGTATTTCCCAAGTTGGAATAAAACTTATCGACTTAAGCCAAACTTGAAATTCACTTATAAACTAAACTAGTTTGTGTGGTTTGGTTCGCTTCAATCTTCTGAGTTCTTTCGTGTAGCTGTATAGCTTCCGCGTTGCTGAGATTTAGCAACCTTGTTTCATGACTTACGTAGCGATAATCATTGGTAATTAATCGTAGAACTTTGTTTTGAGTGTGTTGGATTACTAATTGTTGGTTGGATTTTAGAACATGTTGGGAGTACCTTTCGACTAATCAGTACAGTTGACTTTGAATCTAATTTGCTCTGTTTTTCTCTCAAATGATGTTTGGAGTTTAACCTACCATCGAGATATATTCCGAGGTATTTAGCTGAATCTGCTTGAAGAATCGAGCATCCGTCAAGTGAATTGCTACATCTACTTGTCCTATAGCCTTAGATAAAGATAAATCCTTTACCATGACAACTGTGTCGTCAGCAAATGTTCCAAGTATTGTTTCTTTTGTCGTTGGGATATCAGCTGTATAGAGCAGATAGAACTCCAACCGAAATAGGTTTAAGTGTTGAGAATTCCCCTTCATGCGAGACTAATTTTCTTTCGATAAGATATAATTCCAGCAGTCGACAGTAATTCCGTGGCAGCAATTTGCTCATTTTGTAGATTAAACCCAAATGCCATACCCGGTCAAAAGCTCGTGAGACATTCAGGAATGTTTCAGGGCAGTATTTATTTCCTTCGAATGCCTTTTCAACAACCGCTGTTACTCTGTGCACTTGATCGATTCTTGAATGGTGATTCTGAAATCCAAACTGGAAATTTGGTATTTCTATAGATGGTTTAATGCGTTCCAACAGCAGTTTCTCAAATAATCTTGATATTTTAGATGGCAGCGAAATAGGCCTGTAAGATCCAACTTGTTCTGCGGGTTTGTCAGGTTTCTTAAGCATAACTATTCGAGCAACCTTAAGGCATTCCGGAACATGGTTCAGCCTCAAACAGGCAATGAATATATAAGTCATTTATATATGACTCTAAACTTCTTGAATATTAGACAGTGAGAAGCATCCTAATCTTATGCTTTCAACTGTCACGCCGAGCTTGAGCAACATCTAAAAGTATTGCAGAACAAACTTTATTTTTTGCTAGAGATTTTTCTATGACATTAGTGATTTTGTGATCAATTGGTCAATCGTGGAATGTTATTTCCTGAAACCAAATTGATGATCCGAAGTAACATGATTTTCCTCAACGTCTGGTTTCATCGTAGGTCGATTTACCTGATTTAGCGATTTTTCTTCTGTATTTGGATTAATTCGCAAATAAAACAAGTGTGGAATAATCATAACTATATCGGTATGAATTCCAAAATTATATTTAAATAAGATTTAACTGTAAACTTAACTTTAAAGAAGCTTAGGTTAATAATAAAATTTATACACTTAACATAGTTTTTTCAGTAATGCGTCATGGATATTTGTAACGTCCAGATTGCAATGTTGCCGCATCAACTCTGAGTTTTAGTTTAGTTTGGCTTTTACATATAAGAACATTCTAATCTAAATAAAATAAATGAACAAAAATGTTATCAAGTATAATTTATGTTAACATTATAGTATATATAATACATATATTGTCGAAGGACTTTGCAATTAAGAGCACAGGTATAATAGATTGTAAGTTAGATTTGTTTTATTTACATTGAACTCTTTTCCACACCACCCATGAGGTAGGGTTTCTAGTCGAGTTTTTTACGTAGTGTTATCCCCCTGGAGGCCTAACTGTTCGCCTAATTAACAATTATATATCTGAGAAACGTATTTTATTTTCATTCGAGAGCAAATTTACCTTTTTACGTTTAGTTCTTGTTTCCTTCGATGGTGTGTTTACTTGGCAAGTGATCTTGGTATCACTGTATATTTTATTTCTTCTGCTACTATCTGCGTACACCATTCTTCATAAAATTAATCACTGAATTCTGTCTAATGCATTTAACATATCTACAAAACAGTTAGTATTCATTCTCTCCTCATACGTTCTAACCTAATGCTCATGTTTAATTTTGTTAATTTTGAACAATTAATGTTTTAATCATATCTCTGCACACAAATCATTCATGTCCTACAATACCATCTTCTACAGTTATATTCAATTAATTATGTGCATACCTTTACTTGTTTCCAGTCCCATCACTTTGTCTCAGGAATTTCTAGCATTGTCACATATCCTGAAAGTTTCCTTCAGTTACTTTCACTTTCCGACTCACTGCCCAATTCAATCACTAAACTGTTAATGTCTAATCTGTCTAAAACATGTTCACGATTCCACCATTTATCAATTACCTCCTCTGTATGTATTATCGAGTTCATCCAAACCGAAGGTGTTATTGTTGACAATGCTTCCTTCTACATATCCAAACAGTTTTTGATGGAATATCTTTCTCGACTAACAATATATCTGCAATTAATTATTAATAAATATAATGACCAACAAAACCTAATCGAATGCAATCGAATCGTAACTTTTACCTTTTTCCATCAAGTTTTCTTGTCTTTACACTTTTTTGTTACTGTCTTGCCAAGAGTGCCATAAATGAACCATTTCGAAATATTAAAGTTTCATCAAGATACACAAATTCAAATAGTTTATCTTCCTTGACCTTATTTTATGCCTTTAAAAATTGAATTATTTTTAAGGTAATGTCTGGAAGTTCCATTAAACCTCTACGAGGGTTATCTTTACACCATTCAAACCCTATGCCCTGTAAGAGTGTGTAAAAGGATGTTTTACATCCCTCAAAAAGCTGCATGTCCATAATTCTTTTATGTATACTTTACAGACAGACAATTTTCTCTAAAATAATTTTATTAAATTACTTTTATATCGATAAAATAGTTTGTGTACTTATGGTTCTTATACATTTCGTATATTTGGTGTCGAATAGAGCCAATATCAAGATGATCAAGATGCGTCACCCACTTTGTATGTAGACGGGTTCTCTTGGGTGAATCTAACGTATTATACTTCATTTTGTAAGCGATGTTATTCACAGTACCCTCACGCGCGGTAGCAACCCGCTAAAACATTTTCAATAAAATTGTAGGGACTTATATTATTTAATATCATCAATAATTGCCTCTCGAATGGAATGGATCGGCAAAAGGGGACCACCAGTACCTCGTTCCTTTTTTTCGAAATAACTTATTAAAGCCACTATCAATTTGTGATCCTGAATATCTATTGCTTTCAGCATTTTCAAACAAAGTGATATGAACTCTTACCTATAAATTATTGTGGCTGTATAATTAATTGTAGTTTTCAGATATACTATAATGTTAAAATAAATTATATTTGATAACATTTTTGTTCAATTATTTTATGATGGCTACATTTTCTGATGATACTGCGATTATAGCAGTCGGAGACAATAGTGAAGAAGCCTCACGAAAATTACATCAGGCAGGTGACAATATAAATAATTTGACACATGCTTGGAAAATAAGAATTAATGAAAGTAAATCTGTACATGTGCAGTTCACCTATAAACAGACCGTACAAGCACCAATAACATTAAATAACACTATCATTCCATATAGCGCTAAATATCTCGGAATGAATCTCGATGGAAAACTTCGCTGGAAGGAACATATAAATAAGAAAAGAAAAGAACAGGAATGGAAATATAGGAAAATGTACTGGCTAATTGGAAGAAAATCACAATTATCAATACGTAATAAATTGCTATTATATAAGCAAATACTGAAACCTATATGGACATACGGAGTTCAATTATGGGGATGTTCTGCAAAGAGTAACAGTAATAAAATACAAATTTTTCAGAACAAAGTCCTGAGAGGTATTGCGGGTGCACCCAAATACTATAGGACTGATTACCTACATCGAGACCTTCAGATACCCACAGTCAGTCAAGAAATCAAGAGAATTGCAAGGGGGCATGAGGAAAGACTCCATTCTCATACGAATATTGAAATATTGCAACTTTTGGATACCACCAGAACAGGACACAGACTCAAAAGAATCAAACCATCTGATCTTGTGTAGTGAGGTGCATATATTACAAAATTCAGCAGTGACATGTATAAACATTATTTCACCAGAGACTGAGTTAGGGCCGATGGGTCCTTCTAGTTATATACCTAGATCTAAGTTAGCATAAAGACAAATTGTAGGTTAGACGGAAACGACTAGTAACAATGTATTAATGAAATAATAAAATAATTATTTTATAAGATAGAGTTGATACGGCAACACTGCAATGTTTCAACGTCACAAGTATCCATGACGCATTACTAAAAAAACTTTGAATAGAATATAGATATGCTTTTTTACTGAAAAATCGATCTCCTTGATCTTAGGCTAAGCTGAGAGTATCTTGCGACTAACCAGAGTTACTTAATTTCAAGTCTGACTCTACCATCGAGATTGATGCCGAGGTAAACTTCTTGAAGGAACATCCCTCAAGTGTATTAACATAGATATAAATTAGCTATTCAGCTATATGTTCCATGTTTTGTTATTCCCTTTTAACATACGAATATTACAAATTGGCATCATAATTTAAACACGTGTTTCCTGAACTTTATGTTTCTTTGATGCTCGACATTCAGTGTTAAATGATTCAACTTAAAATTAGTTTGATCTAATTTAAAATCGTTTTTATGATGTGATTCATCAACTTAATTAACAAGTCGCATGCAACGCCAAATTGATTTCTATACACTCACTACCACTAATTTTCCTTCTTGTCTTGTTTCCTAATTTACTCGCCTTTCTTTCTGAGTTGACGTTTTGATTAAACGAGTTTCCAAGCTTCTGCAACTTTCGAATAGTTTTTATTTTGCATCGTTAACATGTCAAAGACCCATTTCAGTGTCGCTGGTAAACGCACAATATTGGCAAGCGAGTCTGATTTATTATTAGCTAGTCCTGTTTTATTTTTAGAATGGCATTACGGATAAAATGTTCTTAAGTAATAAACTAGTGGTCCAAACATTTCCGTCAACAATGTAGTAGGAACATTTTTAATTATGTTGCTGAGTTTACTGTTCCTCGTGTTTATTAATACAAAATAGTTTACTGTATTTATGGTTAGAGTAGTTTTTGTCTAATATTAAGTGTACGACTTAACGTTTATATATTTTACAGCAAATGCGCACGTAATTTTAAAAATACTATCCTGTGATTTGAACTGTTTATCCACTAATTTTGTTGCGTCGGCTCTATCAAGTTTATAAATTAATTTTAAAGGTATTCTGACAGATGGTGATACCGTCTATTAAACCACACAAGCTTTACTTTTCGGTGTGTGTCATATCGTCGAAGTGTTTTAATTTTAATATCGAAGACAAAGAGCGTTCAAAATAATTTAAAAACGAGTACTTGAAAGCATCGGTCGGTGAAAATATCAACCGAAAGGCGAACAAATAATAACACAAGAATGTTGTTATCAGCATGATCACGTTCGAACACATGTTGCAAAACTGGCGAAAACATGCTTGAGGGCATTAAAATGGGTAGTGCCACCCCACCCGCTGTGTGATTATTACTTATTCCGAAATATTAGTAGTGACCTGTCTAAGCAGCGCTCCACTTGTTATGAAGATACGAAATAATGGGTGGATTCATCGATACCCTAAAAAGATATATTCTCTCGAGATAGAGTCCATAAATTGCTGATAGAAGATGGGAAAAAGTACCGGATATCAATGGACAATACTTTGAATAAAATACATTGAACCGATTTTTCCTTTAGAACTAATTTTCGATATGTTTCGATGTATACATAAGCCACTCTCATATATATGGAAGACATTTCTATGATTTGACTACATTAAGAACCTAAATTATAAACTATTCCAGACACACATAGACCAGTTGTATGAAGACCGAGAACAAATCAAATTCATTATAATTCAAGACCGATCACATACCTATTTCTAAATTCCTTGCCACTATGCTGACACTGAAGTACTAAAAATAAGTTTAAAGAATACTCTAAGAAACAAGAAAAACTGAAGAAATTGGTACGAACTCCGAAGAGAAAAGGAAAGAAAGAGAAGAAGAAATAGATACATAAACAGAATATTAACAAAACCAAGCTGGTAAAAACAGGATAAAAAGAGGAAACACCATTACGAAGAATCTTCTTGTCATATAGCAGAAAACCCAAGAGGCACAAGATTGTTTGTTTTTCTATTATCAGTTTTGATCAGTTTTATTTCCATATTATAGAAATTGATAATTGAATATTGATATTGAAAATTATAGATATTGAATATTGATTTAAGATATTGGTAAAGTTAATAAGAACAAATTTAAGCTCGTTAATTTTTAATTACCATAATATGGCCCTGTCTATTATTCTATCGTTTATTGCCTGAAGTTTCTTTACACATAGAGCTATCTTCGTTATCGTTCTTATCCACTGTCAATAATGCTGTAGGATCCCGAAATATGACTATAGTATCCTGGTGCTCCACTGCATATATTTCCTTTAATTAACAATATTCATTATCTTGTTACAGTTAAATACCTCGGAATACATCACGATGGTAGGTTAAACTGGAAACATCACGTTAGATACAAAGCAGAGCCGATTAGAATCAAAGTCAAGCAACTGTACAAGTCGGTCTATAAGAAGATACTCTCAACTTGACCTAAAATCAACGAGATTAGGTTATCAGTAAATCATAAAGCCAATTTCGATATATGGGATGTAAATATGGAATTGCACTAAAACGACAAATCAAGTAGTAATCCAATGCACCCAAAACAAAGTTCTACGATTAATTATCAATGATTATCGTTATGTAATCAACGAAGAGCTGCACGATGACCTCGAAATCAAATGGATACACGAAGTGATCCAAGATTATGCCTTAAAACACGAAATAAGTGTGCTGTAGCTGCAGGACAACAGGCATGAAATCAGAAGATTATTGAAGCGAATTCAACCACACAAAGTTGTTTAGGGTATAAGTGTATAAGTGTATTTTTAACTTTAGCTTAAGTAGTTTTAGTTTAATTTTAATTTCGGAAATACACACTGATGTATTAATCCCGTACTCGCCTTGGCTTGTGTATTAATGCAAGTACAGACAGTAGTAATAAATTAATTTGTAAATTTAGATTGTATTAAGCACATCTAATATGAGATGTGATTAGTAAAAAAAATTGGTGTCAGACGAAACGAGGTTTAAAATAAAGAGAAATAAACCAAGTCCAATGATTTAACTTTTAACTTCGATAGATTATAATACTCAGTACCCCAAAACCAAGAAAGACAAATCTTAGAACTGTCTTATATCCGAGGAATTAAATCAAACTCACGTAACACTTAGTTCACAACGGAACGCAATAAAAATACCCACAACGAGCTTCCGGGTGTTGAAGATGTTAAAAGCTTAAGAATAAATCAGGGACATGAAGTCAGAGAAGTTAAATATTTGGGGTTTAAGAACACATTTACAAGGGACATCGTTTCTTGCCAAATGGTTCTGATAACACAGTGTAACATTGTACAAGGTGGGGCAAAAGTCCCGCTACCATTTTGATTGCGCGCCGTCTTGGTTATGTGATGTTTAGCCCAATCAGGCCCAGTAGACGTCCTCATTTTATTATTCTAATCGCCCAGTACCTCACAAAACCACAATTTATCGTTTACATCCGAATTTTCGGCAGTACGGTACGACAGCAGACAGACCTCGTTCTGAAAGACAACGGACGTCTCGTAACGCTGAAAATGTGGCTCTGGTGCGCGATAGTGTTACAGAGTCTCCAGAAACATCAATTCAGACGTGGTTCCCAGTTACACATTTCTGCACGCAGTTTAAGGCGAATTTTGAAAACTGATTTTAAAATGTTCTCTTACTAAATTCAATTAGTCCAAAAATTGCTACCTAGAGATCCTGATCAACGATTTGAGTACAGTAATGCAATTCTAAGGCTGTCTGGTGAAATTGTCAAACATTTTTCGTCTAAATTGACAATGAGCAATGAATCCCATTTTCTTCTAAGTGGCCACGTCAATAAACAGAACAGTCGGTTTTGGGGAACACAGAATCCTCAATTAATTCATGAAACATCAATGCATCCACCAAAAACAACAATATGGTGTGTAATTGGTCATGATACCTATTTTTTTGAAAATGACCAAGATGTTGCAGTTACTGTTACTGCTGAACGGTACCAAGACATGATTCGAAATTTTATTGTGTCTGAAACGGAAGATCAAGGATCAAGGTCGTTCAACAATTCAATTATTGAATGACGTTTTTCCACGAAGCCTAATTTCGAGAAGTGGAGATTTAGCATAGCCTGCCAAATCTCCGGATTTAACAGTACCAGACTTTTTCTTATGGTTTTTTAAAATCAAAATTTATGTGAATAAGCCCCAAAGGACTTAACATCTTAAAGATAATATTCGTCACGAAATTGAAGAAATTCAGCTTCCTATGTTGCAGGATGTCATGACAAATGCCTTAAAAAGAGCCGACATTTTTATAACGAATCGCGGTCATCATTTAGCCGATATAATTTTTCAATCGTAACGAAAAACAAATATAAAATATAAATATATATATATATATATATATAACTATATAAACTTTAACCATATATCTTCTCTTTGAGAACAGTTCTAGATAATCAAAGAGGTAGCGGGACTTTTGCCCCCTGTTGTATTAGAGGTAATAGTAAAGTTTATTGATCAGTATTATTCAGACAATTTTAGATCAGGTTTCCTAAGAAAATACGGGAAGTACCAACCAAATGTTGCAACTAGAAATACATGTTATTTGTGTTAGCACTTAAAGCAATAAGTCATATTCAACAAAATATTTGTCTTTGTTTACAATAAAAATTATAACTTAATCCGTATAGATAGTTAATTATATAGAAATAAAATACTATATAACATTGATCATTGATTCCTATATATCATCGAACATTTACGAATACATCATACACATGCTACCTTACTGTTGATCTAGCTTACTATTTAAACAAAATTATTATATTATTCACGTTTTTCTTTGTTTGTACATCTTGGCTGATAAAAATCTGTACGGATTTTGATAACAATCAAAATTTGTTTGAGTACCAAGTCAAATATTTTCGCTCATGTCTTGATCCATATAATACTGTAAATAAACGTTAAATTACATAAATACAGACTATGATATCGAAGTTACTGGTAAAATTCAACTGTGGTAATTCATTTTTCAACTTCTTTACTAGGTACAATAAACTATTCAAGTATATTTAGCAAACTCGTCACTATATTTCTGAAGTGTATATAAAAATATTTTTAACAAAAAAATTGAACCGACTTCAAAAAACTTTACTAAAAATTAAAAAATAAACAACTTAGATTTTTAACACAAAAAAAAACATTTTAAAATAAAATATGTACATAATAATCATTGTAATAACTAAATAAAAATAAACAAAAACCTTATTTAATCTACTACACTTATTTTATATTCTAATATATATATATATATATATATATATATATATATATATATATATATATATATATATATATAATAACTAATATATATATTAACTATTTACAATATTATTTTAATTACAACCAACTGACTACTTTAAAATACCAAATATTTTACTATTTATCATTCACAGTTTTAAACTGTTTGCCCTATTACATTAACAATCTTGAAAAATATCCTTCCAAAATACTGCTATATTATTATACAAGATATTTTTATTTGCAGGTATGTTAAACTACCAAAAAATCAAAAAACTATATATATTACATATAAATCTATATAAATTCGGCATATTTTTGTCAACGACGCGCCTAGGACTACGGCCAGATTGTTAAAAATCAGTCGAATGAAACTAGTAGAACCGAAAATAGTAACTGAAAGTACACGACTGAAACAGTCGGTTGTAAATAGTAATAAATCCAGTCGGACCGAAAATAATCGACTGAAACGGTCGATAGTAAAAAGTAATCAATTACTTAACAGTCGATAGTAAATTTCAGTCGAAAGTTCCCAACGCTAATTTTACTATTTCCAAGTTCTATGAGCGTTGTCATGCCGAAGAATAATATTGTTGTATCTTTTCTTATATTCCAGCCGTCTTTCGTGACCATTTCGGCTTAAACGCATCAATTGTAATCGATAGCGAACCCCAGTGATGGTTCGATTGCTTGAAATCATCATCTTAAAATGTTTTTGACTGTCCAAAGCGCTCTTTGTCTTCGGTGTTAAAATCAACAATTTTAAGCGAACGAAAACAAAAGTATTCAATTGTTGAAATCGATGGAGCATGGTTGTCAAAAGCTTCACACAGCATTCAATGTCCTTCAGCTGTATTTTTCTTCAAAACGAAATAAAAACAATACATTTTCTGAGAATGCTATTTCGGTACAAATTCAGATATATTCAAAGGTCTGAAAAAATGGTTTGCTCACACTTCGACAAAATAACACATACTAAAACGTAAAGCCCGTCACTGTGCGTTCAACATAAAGTTGGTTACAAATGTACTCGATGTAATTTAATACACAGTAGCATCATATATTGTTCTCCTTCCTCTATGGTGAGTACAGACCCGAGCATTCGGGGCGAATTTCGTGAGAAAATTGAAATTGTGATGAACAGATTTCAAAATTGGTTCAAAGTCATAGTGCGCATGCACTTTGCTTAGTTCCAGTGTTCACCACAATTACTTTCAGCCCCTGGGAAGGAACAGGACGTAGTTCCAGAAGCTGTAGATCTGGCCCACAAATTTGGGCGAACGTGGGATAAATTGGCGGGATTATGAATGACATGTTTTGGTTTAGAGAAAATAACCCTGTTTTTCCTTGTAATTTAATTATTACTATAAAGATGTATTTGAATGATAAATATCTGTTTTATATCTTTCATTGAAGGGAATTACATTTTAATTTAAGGTTTTATTATGTCTACCTCATAGTGGAATTTACACATATATACATTATTTTCTCTTCTTCTTCATTATTTTCTCTTCTTCTCTTTTTCTATTTAATCTTCGCAAAGGTTCTCGCGCAGACCCCGAACCTTCGCTTCGTTCAACTCTGTACTCACCATTACAATTAATTTGTAGACCTGATATTGGATGGAGATCTGTTATTTTATGTGGAGAAATGTCAAAAATATCGAATTTAACAGTTATATTAGATTATTTAATAGTTATTTGCATTGATATCGCTGATGAAAATGCATGTAAGCATCTAATATAAAGTATTATACGTTCAATTGTAAAAGAGTTCACACAAAGGCTTCGGCACCGACAAAAAGCTTGTCCTTCAAACTAGAAACATCTGAGAAAACCATGAGCTCATCAGCCTCGCTATAATTCTCACAACCGAAGATCGAAATTAGCAAAATCACTCGAACATAATGGAAGCAGATTGCTCGACCCTATTTTAAAAAGGATGTATCATTCAAAAGTTCGCAATAGGCACCGATCCAAATCGAAATATAAATTGTGCAGGTGGTAGCCAGCCAGTCGGCCAGCCTGCGACAATTCATCGATTCGCGTTCATCCCATTTTTCTAGCACACGCGTGTCCGTCGCCTTCATCTGGCAAAAATGTTGTTTGCGGTTTTCAGAAGTGACAAGACCAGACGACGGACGAATATACGGTGTCTTTTTTAGTGAAAAACATATTTGTTGATGTTCGCGGAATCTGTCGATACAGAGAAATAACCGAAATAAAAAAGGAAACAGATCATATCACCGTGCATATTCTAAACAATGGGTTAAACACCCGTCCCTAATCTATGAATAGTCTGTCATTGTTCAAATATTATTAATAAATTTGATTTAAACTCTATATCTCTGGATCACATCAATAATTTGTTCAAGAAAATATCACTATTTATTATTGTTAAAGCATGATTAGACAGAATAATATAAACATTAAATCTCACTCTATGTGTCTATTAATCAGTTCAGATGGTAGTTAGCGTTTGAGCCTACTTACTTCACTGTCATCGCGCACATTTAACTGTTTGGCGAGTGCATTAGGATGCACTAATAGTCTTTTAGAGTGCTTCTACTAACTTTTGCACTAACACTCTGAATCACACTCGTTATGGGCCCTATGGGGATATCGCGCTGAATCAGTTTGTTGGATACGTAATACGGGGCTGATAATATCGACGATGATTTTCAGCACTCTATTCTGGAACCTCTGCAGGATATCTATTCTAGATTTGCTAGTAGTATCCCACAGTTCAATACCATATTGGACCTATAGTATTGACTTAGGCCCAGGCAGTATATTTGGTTTAGTTTAACCCCAAACTAATAGCGTGTGATGATAAAACCGCTGTATCGTTACCATATGTTGCAACAGTAGTGTTTCTTGAGGTCGATAGGTCAGATTGACAATAAAATATCTGTCTGTCAGGGACGATTTCAGCAGTTGAAAGTGCGTGTGAGACAAAAGTTTTTTCAGTTTAACATGCAGTGCAGTGTGGCTGCACACCTTGTCGAAGGCCTGAGAAATATCAAGAAATGCTGCGGAGCAATATTTTTTATCCTTTAATTTTTTTTAATGTAGTTGACTAATCTATGTATTTGTTTTATTGTTCCGTGTTTATTACGGAAGCCAAATGGATGGATTGGAATAATATTTCTCTCCTCTGCGAAGACCTTCCATGATGGTTTGGCTGTGTCCATGGTAGAATTATCATATTGGAATATGGATGTTTGGCAGCAATATGTTACTCATAGTAAGAGCTTCATTATTGGAGAAAGTGGAGATATTCATACGCAGTTCGCAATTCAACTAATGATGTGAATGAGATGACCAGCTGAATACCATGATATTGCCGCCCAAATCATAACGGAACCTCTCCCAGGCTTCTAGGTCACAATCCTTTTAAAAGTTCGTCAATCCCTGTTAGTTAACTTTAGGTTTCGCCCACTATTCGCCTTCAATTTTGATGTTTTAGCATGTTTTGTGTATGCTGTTACTGCGGTGGATACTGTCTCTCCTGAAAAGTATTATTTACAAGGAAGCAGTGTTCTCAACATGCAACAAGATGTACTATAATGCATGGTGTTTATATTATCTTGTCTATCCTCTGTACAGTATCTGTACCTAATTACATCTGTTACATTTTCCTATTTTCTCTGGAATGGATATACAATTGTTCAATTATATACCCATCCGAAAAAATGTAAAAACATGGAATTCATTGCCGGAAAATAAATAAAACGAGGAACGTATTGATCTTATAGTCTGAAAAGTATAACCTAACCTGAAAAACGATATAAGAAAGTATCCAGGAGAATTTTTTGAAACATATATTCAAATTCTATATTGAATTCTGTTAGTTAAATGTAAAAATGGATTTTAGTTGCGATATTGGCAATTATACAATTATATTCAAATACTCATTATATTAAAATTGTTATTATTAAATTATAACCATTATATATGAAAATCAGAATTAGATATTTAATCTCTTTTTTTCACTATGCGGTCATTTTTTATCTATTAATTAAATATAATTTTTTTATGTCTAACATAACTGAGTTGGGAACTGTCGGCTAAAAACAGTCGCAACAGTCGATAGTCGCAAAACAGTCGATAACCTAAAAACTAGCGACTGACTATGTTCAGTCAAATACAGGGTTCGAATGTTTTTTTTTTAATTCGTGATGTCAGACGAAGATGTACGAACTCCTTTCCTGTATAAATTGCGAGAGGGGAAAGGACGGAGGTAATTGCTTGGAGCAGTTATTTTTTGTGTTTATATTTTCCAACGGTAATATAATATAAACGAGACGGAGGTGTACATATTCCTTCACGTACTAACTTAAAAAAGAAAAGGGAAAAAAGTAATTGTTGAATTCTATTAACATTTGAAACGAAGCAGAATTCCTTTTATATTTTAATGTTCTGTGGATCTGTAAAAAGGAATGGAATAATATCCCACAAATGTTTTATCGTATTTTAATATGTCAATTGCTATTTTAAAATAATATACTATAATAAATATAGACAATACAATAGAAGTTAAATAAAACCTAAAAACTAAAGATGTACAATAATCACAAATACTAAATAAAAATTAAGCATGTACTTAATCATAGAAAAAAAACTAATTCATGGCATAATTAGAAATGATCCCACAAGAACTACTAAAGCTTTTTTAAATAAAGTAAATGATTTATTTATTATTGAAAGGAAATATTTTTAACCAAAATCGAGAGAATAATCGAAATATTACCTATTATTGCCATAAAAACACTCACAAGTATTTTACTATTTATCATCCACAATTTTAATCTTTTTACCCTATTACATTAACATTCTTGCAAAATATTGTTCCAAAATGCTGCTATATTAATATACAATATAATGTTATTTACAAGCAAACTACCAAAAAAATCATAAAACTACATATATTACATATAAATCTATGTAAGCATAAATTGGGTACATTTTTGTCAAGGTTGCGGCTAGGACGACAGAGCCCGAACGTTGAAAATCAGTCGAATGAAACAAGTAAAACCAAAAATGTAACTAAAAGTACTACTGAAACAGTCGTTAGTAAAACGTAGTCAATTATTAAACAGTCGATAGTCAATTTCAGTCGATAGTTCCCAACACTAATGAAAAGTATTAATGTAAACAACTGTTTACATTACCTAGTCTAACTGTTAAATTGGCGGTTTTGATATTTCCCTACATAATATAATACTCATTTAACAATATTGAAGTATTCGGTTTATGCAGATGCTTACTCATGGATCGTTCACAACATTTTCAACACTCATTCCCTTGACATAAAGAGATATGCTGCCAAGGCACATCAAGCAATTAAAAATATATGATAAGGATGCGGAATGATATTGATGAGAAATATCCAAAAAGAAGGAGAACAACTACCTCACGAAATAACCGAAAATGTAATTTCAAACTGTTTCAACATCTCGTTTTCTTGCTTGTCAGGCAAAAAAAGAGTTCTCTATGTCGAGTTGTATCTGAATATGAAAAGTGGATCTACTGTGACACTTTTGAGTGAAGCAACTTTTGTTATTGTGAAAAAAATGGATAAAAAGGAATTTCGCGTGTTGACATAATATTGCTTTTGGGAAAAAATACAGTTGAAGCAAAAACTTGGCTTGATGCCGAGCTTCCGGACACTGCCCCACGAAAATCAAAGATTGGTATGCTAAGTATAGGCGTGGTGAAATGAGCACCGAAGACGGTGAACACAGTGGACGCACAAAAGAGGCTGTTACCGATGAAAACATTTAAAAAATACACGAAATGATTTTGAATGGACGTAAATTAAAATTGAATGAAATATCAGACACTTTAAAAATATCAACTGAACGTGTACATCATATCATTCAGGAATATTTGGGTATAAGAAAGCTTTGTGCAAAGTGGATGCCGCGCGAGCTCACTTTTGACCAAATACAACGACCAGTTGATGAGTTGGAGCAGTGTTTGGAGATATTGTGTTTGGAATTGGATCATTTCACTCCAAAGTCCAATCGACAGTCATCCGAGTACACTGGACACGATGAATCCGATCCAAAGCGTGGGAAAACGCAACTGTCGGCTGACAAGGTTATGGCGTACGTATTTTGGGATGCGCATGGAATAATTTTCATTGACTACCTTGAAAACGGAAGGATCATCAACAGCGACTATTACATAGCGTTATTGACCGCGACGAAATCGCCGAAAAACGACCGCTTTTAAAGAAAAAGAAAGTACTGCTTCACCAAGACAATTCACCGTGTCACAATTCAGGAAAACGATGGCAAAAATCCATGAATTTGGCTTCGAATTGCTTCCTCATCCACCGTATTCTCCAGATCTGGCCGCCAGCGACTATTTCCTGTTCTCAAATCACAAAAGAATGCTCGCTGGGAAGAAATTTTCGTCAAATGAAGAGGCGATCGCTGAAACTGAGGCCTATTTTGAATCAACTAACAAATCGTACTATAAAAATGGTATCGAAAAGTTGGAGGGTCGCTATAATCAGTGTATCACCCTTGAAGGGAATTATGTTGAATAAAAAAAAATTGCCAAAAAAATGTGTTTTACTATGATAGTTACTTTGAATCAGAAACATTATACTGATTTTTTCTTTAATACTAATTTATAGGCCTAATACATATATAGGAGGAGAACACTTTTATGTTAATGTGTTATTTTGACTTTCGAAATATTTCCATATATACATAAACCTCCTCAAAGCATACAACTCTCAGTCATATGGAAAGCAGTTCTATGATTTAGTAATAATAAGAAACAAAATATTGAGAATATTTTTCACAATAAAGCTTCAAATTTAAAAAAAAAACTTTACAACCAATTTATAGACAATGATAATGAACAGTACATTGAAAAACAATTACATCTAAAATGATTCATAATAAAAATATTAAAATACAAATAAATCCCTTAAAATTACTTCCCAATCTTTGTACATTGGGAGTTTTTCTTTTTTACCAACTAACCCACTAATACAATAAAATTTAACAGATGTGTTAAAAAGATATTAAAGACGTTAAGATATAACACACAGTGAAAGGTAATCATCATTAAAATTCCACAATTTATTTTATCTAAACAACATTTCGTTACATGTAGCGCGAAACAAAAGGGATGTATGTACTGGCAACTGACCGTCCCGTGGGCAACCCGTCGCTATAAACACAAAACACCGACGCACAAGCGCGTATATAAGCATCAGCACCAGACCGCATCAAGTCAGTGTCAAATCTCAAACACGAAACCACAGCGATGCCATCCAGATAGCTGCGATTCGCGCTACACGTTTTTTTTGTTTTGTTTATTTCGTTCCTCATTCTATCGTCGATTTCAATCGGTGGAGTCCGGTGGAAGCGATCATAATTTTTGTTCCGTCCCGCCAACAAAATATTGTTACATACCAAAACACTATCGTCGAGAAAAATGACGATCATAACAGGGTCCACTCAGAAAATACATCAGGGAAGCTTGAATTTGCAATATTTGGCCGCTATAACCGGTGAGTTTTGCTCTTCTTTGTTTAATTTAAAATTAGAAGGTTATTTTCGAGTATAAATTGGCGTATGGGTATATTTTGTGCGTTTTTAATCAACGGCAACAAGGCAGAAAGCGGTTTGGTCGAGTTTGATTTAAATTAAACTTTGCTCATTCATTGTTATCGAAATTTTAGATCGTAAAGAAAATATAGCATACGATTTGTTCGAAAAATTACATTCCATTTTGCTTTTTCAACAATACTAAATATAGCAAGTAAAGATATGTAACATTTTCTAAGATATTTGCAATACTGTATATTAAAGTTTACCCATTCATTGTTATTGAAATTTTAGGCCATTAAGAAAATGTAGCACACGATTTGATCGAAAAATTACATTCAGTTATGCTTTTTTAACAATATTAAACATTACACGAAAATATAACATATGTAACATTTTCTAAGATATTTGCAATACTGTATATTAAAGTTTACCCATTCATTGTTATTGAAATTTTAGGCCATAAAAATGTAGATAATGTAGCACACGATTTGATCGAAAAATTACATTCAGTTATGCTTTTTCAACAATATAAAACATTACACGAAAATATATGTAACATTTTCTACGATATTTGCAATATTGTAGATAGATTAAATAATTTAATGATTCTTTGTACACAAATATTGCAAAATACTACCTTAAATTTAATTGCTTGACATATAATAATGAATCAAGTTAACGAGATTAATACAATAACAAACTGTTATGTATAGGAAACTATGATTTAATCATATATAGATATATATATATATATATATATATATATATATATATATATATATATATATATATATATTCAAAAATTTTAACACAATAATTATGTAATATTATATCAATATACAGAACGATGTTAATTTTCTTTCAGAAATCGCAAAATATTGGGATCTTTGCTGAAATATGAACAATTTAAAGGCTTAGACTCAGAATCAAAGAACTGTAATGGTGAATACTAGATACTTCCAACGTAATCAAAGATATTGTTTTATCAGTTAATTATAAAATCTATTCGGACTAATAGGGAGCAAATATTGCGTTGAAGAACTGCACGATGACCTCGAAATCAAATGGATTTATGTTCTTCAAAATGTTAGAACATGAAATAAAATTACAAAATCACAGCAATGTGGAAGCAATACGCAGAATATCACAAAACTGAAGCTACAGAATCCACACGAACTTGTATAGGGTGTGTTAATGTTAATTTTAGCTTAGGCATTCTAATTATATATTGATATATTGCCCTGTACTCGCCTTGCTTGTGTATTGATGAAAGTACAACAGAACAAAAGTAATAAATTAAGATCTAACAAAGCACTGGTTTTTATATATAGAGTATATTTACCGTAACTCTCCAACTGCAAGAACTACAGCAACTTTCCTTAAATTGAAACAGAAAAAGCTGTTATTCTGTCTTCTGTATTGGCTGTTGGTATAAAGTTCTTAAAGCATAAACATATATGTTATTATCAACCACATATAATACAACCATCAAAATTAATTCACATTTCTGGGATATTAATTTATAATTACCAATAAGTCACTCTATCAATATCAACCACTCTATGTATCTATTAATCAGTTCGTATGATAGTTTGTGTTTGAGCCTACGCACATAGGGATGCACCAACAGTTTCTCAGAGTACTTCGCACTAACACTTCAAATCACACTCGTTATGGGTTCTAAGAGGATATCGCGCCTAATCAGTTTGTTGGGGACGTAATATGGGGTATCAACGATGACTCGCAACACATTATTCTGGAACATCTAGTGGATAGTTTTGTTAGATTTGCTAGTAGTATCCTATGGTTCAGTAGCATATGTCCAAATGGGCCAAGTATTGACTTATAGACCAAAACCTTGTTATCTAATGATAATTTAGATTTACACCCTATCAGCTGACTATTACTATATGTTTTTTCCATATCAAACGTCGATCAAAATGCATTCTCAGATATTTAACGTTGTCTGCTTGAGGGAGTGCTCAAACAAATTAAACAAAACATTGTCATATTAATTAGATCTTTAATTATATAAATATACCCATTTAATACTAAATAATTAATTTAATTGCAACTGTATTTCAAAAACTTTAAACCATATTGATGAAAATGCCAACTAAATATGTTTATTTGATCTAAATCTATTTTAAAAGCTACAAGAAGTTTAAAGAAATCAAAAAATAAATCCAGTGAAAGAAAAAACCTCAACACTAATAAGATATTTTGGATCTTTAATACGAACGGTTCATTTAATTTAAACTGCATTTTAACTGTTATATAAACCTTATTGATGCCCCTATATTCAACACACAATTAAAGAAACTTTAAATAATAATAATTGAATAACTATAACTGTTAATAAAGCTCTATATAGGCGTTAATATTTACAATCATGGAATTGTACAACCCAAACGGTGTTATTAAAATAAATCACCAATTAAATTGATTTAAATTTGTAAATTTAGAGTTTACAACCCACCTCACTATCCTTTGATCTTTGATGCAGCTTAGTTTTGATGTTATGACGAAGGCACCACGACAAAAGAACATGTTATCATATTGCGGTCGCTATTTCTTGATAATATTTACAATTGATGTTCATAGTCGGACATTGTTACATTGAACTGGAACAAAATAAAATTTATATATAGACGAGAGTGGATTTACGGGGAATTTTCGAAATTAACGGTATCGATCCTGCTTTAGTGTATTTTTTGCTTCAATCAGTTCTGGATGTGTTCCAAGACATACCTGTTCGCTTAAAAATAAAACGCTTAATAAGCTGTTTAAATATTTTCATAAACCAACCAGCTGCAACCGCATTCCGTAGACTAAAAACTAGACTAGACCGTTAGAATCAAGAATATAAGATCATTATAAAAAAAATAGAAAGCCCTTTTACCTTATTTTCTACCTGTCTATCCCTTCGTCTGTATGAAACAGCTTAAGGGGACGGTAACCTAAGATATTCCATTGTGTCCTATACTTAATCTGAGTCATAGGGGGAGTTTGTTGTCTAGGTTTGTCGAGGGTTATTTCAAAAGTTTTGTAGAGTACCTACACCTTTTATTATAATCATCTTATCTACACCTAAATCATTGAAAATACTTTTCTTGCTATAGAATTAAAGGAATTGTAAATAGGCACAAGTATATAATGCAAAGACTAAAAAGTCTTCGATCTAATTAAAGTGATATAAAGTTATATATATAGTTTTCATTAATAGACTAGATGAATATAATGAAACACAAAAGTATCGATCTATAATAATAATATACTATAGAGAGAATATTAAAAATATATCTATTTTAAAATTAAAAGTGGGATTTAAGCAGAAATAAAAAGACAAAATTTCGACCAACGGAAAGAAAAGATAAATGAAAGAATTGAACTAGAATTTATCAAGGCAAATAATCTAAATCTGACCACAATAAATTCGTCGGTAATGACTGTACACTGTGACCATGACTGAAGTAATAATTTTAAAAGAATATTAAAACTTTTATAGAATTGATGTGAGTGAGTATTCCAGACAGAGTAACCATCAAATGTAGTAGAATATTGAAAATCAAAATAAATATATTATCAGTAACACCTAATGGCAAGAAAATTAATTAGTTAGTGCCGATAATAACTCTAAATAATATCCTATAATAGCACAATCGCCAGTTGGGGACTGTGCGAATAGTATTGTTGCAATCAAATGCCATATATTTGCTAAAACAAATCAATATAGTTTCCATTTCATGGTAATTATTTAACAGATCAATTGAAAAGTCCCCGGTCTGACACATAGATGGCGCTACTAGAACTAAATCCATATATTTTTAGTTAGCGCTAACCCTCAAAAGATGCGTGTATAAATTTGACAGCTGTCCAAAAGTTGAACCAACTTTTGTTATTGTGAAAAAAATTGATAAAAAGGAATTTCGCGTGTTGATAAAATATTGCTTTTTGAAGGGAAAAAATACAGTTGAACCAAAAACTTGGCTTGATGCCGAGTTTCCGGATACTACCCCAGTGAAATCAACCATCAAGGATTGGTATGCCCAAAAGAGGTTGTTCCGACGAAAACAAAAAAAAATCCACAAAATGATTTTAAATGACCGTAAATTAAAACTGAATGAAATAGCAGACACTCTAAAGATATCAACTGAACGTGTACATTGTATCATTCACGAATATTTGAGTATGAGAAAGCTCTGTGCAAAGTGGGTGCCGCGCGAGCTCATTTTTGACCTAAAACAATGACGAGTTGATGATTTGGAGCAGTGTTAGAAGATATTAAACCCGAGTTTTTCCGTCGATATGTGACAATGGATGAAACATGGCTCCATCATTTCACTCCAAAGTCCAATCTACAAACATCCAAGTGGACTGCACATGATGAATCCACTCCAAAGCGTGGGAAAACGCAACAGTCAGCTGGCAAGTTTATGGCGTCTGTATTTTGGGATCCGCCTGGAATAATTTTCATTGACTACCTTGAACAAGGAAGAACCATCAACGACGACTATTACATAGCGTTATTGAACCGTTTGAAGGACGAAATCGCCGAAAAACGGCCGCATTTGAAGAAAAAGAAAGTGCTGCTTTACCAAGATAATGCACCGTGTCACAAGTCAGTGAAAACGATGGCAAAAAATCCATGAATTGGGCTTCGAATTGCTTCCTCATCCATCGTATTCTCCAGATCTGGCCTCCAGCGACTATTTCCTGTTCTCAGATCTCAAAAGAATGCTCACTGGGAAGAAATTTTCGTCGAATGAAGAGGCGATCGCCGAAACTGACGACTATTTTGAAGCGAAGGACAAATTGTACTACAAAAATGCTATCGAAAAGTTGGAGGGTATATCACCCTTGAAGAGAATTATGTTGAATAAAAAATAATAATTTTGCCAAAAAACGTGTTTTACTATGGTAGGCCGGGGACTTTTCAATTGACTTGTTAAAGATACAGATGCAACATTATTAACAACACAATAAACAAAACAAACCAGGCCCAATCTCAAATGTTATCAACAGTTTTATTGATTCCAACACAATTTTTTTAAATATATACATTTGATGTATGCAGCTCCGTAATGTATCAAATTATCTTCTAATATACGGGTAAATAAAACGGACAAATTTTAATTTTGAAGTTCTTTATAAGCATGTGCAACTTCATACAAACTTTACCAAATAATTTACAAAATATGTGATTAGACATGCTTTAACATGTCAAGTTTTCTAATGAATTCTTCAACTAAATATCTGCTTAGTTCCTTTTATTTTACTTGACCTCAGTAAGATTTAGTTCATATATTGTCTGTACGTAAGTATTTTTCGAAATGTTTGAAATGTTTGTTTACCATAAAACGCATACCAGGCTGTAAAGAATATGTATCACTTACCTGGTGAAGTACCATCGAAATATTTGATGTACAAGAAACCAGATAATATTTATCTTTCGTAATCTAACCATGATGGGATTTAATTGACACTTGACGAAGCCTTGAACTTAAATAATATTTTCATTGCATTTTGAGAATAAATAGTCAGTTAGTAGTGAACAGCAGTGAATTTTCAGTGATTTCAGTTAAAAGCTGATTTTCTTCTATCTAGTTGGCATTCGAATCTTGTAGATACATATATAGACTTCATGCACACTTGCACGACTTCGAAGTCACATCATATGGGACTCATACACTCTCAATAAACAAAAAATGAGGCCTAGCGTCAAATGTTATTAACAGTGTTATTTACCTCGTTATTACATTAATTATAATTTAGGCATAGTTAATAGTACTCAAAATAGTAAATATTTACATTAAAATGAATTGCTGTGAATAAGTCAGCGTATTAGTGCTAATTCAAAGATCAATATTTATTTAAAATCGTTTTTTTTCAGAAATAATTCTTATTCCGGGTAAAGTGAATACGCAGAATTGTCATAAAGTCTTTCAAAAATAGTCATCTAACCTATTCTGTTAAAGTTAAGCCAACATGGGGCCGGCCAATTTGCCTTGTTAATAGGTACCGATATCTTTTGATCACTTGATAGCATTATATAGTAGTAGAAGTATGTTCAGGTGACTCTTAACAGAGCTGCAAGCAACTATCAAGACAAGATACTACTGGTCGTAATATAATTTTAAATATCTAAACATAATTTTAAGCCTAAAAAAATCTGTACAAATCAACTCATAAACTTAATAGTATAGCACAAAAAAATCGATCTAGATTGTTCCGTAATTAAAACAGCCATCTGTTCTATTAAATAGAGATTGATAGCTTCGTAAATTTCAAGGATTTTAAGTTTATATCAGGTTACTGGTAACATACACAAACAGTCAATAATAATTAAATTAATCGGTATTTTCAAGATGATAAATACTCGATCCAATCGTAATATCTAAAATTATAATTCATCCAGTCCATAATAATAAATAATTGTTATTTTCTTTGCAGCTACCATCAACATCATCGTCAGCGGTATGCACTACGGCTGGCCCTCACCGTCCTTACCGAAACTGATCAGCAACACGTCCGCCATTCACGTGACCGACAATGACGGATCATGGATAGCCGTCATGCCACTTCTGGGAGCCTTGGTCGGTTCCCTATTGGCCGGTACCACCGTGGACATCGTCGGCCGAAAGAGAACCATCATCGTCTCCTCCATACCGTATTTCTTCACCTGGATCATGATAGCATTCGCCAATTCCGTTCTGATGCTGAACATCGCCCGCTTCATAGCTGGTATCGCTGACGGATGGGTGTTCACGGCAGTACCGGTCTATATATCCGAGATCTCGGACCCAAAAATCCGCGGACTGCTAGGTTCCGGAGTCAGCGTCACCTGGATCTTCGGCTTGTTGCTGATCAACATCATCGGGTCATATCTCAGCGTCAGTATGACCGCATTGGTGAGCAGTATCCTACCCGTGCTGGCCCTGTTGACGTTCAGTTTCGTACCAGAGTCTCCGTACTTCTACCTGATCCGGAGCAATGTGGATGAAGCCAGGAAGAGTCTACAGAAGTTCAAGGGAGTCGAGGATGTAGAAAACGAACTGAACCGGGTTGATTTAGCCGTGAAGGCAGACGCGGAGAAATCCGGGAAATTCCTCGAGCTATTCACCAACAAAAACAACAGAAAGGCGGTGTTTATCATGATGATTCTTCGGGGCGCCCAGCAGATGAGTGGTACCACCGCAGTGACGTTTTATACTCAGTCAATCTTTCTTGAAGCTGGTGATAAGATATCCGCTGAAGTAGCCACGATCATCTACGTATCGGTTCAGTTATTGCTGTCCTGCTTCTGTTCCAGCATCGTGGATAAAGCAGGAAGACGTCCCCTGTTGCTAACGTCGATAACAGGATCGGCATTCTTCCTTTTCATGGAAGGAGCGTACTTTTACATCAAGTCTTGCACGACTATTGACGTGACCTCCTTCAGCGTCGTACCTGTGGTAGCTCTGATCGGATTCATTGTGATTTTCTCACTGGGAATGCAAACAATTCCTATACTGATGCTCGGCGAACTGTTTTCATCCAGCGTCAAGGGTTTCGCGCTCTGTATCGCCGACATATACTTCGCTGTGATAGCAACCATTGTATCCAAGTTCTTCCAGATAATGAAGGACTCGTTCGGGATGTACGCGCCCTTCTTTGCATTTTCCTGCAGCTGCGTCATCGGTCTCGTATTGATAGCACTGTTTGTACCCGAAACGAAGGGAAAAACCTTGGAGGATATCCAGACTAACTTCAGGAACGAAAAGAATAATAAGAGCATCGAAGACGCCTAAGTCCTCATTACCACTAAGTGCCATTTGTATTTTTAAATCACCTTAATTTTATTATATTAGCATTATCTTCATGTCTCAACCATGTTCTCCATAGAACTGGACCCTAAGAACCCTAATTATTTCACTAGAAATTAGTGGAAATGTCTTTTTGTTATTAATTAATAATTTTAGTACAAAGAACGTATTAAATCTTAGGTGCCAATTCTTCATTATAATTTATGTGTAGTTCCTAGTATAGATTGTAAGGATGCCTGAATATTAATGTTCCATATGTTGTTTAAGAATGATTATTGTCGATGTGATATTTATTCGATAAGTTTAGTAACTTAACCTGTTGTTTATATGTATTTTTATAAGAATAAATCACTTGTTTTTTATATAAACATTGCTTTTTATTATTATTTATCGATATTATTCTGACATAATCATCGAAACGATTATTAATTTACCACCATTCACCATTTTACACATAAAGCGCATTCACCATTTGATTCGATCTCGCATTCACCATTTCATTTTGTAATTCGTTTATGTTACAAAAATTAATGAGGTCCGTATTTAGCTAATCCCGTCAAATATAAAATCATACAAGTTTTCGAAACCTTTAGACATCATATAAGAATAGTTTCTGTATGTTCTTGTCCGCAAAACCTTGGAGAATAATTGAGAAATAGAGCTGAAAATTTTATTCAGAACTTCCAAAGGAAACAGACAATTCTAAGCGTTTCAAGTTGACTACAGAGTAATACATAGAGTTAATTTATAACATATAAATTCAGAATTATTTTGGGTGGTCTTAGTAGGAAGGCACTGGCAACGACATGTCGCTGTATTTTATTGGTTGAGGATTTCATGAGAATTACGTCCACCACTAACCACTGACTTTACATTCTACCTACCAATTACATTTGAAATACATTACATTTGAAATTAAAGTTCCTATCTGGTTCCCTCATACTGAGAGCAGACTAAGTCTGTTAATATTTTATTTACTTGTTCAACACAAACATATATTGAGAAAAGTTATAATTATTTTTATTATGTTATTGTGAAAATTGTGGAAGGGATAATGGAAACTGTTAAATTGTATAATATGCGTCAAAATAGAGAAAAATTATTAACTTAAAACAACAGCAACAATTTATTAAAATGTATAATATATATCAAAGTTACTGCTATGCTCTTATTATATAAAATCGAGTAGTTAAAGAGACAGCTTAAACATCTATTAACAATATAATAAAAAAATCATGAGATACTAACTGGTATATAAAATCAGTCTCAACTTGGTCTACGAATTGCATTATTTTATATTCTGATTCCATGAATAGACCCAAAAAATCCGACCTATCTCGGTTAAGTAGCTGTAAGCCAATATATTAATTATAAGTATCTTAACCAACATAAATTCGTTTAAGTAAATGAACCCCTTCAAAAGTTTTTAATTAATGACACTTTACCATAGAAAAAATAGAAATTTCACGGTATAGGCGACCTTGGGGAAATGTTTTGTTTAGTTCAATCAACTGTAGCGTTGCGATCGCAAATTGTCATTGGCAGTTTAAATTCCAGGTGCCGCCACTATCATGAAATGTGATTGGTCGATCAAATTGTGTGAAATCAGCATTTTCTATGGGCGTCCACTTTTATGTTTGTTGTTTGTAGGTTATGGTTTTTGTTTAGGTCACGAAATTTTCGTTTTACGTTGTGCATATTTTCTGTTTTACATTAATTATTATGGGGTAATAATATAAAAATTGATGACAATACGTCAGTGTAGTAAAAGATGTAGTGTACCGGGGTAAAATTCTACTACTGAAATTAGACATCGTTTCCCAAAGAATGATCTCGCTCCTTTCCAAAAAATGGGTTGATCAAGTAAATAGTAGTAAGTTACCTGGATAAACCACAATACAAATATATCAACGTCATGGTGTTTGTTATGGACATATTAGTGAAAAATTTAGAATTATCCTTCCTTCACGAACAGGTATTTGGGTAAATGCATATCCATCATTGGTTTTATGAGGTACATATAAAATTATCTATCTATTACATGTCTGTTTATATATTGTTTGTTTACAGAAATTCAAAAACTTATGAAGATGTTAGTAGTAATAAAATTCAATTAATCTACCAAGTTGTGCGTATGTTGTCTCTACATAAAGAAGTCTTACAAGAAGGTAGTAATTAATATAACTGGATAATTAGTAGTAATAAATACTACTTTTAATTGTAAAATATCCCTAAAATATTTGCAATACTTTAACTTTTTAGAACAATCAGTGTTCAATCATTTTATAGTAGAGGAATTATATATTTAAATTTGATTGCCTTGTTAAGAAAATATTTGTTATGGTGCCATCAATTAAAAATTTAATTGCTACTTTTAGGGGATTTATTAACTTAAAGAAATCTATTTTGTCTAAAGTTACAAATAACTACATTTGTTTAACAAATCTTAACCAAGATTGCTTAAAGATTTTTGTTGGATCTATTAGAGGTCATAGAGGTAGAAACAGCATCTTTTCCCTAGTATGTTCGAGAAATTTTTAAAGGGCTCATCATTTCAATTTTTTCACATCATTCTCCCGGAGAAAATTGTGAAGAAGATGAACATGTTAGATAACTTATATTCTTTTTTAACGGGAGATCTAGTACCACTTGAGGTTGTTAAATCACCAGTTGAATCTATATTTTCAGTTCCAGAGAATTTTGCTCTGAGGAAAACAAAAGTCTAATATTGTATTTTAGCCTTATTTCAGGCTATTTAACAAAACTTCTGAAAAAGAGACAACATGCAATATTTATCTATATTCTATATTAAGTAGTTCCACAGATTAAATACTCTAAAATCTAAATATTTTTAAAAAACACATAAATTTTTAGTGTTTCGACTGTCCAATCCATAATGATTTTCAAGACAAAATTTTAAGTTATTCTGAGGTTTGATTGTATTTTTGGTTTAATGAAGTTAATGTAATATCAACAGGAAAGGATTTAAAGTTTACCTTCAATATATCAAGATAAGTTAGAACTCTAATAGATCCCATAAAATTGATGGCACTAAACATATGGGAAGGCCTTATAGAAGAATTATAGATATTTTAATATTGCCTAGAATAGAGTTCATAATTGTTTTTTTTGCTTTTTGTTTATATATATTTATATTATTTACACTTATGTATATTTGTATAGGATTTTATTTTAATAAATTAATTTTAAAATTTAAATTTGATTTTTATTTAAATACTATTGGCCAATAAATGTGACGTCACAAAATAATCAGGGGAAATGGCAGACCAATCAAAGCAAAGTATTTTCCTTACAGGTTTCTACATAACTATTTTAAACTAACCAATCAAATTCGCGTTGTCAGCGTCGCCAATGATTGGACTAAGCGAAACTTTGCCCCACTACTTACCATTGCAGTTACACACCCCTGCACTTTACAAGCAACTTTTTGAAGGGCAACAAAATTTGACTGTATATATAGTCTATTCAAAGTTATTTTTGACATACGTCATCTAAATTTGTGACATCAAAACGTCGCAATATTGCCGCCCCAACTCTGAGTTTTAGTTCAGTTTGACTTTGACATACAACACAATTCTAATCTAAATAAAAATTGAACAAAAATCGTATCAAACAAAATTTAATTTAAAGTTATAGTAAATCAAAAACTACAGTTAAATATACAGCCACAATAGTTTATAGGTTAGAGTTATAATCTCTTATCACTATTGATTTCAAGAATTTGCTATACGTTTGACCACCGGACGACTTTGACAGACTCATTCGTTTACGTGTTCGAACTAATCAGACATTGTGTCTCTTTTTAACTGGAATAACATGAGAAGGAACATATTGTCAGATTCTGAAATGAATTATTTTAACCGTCACAGAACAGACGACATAATACACTGAAATATGATCTACAAGACTTCGCATTTATACTCAACAATATTACATTTATTACACGCATCATAGAGAGAAAAAACCTAATACCCACACCAGTTTAGGTCTATTAACAAGCATTCAATAATTGACCAGGTTCACAGAAGAACAGATGTTATTGAAAAAGTCTACGAAAGTAAGAAAGTATGTTCAGCTATATTCTTAGATGTAGCACAAACCTTCGATAAGGTTTGGCATGAAGGCCTTATTCATAAAGTACAGAAAATGTTACCAAAATAACACACCCAACCATTAAAATCGTACATTACAACCTGAATTTTTAGAGTCAAACCAGAAAAAGCTTACTCTACAATAAAAGAAGCTAAAGCAGGTGTACCACAAGGAAGTGTACTGGGATCAATGCTTTATCTACTCTAGACTTGTGATATACCACAAATGGAGAATATTACGATGGCTACATTTGCTGATGATATTGCGATTATAGCTGACAATAGTGAAGACGCCTTACGAAAATTACAACAGGCATGAGACAATATAAATAATTGGACACAAGCTTGGAAAATAAAAATTAATAAAAAGTAAATCTGTGCATGTGCAGTTCACCTCAATTCAATCAGACCGTACAAGCACCAATAACATTAAATAATACTATCATTCCATATAGCAACAACGCTAAATATCTCGGAATGAATCTTGATGCAAAACTTCACTGGAAGGAACCTATAAAGAAGAAAAGAAAAGAACTGGTATTAAAATATAGGAAAATGTACTGGCTAATTGGAAGAAAATCACGATTATCAGTACATCATAAATTGCTATTATATAAGCAAATACTGAAACCTATGCGGACATACGGAGTTTAATTATGGGGATGTTCTGTAAAGAGTAACATAAAAATACAAATGTTTCAGAACAAAGTCCTGAGAGGTATTGTGGGCGCACTCAAATACTATAGGACTGACTACCTACATCGAGACCTTCAGATACCAACAGTCAGTTAAGAAATCAAGAGAATTGCAAGGGTCATGAGGAAAGACTCCATTCTCATGAAAATATTGAAGTATTGCAGCTTTTGGATACCACCAGAACAGGACACATACGCAAAATAATCAAACCATCTGATATTGTCTAGTGTTGTGTAATGAGGTGCATATAATAAAAAAATACAGCAGTGACATGTATAAACATTATTTCACCAGAGACTGAGATAGGACCGATAGGTCCTCCTAGTTATATACCTAGATTTAAGTTAGCATAAAGACAAATTATAGGTTAGTCGCAAACGACTAGTAACAATGTAATAATTAAATAATAAAAAAAATTGCACGCAGGCATTGCTGTTACCAAAATGCAAAAAGATATACCATATTGCATGGTATTCTATTCATATTTCAGTGTTAAAAGGGAGAAGGTAGAATAAAATATTACAATATTTAAGTACAATTTTTTTATTAAGACATAAAATAGAATTTAACTTTCCAATATTACGAAGATTTATTGCCCAGTTCTCTCTGGATATCCTCCAGCGTTTTACCTTTTGTTTCTGGCACGCAGAAAATGGTGAAAATCAGTCCGAAAACGCTCGCCACGCTAAACACGAAGAAAGGAACGTACATACCGAACTCCTCGTTGGACCAGTGGAAGAATTTCGAGATTATCGTCACTAAGATGCTGTAGTAGATGTCGGCGCCGCATAAAGCGAACGCCTTGACGTTCGTGGGGAACACTTCGCCCATAATGAGGAGGGGGATAGTTTGCAGACCGATACTGAAAACCACCACGTAGGTAAGCAACGCCACCAGCGGCAGGAAATTCAAGCTGGAGACGTCCACCGACGTACAGTCCTTGAGGTATAAGTAAATCCCGTTAGCCAGAAGGGTGATCGCGGTACCCGTTATGGACACGATCAGAAGAGGTCTGCGTCCGGAGAAATCGACGATGATCGACGCCAGAGCGGACAGGACCAACTGCACGGAAAAATAGAGGATGGTAGCCACGCTGGGCGACATGAAATCCCGAGACTCCGCGAAGATCTTTTGACAGTAGAAAATGATGGCCGTGGTGCCGCTTAACTGCTGGCAACCTCGCACTCCATAGGCAATCATCACCGCCTTCCTGTTACTCTCAATCGTCAGTAGGTCCAGGCACCGGCCGCGGTTCTTGTTTTGTTCTTCCACCGCCTCCCTGATTCGGTTCAGTTCCACCGACACGTCCTCTACGCCGCGGAATTTCTGCAGGCTTTTCCTGGCGTCTGACACGCGGCCTTTGATCAAATAGAAATAGGGACTCTCCGGCATCCATATGAACGTCAGGAACAGCAAGATCGGTACCGCCGTACCGATATACGCGGTGGTTTGTATACTTAAGTACGAGCCTAAGACGTTGATGAGCAAAATTCCTAATATTATTGATACGGGACACACGGAGGCAATGAGGCCTCTTATTTTGGCGTCGGCGATTTCGCCGAGGTACATAGGAACTGCCGTGAAGGATATACCGTCAGTCATGCCCGCCATGAAGCGAGATATGAACATCAAAACGCTGGATCGAGCCCAAGCTATGAATAACCACGAGAACACGAAGGGAAACGACGAGAATATCACCAGCTTCTTCCTGCCGAATACGTCCACTATCATTCCGGTGATGAAGGCGCCCACTATCGCCCCCAACAGAGGTGACACCACCAGCCATGAGCTTTCTTCGCTGGAGATGGTGAAGGTGTAGTTGCCGCTGGTTAGTATCGGGATGGACGGGGACGGCCAGCCGTAGTGCATCTCGCTACATACTATGCCTAAATTGCCTAAAATAAAATGAAAAATTTAGTTTCTAATAATTATATTTAGTATAAAATATACATGGTAGAAATGCAGAGTATTTTTTTATAACATCTTTATTGGATAGGCTTAGTAGAATCTTAATTTACAATTAATAATTTTAATACAATAATAATTACAATACAATTAATTTATTACTTCTTTTCCTATGTACTTGTATTAATTAACAAGCAAGACGATAGCGAGAAAATACATCAGTATGTATTCCTCAATTATAAAATTATAATTATTTATTAATTATTAACAATAATAATTTTAATACAATAATAATTACAATACAATTAACTTATTACTACTTTTCCTATGTACTTGTATTAATTAACAAGCAAGACGATAGCGAGAAAATACATCAGTATGTATTCCTCAATTATAAAATTATAATTATTTATTAATTATTAACAATAATAATTTTAATACAATAATAATTACAATACAATTAATTTATTACTACTTTTCCTATGTACTTGTATTAATTAACAAGCAAGACGAGTGCGAGAAAATACATCAGTATGTATTCCTCAATTATAAAATTATAATTATTTATTAATTATTAACTTATAGATATAGTTTATACTAAATGTATACACTTTATATAAGTTCGTATGGTTTTGCTCGTTTTAATCTCCAGACAAACTGCGCGCTGTCCAGCAGTTGTATTGCTTCCACGTTAGTATGATTTAGTAATCTTCTTTCGTGTTTCAAGGCGAAATCTTGGATAACTTCGCAAATCCATTTGATTTCCAGGTCATCGTGCAGTTCTTCATTAGTTACATAGCGATAGGCATTGGTAATCAATCGAAGAACCTTGTTTTGACAACGTTGTATGACTAGTTGATTTGAATTTTTAGTGCAACCCCATATTTGCACCCCATAGGTCCAAATTGGTTTTATAATTGTATTATAGATCAACCTCTTTGATTTTAGATCAAGTTGAGAGTATCTTCCGACTAACCAGTATAGTTGTTTTATTTTGGTTCTAATATGTTTTGTTTTTTATCTAACGTGATGCTATGCAGAGTATAGACAAAATAATATCAGCACTTGACACGTACACAAAGTACGTACACTGAAATTCTTCACAGAATAGATTATTAGAGTATCTGAGTGGATTCCAACGAAATATTCCATTCGTGTACCAAAACATTCGCTAATTTGTTCAACGATGTAGAAGATGGAGATCTATTCTTCATTCAATTATGTTCGATGGTGTTCTAATCTCGCGCAAACCAATATATACTTTCTTTGACATTTTGTATGAGCGCACTATCTTGATGGAGTATAATAGTGTCTGACAGCAATATGCTAGACATAATCATCAAATTAAAGAGGTAAAATATGTTTCCCACTAATAAAAACTCGAATCGAAGGAATAAGATATATTCAACCTTATGATATAATCTCAAATCAGATAATTTTCTATTACTCTGGTAGCATTTTAGTACATATAATAACAATTAAAAGGAAGACAAAATAGTAGTTTTTAATATCTGGTGCATATTAATTTAACTTTAAGTTCGGTCAATTATCATGAGCAGATATGTTCTTAAAAATACTTATAAAAACCCAAAAGATGACCATATTTATGTGATGAAGTAATTTGAGCGGGTAAATATCGCACTATATTATTACTGTCCACAAAAATAGAGTTTCTGCATAATAAAATTACAAAATAAAAACAAATAATACTTCAAGATATAAAACGAGACAGCAGCAAAATAACTAAGCTCCTTCCTAGCTGTTAATAATGTTAGTGTTGTTAATGCTAATGTTGTTATAATAATAATGATAGTAAACGACCTTCAAAATATATTTGATAAGAATGAAACTGTTAAAAACATTGAAGGCTCAATATTTTACAAGATTACATATATTTTCGTTTAAGTGAAGGAAAAGGTCCTTTATTTCTTTAAAACAAGAAAAAATAGATTAGCATCTAAATTTGATATTATAGAGCGAAAAAACCTAATACCAACACACCAGTTTGGGTTTATTAACAATCATTCAACAATTTACTAGGTCCACAGAATAACATATGTTATTGAAAAAGCCTACGAAGATAAAAAAGTACGCTCAGATATACTCTTAGATGATGAACACAAGCCTTCGATAAGGTTTGGCATGAAGGCCTTGTTCATAAACTACGAAAAATGTTACCAAAACAACACACCGAACTACTAAAATCGTACATTATAGCCATAATGTTTAGAGTTAAACAAGAAGAAGCTTATTCTATAATAAAAAAAGCTAAAGTAAGTGTACCACAAAGAAGTGTACTGGGGCCAATGCTTTATTTGCTTCACACTTTTTGACATACCACGAACGGACGATTTACGATGGCTGTATTTGCTGAGTAGACAATAGTGAAGAAGCCACACGAAAATTACAACAGGCAAGTGACAATATAAATAATCGAACACAAGCTTGGAAAATAAAAATTAAGGAAACTAAATCGGCGCGTGTGCAGTTCACCTACAATCAGGCCGTACAAGTACCAATAACAATAATTAATACTATCATTCATATAGCAACAACGCTAAATATCTCGGAATGAATCTTGAAACAAACTTCGCTGGAAAGAGCATACAAAGAAGAAAAGAAAAGAACTGGAATTTAAATATAGCAAAATGTATTGGCTAATTGGAAGCAAATCACAATTATCACTATATAATAAATTGCTATTATAAAATATAAGCAAATACTGAAACCTATATGGACATACGGAGTTTAATTATGGGGATGTTCTGTAAAGAGTAGCATAAACAAAATACAAAATTTTCAAAACAAAGTCCTGAGAGGTATTGTGGGCGCATCCAAATACTACAGGACTGACTACCTACATCGAGACCTTCAGATACCCACAGTCAGTCAAGACATCAAAAGACTGCGAGGGGGAATGAGGAATGACTCCATTCTCATGAAAATATTGAACTATTGCAGCTTTTGGATACCACCAGGACAGGACACAGACTCAAAAGAATCAAACCATCTGATCTTGTGTGTAATAAAAATGTTGTATCCCACAGCTACCTTATAATTTATGATCTTTCTATATTTAGAGGAACTTTCTCGTTGGCCAATTGAAAAGTCACCGGCATGACATATACATGGCGCTACTAGAATTAAATCCATATGTTTTTTTAGTTCGTAAGAAATTTTCGTCGAATGAAGAGGTGACCGCCGAAACTGAGGCCTATTTTGAAGCAAAGGACAAATCGTACTACAAAAATGGTATCGAAAAGTTGGAGGGTCTCTATAATCAGTGAATCACCCTTGAAGGGAATTATGTTGAATAAAAAAAACTAATTTTGCCAAAAAATTTACTATGGTTTAATTACTAATTTACTATTGTAAATTAATTAATAATTAATTTACTATGGTAGGCTGGGGACTTTTCAATTGACCTGTTATATTGCTCCAATTCTATTCAATGATTATATATTTTTTAATGAAAAAATTATCATAATACATTCAAGCACCTAATGCTTTTGAATAGTAAAATTCGTTAATGTGAAAAACTAATAAATAAATCTAACTTATTCATTATTGTAAGTGAAATAAATAATGAGATTTATTGGTTAGTTATTAATACCACTTTTTGTTATGAGTAAATAACGTAGCAGCAGAATGTTTTCCCAACTTAAACATTATCAGATAAATAAAACTATTTAAATTTATTACAATGCAAACCAATACTGTAGAAAGATTCTATACATATATTGACAAATAATTTCAAGATGCTGTAACTTTTTTAATTAGTAATATAAATCGTTGTTTTTAATTTTATCATTGTTAAAATTAAAGAAAAAAGCACAAACACGTGCTGTCCCAACTTTTAATGTAAAAGGGCTAATATTTAAAAAAGTATGTACTCGATATAAAAATAACTTTTTATATAACAGTTAGCTTCGTTCTATATGTTTTGAATTAAAATATATTCCAATAACATTAAAACTACGTATGTAATTTACCAGAACGATTGCTTCACAAAAAAACAACCAACCATTCAATTCAAATAACACGAAAAATCCGATCAAATTACCTGTTATAGCGGCTAAGTACTGATAAATCCTACTACCCCCGACGGACTTCAGGTTACTGGTGGATGAAATCGTCATAGTCGTAATGTCAACTTCTGTCCCTTCTCGACTGGCAACACTAAATCTCTATGAAGATGCCGCATACGTACATGCGTCATGGAAAACGGTACTACTAATGTAATCTTAAATAAGTTTGCGTATTAACGAACCAATTGCGACCAATAAAAATTAATTCGTCCAGTGGTATAAGATGTCTTGGCTCGTTGTTCGGAGTGGGCCCGTCGATAATGAAACAATTCCTGCTGCATTTTTTAACTTCGATAGACCACCATCATACGAACAATTATAAAAATCAATTATGAATAATAGAGACGATATTCGAACTTAAAATTTGTTTATTAAATAATATCTCAGTGATTTGTCTAGAATCACTTAGGATTTTCGCATGCTCCTGCACTAGTACCAGTCAAGAGTTTTGTCTTGACTAGATCCAAGATATCGAGAAGCTGGATTTCTTCTTCTAAATGTTTCCTACAAATAATCGGGTTTATGTATGAGAAACCCCCAAATAAACTACAATCAGGATTGCCTGCTTCCTACAGTGAAAGTTGAGGGATGAGGACGTTATGATTTGGTAGTCAATATCCTTGTATTTAGCGGTTTCTCATTCACATCATTGACCAGATTACTGCCAATGAATATCTCGACATCTTCAATAATGATGTTTTTAATATGATTAGGATATGGCTGCCAACACTACCATACTCCAAGATAATAATTTGCCCCAAATTATCCAGTATTGGTTCAATGAGCATCAGAATACCGTCAAATAATGTTTATACTGCTGTATTTTTTACACCTCACTACACAACACTACACAAGATCAGATGGTTTGATTCTTTTGAGTCTGTGTCCTGTTCTGGTGGTATCCAAAAGCTGCAATACTTCAATATTCTCATGAGAATGGAGTCTTTCCTCATGCCCCCTTACGATTCTCTTGATTTCTTGACTGACTGTGGGTATCTGAAGGTCTCGATGTAGGTAATCTGTCCTATAGTATTTGGGTACGCTCACAATACCTCTCAGGACCTTGTTCTGAAAAATTTGTATTTTTTTTATGTTACTTTTTGCAAAACATCCCCATAATTGAACACCACCAGTATTTGCTTATATAATAGCAATTTATTATGTACTGATAATTGTGATTTTCTGCCAACTAGCCAATACATTTTCCTATATTTCAATTCCAGTTCTTTTCTTATCTTCTTTACATGTTCCTTTCAATTTGCATCAAGAGTCATTCCGAGATATTTAGCGTTATTGCTATGTGGTATGATAGTGTTATTTAATGTTATTGGTGCTTGCACGGTCTAATTGTAGGTGAACTGCACATGTACAGATTTACTTTCGTTAATGTTCATTTTCCAAGCTTGTGTCAAATTATTTATATTGTCACTTGCCTGTTGTAATTTGGCTTGGTCGTGTGGCTTCTTCACTATTGCCTCCAACAGCTATAATCGCAGTATCATCAGCAAGTGTAGCCAGTGTAGAGTAGATAAAGCATTGGGCCCAGTGCACTTCCTTGTGGTACACCTGCTGTAGCTTATTTTGTTGTAGAGTAAGATTCTTCTTGTTTAACTCTAAACATTCTGGCTGAAATGTTCGGTTTTAGTAGTTCGATGTCTTATTTTGGTAACATTTTCTGTAGTTTATGAACAAGGCCTTCATGCCAAACCTTACCGAAGACTTGTGCTACATCTAAGAATATGGCTGAGCATACTTTTTTACTTACTAAAGAATGGTAGCATACTACCATTCTTTAAATATGATCTCATTAATACATATTCTAATTATCTTAATTATATCACCTTATTTTTATTTTACATGATTAATTCCTTATCACTGTTATTTCGTTCTGTTAGACAATATAATAAACAATCATAATAGACAGGTCTTTTCTCCCATCTCCTGGCTTCCGAAAGGTAATCCGATAGATTAACAATTTGTAGAAGATGACAGAACACAAGAAGATAATACAGACGGCAATACATATAGAGAGACTATGGAATATCAGAAAAAGAGAAAACTGACTAAAACTACCCAAATAACAAATAAAAAGAATATTATTATCAATTTAGTTACAATAAATTAACAACATTAGCTGAACTGCAAGCAACTGAAGTCATTTACATCAATACTTGAGTAGCAACTTTAAAAAATATAGTAATTATTATACAATAGTTGCATATTCATAACAATTTAATGAATAGTTCTATTCAACGAATTTGATTGAATTTAATAAACTATAATCGAGCAACTATTGGGTTATTATCTATCAATTAAATATGCAACAAAGCTTTGTATGTCTGAACGTTATATTTCGCAATAATAGCTGTATCGAAAAAATACTATGGTCAAAAATTAACTAAGATTAAGTGATACAAATTATTCTTGGTATTTGGTACGTAGACTAATTTAAAAATACACAGTTAAATAAACACTACGTATTTAAATTTTATATTTAGAGGGAGAATACGGAACACGTTAGCGTGCTTAATTGTCTTAATTCGTAGTAGTTACTTCTTTCAAAATTTGCTTATTAATTAGTAATAACTAGTGGATATCAAAACATTACAATTAAATAAATGGAACACATAGGACAAATAGAAGAAATTATGAATTCTTAACAGTACATTTGTACACATTTTAAGGCACTGATAAAAATTAAGGTGTTTAACGATTAATACAATAAGATATGTAAGTATATGATATTTTATTCTTTGAACCTTGTATCAATTACTTTGACTATGTACTTTATAGAACTGAGTTTTGAAAAGTCAATAGTTCCCTTGATGATTGAAAATACATTTATATATATTAGATAAATATTTATAAATTGTAAAAAATAAATTACTTAATTATGTTCGTTACTGTTTTAGTTACTGTATCAAAATTGTTTTATTCATATATTTATTTCAATATGTATCTATTACTTACATTTATTATTCCATATTTATGTTTATATCATAAAAGAAATATCATATATAATTATATTTAATGTTCTGAACTCGTTAGAGTTCTGAATATAATCTTGCCCATGGTACTTTTGTTATAATGTTCAATAGCGTAACATAGCAATTTAAACTTATCAATGCTTTGTTGATTATTGAAAAAAAAATTAATTTAGTTAAATGTAATTTAAAAAGCTTGGTGGCTGTTAGCTCTTGAGATAGCTGGCATGTATATTAACATTTTATAATATACAGACATATGTTACCTTATCTTTATAATGTTTTAACAAGTACGATATAACACTAAAACCAAAAACCAAGAATTAGTACCTACCTAAATTGCCCCTTTTTTTAAGTTGGTAACACTGTATTATCGTACAAAGCTGATATGTAATTTGTCACTCTATAAGCGAACTTCAAAATTTATGGTATCGCCTTATGACTTATATGTTCAAAGATAACACAGAAAACAAGCCAACAAATGTGGTAAATCGACCTCCGTTCACACCTGACGTGAACCTGTGCGATTTTTTTATTCCCAAAACTAAAATTACCACATCCAGTGGATAGATTTAAATCCACGCTTCTTCGAATCCGCCTGCTTTGGTTTTAAATTTGAGTAAATCCTTTTGACGTACGAGGATGAGACAACAACACCAATGTTGATAAATATGTATATATATTATTTAATACGAAGACAACTTGATAAGTCAATGATTTTTTGAACGAAAGGTATTTTTGTCGAGAGTTTTTCCAATATGTTATTCCTTCCAATCAATAGGTTTCCTCAAGGTCACCAAAATAGGCGTTTGTCTCAGTGATGATCTCTTCATTCGATCCAAATATCTTTGCCATTTCTTCAGGTTTGAATTTTTACCATGGTGACTACACACACGTGCACCCATGTATTATCGTGATGGAACAACACTTTCATCATTGTAAAGCCAATATCACCCTCATTATATATTAAACTAGTTCTTTAAAGTAGTTAAGACATTTATTTAACATTTAAAATATAAATAAAAATTATAAAAAAACATGTACATAAATTAAAATTAATTAAGGAACACATACGAGAAAATACTATTCATCTTCTTCATTTGAACACATTAATTAAATTCAATCACTTCTCTAAAAGAATTTGTATTTCCTCCAAGGTTTTACCCTTAGTTTCCGGTACGAATAGGAAAAACAACAATGTAGAGATTAAACTCAACAGGCCAAACACGAGGAAAGGGAAAGATATGTCGATTTGTTCTTTGGTAATGCGGAAAAACTGTGTCATCAGTATAGCTAACAGTGCGTAATATATCGTAGCGATGCAGATAGCGGTGGGTTTGAAATTTGAGTCGAATAATTCTGAGATGACAAGCAGAGGGATGTTCCTGACCCCCGAGCTGAAAAAAATTATGTTCAGGAATAGAGCGACCGGAGATATGAACGAGTACGGTTCCAAATTAATGCCCGCACAGTTCTGTAAAAACAGGTAAAGGCCCAAGATAAACAGGGTCATCGTCGTTCCAATCAAAGAAACCAGGAATAACGGTCTCCTCCCGACTGTATCGACTACGCAAGACGAGAACATAGCTACGATCGTTTGTAGACTGAAAAATATAATGGATCCGATACTAGGCGAGGCAAAGGTTGATGTCTCCTCAAACAAGGAGGAACAATAAAAGATGATGGCCGTTGAACCGCAGAACTGTTGGACACTGCGCAGGCCCAGTCCTATCAGCAAAGCCTTCCGGTTCCTTTTCACCTTGAAAGCATCGAGCACACTTACGTCATCTTGCTTCTCCGTGGTCTGAAAGACTTCCTGTAATCTGAAAATACATATGCCATATAAATTACTATTTATTACTAAGATCGTTTTTTTTTTAATTTCTTAAGCAGTGAACATATAGTCTATCCAAAGAAGTTTTGTACGTACATCATCAAGATGTTTAAGGTATTGCCTACCGCAATTTATAAATTGGTTTTAGAATCAAACACTATTTTCATTATCATTTTATCCTAGTTAAAAAGAGACACAATGCTGTCTGATAAGTTCGAACGGGTAACCGAACTAGCCTGCCAAAGTCGCCCTGTTGTCAAACCTATGCAAAATTCTTCAAAACTATGATAGAGGTGGAACAAAAGGTGAAGGAACAAGTGATAAGAGGTTATAAACTGGAAAACGTGTTATAAGAAAAGTCAGTAGTTTTTTCGTTATTAACATAATTTATGGCAATTATTTTAAAGAAACCTGTCTGGAAAGTATATATTAGCTTAGAACTATGAGATATGGTCTTCAGGTAACGTAATCTTTCAATGATGTAAAGACAACCCACGCAGAAGTCTAATGGAACTTCTGGATATTGAATGCACTTTTTAAACGCATATAATAAAATGAAGAAAGACTTATTATTATTTCATTTTGTGTATTTGGTCATTTATGGCAAGAGGATAATAAAAAATAGTGTTAAGACAACAGAAGTTGTTGTAAAAGGTAAACGTTAAAATAACAATTGATTTGATTTTATTAGTCATAACATTTATTAATAATTCATTGCAGATATCTTATTCTTCATGCTGGAAACAGCAATGGTTAATAACATCTTCGGTTTGGACGAACTCGATCGGTCACATTGAAGAAGAAATTGACAAATGATGGAATCGTGAACAAATGTTAGATAGATTGAAAATTAACAACTTAGCTATTTATTTGAATGAAACTTTCTAAATATAGAATTATTATACAATTTCCAAGACAGAGTGGTGAGAATGGAAACTACTAAAGAGTAGAGTATGAAAGATGTATGTGCATAGATATGTGTGTATGTTAATTATTTAGAATACACATGAGCACTTACTAAAAATGTGCGAGGAGAGAAAGAATACTAACTAGTTTGCAGATATGACAAGTGCATTAGGGATAATGTAGTGATTAAATCAGTTTTATCAAGAATGTTTACAAGTATTAATATAATAAATAACTTAGAAATATAGTGTAATCAAAATTATTTGACAAAGAAACACAGGAATGAAGGAAACAAGATCTAAACCTAATAAGGTAGATATGCTCTCTGAACAACTGAAATTAAATATAAAAAGAGCAAACATCACAAGAAAACAGTGAAATCTCACCATTATTCACTAGATTTACAGTCCATTGTTTTTGTATCTGTTCGAAGATTTTACAGATTCATACATACAGACAGATCAGCCCGTGAAAGACATGCCTTTTTAACGTCAGTATAACATTTAACCAAATTTCATCAAGAGTTTAAAACAGATTATACTTTGTACAGTTGAAATAGTAAAAATTTAAATACATATCGTCGTTAATGATATTAAAGGATTAGTTAACGATCATCTAGTAATCGATGTATTTGAACTGAAGACTGAAACAAACAACAATTATACAAACAGAAAAGCGAATAGCAGTTTCGACGCGTGATAAAGCTCTCAAACACATATTCCAACATATTAACACTTGATACTACACACTTGTACTGAGCAGCAGTTCCTTGAAAAAATCAATTAAACCAAATTCATCAACTCATACCTTATAACTAATCTTAATTACGTATTTTAACAATTACCTTTGAAATTCCTTATAACCATTTTCAGGTCCTCTCAACAACAATAAATTCTTCTTCGCCTGTTCCTGGTTACCTTTGGACATAAGGAACACCGGACTCTCGGGCATAAAGAAGAATGTGGCAAAGGTAAACAGAGGTATACCACAGGCAATAAGAGCTGATGTACTGATAGATAGATATAAACCGAGAAGGTTTATGAAAAACATCCCCAGGACAACAAATACTGGGCACAAGGATGAAAGGAACCCCCTAATATGTGGTTCTGATATTTCACCAACGTACATGGGGACAGCAGAGAAACTTAGTCCACCTCCAACACCACCTAAAAAATATGTTAATATTAATTTATGTACTAGGCCCTTTACAGCTTGTAACATAAGTGAGATGTACCATAAGTAACTGGTCTGGGACCTCAATCTTTTTTAATGTTTATCAGTTATCTTCTCGCCCTCTTTATATTTTCATCGAGGATGTTTTACCATATTATTACCACATTGTATGGGGTTTACTGATTTTGTGTAATTTGACCATCCCTCTAGATGTGTAAATATTTTTAATTCTCTATCAACTCGAAACAATTAACAGGCCAATTGAAAAGTCCCCGGCGTGACACCTAGATGGCGCTACTGGAATCCATACGTTTTTTAGTTAGCCCCAAACCCTCAAAAGATGCGTGTATAAATTTGACAGGTGTCCGATCATTAGTTTGTGAATTATAGCATTTTGAGTGAAGCAAATTTTGTTATTTGAAAAAAATGGATAAAAAGGAATTTCGCGTGTTAATAAAATAATGCTTTTTGAAGGTAAAAAATATAGTTGAAGCAAAAACTTGACTTGATGCCGAGTTTCCGGACACTGCTCCAGGAAAATCAACCATCAGGGATTGGTATGCTAAGTTTAGATGTGGTGCAATGAGTACTAAAGATGGTAAGCGTAGTGGATGACCAAAAGAGGTTGTTACCGACGAAAACATTTAAAAAATCCACAAAATTGTTTTTAATGACCGTACATTGAAATTGAATGAAATAGCAGACACTCTAAAGATATCAACTGAACGTGTACATCATATAATTCACGAATATTTGGGTATGAGAAAGCTCTGTGCAAAGTGGGCGCCGCGTGAGCTCACTTTTGACCAAAAGCAACGACGAGTTGATAATTCGGAGCAGTGTTTTTGAAGATGATCAAACGTAATAAACCTGAGTAATTTTACGTCGATTTGTAACAATGGATGAAACATGGCTCCACCATTTCACTCCGAAGTCCAATCGACAGTCATCCGAGTGGAATGCACACGATGAACCCGCTCCAAAGCGTGGGAAAACGCAACAGTCGGCTGACAAGGTTATGGTATCTGAATTTTGGGATGCGAATGGAATAATTTTTAATAAAGTGCTGCTTCACCAAAATAATGCACCGTGTCACAAGTCAGTGAAAACGATGGCAAAAATCCATGAATTCGTCTTCGAATTGCTTTCTCATCCACCGTAATCTCCAGATCTGGCCCCCAGCGACTATTTCCTGTTCTCAGATCTCGAAATAATGCTCGCTGGGACGAAATTTTCGTCAAATGAAGAAGTTATCGCCGAAACTGAGGCCTTTTTGAAGCAAAGGACAAATCGTACTACAAAAATGGTATTGAAAAGTTGGAGGGTCGCTATAATCAGTGTATCACCCTTGAAGGGAATTATGTTGAATAAAAAAAACTAATATTGTCAAAAATGTGTTCTACTATGGTAGACCGGGGACTTTTCAATTAACCTGTTACTTGACCGTTTGTTTGCACTGTATTTAAAGAAATCAATTATCCAAGTTTCTACTTCTTTAAAATAATATTCAATCAGCAATGATCTCAGTAAAAACAATTTCTATATATTAAACAATTTATTTGCAGATAGAAAATTATCGTTGAGTTTTCAGTCTCTAAATCTGATGAATATAGTGAATGTCAAAGCAGTTCGTATTCCAGATCATGTAATTGTGTCATGGACACCACGCAAATCTTCGCGTGTAAATTATCTTCATGGATGAAGTTTTTTTTTTCACCAAAAATACTCTCCATTAATGGGTTTACTTTTTTCATATTGCATACCCATTACTCGAACTGTGTAAGCTTCTGAAATGCGGTAATATGTATACTTCGTCAACAGTTGTCAACTGGTGAAAAAACCATTACGAATATGCTTTAATATTGTCAACGAATATCCAGAGTCCCCATAAGCTTTGCTGTGTTGAGAATTTCTTTTGCAGAACTTGCTAATATTTAATTTTTTGTCTTCTAAAAAGTTCGCAAAGAGTTTTCAAATGAAGTTAAATCTGGCGAATAAGCTACATATTGAAACAAATCGTAATACAATTGAGTTTCATTCACGATTTCCACTGGTCCTTTTCTAATGAATATTTTGATCCAACTGACCCAAAAGGTTACAATAATAAAATGAGTTCATTGTTTCACCACTTTGGAGGTGATGCACAAACAAAATTCCTCTTGAGTTGTTGCTCTGATATCATACAGCTTCATATGAGTCAATGAGTTTACAAATCAAACCAAATTAAGTCAGGACGTTTTGGTTATGCTATTACGAATTTATTTAACAATCAAATATTTTAGAAAAATATCACTTATCAAGTTATCTCTGGCCTAGGTCAAGTATATTTCATATAACTAAATATTTTAATAAAAAAAATAACTTACCCAAGAATCGTCCAATATAAAATATTACTTTACTTCGGCCAAATCCTAAGAGAACCCAACTAACAAATAAAGGGACAGTTGACATTAATATGATCGATTTCCTTCCAAATGAACGTGATAAAATATTGGCTACTAGTGCTCCCACAACTATCCCTGGGAAAAGCACTACAGCTAACCAAGATGCTTCTTCTGCAGAAATTTGAAAATGGTATGTGCCGTTGGTAAGCGTCATTAACGCAGAAGAGGGCCAGCCAAAGTGCATTTCGGAACTAATGATATTGAACGAACCTGAAAATAATATAAACAGTTACTATTCGATACTATAGATATTGGTGCCTCCACCAGATCTCATCAATAACAATAGTTAAAGGAGAATACCAAATTAGTTGCGCAAAAATGTAATTACAATGAACCTAAATGACTAGTTTGTGTTAAAAAATGGTTAATTTTTTTACTTGGTCAGCAAAGTAAAAACACAAAATAGATTTGCTGTATTTACCTGGGGAATAGCAAATGAATAGCTCACTTGGAACGAGACGAGAATGTGGCCCTTGATAGAATTCTTGATTTTTGGTTAAGCCAATATACATTAGAAACCTAACGAAATATGGAAATATTATAAGCAGGAATACTTTATAGCCATCATATTCCAAGACTGTACCAAAATATCAAAGTCAGAAAGAAATTATGCAGAAGATGTTGGCAAGCATCAGAACTTTAGAGCAAATGAACATCACAAACGGAGAAAGTACATCTGTACAGTCACTTGGATTGATGTGAACTTAGAATGCTAGGGATAATACTTCTATTAGGATATAAAAATGATCGAAGAATGGTAGATGTGACCCTCATATGATGACGGATTATAACAAATGACATAAAAACAAATAGCATAGTGGTCTGAAAAAATACCAATAGAACAAAAGAAGAAGACCCGAAGAAATGATCTTAATGAAAAGTCAACTGAAAACTATAAAAAATCAAACGTAAAATAAATAACATTTCCAGCTTGGTGGCGCAGTGGTAAAGGCGATAGGACGGTCTTCCTACTGTTGTGATAGCCACGGGTTCCAATCCTGCTGGGGCATGGTCGCAAATTTATGTTTGTGATTGTTTAAAATTTGTGATTGTCCTAGGCAAGAGTCTAAAATCCGACAAGGAAAATGATCCCAGTCACGCCAGTAACCAGGCTGGGTAAGACCGGATGTCTTTTGGGATGATTTCTAAAGTTGATCACTCGAAAGTTGGTAAACTTAATGATAACAGTCCAGATAAACCCCTAGTTAGTAAAAGGAGACTATAAAATATTTATTAAAAAAAACAAATAATACAGGCAATTTTTGTTCATTGTTTTTTCGATGGCTAAAATTTGGGGAAAGGGTGTAACCAACTTGAAAACCTAAATAATTCACAAAGCTTTAAAAACCTGTAGAAGAGAAAGATAATATATTTATAGGCACATAAAAGACAAAAAAGATGTACAGACTCGTAAGAAAGGAATGTAAGAAAGCACAGAGGAGATAACAACTGAAGAATTAAGAGTATTGAGAAAATAAAGAATTTAAAATCCCTGATAACATCCCAATTTAAATCTACTGAACGATTAGGGGAAATTTACAATAGAGTATAGAAGGAGGAACAAATTCCACAAGATTGACATGTAGCAATTGTTCCGATACATAAAAAGGAACTAAAAGAGACCAATCGACAAAAAAAATCTGGCTTTTGTTATTTTTGAAAAGGCAATTGATAGAGTAAGAAGAGAAACAATATGAGTTTTAATAGAACAAAGAGGTGTAAGTGATAAAATTGTAAGAACAGTTCAATAGATATACAGGATAAATACCAAAGTCGTTATTGCAGACAACATAAAATCTTCAAAAAAATCTTCTTCTTTCGTCTAACAAATATGAACAGTATGAGAAGTGAAATAACAATAAAATATTAACTTAATTGAACATAAAAAAGAGACAACTCAGTTGGTGGGAACACTTACAGCGTACTGAGGGCACAAGACAAAAAACGTTCTGGTAGATCGAAAAAGTTTGAAGATGCGAAACCGCATTCACCGTCATTGAATGAAGACGCAATCCAAACTTAAAAACGATTGGCAGAAGCTTTAAATGTGACCAAAAAAAAAAGATTAGCAGCGAATTACGAGCAATGGAGAAAATCCAAAAGATGGCAAGATGGGTGTCACATCAATTGAATGATAGGCAAATGGAAAATCGAAAAATTGTCTGTGAAATGGTGCTTAGTGCATGTTGAAATAGTGACGCGCGATGAAAAGTGCCTGAAAGATGAGCAAGATGTATAGAATCAAATGGCCAATACTTTGAATAAACACATTTTTCCATTTTCTTCAAACTTAGGTAGCTTTTTGCCAAAAAAATCGGTAATGACTTTCCGGTACACCTACTAAAACTATTAAAAATGAATCAAAGAGAATTATTTTTGAAAATGAAAATGAGAAATGGAATGAAGGTTTTAAAGCAATTTTTATTATTCTTTAATTAAGAAAAACATTCTTACCAGTCAGAGCCGAGATGTATTGAGAAATTCGTAGTACCCCATGATTGAACATTGTTACCGTAACTTTAACACAATGTCCAAAACACACTCACTCACAGTTACAATATTCGCATCTGACTAAAGTTGAAATTATAAGGAAGCAATAATAATCGCCGATAACATAGTTTCATTGTGACGAAAGCGACCCATTGTTAAAATCATTTCAAGTCGAGAAACAGCGTAAAACTAACGTCCTGAGTGATATAAACTACATAAAGTAGATAATGATGAAAACATATAGGTTTTATTCAAAAATACACGATCACTAAAATAGTCATTAGAAACCGATTCAACTTTTACCAAAATATAATTAAATATGTCGAGTTTCGTCAAAAGAGAAAACTGGTGTTGTCAGTTTAAAGCAACGATGTTTTAATCTAAAAATAATTTTCTTTTTCAAAAAACGTTATAAAATCGGGGAAAAACATACAACTAGTTTGTCTATGTTCATAGAAATATATTACTCTCAATTATTTCGATGACAAGGAGAGATTTAACTTTCAACTAACTTATTTAACACCAAAATGTTTCGCGACGTCCAACATCTAGATGCCATCTATTAACTTTATGCAATAGATGGCGGAATTAAGTTATGGAGCACTAGAGCACTCAAGGGCCAATGAAACCCTAGAAAACTAGAAACATGGAATCCAGAGTTATCGATACAATGGAGAAGAGTTTAGTAAAGCAGCAAGTATTGGTATTAGAATTTTTATATAAATGCCAATCCAACGAAACTGAAAGATAAAGCAAATTGACGTTCCAATCGTATTTTTAAATGGAACAATGGATAAAGATATCTATCTTTGAGCTATCTCTTTTATTCTATCCCGCGATATTGCTACGTCGTATCTTTTAAATAATCTTTTCTTAAAAAAAGTAAATTTAAAACATTTTCATTGTAGACTCCATAATGATCTTCCAGATAAAATATTTGAAATAATAAGGTGCGCCATATACTTCTGCATAAAACAGGAACACAGAATTTTGACAGGGAAAGAGTCAAAGTTTGCTTTCAGCTCAAGTTTCAAGAAAGCAAAAAGACATAACTTTAGTAGATCCTATTAAATTGATGGCACTAAACAAATATGAACCACTGGATTTCCACCATCTGGATATTGGACGTAGCGGAACTTTTCCCCAAAGATCCCTATTGAGTGTTCTCTCTATAGTCTATTCAAAGTCTTTTGTACATAAGTCATCAAGATGTTTAATGTATTGCCTGCCGCAATTTGTAAATTCGTTTCAGAATCAGACAATATTTTCCCTCTCATTTTATTCTAGTTAAAAAGAGACACAATGCTGTCTGATTAGTTGGAACGCGTAAACGAATGAGCCTGTCAAAGCCGTCCGGTTGTCAGACGTATGCAAAATTCTCCTGAAAGCCATAGTGATAAAAGGTTATAACTCTAACCTATAAACTATTATGGTTGTATTATTAACTAGTTTTTACATGTACTATAATGTTAAAATAAAATATATTTGATAACATTTTTGTTCAATTATTTCATTTAGATAAGAATTTTGTTGTATGTCAAAGCCAAACTAAACTAAAACTCAGAGTTGATGCGGCAGCATTGCGACGTTTTGACGTTACAAATTTAGATGGCGTATGTACAAAATAACTTTGAATAGACTATATTACTATATGATTTGAATCATTTCCCGTCCTTCAAGACGAACTGTATGGATACAATCGAATACGTGGTGACGTTGGACACAATTACGCCCAAAGTAGTCAGGTTTAACTGCAGAAAACCACCGGCATTGACCAGCGGTTTTCGGGCCACCATCAGATCCATAAAATAATCTAGTTTCATTTTAATTTTCGAGTAACGGCGACTTGCTATCATCCTGTTGGCCATAGTGCAACATAGTTTCAAAGCTCTCTCGTTCTCTCTGTCGATATTAGCACCTGTCACCGCCAAAAATGTCGCCAGGACCTACAGTAATAAGACGCTACAGTAAACCGGGAATACAGCGAACTAAAACTTACCAAAGTTGTTATTAACCACGACATATAAACTACCAGTATCCAGACTGAAATGTCCACACCGTTGAACGTATTTTTTCTTACAAAAAATTCAACTATAACTATCAGGCACCACCAAATATTGCAGATAATGTACACTATACAGAACAATATTACTAGCCCAAGAGACTCATTAAGACCATCTAACAAATCACAGACTCTGTTATATTGTTTTATGATGGTATTTAGTTTCTCGTCATAATAAATATTTTTATTAGCGACCAAACTTGATATAGAAGCCGCTGGCATTTTAATAACTGGTTGCGTAAAATATGCCGTGCTCATTGTTTCCAATAAATAGTTGACGTCGGAAAACATTTCCGTTATTTTATTAATAGTCAGGGCCAAAACAAACACGATAATACACAAGCTAAAAAACAACCAATCCCTATGCATGTAGTACTTGAAACAAGACCATCCGACTGTTTTCAAAAAGAACAATCCATCAATGAACACCAAATACCACACGACGACGTAAAACAATATCGCATACTTTCTCAATTTATTTTTATATATCTTTCCATATTTCTTATCCCAATCTTCACAAATAACCATCAAATAAATATCTCCGTGTCGATAGTAACTCGTACAACTAACAATATTAGCTACGCTTAATATAACATACGTCGCTTGATCTATAAAGATCAGTACTGGATGGATGTATAGATAAATGGTGGTAAACCTTCCATAGGTCGAGTAAACATAGCCAGCTATGATCAATATCAATAGGAATGTAATATACGAATTATTTAACCATTTTCTCCTATATAGAAACAGACCAAACTTCAAAAGAAGCGGGTAACTCACGCTGTCGGTCATTTTCGAACCTATACATTTAGAACACTTCGGATCGATGTAAAATATCGATGATCTTATCTATCAAATGATATTGGTATCAATTACCCTTAACATACAATTTATTTCTACTAAATTACGACATAATTGCTTAATATGCATTCTACAGTATAAGGCGTAATATTTACATTACACATAATAGATATACAGGGTAAATTATCTGTCGATTTATTTTCTAAATGCATATTATTACGATACTGACATTGACAGATATGTTAACATCAAGTCTTCGCTGTCACAACGATAATTTGAGGTTATACAAGCCCACATCATAATATTGCATCCCGAAAAAAAAAGATATATATGATATATATATATATATATATATATATATATATATATATATATATATATATATATATATATATATATATATATATAGTATTTGAAATACTCTTGTTGAAAGTAAAAAAAAAACCGTTAGACCTTTGATAATTTCTTTGGCTATTAGTTTCAAAAAATTTATATATCTATTCCTCATAAAAATTGTATTATGTAAATTCAGATATAATAAACTTGTAGTCTTGTAGTTTAAAAAATAGGTGCAATGCCAATGTCAGGAACAACCAAATACATCCTCAGACAATGATAAAACCCAAATAAAGGGTAAAAATTATGAGCGCTGAATTTTCCATATGTAAAAGGAAACACAGGTAAGATAAGCAGAAACCTTGAGAAGTTAAAATTAAACATATTTTCCAAACACCAGAAATAAATTAAAAAAAAAACAGAATTAGAACGCCAATGAATATAAAATACAAAATTCCTTGACAGAACGATAACCATAGAGAAATAGACATTTAACTTCATAGCAAATTTTGGCGAAATGTTTCGCGACGTCCAACATATATCTGATGGGATGGGATCTGATTGGTTCATTTCGTATTACGGTTTGTAAAAGTCGGTAGTTGAAATGCATTCTCGTTCTAGGAAGTGTTGTGTGCCCGGATGCACAGATAGTGAGGAAATGTATTATCGTTTTCCGTTAAAAAAGTACCCAGCGATATTTAAGAAATGAGTAGAACACATAAAAATCCTAAACAGGTTGGGTTAAACATGAAACAGATTTATAATCGTTTCCATGTCAGACATTTTGATAATATATTTAAACTTTCCTTAAGTACTTATGCACAATTTAGTGAAGTCGAAAATAATACCACGAGCCCAGAATATATACAAATGGAAGTGGATCAAAATGATATGGAAGGTAAATTGAAGAACTCAGTCACATTTCTGTTCATAATTGTTACCATTAATTTCTAAACTGTCTTATTTTATTTGTAGTGCTCCTGTTTCCATCTTATAATATCTTATTTTATTCAGCGATTTTGCCACGTCGATAATATAACAAAATTTTTGTCAAATGTTAAAAAAAAGTAAATTTAAACCCTTCAATTGTACATTTCATTAATAATAATATAAGATAATAAGATAATTTTGATTTGCAATGCACCAAAGTTTTTTTGCTTACAGTTTTATATATATATATATATATATATATATATATATATATATATATATATATATATATATATAATATTCATATTTCATAGATATATTTATTTTTATATTATATATATGTTTTGTAGATAAATTTACATTATATATTTATATTTATTTATTTCTACAGATTATATATATTTATTTTTAAATATTATATTTATATTTAATTGAATTTTATTTAATACACTTATTTTAAAAACAGTTTGTTTTTTATTTAAATTTCATTGGTCAATTAAAAATGACGTCAAGGCTTTCACGTGCTAAAGGTTATTAATGAACCAATCAAATATCTTCACAGTAAAATATTTTTCTTACAGGTGCGCCTCTGGATGTTGGGCAGAGCAAAACTGCGCCAGAGTCCCCTATTGAGTTGCATCTCTATTCTGTTTGACTATAACTAAAATATAACAACAGACTACAAAATATAGACAAGAGTTCTTGTCAGTTCAGTAACCAAAACTAACATAGACAAATTATGTTATTTGAAAAACAGACACTATATTTTGTGTTTACTTTGCTTATAAATATAAAACTGAGGTATATCATATATTCAGTTCTGTATGCGGTTAAATTCTGGAAACGAAATTTTTAAATTATCAAAATGGCATCACCTCACAAAAAAAGAATGAAAACCACTCACCAAGATCTTCAATATCATTAAATTGGTACTTAAAACATTATTTTTTATTTTATAACATTAAAAAAATTAAATTAATGTTTACCATGCAAATTTTAGGTGTCTCTGATCTGAAAAAAAGGAGTACCTTAGATACGATATTAGTTTCAATAAATTTTTGTTAAAAAAAACTCATTATACCCTAATACACATATTAAAACATATAGGTTTTATTCAAAAATACACGATCACTAAAATAGTCATTAGAAACCGATTCAACTTTTACCAAAATATCATTAAATATATCGAGTTTCGTCAAAAGAGAAAACTGGTGTTGTCAGTTTAAAGCAACGATGTTTTAATCTAAAAATAATTTTCTTTTTCAAAAAACGTTATAAAATCGGGGAAAAACATACAACTAGTTTGTCTATGTTCATAGAAATATATTACTCTCAATTATTTCGATGACAAGGAGAGATTTAACTTTCAACTAACTTATTTAACACCAAAATGTTTCGCGACGTCCAACATCTAGATGCCATCTATTAACTTTATGCAATAGATGGCGGAATTAAGTTATGGGGCACTAGAGCATTCAAGGGCCAATGAAACCCTAGAAAACTAGAAACATGGAATCCAGAGTTATCGATACAATGGAGAAGAGTTTAGTAAAGCGAGTATTAGTGTGAGAATGCTTATATAAATACCAATTCAATAAAACTGAAAGATAAAGCAAATTGACGTTCCAATCGTATTTTTAAATGGAACAATGGATAAAGATATCTATCTTTGAGCTACCTCTTTTATTCTATCCCGGGATATTGCTACGTCGTATCTTTTAAATAATCTTTTCTTAAAAAAAGTAAATTTAAAACATTTTCATTGTAGACTCCATAATGATCTTCCAGATAAAATATTTGAAATAATAAGGTGCGCCATATACTTCCAGAATTTTGACAGGGAAAGAGTCAAAGTTTGCTTTCAGTTCAAGTTTCAAGAAAGCAAAAAGACATAACTCTAATAGATCCTATTAAACTGATGGCACTAAACAAATATGGAACCACTGGATTTCCACCATCTGGATATTGGACGTAGCGGAACTTTTCCCCAAAGATCCCTATTGAGTGTTCTCTCTATAGTCTATTCAAAGTCTTTTGTACATAAGTCATCAAGATGTTTAATGTATTGCCTGCCGCAATTTGTAAATTCGTTTCAGAACCAGACAATATTTTCCCCCTCATTTTATTCTAGTTAAAAAGAGACACAATGCCGTCTGATTAGTTGGAGCGTGTAAACGAATGAGCCTGTCAAAGCCGTCCTGTTGTCAGACGTATGCAAAATTCTCCTGAAAGCCCTAGTGATAAAAGGTTATAACTCTAACCTATAAACTATTATGGTTGTATTATTAACTAGTTTTTACATGTACTATAATGTTAAAATAAAATATATTTGATAACATTTTTGTTCAATTATTTCATTTAGATAAGAATTTTGTTGTATGTCAATGTCAAACTAAACTAAAACTCAGAGTTGATGGGGCAGCATTGCGACGTTTTGACGTTACAAATTTAGATGGCGTATGTACAAAATAACTTTGAGTAGACTATATTACTATATGATTTGAATCATTTCCCGTCCTTCAAGACGAACTGTATGGATACAATCGAATACGTGGTGACGTTGGACACAATTACGCCCAAAGTAGTCAGGTTTAACTGCAGAAAACCACCGGCATTGACCAGGGGTTTTCGGGCCACCATCAGATCCATAAAATAATCTAGTTTCATTTTAATTTTCGAGTAATGGCGACTTGCTATCATCCTGTTGGCCATAGTGCAACATAGTTTCAAGGCTCTCTCGTTCTCTTTGTCGATATTAGCACCTGTCACCGCCAAAAATGTCGCCAGGACCTACAGTAATAAGACGCTACAGTAAACCGGAAATACAGCGAACTAAAACTTACCAAAGTTGTTATTAACCACGACATATAAACTACCAGTATCCAGACTGAAATGTCCACACCGTTGAACGTATTTTTTCTTACAAAAAATTCAACTATAACTATCAGGCACCACCAAATATTGCAGATAATGTACACTATACAGAACAATATTACTAGCCCAAGAGACTCATTAAGACCATCTAACAAATCACAGACTCTGTTATATTGTTTTATGATGGTATTTAGTTTCTCGTCATAATAAATATTTTTATTAGCGACCAAACTTGATATAGAAGCCGCTGGCATTTTAATAACTGGTTGCGTAAAATATGCCGTGCTCATTGTTTCCAATAAATAGTTGACGTCGGAAAACATTTCCGTTATTTTATTAATAGTCAGGGCCAAAACAAACACGATAATACACAAGCTAAAAAACAACCAATCCCTATGCATGTAGTACTTGAAACAAGACCATCCGACTGTTTTCAAAAAGAACAATCCATCAATGAACACCAAATACCACACGACGACGTAAAACAATATCGCATACTTTCTCAATTTATTTTTATATATCTTTCCATATTTCTTATCCCAATCTTCACAAATAACCATCAAATAAATATCTCCGTGTCGATAGTAACTCGTACAACTAACAATATTAGCTACGCTTAATATAACATACGTCGCTTGATCTATAAAGATCAGTACTGGATGGATGTATAGATAAATGGTGGTAAACCTTCCATAGGTCGAGTAAACATAGCCAGCTATGATCAATATCAATAGGAATGTAATATACGAATTATTTAACCATTTTCTCCTATATAGAAACAGACCAAACTTCAAAAGAAGCGGGTAACTCACGCTGTCGGTCATTTTCGAACCTATACATTTAGAACACTTCGGATCGATGTAAAATATCGATGATCTTATCTATCAAATGATATTGGTATCAATTACCCTTAACATACAATTTATTTCTACTAAATTACGACATAATTGCTTAATATGCATTCTACAGTATAAGGCGTAATATTTACATTACACATAATAGATATACGGGGTAAATTATCTGTCGATTTATTTTCTAAATGCGTATTATTACGATACTAACATTGACAGATATGTTAACATCAAGTCTTCGCTGTCACAACGATAATTTGAGGTTATACAAGCCGAAAAAAAAAGATATATATATATATATATATATATATATATATATATATATATATATATATATATATATATATATATATATATATATATATAGTATTTGAAATACTCTTGTTGAAAGTAAAAAAAAACCGTTAGACCTTTGATAATTTCTTTGGCTATTAGTTTCAAAAAATTTATATATCTATTCCTCATAAAAATTGTATTATGTAAATTCAGATATAATAAACTTGTAGTCTTGTAGTTTAAAAAATAGGTGCAATGCCAATGTCAGGAACAACCAAATACATCCTCAGACAATGATAAAACCCAAATAAAGGGTAAAAATTATGAGCGCTGAATTTTCCATATGTAAAAGGAAACACAGGTAAGATAAGCAGAAACCTTGAGAAGTTAAAATTAAACATATTTTCCAAACACCAGAAATAAATAAAAAAAACAGAATTAGAACGCCAATGAGTACAAAATACAAAATTTCTTGACAGAACGATAACCATAGAGAAATAGACATTTAACTTCATAGCAAATTTTGGCGAAATGTTTCGCGACGTCCAACATATATCTGATGGGATGGGATCTGATTGGTTCATTTCGTATTACGGTTTGTAAAAGTCGGTAGTTGAAATGCATTCTCGTTCTAGGAAGTGTTGTGTGCCCGGATGCACAGATAGTGAGGAAATGTATTATCGTTTTCCGTTAAAAAAGTACCCAGCGATATTTAAGAAATGAGTAGAACACATAAAAATCCTAAACAGGTTGGGTTAAACATGAAACAGATTTATAATCGTTTCCATGTCAGACATTTTGATAATATATTTAAACTTTCCTTAAGTACTTATGCACAATTTAGTGAAGTCGAAAATAATACCACGAGCCCAGAATATATACAAATGGAAGTGGATCAAAATGATATGGAAGGTAAATTGAAGAACTCAGTCACATTTCTGTTCATAATTGTTACCATTAATTTCTAAACTGTCTTATTTTATTTGTAGTGCTCCTGTTTCCATCTTATAATATCTTATTTTATTCAGCGATTTTGCCACGTCGATAATATAACAAAATTTTTGTCAAATGTTAAAAAAAAGTAAATTTAAACCCTTCAATTGTACATTTCATTAATAATAATATAAGATAATAAGATAATTTTGATTTGCAATGCACCAAAGTTTTTTTGCTTACAGTTTTATATATATATATATATATATATATATATATATATATATATATATATATATATATATATATATATATAATATTCATATTTCATAGATATATTTATTTTTATATTATATATATGTTTTGTAGATAAATTTACATTATATATTTATATTTATTTATTTCTACAGATTATATATATTTATTTTTAAATATTATATTTATATTTAATTGAATTTTATTTAATACACTTATTTTAAAAACAGTTTGTTTTTTATTTAAATTTCATTGGTCAATTAAAAATGACGTCAAGGCTTTCACGTGCTAAAGGTTATTAATGAACCAATCAAATATCTTCACAGTAAAATATTTTTCTTACAGGTGCGCCTCTGGATGTTGGGCAGAGCAAAACTGCGCCAGAGTCCCCTATTGAGTTGCATCTCTATTCTGTTTGACTATAACTAAAATATAACAACAGACTACAAAATATAGACAAGAGTTCTTGTCAGTTCAGTAACCAAAACTAACATAGACAAATTATGTTATTTGAAAAACAGACACTATATTTTGTGTTTACTTTGCTTATAAATATAAAACTGAGGTATATCATATATTCAGTTCTGTATGCGGTTAAATTCTGGAAACGAAATTTTTAAATTATCAAAATGGCATCACCTCACAAAAAAAGAATGAAAACCACTCACCAAGATCTTCAATATCATTAAATTGGTACTTAAAACATTATTTTTTATTTTATAACATTAAAAAAATTAAATTAATGTTTACCATGCAAATTTTAGGTGTCTCTGATCTGAAAAAAAGGAGTACCTTAGATACGATATTAGTTTCAATAAATTTTTGTTAAAAAAAACTCATTATACCCTAATACACATATTAAAAGTAATAATTATAAAAACAAAGATTGGCTTAAATAAATAAGAGAGACTAGATGTAAAAATGAAATAAGGTTCTTAAATATGCACCTTTACAGAATAGCAACAGTACACACATACTTGTAAATAAATAAATGGACTAACCAAAATGTATAGAAACATACATCTAAAGCTATGCAAGAAACTACAAATGTTTAACATAAGAGTGTTCCGTCCTTCTGACACATTTTTATTATAGGTTAATTAATATTAAAGTCACGAATTTTATACTGAACTGTGAAAAATTTAAATAAATAATGGATGTTCCAAAAATGCATAATACAACTAGAAGTTTATTTTAATTATTCTTTTTCAATATTTTTTACATTTCCTTTTTCACTTCCTACAGGTATAGCACCAACTTCCTCTAATAATTGCCTCTTTTCCTCAAAGTAGTTTTTGTACCAATTTATGTGTTCCTTTTTAGCTTCAACGGTCAAATAAGGATTCTTAGACAAACCCACACAGACCAGTTCCATAAAATGTCTAATGGGACCCCGAGTTGGGCACCAAGGTTCTAAATGTTCATCCAAAAACACGTGATCAGCAAAATATACTTTTGCCTCTTCTTCCAATCCTAAAACATGAAAAAAATTATAGATTCAAAACTAAATATATACAGTTTTTGTTACCAATTTCGTTATTTATAGGAAATTGCCAAACTTTGCCTTGTTCAGTCCAGAGAATCATTTCTTGGAAATAATTCTGAGGAGGGTGAGTGACGGCCAATTTTAATTCTCTTTGATGAAGTTCTTCCCATGTCTTCAATTGGGGGCTATCGCGCAATTTAGATGGGTCATTGAATATTCCCAATGATTCGCTTCCAAATAAATCGACAGTTTCATACACCCTGTAATAAAATCGAAAGAATCAATAATAGCTATAACGGCTATTAAAATGTCGCATAGATAATTGAATAACTGCAAATTATTAAATGAATGAAATATAAATATTTATTAATATTCAGTGCATAACACCGAATACCAAAAACCTAAAAAATCAAAACTCAGATCAGCTGTTTAACTTCAATATTGACAAACGACATAACCTCCTTGCTTGTTGATAGTAGGTAATTTCGCAATGAAGAGTAATTAGTTCGTGTCGTAATTAAAAAAACAGAAAGTAGACATAACATATCGTAAATGATGGATCCTTCAGAGGAAATGTGCAAAAACTTGGTAAAATGGTTACAACAGCTTGTACCCACTAGAAGTAGGAATATTCCCGAGATTTGCGATGGAGTAGCGATGATGGAAGCACTGGTACAAATAGCTCCCGATAATTTCAGTAAACTGGAGCCAAAAATCAAGAAAGACGTTGGAGCTAATTGGCGTTTACGCGTCAGTAATTTGAAGAAAATTGTGGAGGCCATAGTTGAATATTATCAAGACATATTGACGCTACATATTTTAGAAATTGGAAAGCCAGATGTTAATAAAATTGGCGAAAACAACGATCCTGTGCAATTAGCGAAACTATTGCGACTACTTTTAGGTCTGTACATAGATTGTGTAATACATAATTAATTAAGAACTATTTATTTTCAGGATGTGCAATAAACTGTGAACGAAAACAAGACTATATTACTTTAATAATGCAAATGGAGGAATCGATTCAACGTAACATCATGCAAGCCATTCAACAGCTGGAAGAAATAACTGGTGGACCGGGAAGATCAAATCTAAGCCTTCTTATACTGGACAGTGACACAAGAGTTATGAAGTTAGTAGCAGATTTAGAGGCAGCAAATGAGGCTAAAGACGCACTCAATTTACAATGTCAGAACTTGGAGCAACAAATACACATACTCCAGGAAGAAAAGAAAAATATAGAGATACAGTGTCTGGCATTACAAGATAAAGAGACCAAGGGTCCTGACACCAGGAAACAGATTGAATTATTGAAAGAAGAACTATTTAAAGCTGAGGTGATGAGAGATGATTTCAAAGCTAAACTAGAAGAACAAGAAAAACAGATGTGGGACTATCAACAGAAAATTGCCGAACTTCAAGTAGCAGCCAACGATTCATCCAGACTTAAGGATGAGGTGGACGCATTGTCTGAATCAGTTGGTAAGGTAAACGATTTAGAACTAGCTTTGGCATCATATAAAAAACGGTTAGAGAACTATCAAGATTTGAAAAAACAGGCGCAAAAGTCTGAAGAAAAAGCAATGGAATATCTTCACAAAAATTTGGAAATGGAAGAAGAAATAACTAAAAACAGTATTTGGAAAAATCAGTGTGAGACATACAAAAATCAACTGGTGGAATTACAGCAAAAATTAGACGAGGAAACGCAAAAGGCCGACAAAGCGCAGTTTAATTTGGAGAATCTCGAGTCCAAAATGGCCGCGTTACAAGCAGAACGAGACAGGCTCTTACTGGAACGGGATTCACTTCGCGAGGAAAACGAAGAGCTTAAATTAGGTCACGTCAAGAGTGAAACCGGAGCAGCGGTATCCCAAGAATTGTTACCGGCAGACTTAAAAGAACGTCTACGTTTCTTAGAGCGCGAAAACAAAACCTTGAAGAGTTTCCAACAAGAAGCTGAAGCTAGACAAGTCGCTCTAGATCAAGCAGTTAGTAGAGCAGAGAAACTGCAGCAACAAAACCGATCGTTAAATCAATCGATGTTGAAACTGGAAGCCCAGTTGGAGGACATGAAAGGAAGCGCAAACGATGCGTCGGGATCGACCCCTATCACGACAGTGAAGAAACTCCAAGAGGCTTTAGCAGCAAAGGAACATGAACTGCAAGTAGCTCAAGCTAAATATCAGCGCAACTTAGAAAGAGCCCGCGAAGTAGCGGCTAATTTAGAACAAAGCGAAAGCAATCGTGCTAGAGGTCCACCGATGGGAGTTTTAGAAGAAAGATTAGTCGCCGCTGCTTTCTATAAGTTGGGCAGTTTGCTGCAAAGAGAGGCGGCCGATGAAAGATTAGCAGTATTAGCAACACAAGGTCAATCTTTTTTGGCTAGACAAAGACAACCAGCTCCCAGGAAACCGCAAACCCGTTTCAAATCTAAATAGTTTTTTTTATCTATATCGTGACTTTGTTTTTATCAGACAAAATTTATCATTATTTTATATTATTTAAAATAGTAAATAATTGTTTACTTTTTGTCAAAGTATTAGATGCATATCTTAATAAATTTTATCTATATTTAAACTTGTTTTTTTATTATAAAGTGCAGTTTTGATGTGTAATAAATTTTTCTCCGCCGTGATCCACCATCAATTGTAATATGGAAATATGTACATTCTATCTCTGCATTCAACATTTTCGATTACAAAATGCAATTTTGTCAAAAATGTGTAATGTTAAAGGTAGAATTAATGTCCGTTAATATTATTATTTCAATGTTTTTAAGTTTTAAACTTTAGTATGCTCAATATGTGCTTGTCTTAGAGTATATAAAATGAATAAAATCTGTGTAACCATACATATCAATACAAAACACTTACTCTAAAAATTCTTGTGCTACATAAAATTATGTTGTTCGCATATAATGTTAAAACAATAACCTAATGAATTTTAAATTGTCACTTCAACAATAAATATATTCATAACAAAATGGTAAGTATATAAAATATTGTATAATTGTATTATTGTATAAAAAATAAAATTATATCTCATTCGCCATTAAAAAAAAAAGAACTAAAAATATATTTTAAAGTGAACATTTACTAACCTTTCATTTGAATAATCAGACTTATGTTGTCTTGGTTTGTTCTCAAAAGTGGGTTTATTTGATGTTTTATAATCTTGACTGTATCTTTGTAATATCTTACGAACCTGATCTGCCTTGGACTCTTCAGGTTTTTTGACTTCTCTCTCTATCTTCATACCTTTAATTATATCACTAAAACCATAATTTTATATCAGTAGACTAACACTTTAGTATAACTTACCTTAAAGTGGATGCGGTCTGTTTAACATCTACCGGCTGTAAGAGCTTTGACAATAATTCAGATTCAGTTTTCTTTTCATCACCTCCAATTAAACTTGCTACATCTTTAATAGCAGTGATCACTTCTTTCTCGGGAGACTGAGGTGAGGCTTCCTGTTTATTTTCCTCATTTTTTAATTTTCGATTTCTTGGCTGTGCTAAATTGAGTTTCGGTTTATTTAAATGATTATTCCTAGTCAGTTCTTCAAGTAACATGTTTAATTTTTTTACAGCATCACTACTGGATTGTTTCTTTAGCTTCGGATCATCAGAATCGGAAGAATCGCCACTACTACTGCTACTAGTAGAACTATTTGTTGGTTTATTGTCTGTACTCTTATAACAAATTAAACCACTATTAGAAGTACCATTCAAAAAGCTGCTTCGACCGACAGGAAGCTTCCTATAAAGCAAAAGAATGTATATGTGTCCAAAACCTATAAAGAACTACTTTTTATACCGTAAAATTATTTGAGAAATCTTCATATTCCAAAAAGATTTAAACTATGCCTAGGTTATGGAACGAAATAACCTAAAAATATTAATTTACGGTAAAGGTCTCGATAAATTTAGGATTTCGATAAATAAAATCGTCAAATTTGACCAGGAATCTGATATTTTTTAATATCATTATTTCATTTAAAGTTTTTTATACAATTCCCTCTTTTTTAATAGTTATGTACAAAACACGTTTTAGATCCACGTTTTCTTTGACTGCCGATACGTTTTATTTTGCCGTTATGCTTTCCATATAATGTATGGTGACTGGCAAGTGACTAACTTAGAAATTATCTCAGAAGACATCCGGTCCTATCCAGCCTGATTACTGGCGTGTCTGGGATCATTTTCCTTATCGGATTTGACACTCTCGCGTCCAGGGCAATCACAAGCACAAATTTACAACCATTCTCCAGTAGGATTCGAACCTATCCGATTACCGCAACATTAGGTGGGCCGTCCTGCCGCCTTTACCACTACGCTAATAAAATTCCACTGGTCAAAAATGAACAACTTGAGTCTTATTAGATCTAAATATAATGCAGCGTATATTTGTTAAATATACATTTGTTTTATGTTAAATATAAAACCATTAAATTACATAGCATTTTCAAAGGCATTTTGGAAGTATTTCATTCCGAATTTACTAGTCACTACATAGTATAAAACAAAGTCGCCTTTTCTGTCCCTATATCCCTATGTGCGCTTAAATCTTTAAAACTAGGCAACGGATATTGATGCGGTTTTTTTCAATAGATAGAGTGATTCAAGAGGAAGGTTTATATGTATAATACATGCATAATATACTAAGGCAACATTGCTAATTTTAGAGGTTTCTAACGTAATGTCGTAAATTAACCTATTTTTTAGGCTTATTTAGCAATTAGCAAAAACGCTGCCTAACCCTACGAGTTAGATCAAATTAATGTACTACAGTATTGTACACCATAAAAAGGTCTACAAAAAAATCCGGGATGGTATATGTTTATCTTTTAGGGATAACCCACATTAACCATTTTTATTGTTTACTTTTTACGTGAGAAAATGGCTTATTTACGAAGCTATTTTAAGCAATACGGCATTAATCCTTATCGAATTAAGTACCTTAAATACAGTGTGCAATTAATATAGATCAATATGGTTCCTTACAGCATGTAAATTAAACAAATATTTTCGGAGATATTACAAATTTAAAATTTGCGTTTAAAAATGTGTAATGTAATAAAAATTGTATGAATTTAGATATTCCAAAGATAGCAGGAAATCTTCATAGTAAGTATAGGGGAAGAGGAATTGTTTTACTCCAAATTTAATGCGTGCAGGCCAAGGGCAGTAATGAATGAACCAAAAATACTGGATCGATTTTAATCATGTTTTCATTGAGTGACATAGGCATATATATTTTATGCCCGTGCAAAGTCGGAGCGGGCCGCTATGTTTTTATATACAACGTTCATATTTTTTCTGTAGTGTATTTAATTTAGTATCAGCATTGCACCCGTGTGAAGCCATGGCGGGTCGCTAGTACTTAAATAAAATATTTCTTGTTAGTTTTTTTTAAAGTTTGTACCTATGCTATTGATAAGCTCTTCCATATATAAATCTAATTAACTTTGTATATTCCAAAATAAACCCATATGTGTTTTCTATTCACTTTGTTATTATATTTTAATTATTTCAATATTTGAAAAATTTCTTGGTTTCGTCTTTACTCCGGGAATTTCTAGCATAATTGTGACTATTTAGGGTTTCTTGACATTATTTTGCTGAAAAACAAAACTTGGACAAGTTATATTCACGCCAAATGGAACCGCACTTTCCCGAAGTATTTTCAAAGAGCCTTCTTTAACATTTTAATATGTCTGGACTCATATAGTATTCTGCACAGTACGCGCGTGTTTAATCAGGACATGTCGGCACATTCAAACTGATTTTTATTTAGTTATTATAACTATTATTATGTAGATATTTTATTTTTAAACGTGTTTTTTTATGTTTTTCTGTTATTAGTGTTAGATATTTACTCAATAAATTACGCAGTTAATACGCGAATAATAAAGAAACAATGATTGAAAATAAGGATTGTTTCGGGTTCCCTGTAACTAGTCTAGGTGAATTTACAAATGTTCCAACCAAACTAGAAAGAATAAAGTTGCTGTTCTGTTGGGAATGGAACCCGCGACTTCCGCCTGTGAGCTTAATGTTCAAACTATTACACCATACAAACAGTTACCTACCATGTTTCTACGACTTCTCAAATGATAATATTAGTGCTTAAAAAGCAAACTGAATAGCTTTTACACTGAAATACTTCCAATTTTACGTCGTATCAGTTCAGCAATGACATCATACCCAAATATCTAATTATTTTAGATAGAAAATATGTGAAAACATGGTACGTGCATTTAAAATTTTAGCTTTTTTGAAGTCGAAAAAGGTAGAAAATCATCAACATTATTTATTTAGACGCCAGAAAGCAAAACTAATATTGTTGTCACTCAAATAGTATTGTAATAATTTTTTTCATTAAGTTTTCGAAATATTTTTTTAGAATTATTTATTTCCATTCGAATTCTTCTCTTTTTCTTTACATATTTTAAAGTCTCCTTTTACCAACTATGGGTTTATCTCGACTGGACCTACTATTTAATGTGGGCTCCGAACCACGGTCCTCGGAATTAAGCCTACCGACTGGCGAGTGACCAACTTAGAGATCATCCCAGAAGGCATCCGGTCTTACCCAGCCTGGTTACTGGCGGGACTGGTATCATTTTCCTTGTTGGATTGTACACTCTTGTCTAGGACAATCACAAACATAAATTTACGACCATGCCCGAGCAGGATACGAACCCGCAGCTATCGTAACAGTAGAAGGACCGTCCTGTTGCCTTTACCACTGCGCCACCAAGCCGGCTCAGTTCGCACTGAATATTCATAGTTCAGAAATGTCAATGTCTGTCGGGTCAGCTGGTATTTAGTCATAAAGCATTTAATTTAGTATGTTATATTATAAACAATGCTATTAGAACAAGCATAAAAATTGCTTTTTACGAAACACAAAAATAAGTACACTTAATTATAAAGCGCCGTAACGCTGTTTAATTATATCTGAAGCCTTTTCGCCAACCATCATGATGGGGGCGAAGGTATGACCGGAGTTGAGTTCTGGCAAGACGCCTCCATCTACCACTCTTAGATTCTTCATACCGTGAACGAGCAATTTAGGATCAACCACCGAATATTTCGGGTTCGGGCCCATTATAGTGGTCGATACCGGATGATAAACCTAAAATCAACAACCAAAAGTATTCGAAGAAGCATCCGATCGACGTTCTATTATACTTACGGGAATCGTCAAGTGTCTTATTCCACATACCCACCAATCCTTACTCAATTTCTCGTGCGATTCGCAATTTGGGAAATCGAAATCGAGTACATACGCCGATTTCGATTTCAAAATATCGGTATTGTTCAGGTCCAGGATCAATTTCAGGCCTCTGTACAGCGTCTCTATATCCTCATCTTCGGCCAGGTAGTTGGGATCGATCAGAGGTTTATCAATGGGATTGCTCGACTTCAGTTTGACGGATCCTCTTGATTTTGGATGCAGTAATGCCATATATAGCCATATATCCCTGAGAGAATCGCTCTGGAATGCCTCAGTGTATTCGTCGGTCAACCTATAGTAGAAAATAAAAAGTAATGTTGAGAACTATGGACTGTTTAGTAATTGACTACTTTTTACTACCGACTGTTTCAGTCGCTATTTTTGGTCCGACGGATTTTGTTACTATTTACTATCGACTGTTTCAGTCGTGTACTTTTAGTTACTATTTTTGATCCTACTAGCTTCATTCGACTGATTTTTAACGTTCTGGCTCTGTCGTCCTAGTCGCGACCTTGACAAAAATGTACTCAATTTATGCTTACACAGATTTATATGTAATATATATAGTTTTATGATTTTTTTGGGAGTTGTTTGTAAATTCCAATATATTGTACATTAATATATCAACATTTTGGAACAATGTAATAGGGTAAAAAGATTAAAATTGTGAATGATAAATAGTAAAATACTTGTGACTGTTTTTATGGCAATAATAGGTAATATTTTGATTACTCTCTCGATTTTGGTTAAAAAATATTTCCGTTCAATGATAGATAAAGTACTTACTTTATTTTAAAAAGCTCTAGTAGTTATTGTGCGATCATCATTTTTAATTATGTCCGGAATTAGTTTTTTATTCTATGATTATGTATATGTTTAATTTTTATGTAGTATTTAAGGTTATTGTACATCTTTAGTGTTTAGGTTTTGTTTAAGTTCTATTGTGATGTCTATATTTATTATAGTATATTATTTTAAAATATCAATTAACATATTAAAATACGATAAACATTTGCGGGGTATTATTCCATTCCACAGAAAAATGCCATTCCATTTTACATATCCACAGAACATTCAAAGATAAAAGTAATTCTACCTTTAAAATTAAATTATTAATTGCATGTAAATAGTATTTACTAATTATTTTTTTCCTTTTCTTTGTTAAAGTTAGTATGTGAAAGAATACATACATCGCATACTACCATTGATAAAAATAAGCACTTATAATATTACCTGCTCCAAGCTATTATCTCCGTCCTTTCATCTCTCACAATTTATATAGGAAAGGGTACGTGCATCTTCGTCTAACATCACGAATTGAAAAAAACAGTCGAATCGTGCTTTTGACTGAAAATAGTAATTACTATTTTCTGTCCCTAGTTTTTTGTTTATTGACTGTTTCGTTTGTTTTACGACTATCGACTGTTCTCAGTCAATAGTTCCTAACACTAACAAAAAGGAAATTCATGAAATATACCTGATTTTTTTAGGGGCTTGTATGTATTTTGATCAACTATATCTATTAGTGAAAATGCAGAGGTGTTAACGTAAACAATTGTTAAACAACTTAATCCAACTGTAAATGCGATGATTTTGATATTTGTCTACCTGAAAAACAGAATTATTATTACGACAAAATTACTCCGCAAAAATATATTAGGCCTACAAATTAGTTTTAAACGATTTTTTTTAAATTTTAAGCTTTATTGTAAAAAATTGCTAAAATATATTTTGTTCAAATTATTGCCGATAGTCGCCACTTTTTCCCATCTTTCAGACAATTTACCGATTCCATCTAAAAAGTATGACGTACCTTTTGAGGCTATCCACAAATCGAAATTTATGGTATCTTCATAAGAAGTGAAGAGCTGCTTAGACAGATCACGATTCATAGTCGGAACAAGTAGTAATCTGAGGAAGCAAGGTCTGAAGAATACGGTGGATGAGGGAGAACTTCCCATTTCGATCTTTCCAAGTATGTTTTCATCGGTTTTGCAAAATGTGGTCGAGCGTTGTCATACTGAAGGATAACAATGTTGTGTCTGTTCTAGTATTCCGGTCGTATAGTGTGGTCAACAGCGATTACAGCCTTTACCAGGAAACACTGATATGAAAGAAACAAGAAGGGCTTTATAGGTGTGGAAAAGGCTTCAATGCACTAAGAGATATAATTATGTAGCGATCTTGAGCATGTCGAATTTTACATCGTGGAATAGCGATCTACAAAATACCCAGAAATGTAATCCCAGATGTTGAACACGGGCGGGGTGCCAACTGGAACCCGACAACGAATAGCTGGCGGCAACCCCGAGACGTTTATCTGGGATATTATTGAAGGGTATTTCGGTCATTCAGTGCTCAACCATCGTTTGGTTTAGACGTGCCACCATCGACTGCCCAAGCCTCGTCAACAGGTAACACCGCTGCCATCCGTTTTATCTAATTGTATTTTCCACATTTTTTTTATATAGCCATTAAATAACGGTCACATAATGTAAACACCACTGTTTTATTTCGTTTTACCTCCATTCACCGAGCCACATCATTTTACCCTAAAATTAAAAAAACTCTGACATACATATTGTTGAGTCTGTATAATTAACTGCAGTTTAAGTCCTTCGATAATATATGCATTAGATGTACTATAATGTTAAAATAAATTATATTTTCTAAAATTATTTTTGATTAATTGTTTTATCTATATATTAATCGGCTTAGCAAAAATTTTTCCTCTCTTTTTGAAGAAAACGGCGACGAAGGAGGCGTCCTGAAATACGGCACGGTTAAAGCTTATATCGAGGAAGAATTTTTAGGCCTAATATTTTTGTGTAACGTTTGTGGCGCATACAAATAAATATATTCCAATAAAACGGAAAACGCCCAAATCAAGCAAGATTTTGTGTTACTTTCGATTATTCCTGTATTCTTGGAATTATAGTTTGGATAAAAAACTATTAAGAATAGTATTGTCACGTGCCGGCTTGGTGGCGCAGTGTTAAAGGGGGTTCGAATCCTGCTGGAGCATGATCGTAAATTTATGTTTGTGATTGTTTAAAATTTGTGAATGTTCTAGGAAAGAGTGTATTAAAATCCGACAAGGAAAATGATTCCAGTCACGCCAGTAACCAGGTTTCGCCAATCGGTAGGTTTAATGCTGAGGACCGTGGTTCGGAGCCCACGTTAAACTTTAGGCCCAGTCCAGATAAATCCATAGTTGGTAAAAGGAGACTTTAAATATATATATATATATATATATATATATATATATATATATATATATATATATATATATATAAGTATTGTCACGTAAAGTTATATTTTACATTTTTTTGCAGAGAAAAATTAATGTGCCCGCTTTATCGGAAGGTATATACAACTGTGAAGAAAAACCCGATATATGTGAAAATTTCATCCAATGTTTTCTTTGCTTACAAGAGATTTAGATTTTCTAAATCACAATATTAATGTAATTTGATGACTGGCGAAGAAAAAAAAAAAGAAAAAATGTTTTTGCTTAAGAACTGTTATTTTAGATAGGGTAATTTTAAAGGTTGTTAAATTTTTTCTGTAAATTTTAGTGGTTTTGCTTCTGATTAATTTCTGGCTTTATTAGAAAATGCCTTTCTTAACAAAGCACCAACCGAATAATTGGGACACATGGGATATAAGACAAAATAGAAAGCAAAAGATAAATGAGAGCCATAGCCATAGAACAATTAGTAACACTTAATAATAACAATAATTATTTTAATCAGCCCGGTGTATTTATTGTTTTTGTAATATTTATTTTAGGTGAGAAATATGGATAAAAGAAAATAACTATATGAATACATAAATAATTACCTTATTGTGTTCGTTATTATTTTAATATACATGCCATTAGTCACTCAAATACTTAGTCACTCATATATCAGTTTCAGAATTGTTTTATTCATATATTCTCTGTTTCAATATTCGTACATATATTATTTCATTAATTATTCCATACTTATATTTTTAACATAAAGGTAAAGAAAGATTATGTATATTCATATTTGATGCTCTGAAGTTGTTGCAATTCTGAAAATAATCTTACTCATGATACGTTTGTTATAATGTTCAGTGGCGTAGTAATTTACACTTATTTATAATTTGTTAATTATTAGAACTTAATGGAAATTAGATTTAATCAAATGCCATTTAAAAAAGGTTAGTGAGTGTTAACTCTTGAGATAGTTTGTATATATTTTAATATACACACAATTATTATTTCAATTAATCTTATGTATCAAATATATTTCAAATATTGTGAAAACTAGTTTTAGTAACATATCATTTTTAAATTATTCCCTTTACTCTGTTCCCTTCTCTCTATTATATATATATATATATATATATATATATATATATATATATATATATATATATATATATATATATATATATATATATATATAGGCAATAATAATATATAGTTCGTATAGTCCCCTTGCAACGTTGCCGCATCAAATTTAAGTTTAGTTTTATTTTGACTCTGATATAAAACACCAACGTAAACTAGTGATCGCCACGTGGTTCAATGGTATGTGAAATGTATGAGGTATGTATTACCTCATAATAAACTGAGTTTGTGGTCCAGTGGGTGCCGGACATCCTATTGCGAATTCGATCTCGGGCCTGACCGTATCGTTACGGCCAAAATTCGTAAAAGCGACCATTTGCAACTGAAAAGTGGCAGTTAGCGGCCCTTCGTTCTTCTCGTACATCTTCAAAAGCTCTAACATCGTGTTGTTATAAAATACCTCATTCGTCCTACAGAAAACTTCGTTAATTTAACAATACCAATAATGTGAATATATTTTTCACCTGATACCCAGTCCTATGAACATTGTGTGGTCCTGTAAATATTTGCCAACCGGTAGGTCTTTCACGACAGGTATGTCTAAAGAACACAGGTGTTCCTTAGGTCCTATTCCTGATAACATCAGGATTTGAGCGGAATTTATACTACCAGCTGAAAAATCATAAAAATATTGTTGATTTAACTCTTCTGTTGTTTCTGTTCTTCTGTAATTAAACTTCTGTTAATGTATGTTTTTTCTTCTGTAAAGGAACATCTAAACTGGGGTGATACGTATACTAAAACGACGTAACAGCAACTTATTTCAATAATAAAAGTTTGGTACTAAGCATTAAATGATACATGAAATAACAGGTCATTGAAAAGTCCCCGGCCTACCACATTTTTTTGGCAAAATTAGTTTTTTTATTCAACATAATTCCCTTCAAGGGTGATACACTGATTATAGCGACCCTGCAACTTTTCGATACCATTTTTGTAGTACGATTTGTCCTTCAAAATTGGCCTCAGTTTCGGTGACCACCTCTTCGTTCGATGAAGATGTCTTCCCAGCGAGCATTCTTTTGAGATCTGAGAACGGGAAATAGTCGCTGGGAGCCAAATCTGGAGAATAGGGTGGATGAGGAAGCAATTCGAAGCCCAATTTATGGATTTCTGCCATCGTTTTCACTGACTTGTGACACGGTGCATTATCTTGGTGAAGAAGCACTTTCTATCTCTTCAAATACGGCCGTTTTTCCTGAAATTTCCTCCTTCAAACGGCTCAATAACTGAGTGACTAACTAAAGTGAGCTCGCGCGGCATCCACTTTTATCCGGCACAGAGCTTTCTCATACCAAAATATTCGTGAGTTATATGATGTACACGTTCAGTTAATATCTTCAGAGTGTCTGCTATTTCATTCAATTTCATTTTACAGTCATTCAAAATCATTTTGTGAATTTTTAAAATATTTTAGTCGGTAACAACTTCTTTTGGGCGTCCACTGCGTTCACCATCTTCGGTGCTCATTTCACCACATCTAAACTTAGCATACCAATCCTTGATGGTTGATTTTCCTGGGGCAGTGCCCGAAAACTCGGCATCAAGCCAAATTTTTGCTTCGACTGTATTTTTCCCTTCAAAAAGCAATATTTTATCAACATGCGAAATTCCTTCACAAACTAATTATCCGACAGCTGTCAAATTTATACACGCATCTTTTGAGTCATCTATGTGTCAGGCCGGTGACTTTTCAACTGACCTGTCAGTAAAATATATCTGCAAAATATGTTTACTTATAATGGATATATAAGGGTAAAAGAGCTGTTTAAGAACATTGTCCGAGACTAGAACAGTTATGGCCGATAGCCATCTGGGATGATATTTTTGTGAAGAATATTCGCCCTGCAGCACCAACAACAGCATATTGGTTGAGAACTAGACACTCTCCCCAAGTGTTGGCTATGCATTGATGATGATGATGATATCAATCAGATTTGTTTCCCTTTTCATGGAACTTGCGAACTTAATATTTATTAATATAGTTATGATCTTAATTTCACTATAAATAAATGTATCGAACTGATAAGGTACAAAATATTGCCCCAGAGTTTAAACGTGCCTCGAAACTTACCAGACATGATAACTTCCTTCTTAGCGGCAGCGAAGTACCTTTGTCCGTTTTTGACGAAGTAGACACCAGTTGCTCTATCTTTCGCTTCGTCAATAGCAATTTTAGTAACAAAACTCCCCATGCTGATATTTAAGTTAGATCTGCTCTCTACCGGCTTCAAGAAAGCTGAGGCCGTGCTGACTCTTTCGTTGCCTTGGCGAGCGACTTGTACTTTCGATATACCGTTTTGTACTTTGCCGTTGTAGTCGGTGATGTGACTGATATTGGCCATATCGAAGAGATCAATCAGAAACTCGTCCTAGCAAAATAAATTATGTCAAATTTTAAAATACAGCCCAATTGATTGTTGTAAATTGATATTAATCTATAATATTTAGTCGAAAATATATTATTTTATCACTACATAGTATAAAACAGAGTCGCCTTTTCTGTCCCTATATCCCTATGTGCGCTTAAATCTTTAAAACTACGCAACGGATTTTGATGCGGTTTTTTTCAATAGATAGAGTGATTCAAGAGGAAGGTTTATATGTATAATACATGCATAATATACTAAGGCAACATTGCTAATTTTTGAGGTTTCTAACGTGATGTCGTAAATTAACCTATTTTTTAGGCTTATTTAGCAATTAGCAAAAACGCTGCCTAACCCTACGAGTTAGATCAAATTAATGTACTACAGTATTGTACACCATAAAAAGGTCTACAAAAAAGTCCGCGATGGTATATGTTTATCTTTTAGGGATAACCCACATTAACAATTTTTATTGTTTACTATTTACGTGAGAAAATGGCTTATTTACGAAGCTATTTTAAGCAATACGGCATTAATCCTTATCGAATTAAGTACCTTAAATACAGTGTGCAATTAATATAGATCAATATGGTTCCTTACAGCATGTAAATTAAACAAATATTTTCGGAGATATTACAAATTTAAAATTTGCGTTTAAAAATGTGTAATGTAATAAAAATTGTATGAATTTAGATATTCCAAAGATAGCAGGAAATCTTCATAGTAAGTATAGGGGAAGAGGAATTGTTTTACTCCAAATTTAATGCGTGCAGGCCAAGGGCAGTAATGAATGAACCAAAAATACTGAATCGATTTTAATAATGTTTTCATTGAGTGACATAGGCATATATTTTTTATGCCCGTGCAAAGTCGGAGCGAGCCGCTATGTTTTTATATACAACGTTCATATTTTTTCTGTAGTGTATTTAATTTAGTATCAGCATTGCACCCGTGCGAAGCCGGGGCGGGTCGCTAGTTATTATTAAATTAAACAATGTTATATTTGCTATCGGACTATCGCGAGCCCCACATCATTTAAAAAAAATATTACGAGTTGATGGTTTGAAAATATTAACGTGGTATTTTATTAGTACAGAATTTTGAGAGAATCGTTTTTTTTTCTCATATTTTCAAAGCTTAAGCTTTTAAGAATTTGCCCTTAAAAGGATTAGTCGAAATTTAAATCTAAAAACGAGATGTTAAATATGTTTCTCTCGAATCTACTTTTTAGAGACTTAAAGATTGGTATTCAATAAAATGTTAACATACTTTATTAGAAAAAAAGTGTCCAAATTGGGTGGTGGCAAAATTACCTTGAAAGTAAATGTGATTATACTACATGAAAGTTTTTGTTGCGTTTTGCAAAAGTTGCTTGTAAGTGCCATCAACTAAAAACTTAATAATTGTTAAGGAGTTCATTTACTTGACCAATTGTATATTGGTTAAGATACTTATAATTAACATTTTGGCTTAAGGCTCCTAAACCGAGATAACCTTTTCAACAAGAATGTTAGAAAATACATTAATACAAAATAAAATAATACAATTTGTAGACCAACAAGATGAGCTTGATTTTATAGACAAGAGATTATCATGCTTGTTTTGTTATATTGTTAATACATTCCTAAGCTGTCTCTTTAACTCCTCGATTTTACCATAATAAGATCACATCAGTCATTTTGAAATATATCATATGTTTTAATTTTTTGTTGCTGTACTTTTTTGGTATGTTTTCTTCTCCATTCTGACGTATATGATACAATTTAGCCGTTTTAATTATCCGTTCCACAATTTTCACATTAACATTGTAAAAATCATAACTTGCCTCCATACATTTTTGTGTTAAACAAGTAAGTAAAATATTAACAGACACAGACTTTCAGCTGTGCTGCAATGCTTTCAGTATAAGGGAATAAAAAGATAAAAACTTTAATACATCTTATTTAAATTGATAGCACTAAAGAAATATGAAAGAGAGAAAAAGCGCTATAGATAATTGGAGATTGAAGATTGAAGCCCATTTTATATTGACATTTAAGTATTTTTTATTTATATATTTATATTTCATTATTCTTTATGTATATATATTATATACTTATATTTCAGCATTTTGATATTTTATAATATTTCTATTTATGAAGAATTTTATTTTAATAAATTGTTTTGAAAAATTACACATAGGTCTTATTTCAAATTTAATTCGCCAGTAGAATGTGAGGTTGGTCACGTGATGCATATGATATCGTCGGCCAATTAAATGCTTTCCTAATAAAATATTTTCTTTAATGCCTAACCAATGAAATGTGGAGAAATTGTGGCGACCGCCGACCGACAAAGCGAAACGCCCCAAGACGAACGACGTCCTGCTACAACTTCGATGGCAGCTGACCCCGTAAAACTCCTCGCTCAGGTTAGGATCCCCATCTCATCAGCAGTCCCTGGGCGTTTGTTTGCGTGATTGCGGGTGCACTCCGGAACCTGCACCACATAGAGGTACGTTCCACGGCAGTTCCACTAGGAGGGAAGTTATGTTACGACCGCCACGACCCTTTAGGCCACCACGCATTCACCAACAACAAGTTAAAAGGTTGGCAACGCCGGTGGATTGGTACCATGCGGTTCTAGTCTATAAAAGACCATTACGACGACGTCCTGCTCTATTTTCTTTTCTCCATCCCCTTGTAACAGTAGCACTTCCACAGCGCTACCGTACTTCACTTAACCTAATATCTTGTCAGTTCTCCTGTCGAGCACATATATAAATTATAAATTAAAATAAACAAGTCTGATCTAACCGGTGATTTTGGTTCTGGTGCAAATTCCTTCCAAAAATAGTAGTGAGTGTTCGGACAAGCAATCGCGTCGACAGCCATTCATTCCGACCGACCGACCCGACGAACATTTCTACAATTGGTGACACCGACGTGACCAAAGTGCCTAACAGGTAAATCAGCTCAACATAAGCCACTCGACAGGTGCTTGACACGTGCATGGAAGGATAGCACGAGTAACGGAACCCATCAACATCACATGGTCGACGACATCCCACGAGACTAGCCTGATGGACGAAAACCACAGAAGCCCATCATGTATACCATCAACACATAAACACCCTCGCGTCACGAAACGGGACACGTAACACACTTATAGGTACCCTCAAACAAAGCTAAACGCCCCAAGACGAACGACGTCCTGCTACAACTCCGATGGCAGCTGATCCCGTAAAACTCCTCGCTCAGGTTGGGCTCCCCATCTCATCAGCAGTCCCTGGGCGTTTGTTTGTGTGATTGAAGATGCACTCCGGAACCTGCACCACATAGAGGTACGTTCCACGGCAGTTCCACTAGGAGGGGAGTGATGTTACGACTGCCACGACCCTTTAGGCCACCACGTATTCACCAACAACAAGTTAAAAGGTTGGCAACGCCGGTGGATTGGTACCATGCGGTTCCAGTCTATAAAAGACCATCACGACGACGTCTCGCTCTCTTTTCTTGTCTCCATCCCCTTGTAACAGTACCGCTTCCACAGCGCTACCGTACTTCCTCTACCTAACCTAATATCCTGTCAATTCTCACGTCGACCACATGCATAAATTATAAATTAAAATAAACAAGTTTGATCTAACCAGTGATTTTGGTTCTCGTGCAAATTCCTTCCAAAAATAGTAGTGAGTATTCGGACAAGCAATCGTGTCGACAGCCATTCATTCCGACCCACCGACCCGACGAAAATTCCTACAAAATGACGTTCTCAGTGCCTTCCTACTGAGACCGCGCAAAACAATTCTTAACTCTCCATGACCCAACTCGAATTAAATATTCGTGGTTTAGACCGGGCAATATCTGTCAGGTGAGTTAGTAAATAATAAAAATACCATAGATTTCAGTAATAAATAAATATACCAAAAAAATAAAAATAGAGAAACATTTGGAAGTTTATTGGGTTCTAGTAAAAATAAAAAACTGGTGAATTTTAAAATGAAGTGGATCATCATTTCGATGTCATCTTAACTGTTATCGGTGAGAGATAGAGATTCAGTTTCATCACCTTAATTCGAAAATATCTCAAGACATGCCACACAGATATTCTCGAAATTAAAAAAAAAATACTGAAATAATTTAAGAACATACCAGCCCAGGAATTTTTCCGACATGGCTGATGGTAAACGGACCGCCATCTCCGTGGAAACTCGAGTCCCTAGGTTCCAAAATAGCTTTTTCGGATTTCTTAAAATATGGCAGTACCTCCTCATACGACCAACCTTTGTTATGATATACTTTATCCTGAAAACATATAAAAATGATTGTTTGTTGAATTTCTTAAGATTGCTATTGAACTCGCCCATCTGTTATAATCCTCGGGATGGCCTCGAGCGTACACAGCTGCGTTGATTGTTGTTCCGCCACCAATAACATTACCCAGCGGTAGGAAACATTGCTGATTTTCGATGCCCAGACAGGAATGTTCCTGTTTGGTCGTGTTGTAACCCCAACTCATCGGTGACAGTAAAGTGTACGGTTCTAAACCCAATATTTTAGTGAAATCATTGTCAGGTCCGCCTGCTTCTAAGAGCAGGACGGTCCATTTCTTTATCTCTGTTAGTCTATTGGCTAGGACTGCCCCTGCGGCACCAGCGCCCACTATAATAAAATCGTACGACCCGAAATCTGAAATAATTGAAAATCGAGAACATTACAACATAAAACAATAATTAAAATAGCCGGCTTGGTTGGCGTAGTAGTAAAGGAGGCAGGACGGTCCACCTACGATAGACGCGGGTTCAAATCCTGCTGGGGCATGGTCGTAAATTTATGTTTGTGACTGTTTAATATTTGTGATTGTCCTAGGCAAGAGTGTAAAATCCGACAAGGAAAATGATCCCAGTCACGCCAGTAACCAGGCTGGATAAGACCGGATGTGTTCTGGGATGATTTCTAAGTTGGTCACTCGCCAGTCGGTAGGCTTAATACCGAGGATCGTGGTTCGGAGCCCGCGTTAAATTGTAGATCCAGTCCAGATAAACCCATAGTTGGTAAAAAGAGACTTTAAAAAATATATATAAGAAATAATAATTAAAATATTTGTTAATATGACATTAAAAGACTGGAGGTGGAAACGAATAAAAGAATTGGAAAACCGTAAATTTTAATTTTGCTATAAATAGCAATAACTGTGCAGCAGTAACTGTGTATAGTGAAATAGTAATAAATGAATTTAGTACCATTGTTCTGTTGTACTTGCATCAATATACAAGCAAGGCGAGTTCGGGATTAATACATCGGTATATATTTTCCAAATTAACATCAAATTAGAATACTTGAACTAAAGTTAAGAATAACACATCACATCAATCTTCTGATTTCCTCCATATTATTCAGTAGCTATATTGCTTTTACGTTGCTATGATCTAGCAACCTTATTTCATGTTTTAAGCCGAAATCTTGGATCACTTCGTATATCCAGTTGATTTCCAGGTCATCGTGCAGCTCTTCGTTAGTTACACAGCGATAAGCATTGATAATTAATTGGATTACTAGTTGGTTTGATGTTTTAGTGCAAAAAAATATTAAAACCCCATAGGTCCAAATTGGCTTTATGATTGAGTTATAAACTAATTTCTTTGATTTTAGGACAAGTTGAGAGTACCTTCCGACTAACCAGTACAGTTGCTTGACTTCTAACATGATGTTTCCAGTTTAACATACCATCGAGATATATTCTGAGGTATTTAGTTGATTCTACTGAAGTAAAATTTTATTTCGACGCAATTGACATTGTATCTGTTGGAAGAGAGATTTTTGTTAAATTGGCGGCCTGATGGGGCTTCTCTTCCTCCTTTCCGCCACGGTGAATCCACCATTTGGGTCTTCGGCTCCAGTCGGTCGTGGTGCAGGTTGATTTGATTTGACACAAAGGGAGGCTGATGTATTGTTTGAACCGTGGCGGATTTGGCTAGCGTGTTGCTCATCGCAATGCATTAGCTCTCTCCGTTCTCAGTTGTTCTTAGTTTTTGTCATTTCGCCGTAACGCAAAATTAACATGGACAGATTTGGAGCTATCAAGCTATGTTTTTCAAGCTCTACTCTATTTGTAGAACTGGTTGACTGCTACTTGTACGATGTCTACAGTCTTAAGTGGAGATATATCTTTTGCCATAATAATTGTGTCATCGGCAAATGCTCCAACTACTGCTTCTTTTGTTATTGGGATATCAGTAGTGTAGAGCAGATATAGGAATGGTCCACAGACACTATCCTGGGAAAATCCAGCCGAAATAGGTTTAAGTGTTGGGAATGCCCCATCATGTGAGAGTTTAAATCTTCTTTCGAAAAGATATGAACAGTTGACAGTAATTCCGCGGCAGCAATTTGCTCATTTTGTAGATTAACCATCTGATTTTAAGAGTAAAGTGTCTAGTAATGCTTTAAGCTTTTTTTCCCTAACCGATGTTGATGAAAAGAGCATGATAAGTTTTTTACAAATGGGTGAAGCAAGGTGTAGATTCTTTAATTTTTACTGATGGCCTAATTGATTTCATTTGACCTCATCCTCATCCTCATCCTTGATGGAAAGAGAGACCCGATAGGGTGGTGACGCTTTCTCGACATGCATTTTTTAAAAATCTTTAGACGATATGATTCCACATTTCCGATTTTCGTGCTTGATGCGTCGTCATAAATGTAACATAATTTTCTGGCTTAAGTTCATCATCACCAATCCATAGTCGGCGTGACAACAGCAAAATTCGACCTTAAATATTCGGTTCCTTCAATGAAACTTTTTTCTAGTGAATTACTAAATGGTTAGAAAACCAGAATTAACCACATTTTTTACACTTTTATGCATGTATGTATGTGTATGTATGTATATCATATGTATATATATATATATATATATATATATATATATATATATATATGATATATATATATATATATATATATATATATATATATATATATATATATATATATTACATTAGAATATATATAAATATTCAGTATCGTTTAGTGCTCGTCATTCATGAATCGACACTTCTTTCCGTAAAATAAAATGGATTTTAAAGCAAAATAAAAGATTTAGTTATTTTAAAGCCTTCAGATTCTACAACTGACACAGTCGGTAGGATTTCGGGGAGATCATAAGACTGTTCTTTTTTTAATTCATTCAATTAACCAGAATCAGAGTACTTATCAAGAAAAGAAGACAACATTAGATTGACAATCGCTCTGCAGTAGTCGAAGCATTCTTTGGTATAGGCCACGTAGAATTATTATAGTATTAAGTATTGCAGCTAAGCCGTAAGGTCACAAACGGTGTATCGAAGGCGTTCAAAGGCCCCTAGCCATAAAGGATTACAATGAGGAAACATCATCTCTCCATAAAATTTTTAAAGTAAAATAAAGGTTTTTGTTATTTTAAACCCTTCACACTTCACAACGTATAAAATACACTTTTCCGTCACTAACATACTTACGTATAACAACTTAATAATTCTATTTTCATTGTAATTTTCAAGCAATTTATATATTGATCCGACATCAATATTTCTTGTAGGGATATTTTTGTACAATTTCTTAATAAATTATAATTTATTAAAATATAAGATGATTCTGCTACCTAACAAAAGAACAATATATTGTAGCGACTGCGACGACCTTTTAGGTCACCACCCATTCCCCTATATCAAGTTCAAAGGTTGGCAACGCCGGTGGATTAGTACCATGCGGTTCCCGGCTATAAAAGACCACCACGACGACGTCTCTCTTTCTTTTATTTTCTCTACCCCTTGTAACTGTACACTTCCACAGTGCTACCGTACTTCCTTCATCACCTAACCTAATATCCTGTCCATTCTCCCATCGACCACATGTATCAGTTTATATGGAAATAAACAGGTATTTCTTCACCCAATGTTTTTAGTTCTCGTGCAAATTCCTTCCACAAAAATAGTAATGAATGTTCGAACAAACAATCGCATCGACAGCCACACCTTGCGACCGACTGACCAGACGAACATTGGCACATAACATCAACACATGAACACCCTTGCATCACGAAAGAGGACACGTAAGGCACCACACTTATAGGTACCCTCAAACAAATCGGGACGCCCCAAGACTAACGATGTCCTGCTCAACTATGATGGTAGCCGATTCCGTAAAATTCCTCGCTCAGGTTGGGATCTCCATCTCATAAGCAGTCCCTAGGCGATTAATAGCGTAATTGCGGGGGCATTCCGGAACCTGCATCACATATAGGTACGTTCCACGGCAGCTCCACTAAGAGGGGAGTGATGTAGCGACCGAGATGACCTTTTAGGCCACCATGCATTCATCTACACCAAGTTCAAAGGTTGGTAACGCCGGTGGATTGGTACCATGCGATTCCCGGCTGTAAAAGACCACCACGACGACGTCTCGCTCTATTTTCTTTTCTTTTCCCCATGTAATTGTACACTTCCACAGCGCTACCGTACTTCACCTAACCTAATATCCTGTCCATTCTCCCATCGACCACGACTATGAGTTTAATTCGAAATAAACAAGTATTTTTTCACCCAGTGTTTTTAGTTCTCGTGCAAATTCCTCCCACAAAAATAGCAGTGAGTGTTCGGACAAACAATCGCATCGACAGCCACACACATTCCGACCGGTCAGTCGGTCATTCCTACAATATATAATTTTAGTTTAAGACAACTAAACTGTCACTCCAAACTTGCTACAAGTTTATATTATTTATAGACCAAAATTGTAAAAAGTATAAGTTTGAAAGTTAAGTACTTATAAATGAAAAAAAAAAAGGCTCGCAGGCTCATTTTAAACAATTCACTATCTTTTTAGGTCGAATTTTCTACTATTTCTGTCTATTATTTTAAAGCCGATAAGGTTTGTTAAAAATATCCGCTAATTAGTGAGATCAACAAACAAATTACTTGAAACTGATGGCAAAGGCGATATTTTTAAATTGATATACTTAAGTATGTTTAATAATATTCCTCAGTTTACAGATAACCATATAGATATTAAATATGTACCACAATATTACCACACGAATACCACTTTAGCTTAGTATGACACAGTTATAATAACTATTTTATATAACGGCAGTTATGTATTAGAAAGCAGTTCAGAGCTATAGTGATAAAATGAAGTAGAAAAATAGGTCTCACTAGTGAGATATCTAAAACTAGAGGACGATATTTATAAAAATATACCTCATGGTATATTTCCAATCCCATGAGGTATATTTTAGGTGTCTTCGAGTTGTACCGATGTATGTACAGCATACCATGTGTAGCGAAAAGTTATTAACGTTTTCTTCCAAAAAACTACATAGTTTTCAAGAAAATTAAAAATTATTTATTCAAAGTATTGGCATTTATCGAGCCATTTTCTAACTTCTTTGAAATTGGCGGAAAAGAAAAAGAAAAACAGAAAGTGCTGCTCAGCAAGCGCGTGTTCCATTGATGCGAAAAGTTGATAGTCGGACGGTGCAAGGTCTGGAAAGTACGGCGTGTACGATAATATGTCACATTGCTGTCAACGGTTTCTTGACTGGTTTTGCTTTATGAGACGGTTTATGAGTTATCGTGCGGTAAAATCTGTAAAATTGTGCTCTGGTCCCACCAAAAACTGAGCACTGTATTACGATCAAGACGATTTGGCCTTGGGGTTGATCGACCGGCTTCGCCAGGTGATCACCATGAATTTTTACGCTTGGGATTTTCAGAATAAATCCATTTTTTATAATTCGTCAATTATTCGATGTATAAATGACTTCTGATCATACCTTTGATCAGTATTTCATAGATAATTTTTCGATTTTCCATATGTCTGTCATTCAACTGATGTTTGGTTCGTTTGAATTGCACCACAAAGGCATTTCAATGACTCATTTCTGTAACGCGATTTTTGTTTCTGTGGTTTGTTTCAGTTTGTGTATCACGCTATCTTTGTGTGCCTGAATATAGTAAATTCACCATTTTTTTGACTAAATTATAATCACTAATATTTGATTACGATCTTCAGTCTCAAAAGTGTGTATCCAGTGTGTGTACGGAAATTGTATATGTACTACAAATGAGGAAATACAACAAAAGAAATCATGAAAATATTACCTAAGATATGTCCAAATAAGGCGAAGGCAAAATTATATTGGAAGTAAAGGTAATTATACTACATGAATAGAATCAAATGTTGTTAAAAATTTGTTTGTGAAGTGCTAAAAGTTTAAGTATTTTGAAGGGTTCGATTTACTTAAACAAATGTGTATTGGTTAAGATACTTATAATATACTTATAAATGAATATATTGGCTTAAGGCTACTTAACCGAGATAGGTGGGATATTTTTTGGTCTACCCATGGAGTCAGAAAAAGTATGTTTAAAAGGATACATTAATACAAAATAAAATATCTGGCCCCCAGCGACTAGTTCTTGTTCTCAGATCTCAAAAGAAAGCTAGCTGGGAAAAAAATTTCGTCGAATGAAGACGATGGCAAAAATCCATGAATTGGGCTTCGAATTGCTTCCTCATCCACCGTATTCTCCAGATCTGGCCCCCAGCGACTATTTCCTGTTCTCAGATCTCAAAAAAATGCTGGCTGGGAAGAAATTTTCGTTGAATGAAAAGGTGATCGCCGAAACTGAGGCCTATTTTGAAGCAAAGGACAAATCGTACTACAAAAATGGTATCAAAAAGTTGGAGGGTCGCTATAATCAGTGTATCAGCCTTGAAGCGAATTATGTTGAATATAAAAAACTAATTCTGCCAAAAAAATGTGTCTTACTATGGTAGGCCGCGGACTTTTCAATTGGCCTGTTAGCTTTGATGAGATGATGGCTGGCAAATAATAATTGCATATTAGCCTAGCGAAAAACCGGTAATGACTTTCCGGTATACTTGGTGTTGTTTTCATTATGTTTTGATAAAAAATTAATACAATTTAAGCAGATGACGGAAATATTGATATCAGTGATACTTACATTTTATTGTTGAACTATCGGTCTTCAACGAATCGTAGTTATCTTTTGGTATAACGTAACTTTCTGCGGCCGATACATTACCCAAAACCATTTTAACGAAATCCTCGAAATTATCGTACTTTAAACTACATACTTCATTAAAAAATAACAGCGTAAAAGAGAGTAACGTGATTTTCCAAATATACATTTTCGTCTAGCCTCTCCCATTCAGTCACGTTTATAACTGATAGTTTACTTGCGTCGCTGTATATATACCATATGAAGTATTAATGAGAATTAGTACTAGAACCTATTAGGTAAATTAAAAATGTTTATCAAACCATATATTAATTAGCTGAAACTGTGTCCAATTAAATAAAATCTTATCGCATAAAATTTAATAAATAGTTATTAAGGAGTCATAAAAAATAAATATTACGAGATATGACAACAATTCTGGGAAAAATCATTCTTTTCAGATATCACGGCAAACTTATGGAAATTTAATTTTTTTACAGGACGCGTATTAACAAACCGTAAAGCTGCACATAACCTACATTTGTGTATTATAACATAGAAAAAATAGAAATTTCATGGTATAGGCGACCTTGGGGAAATGTTTTGTTTAGTTCAATCAACTGTAGCGCTGCGATCGCAAATTGTGATTGGCTAGTTTAAATTCCTGGTGCCGCCACTAACTTGAAATGTGATCGGTCGATCAAATTGTGTGAAATAAGCATTTTCTATGGGCGTCCATTTTTATGTTTGTTGTTTGTAGGTTTATTTTTTGTTTAGATCAAGAAATATTCGTTTTACGTTGTGCATATTTTCTGTTTTACATTAATTATTCTGGAGTAATAATATAAAAATTGATGACAATGCGTCAGTGTAGTAAGAGATGTAGTGTACCGGGGTAAAATTCTACTACGGAAATTAGACATCGTTTCCCAAAGAATGATCTCGCTCCTTTCCAAAAATGGGTTGATCAAGTAAATAGTAGTAAGGTACCTGGATAAACCACAATGCAAATATATCAACGTCATGGAGTCCGTCACGGACATTTTAGTGAAAAATTTAGAATTATCCTTCCTTCACGAACAGGTATTAGGGTACATGAATATCCATCATTGGTTTTATCAGGTACATATAAAATTATCTATCTACTACATGTCTGTTTATATATTGTTTGTTTACAGAAATTCAAAACCTTATGAAGATGTTAGTAGTAATAAAATTCAATTAATCTACCAAGTTGTTTGTATGCTGTCAGTGTGATGCCTCTACATAAAGAAGTCTTACAAGAAGGTAACAATTAATATAACTGGATAATTAGTAGTAATAAATACTACTTTTAATTGTAAAATATCCCTAAAATATTTGCAATACTTTAACTTTTTAGAACAATCAGTGTTCAATCATTTTATAGTAGAGGAATTATATATTTAAATTCGATTGCCTTGTTAAGAAAATATTTGTTATGGTGCCATCAACACATTTAATTGCTACTTTTAGGGGATTTATTACCTTAAAGAAATCTATTTTGTCTAAATTTACAAATAACTACATTTGTTTAACAAATCTTACCCAAGATTGCTTAAAGAATTTTGTTGGATCTATTAGAGGTCATGGAGGTAGAAACAGCATCCTTCCCATACTATGTTCGAGAAATTTTTAAAAGGGCTCATCACTTCAATTTTTTCACATCATTTTCCCGGAGAAAATTGTGAAGAAGATGAACATGTTAGATAATTTATATTCTTTTTTTAACGGGAGTTCTAATACCACTTGAGGTTGTTAAATCACCAGTTGAGTCTATATTTTCAGTTCCAGAGAACTTTTCTCTGATGAAAACGAATCTAATATTGTATTTTAGTCTTATTTCAGGCTATTTAACAAAACTTCTGAAAAAGAGACAACATGCAATATTTGTCTATATTCTATATTAAGTAGTTCCACAGATTAAATACTCTAAAATCTAAATATTTTTAAAAAACACATAAATTTTTAGTGTTTCAACTGTCCAATCCATAATGATTTTCAAGACCAAATTTTAAGTTATTATGAGGTGTGATTGTATTTTTGGTTTAATGAAGTTAATGCAATATCAGCAGGGAAGGATTTAAAGTTTACCTTCAATATATCAAGATAAGTTAGAACTCTAATAGTTCCCATAAAATTGATGGCACTAAACATATATGGGAAGGCCTTATCGAAGAATTATAGATATTTTAATATTGCCTAGAATAGAGTTCATAATTGTTTTTTTTTTGCTTTTTGTTTATATATATTTATATTATTTACACTTATGTATATTTGTATAGGATTTTATTTTAATAAATTAATTTTAAAATTTAAATTTGATTTTTATTTAAATACTATTGGCCAATAAATGTGACGTCACAAAATAATCAGGGGAGATGGCAGACCAATCAAAGCAAAGTATTTTCCTTACAGGTTTCTACATAACTATTTTAAACTAACCGATCAAATTCGCGTTGTCAGCGCCGCCAATGATTGGACTAAGCGAAACTTTGCCCCACTACTTACCATTGCAGTTGCACACCCCTGAAATCAACTTATGCGCATGCGCATTCCGATAATGTACATCTGGTTGTGTTTATAATTTTCTAGTTTTATGCATAGAGACATAGAGATTTAACTTTTGGGGTAAATTGATATGGTTCGGTGAATGGAGGTAAAACGAAATGAAACATTGGTGGTTAAATTATGTGACCGTTATTTATTGGCAATATAAAAAATGTGGAAAATACAAAATAGATGAAACAGATGGCAGCGGTGTTACCTGGAGATGAGGCTTGGGCAGTCGAAGGTGGCACGTCTAAATCAAACGATGGTCGGTTACTGAATGATCGAAATACCCTTCAATAACATCCCAGATAAACGTCTCGGGGTTGCTAGTTATTCATTATCGGGTTCTAGTTGGCGTGTTCAACAACTGGTATTATATTTCTGGGTATTTTGTAGACCGTTATTCCACGATGTAAAATTCGACATGCCTCAAGGTCGCTAAAAACTTTATAGGAAATTTTGGGAAAATGTTTCGCCACGTCCTACATGTATATGTCGCTACATTTAAGATGTTACTTGTTTTACTTGCTATGCTAAGAGCCGCGACGTGATCTGCTTGGTTCATTTCGCTCTATGGTTCAATGTAATTTCGCTCTTATGTTATGTCTTATTTTCAATGTGCCTTACACAGAGAATAATTTGGTTAACTTTTGATAACGTTTATATATCAAATTATTAATTTATTTTAGTACTAGCGACCCGCCCCGGCTTCGCACGGGTGCAATGCTGATACTAAATTAAATACACTACAGAAAAAATATGAAAGTTGTATATAAAAACATAGCGGCCCGCTCCGACTTTGCACGGGCATAAAATATATATGCCTATGTCACTCAATGAAAACATGATTAAAATCGATCCAGTATTTTTGGTTCATTCATTACTGCCCTTGGCCTGCACACATTAAATTTGGAGTAAAACAATTCCTCTTCCCCTATACTTACTATGAAGATTTCCTGCTATCTTTGGAATATCTAAATTCCTACAATTTTTATTACATTACACATTTTTAAACGCAAATTTTAAATTTGTAATATCTCCGAAAATATTTGTTTAATTTACATGCTGTAAGGAACCATATTGATCTATATTAATTGCACACTGTATTTAAGGTACTTAATTCGATAAGGATTAATGCCGTATTGCTTAAAATAGCTTCGTAAATAAGCCATTTTCTCACGTAAAAGTAAACAATAAAAATGGTTAATGTGGGTTATCCCTAAAAGATAAACATATACCATCGCGGACTTTTTTGTAGACCTTTTTATGGTGTACAATACTGTAGTACATTAATTTGATCTAACTCGTAGGGTTAGGCAGCGTTTTTGCTAATTGCTAAATAAGCCTAAAAAAATAGGTTAATTTACGACATCACGTTAGAAACCTCTAAAATTAGCAATGTTGCCTTAGTATATTATGCATCTATTATACATATAAACCTTCCTCTTCAATCACTCTATCTATTGAAAAAAACCGCATCAAAATCCGTTGCGTAGTTTTAAAGATTTAAGCGCACATAGGGATATAGGGACAGAAAAGGCGACTTTGTTTTATACTATGTAGTGATATACAAGTCGGTAGTTGAAATGCATTCTCATTCTAGCAAGTGTAAATATTAATGAAGTGTGCCCGGATCCACAGATAAAAGTTGTTAAAAAAGTACCCGGCGATATTTAAGAAATGAGCAGAAAACATTAAAAATCCTAAACTTGTTGGGTTAAACATGAAACAGATTTATGATGGTTATAGACATTTATGTGATACATTTAAACATTCCTTTAAGTACTAATAAACAATTTAGTGATGGTGAAAATAATACCACAAGCCCAGAATATGTACAAACGGAAGTGAATCAAAATCAAAATGATATAGAAGGTAAATTGATGGAGTCAGTCACATTTCTGTTCATAATTGTTACCATTAATTTCTAAACTGTCTTAGTATATTTGTAGTGCCTATTTCCATCGTTCCAGGCCCACAACCATGGTGTTCAAAGCAAGTGTCGTCGACATTTGAAAAAACTCTAGAAGGTAAAGGTAAAGTTTGTATTAACTTCAGTCCAGATGTTCCTATAAGAGCAAACAAAGTTTTAAGTTGTACCGCAGTGTATATCTCTCGTAATTTAGTAAAACTTTTGAAAAAAGAAATTAATTGTGATTTTTGTTTACATACAATTATGAATAAATCAGTAGACCCACAAATTGAGACTGATTCTATAGAGGCAAAACAATATCTCGTGCCCCAGACTCCAACAAAATTGTTTTATTATACTGTCAGTAGATCTTTGAGCTATATCTTTTATTTTATTCAACGATTTTGCCACGTCGATAATATAACAAAATTTTTGTCAAATGTTTAAAAAAATAAAACAAATTTAAAACCCTTCAATTGTACATTCCACAATGATCTTTTGAATAAAATATTAAAAATACTACCAAGGTGTGCTATATACTTTTGAGGAAAACAGGTGAAGAGAATATTAACAGGGAAAGACTCTCAGTTTGCTTTCAATATAAGAAAACAAAAAGACAGAACTGTGATAGATCCTATGAAATTGATGGCACTAAACAAATATGAAAAAGGAAAAAGACGGAAGAGATCATTTTAATTTTTTTAAATTATATTTATATTTATTGTTATAGATTATATTTATATTTATATTTAAAGAATTTTATTTAATAAATTTAGTTCAGAAAAAAATTGCTTTGTATTTAAATTTCACTGCCGCATGCCAAACGTTACTAATGAGCCAATCAAATGTCTTCACAGTAAAATATTTTTTACAGGTATACTATATACAGGTGCCTATAATGAAGATTTAAATTGACCTATCAAATTGCTTGAATGGCCCATTATGGCACGCTCTGGATGATTGGCAAAGCAAAACTTTGCGTCAGAGACCTCTATTGAGTTGCATCTCTATTACTCTATGATTTTATGGTTATGTTTTCAGGTACTTGTCATATGCGGTTCGGAAATTTTGATGAAATTCAGAAAAAAAAGAGCAAACTACTAGTTTATTTTTATAGCTAATTAAAAAATGAACAAGTTATAACCAAGCTGAGACGAAAAATTGAGTTTGTGAATGTATGTTTGCAATATATGTTACTATATTATATATTACTGGTACAAAGTCCATTTGAAAACGTAACTAAAATTATAATATATTCTTTTACAAGGTAATTTCGAAGCACATATAATGAAAGTGAATATACAATGTAATTTGTTATCTAATACTGTTTGGTATGTTAAATTTGTATAAATTCCAAGTGGTTATTAAAAAATATTATGTGTAGCATGCACATTTAATAAAAATATGTAAGGAATAGGTACTCGTACTGTTCCAAACATTATCATACCTATTTGTAGTAACAGATCAATTCAAAAGTTCCCGGCCTGATAGATAGAAGGCGCTACTAGAATTAAATCGATATGTTTTTAGTTAGCCCTAACCCTCAAAAGATACGTGTATAAATTAAACAGCTGTAAGATCATTAGTTTGTGAATTATAGCATTTTGAGTGAAGCAACTTTTGTTATTGTGAAAAAAAATGAATAAAAAGGAATTTCGTGTGTCGATAAATTATTGGCTCTTGAAGGGAAAAAAATACAATCGACGGTCATCCGACTCGACTGCACACGATGAACCAAAGCGTAGGAAAACGCAGCAGTCGGCTGGCAAGGTTATGGCGTCTGTATTTTGCGATGCGCATGAAATAATTTACATTGACTACCTTGAAAAAGGAAGGATCATCAACAGCGACTATTACATAGCGTTATTGGACCGTTTGAAGGACGAAATCACCAAGAACGGCCGCAATTTAAGGAGAAGAAAGTGCTGCTTCACCAAAACAATGCACCTTATCACAAGTTAGTGAAAACGATGGCAAAAATCCACGAATTGCTTCCTCATCCACCGTATTCTTCAGATCTGGCCCCCAGCGACCATTTCCTGTTCTCAGATCTCAAAATAATGCTCGCTGGGAAGAAATTTTCGTCGAATGAAGAGGTGATCTCCGAAACTGAGGCCTATTTTGAACAAAGGACAAATCGTACTACAAAATAGTATCGAAAAGCGGGGGTAGCTATAATCAGTATATCACCCTTGAAGGGAATTATATTGAATACAAAAAGAATTGCCAAAAATATTTGTTTTATTATGGTAGGCCGGGGACTTTTCAATTGACCTGTTACGTATGCATGTAGTATAGAATCCAGGCATACCAAGTATGTTTAGAGCAAATACGTGGTGTAAAAAGGTCAAATATGACGAAAATATATGAACAGTATGTGAATATATATAATTGAGAAAAATCGACGCTGTTGAGATTAAGATCAAATCTGTTTTGTTTTTTAAATTTCATTAATGGTTTCAACACATCAGATGGATTTTATTTACATTATTATAAGTTATTTAATGAAGGAGAAAGTTAAATTATAAAGGTTGATAAATATAATAAGCATCTATTGCTGCAAATTGGATTTTATCTTAACTTCTTTGAATTTTTCAGTTCCTTTAATTATCCTAAAATATTGATAATTTTAATTACATTGTGATGAGTTGCTTTTCAAATATAAACAATATCCAAATCAACCAATATAATAAACCATAATCAATCATAACAATATAACAAATATGTATAAATTCACCCTGACATAATACTGGTACGTAAATAATAAAAACGTCAAACATAACCAAACTAAAATAAAGTTATTTATATTATTTATATACCCCTGCGCTCAGTTGAGCTGATCATGATTGACTAGTTAGTCAATCGTATACTATATATTGTTCATTCCCTGTAGTCTAAACATATATAGTCTGTTCAAAGTTATTTTGTACATACATCATTTAAATTAGTGACATCAACACGTCGCAATGTTGTCGCATCAACTCTGAGTTTTAATTCAGTTTGGCTTTGACATACAACAAAATTCTAATCTAAATAAAATAATTGAACAAATACCTCAAATATAATTAATTTTAACATTATAGTACATCTAAGAACTACAGTTAATTATACAGCAATAATAGTTTATAGGTTAGAGTTATAACCTCTTATCGCTATTGCTTTCAAGAAATTTGCATACTTTTAACAATCGAATGACTTTGACAGGCTCATTCGTTTACGTGTTAGAATTAATCAAACAGCATTGTGTCTCTTTTTAACTAGAATAAAGTGAGAAGGAAAATATTGCCTGATTATAAAACGAATTTACAAATTGCGGCAGGCGATACAATAAATATCTTGATGACGTATGTACAATAGAATAGTCTATAGTCTTCAAAGTTATTAGATCCATACGTCATTTAAATTTATGACATCAAAACGTCGCAATGTTCCCGCATCAACTCTGAGTTTTAGTTCAGTTTGGCTTTGACATACAACGAAATTCTAATCTAAATAAATCTAAATAAATTGTTATCAAATATAATTTATTTTAACATTATAGTACATCTAAAAACTACAGTTAATTATACAGCCACAACAGCTTATAGGTTAGAGTTATAACCTCTTAACATTATTGCTTTCAAGAATTTTGCATACGTCCAACAACCGGACGACTTTGACAGGCTCATTTGTTTACGTGTTCGAAATAGCCAGATAACATTGTGTCTCCTTTTACTAGAATAAAATGAGGAGGAAAATATTGTCCGATTCTAAAACGAATTTACAAATTGCGACACGCGATATATTAAACATCTTGATGACGTACGTACAAAAAAACTTTACATAGACTTATAATCAGCTAACGGAAGAAATAAATGAGATTATGGTTAGCGAGGTTGACAGAAAAAATAGAGCGGCGGAAATGGTTAAAGGGAAGAGGTTGTTTAAAATGAATATGACATTTTAAGTTGTTTTAAGTTAAGTAATATTCTGTATTATAAAATTTGAATTCGAGAACAAAATGGGCATACAGCAGATATTTTAAGAAACAAGATCGTAAAAATATGTGATATGATTTCGACAGGGTATTAAATTATTAAAAAGTAGTACTAAACGTAATAACCATTTAAATAAATTAAACCAAAGTAATCGCAATTTTGTATTTTTTTATAGATATTTACTCTCATAACAACATTATATTCAGTTCTTCCTGTTTTTGAATTATCCCATAATCTACATTGTCATCAGGCATAAAAATGTAGGTTAGGCTAAGAGTAAACATCAAGTTAATATCAAACTTATTGAAAAATTCTGGAAGTCTATACATTTTAGAGTGTAGAATATAAATTCTTTTATTTTAATGATAATAAAAATGACTTTATGACAAATTATATTATAATTGTAAATTTAGCTTTGTAATTATTGTAACACTTTTGCGATCAGCAAGAACATATTAATATAAACGCAAACTTAACCTAAGAATATCAATTTAAATATACAATATGTTTACATAACCATATTGTTACAAAAAAAACTGTAAAAAGTATAATTTTGAGACTTAAATCTATTTATCAAATAAAAAGAAAACATATTTTTAAGAACACGATAAATCTAAACAATATCACATGACTGTTACGATCACGTGATAGTTGACAGGAAATATCAATTTCAAACTAATTTTAACCGAATACGCATGCTCACTTGGAACCAATCATAATTTACATATTTTGACTTTTACTCTCTTAACATTTATTTTAAACCCGAAGAGGATTTTTCCTTATCATTTTATCCATGTTGAAAAGAGATAACCGAAATTCGATGTGGGTAGACTATGATACTATAGATACTAGTAGACTATGTTGTCAAATATCCGCAAATTAGTGCACCATTAGTCATAATATTTACAGGTTATAAACCGGCAAATGTTGTAACCAAAATTCTAAGCTGATTGGCAACCTTGCGAGGTGCTGACGTCATAAATTCGGATAGTGAGTATTAATTGTTTGAACGGGCTATATGTCAAATTTTCATGTCGTCTCAAGCCGTACTGAAAGCATTTAGTGGATACTATAGCAAAGATAACTAACGCTGATTAAAATAAATGAAGGTATTAGTGATGATAATTAAAAAAATTTTAAAATGGCTATCCTAAGCCAAAGGACCAAAACACATTTTCAGGGTCAGAGAAAGACGTGAAGACGTCATTCTTGGTTAACATGGATTTGTAACGGTTGTAACGGTACTTAAACTGGACTATCTTGACATTTCTAGATTAGAATATCCCCATAAAACAAACACGGAGAATAATAATAATTAAACTATAAGAAAAAATGTACCCAAGACAAGGTTCCGTTCCGCACAAGTTCTTCGATTAACTAACAATGTTTATCGCTACACAATCAACGAAGAATTGTATGGTGACCTCAAAATCAAATGGATCTACGAGGTTATCGTAGTCGTAGAACATGAAAGGTTATAAAATCACACTAAATCGGAACCAATACAACTACAGGACAACGCGCAGGAAATCAGATTGAGGCGTACCATATCACACGAACTTGTTTATGAAATGAACCAAGTACAAAACTGAAACTAATAATAAATCAATACATTATTAAAATATAATAAAATATGTTATGTTGAACAGCTGTAATTATGAGTATTTTGTAATAAGAAAACAAAAACTAACGTTACATTTTGGCATAGTACAGATAATCAACAAAAATTAATTTTTTGGCAAGTTTTTCATAATATTTAACTCCACCTTTCAATTGGAACTAGCCATGGATTATCAGGCCGTTGGGAACTCGGGCCCCGGGGGCGTCACTCCCCGTACCTGGGTAACCCAGATCCCGTGAGGGATATGTTGACACCAAAGTTTTTCACATCAAAGTGGGTTTATATATATATATTACACCAGACATATTTTCATGAAATAACTTTAATATTTTACAACAAAAACAATATATAACCTAACTTATATTAGCTCAAATAATTACTACATTATTTTTTCAATATAATATTTATATTGTTGTGATTCGAAAATGTTTTTTCAAAAAATAGTATTAGGTTTATTATAATTTGTTGGTATTACGTTTTTGTCAAACAGTAGTGTCTAATTTTGGAGAATCAGAGCTAGCATTCGGTAGTTTCCGCCTGATTTTGAAACAATTGCATTTACAAACAATTGAGAAATAGAATCCAGCAAACTACAGTGGCCATTTTCGCTTAGACCCTGGTACTGATAAGAGCTTCGTTTTGTAAGGTTAAGAATGTTCTTTATAGTTTATTTGTTCTTGTACTGTTCATATTTGATTATAAATAGTAGGCAGTATTGGACAAACCGTCGATTTGTGAATATTCTCAAAAAGTTATTATAACACTTTTAATCTGAACAGACATATGTGGACATTCCATCCAGATATCAATCATATCAGATACATTATATTTTAGGCATAGCTGACCCTGCAATAGCAAAAGTACAGATAAATATGACTCGATGTCCGTTATGTTGAGTTTGCAACAACTGGCAACGTTGCAAATTTAATAAATCCGTGTGCACATGCCACACTTCTCCAGAATTAGACTCTTGTGTATTATTTATTTCTTCATCGTCTTCTATTCGAGTTTTGAGCTCAATGAGCATCATTTTTTAACGTGCAGATTAGACACATCTATTGTATTAGAAGCATATGGTAATGCTGACGTAAGTTGTCGGGAATAGTTCTAGAAGTTTAAGTAAGGTTCATTTGGGGTCGATGGCCAAAAACGTGATGCTTCCGTTGAGATAAACAATAATGACAAATCGCAATAGCTTGAAATTGATACTTTTAAATCATATACTGCACACAAAACGTTGTCATAAAAGTTTAAATGGGGTAAAGTGATTTTGGAACATGCGAATATTTGGCAAATTATTACATAATCAACGATTCTTTGTTTCATTTGAAGAAATCTGCTACCGAAGTTCATCAAACCCTTTTGGAGAGATACGGTGATCTTGCCCCGTCATATTCCAAAGGTCAGTTTTGGTTTCAATAAACTAAAATTGGTGATTTAGATGTGAATGGTAAAGAATAGCCTAGAATATCAAAAAAGTTTCAAGACAATGAATTGGAAGACGTATTGGCCAAAAACCCAGTTCAAATTTTGTAACGAATTTTCAGACAGCTTTTCAACAATTTACATGCGATGAGCAAAGTCCAAAAGGAGGGAAAATGGCTGACACATGAAAAGACTGAAAACGTCATCTCGAATAGTCTCAACATCACGGTTTCATTGCTCCCAGGCAAAAAGAAAAGTTTTCTCTGGCATATTGTGATTGGCGATGAAAAGTGGATCTGCTACGATAGTCCTGTAGCGTCCTTGAGGCATGTCGAATTTTACGTAGTGGAATAACGGTCTACAAAATACCCAGAATATAATCCTAGATGTTGAACACGGGCGGGGTGCCAGCAGCGCCACCTAGAACCCGATAACGAATAGCTGGCGACCCCGAGACGTTTTTTCCCGTCTAGGATGTTATTGAAGGGTATTTCCATTCATTCAGTAATCGACCATCGTTTGGTTTAGACGTGCCACCATCGACTGCCCAAGCCTCGTCTCCAGGTAACACCACTGCCATCCCTTTTATCTTACTTTGTATTTTCTTCATTTTTTATATTGCCAATAAATAACGGTCACGTAATGTAAACACCACTGTCTATTTTGTTTTACCTCCATTCACCGAACAATATAACTTACCCCAAAGTACCAATCGCAAGAAGACATGGATTAGTCCAGCAGTGCTATCCCCATCGACACCAAAGCGAAATATTCATGACTATAAAGTATTGTGGTGCATATCGTGGGATTAGCAAGGTACTGTACTATGAATATTCGTTAAACTGTAGACCCTGTGTGTTCGGGTAACATCGGGAATTATCGCAGGGCGATCGTTATTCGTTGAGAGCATATTTCAAATAATAAAAGCCATAAAAATCGGTTTTAAAAATAGAAGTCTAAAAGTAAGTATCCTTTGATTTTTTGATTGATTTTGTTTAAATTATTTTGAATAAATTTATTAAAATAAATATAGCATTTATAGAGAGAATTTAGTGTGTTAATTCTGCAGGAAATCATTCCTAAAAATACAGTACGTCAGCCATCAGCTAGAGGTAATCAATTCATTAATGGAGTTTGTGCGTCAAGAATAACATCAATTGCATTGACTGGATTATAACTATATATTAGTTATTATATGTTTTGGTAATAACATCTATTTTAGGTAAAATATCCGTTGAATATACTGAGACACATTTGGGGCATAAATATAAAATTTGTTACAAAAAAGTGACAAAAGCCGAAGAGAATACACTTAGATAACTGTTGATAGATTTTTTCAGAATGCTAGAGTGGTAGAGAATAATACTCTAAGGATAAATATGCTGATAAGAGTTGACAAATCGTTTCGTAAAAACACATAATATTGTTAACGACCCCCTAATGATCTAACGGCTATTATTGTAAAGATAGAAAAATGGAACAAAGAGCCTTCCTATTTAAAATAAAATAGGTAATGAGTTCATTTTTTGTACAGTGATGTCTTGACTAATAATTTAATTACTTTTATAGATTAGATACAACTAAAAGGATTCGTAGACAGTCATTCTAACAAGCAAATTGAAAATAACTTCGGAGTGTTAGTGATTATGTGTTATAATTTATTTAATGTCATTATCAAGGTCGTTCAAGGTCAGAATCTGAAGAAGAAAAAAACAGAAGTAATAGAATTAGAAGTAAAAGTAAAAATTTAAAGTAAAAGAATACCACGAACTACTAATAGTGAATGAAACTGTTATTGCAGATATCTACCAATGTGAATTGAACAAACTGAACGACATTTTGTTTAAAAAAAGACTAGTAAGTATCGACTCACAGAGGTAAAGTCATCTTCTTGCATAACGCTCGTCCACCTGTAACAGTAGTTGTGAAGAATACACTGTTGCAGCTCTGTCTCACCAAACGTATTCACAAAACATAGATAGAGACTTCAGATTATTATTTGTTCAGATCGATGCAGCGTGGCAAAAAATAAGAAATGATTGTAGAAAATGATGAAAAATATTTAGATTAACATATATTATACCAATTTTTAAAGTGTAAAAATGATCAGAATACATGCAAGCACCCAATATAATGAATTTGGATGTGAGGAATAAGGATGGAGGTGAAGGAGTCACAATAATACACAATCGACTTCATTACCTTTAATTTATTTTAAATATTATACCATACAGACGATAAAATAATATGTGCAGGACAAAAAAGGAGAATTTCTGCAAATTCACAGTTACGAATTCCTGTAAATTTCAGCTATAACCCAACCATAACATCTAGCCGGCTTGGATAGACCGAACCTTCGATCGTTTGGCGCACAGAAGCCGTCTTCTGGACAAGACCGGAACCGCATCGCTACATGTCATGGTTGGCACTAGATTATCGAGAAATTCAAACTATACAAACGAAACGTATATTTATATATAACAAAAAAAATTAGAGAATAATAATCTAAATATCATATTTATATATAGATGTATGTAAAAACGGGAAACTAAAACGGAGATATAACACGTTCCTTGATAACCGATACTGTATGCTGGTGAGCTGAAATGATTATGGATCTTTGTATCATATAGACTGTCTAGTATTAGCACAACTTTTTCGGGTAATATTGCGTTACTATAATCGTCCAGTCAAACGTTGTAGTTGAACAGTCGGTTTTTGGCAGGCCTCTTACTATAAAATCACTTGTTTCGAGTATAATAATGTTATTTTAGGTTCTGCTCGTTATTGTCGGTATATTAATTATTGACGGACAAGTTTTTTTTTGGAAATATTGGAGCTTAAAATGCGACCTGCCCAAAAAAAAACTGTTGATTTTTTATTCTCCACCGTTTGACTGGTCTATAAGAGGCTATTCGTTTTTTTTTTTGGTTAGGTAAATGCTATATAATGTTTATATTTCAACTAACATCGAACTATATAATTATATTATCTTCATTTAAGTAGTATACATTAAAATAAAGCTTTACCTGATTTTTGGTGATTATAATCCGTATCTCTAGATATCTAAAAAATGCCAAACGCACACCCATCACTTTTGCTTAGGTATATTTTTTATATTTATATATATATATATATAATATATATAATGAAATAAGTTCAATATATATTTTTTACAAGGAGATATGAAAAAGAACTTGCCGCACAGGGGTACACCGTGTCTCGAAAAGAACGTCGAACCGAAAAAAGTCTAAATCGCGTAAACATCTCCGAATATTCAATTTTCTCATTTTAGTTTTTTTTTGTATAAAATATGACATAAGTGGTCAATTTTTTTTTGGAAGGCACTTACTACACACTTGTTTTTTGAACACATTAAGCCTAGTAGAATAAGGAGAACCGAAAGGATAAATGAACGAGGGCCCGTCCGTCCCCCTCGACGTCACGGGAACACCGCGACGCCGGCGGTGACGGGGGGACCCGTGACTCACCGATCAAAACCGGAACGAAAAGTTTCCACGACCGAAAACCGAAACGCGTTTCGCCAACACAGACGAGAATTGTAAAGGCCCCATTTTTGTTTTTTTGAAAATCAAACCGAACGCCTGGCATACCCTGGATCGGCAGGAAGGCATTTTAAATTTCATTTAAATCGTTTTCAATATAATAATATTTTTCTCTTCTTCCCTCGTCTACATTTACAATGATTTATATAAATTTTGTACATTATTTTCAATAACACTATATTCTAAACAAATCACAAAAATATGCTTCTCAATTTTCTTTTTCTCTTATGCTGGCTAGCGATGACTATACAAAAAAGGTTATTATGATAGCTACAGACCTAATATCTTCAGTATACCGTTAGAATTTGAATTACAGCCGAATAGACAAATGTGAAACCGAAAAATCCTCGAAAAGAACTTGATTGATTCGCTTATCTAAAAATGTATACTCTCTCGTTTCTCTTTCTTTCTCTCTCGCTCTCGTTTAAGGGCTCGATACGTTTCCGTACCCTCAAGCAACACGACACTCTCCGATATCGACCCTTACCAGGACCGCCTGTTTCCAATTGTTACATGGATAATAATTATCATTATTAATAAAAGGACGATTCAACAATCGCCCACATCTCCAACACTACATACAAGTCTTTAAACTGTTAATATCAAGAGCACTAGCACACACTCTTTTGTACATACACGACATCTAACTAATTTTTTAAAAGTTCACTACATTATATTATAGTACATTTGGCAATACATAAACGGGGAGACGCAAACCACTGAAACCAAAAAAGTGTCCGCGCATTCACCAAAACACCATCATCATCATCATCATTCGGTTTCGGTTCCAGTGGCACAGCAGTTTTACCAATGTTCGAACGCCCACCAGGTACTAGCCCCTTTAGTTTAAAAACCTTATCTTAGTTCTACAGAAGATTTTGATTATAATTATTATGTACAAGTGGGGCATCGACTCTGATGGACATTCTCCAGTGAAATATACAGGGAAACGAACCCTCCACCCTCTCCCTGGTGGCGTCATCTTTATCTGCATCATTCCCCTGTAAATTTCCGCCAAATTATATCAGCTATATTTATATTTATATTATTAAAAAAAACTGAAACAATTCTAGATTCTATGGGGGTACAATTCGAGTTGAAACAAAAAAAAACAATACATCTATAGTCTCTGACGCTTACAAATAATTTACAACACAATAAATAATGTAAAAACGGAGACCAGCTAACAGTGTTTAGTTTTAAATACTGAAAAAAATCACTGACCTCTATATATATCATCTAAAAGAAAATTAAACTATAATGTATACATACATATAAAAAAAATATAAGAATAAAAATTATTATGATAATAAATTATTTAATTGCACTGACTAACAGTGGTTGTCTTATACAGCAAAATAAGAAGCTACAGATCAGGGCAAAGGTGTTCCGGCAATCGGGAAATTCATCCTTGAAGATCAAGTTAACTGCGGTTTGTATTGTGTGTCGTCTAACTCTGACTCTCGCTGGTAAATTAACGTAAAGTTACGCGGCGACTCTGGAAGATCAGTGGGTGATGCTGGAGCACCTTTCTCTGTCACGTCACAAAAATTACACGATAAAAAGTGATAGTTCTCACGAGACCGCATAGTCGTCCTCGGGATTCGACTTCATGGATTGTCGCAGTCTGCCGTTTGGGGAATGTTGTCTGGCCGACGGTGGTGGTGGGGTACCGTCACGCCGTCTACTGGCCGAACGGGGGGGAAACCGGCACCCCTGATGCCTGTCTCGAGACTAATCTATGTTGGTGTTCGTCGGGAATTGGAGGTTCGGGTCGGGTATACGTCGAGCGGACTGGGTCGTCGGACTGCAGGAAGCTGGTTCCTAGCCGAGCAAGTTTCATTCGCCGCGACACTCCGTTAACGGTTCCATCTTGATGGTGGCCATCGTGTCCTTGGGCCGGGGCGTGGACGAGTGGATGGGCTTTACCAGGTCGTCGATGTCCTCTTGGAATAGATTTTCCGGTCGGGGCGAGGTGAACGATCGGGCTGGTTTGTACGTCATGCCGGATACGCCGATGCCCACGTCCATGTTATTACCTAAAACAAATTGTTCATCAGTGAGAAGCAAGGCATTCTTGATTGGTTGATGATGGGTGAAACAATTGCCAGTTTAGAGCACGGAAAAACTATTTATTTATGACTTGGATACACTGTTAGAAATAAGTTGGTGTCTAGATTGTGATCTACTATGACTATTGTGATAAAAAAATAGTAAGACTCATTAAAGTATTATGTGTTTGCGTGTATTCTGAGTATTTTTTCACTGTAAAGAGGAAATTATTGAAAACAATAGGTACAAACTATATTAATAACAATGTTTTCCATCATTTTCTGCTTGTTGTATAGAAAGAACGTATTGGTTTGGCAGCTATCAATTCATCATTTTCAATTCGTGTTCCAGCCAGTCTAGCTGCATCGATCTGAATAATTAAAAATCAGATAGCGCTGTGTCTGGCGAGTACGGTGGATATGAGAGAACGTGTGGTTCGAGCTGTAACAATGTATTCTTCACAACTTTTTCAACATGTGGTCAAGTGTTGTTATGTAGGAGGTTGACATTGAGATCGTTATTACAATTTATCCAAGTAGCATTGGTAAACATCTATAGTAACAGTTCCCCTGGACTAATCCATGGGTTTGTCGTACTAGATTTACTACTGTACTTTTCATTGACAGTCGCAACATGTTAGAGAGTTTTTTCAATGGAATTTATTGGCGCTACTGTTGATCACTTTTTGTAAATTCATATTTAGTGCATAGCGTACCGTTTTGGGCCATTTTTTAGCATCGCTGTCTGAATCTTATTCATTACATGGAAAATACTTCTTAGAGATTAAGAGTGTATCATATGAAGTATTCAGATTTGACTCGAAGAAATAGTTTCGTAGTTAAATATCGCCTAGTTCACTTCATTGTATATAATTAGTGTCACTGAATAAAAATGTTAAATACTATGAGTCTAATTGAACTCCAAGTGTGAGTAAAAGGGTCCTAATGGCAGTTCCATTGAAGAACTATCGAACAGGTTTAATATACATGGAAGTCTCCAAAAGTATTTGATGGGCTTCGATAGCAGATTCATTCAAATCAAAGAACCAATCAAAAAACTAATAAATGTGTGGGAAAGTAATTTTGAACGTCCCATGATAAACGTCTGTACTCATTCATTAGTTCAATAACAAAAAACTGTCATTTTATGAAAGCCACCGTCAATTATGAAGTGTAAATTGTAAAAGTTCGCATTGATTAAGATGACGTCTGCATCTTAGGCTTGTAAAAAAAATGTCAATATACCTATAAAATCGATAAAAATATGTTTTTCCTAAGATTGAAATAGTATTGAAAACGATACTTCCTCAACAAAGAGATATATTTTCCAGACCAAGGATTTCTTTGGTCGTCAGGGTAATACATTTATAATATATATTTTTTGAGTAACGATATAAGGATATATCGATATTTTTTACCCCTTCCGACATCCCTGTGGTATCCGTCATTAAACACTGACGTAATTCGCTCTGATTGATGCTCAATTTTCCCGTTATATTCTATCAAATAAATTATCAATCTGGACATAAATATGAAAATAAACATATTTTTGTAAATCTAATAATCCGATTTCATTACATAAATATAATAATTTTGTGATTGTTAGTTATGAACAATTTTGAAATATGTAAAATTTTTACTGAAACTTAAATTAGCCTCTGCTGTTGATATTTATGCATGACCAAGTGGTTCCCATAATTTTTTTTTCGCTTTGATGGGTGTCGTCATTTTGCGACTATACAGTAGTATGGTATTGATCTAAAGGGGACGGGGACAGACATAAAGAGTAAATAAGAAGTAATAAATTAATAAACAAATAAAATTTTAGAGCCTATACTCAGTTCTAATCTGGGTGAGCCGTGGACAGTGGTTCAATATGTGGTAGACTAAAATAAGGACACGATGACAAAAAACTGTCATTTTATGAAAGCCATCGTAAATTATGAAGTGTAAATTGTAAAAGTTCGCATTGATTAAGATGACGTCTGCATCTTAGGCTTGTAAAAAAAATGTCAATATACCTATAAAATCGATAAAAATATGTTTTCCCTAAGATTGAAACAGTATTGAAAACGATACTTTCTCAACAAAGAGATATATTTTCCAGACCAAGGATTTCTTTGGTCGTCAGGGTAAAACATTTATAATATATATTTTTTGAGTAACGATATAAGGATATATCGATATTTTTTACCCCTTCCGACATCCCTGTGGTATCCGTCATTAAACACTGACGTAATTCGCTCTGATTGATGCTCAATTTTCCCGTTATATTCTATCAAATAAATTATCAATCTGGGCATAAATATGAAAATAAACATATTTTTGTAAATCTAATAATCCGATTTCATTACACAAATATAATAATTTTGTGATTGTTAGTTATGAACAATTTTGAAATATGCAAAATTTTTACTGAAACTTAAATTAGCCTCTGCTGTCCATGTTTATGCATGACCAGGTGGTTCCCATAATTTTTTTATTCGCTTTGACGGGTGTCGTCATTTCGCGACTATACAATAGTATGGTATTGATCTAAAGGGGACGGGGACAGACATAAAGAGTAAATATAAAGTAATAAATTAATAAAAAAATCAAATTTTAGAGCCTATACTCAGTTCTAATCTGGGTGAGCCGTGGACAGTGGTTCAATATGTGGTAGACTAAAATAAGGACACGATGACAAGACTCACAGTAGGCAGGCGGGCTCGAAGGCATCACGTGACCGTGCGAGAAATGACAGTGGCCCAATCTCAGTTGATTCAAAGCTACGGCATGGTGACGAAGGGAATGAACCGAAGACAGAAGAAAAAAAATCAGCTTTAACCTCAAAGAGCCTGTTGTGGTTGGCCTCCTGGGCCCAACGACGTTGTACCTCGTTATTTGTGAAATAAGAAACGAATGGAATAAGGTCGGTATGGACACAAACATCCGTGATAGGGAGGGGAGATGAGGCTGCAGATTTAGCCGCACTATCCGCGCACTCCTTTCTCGGTATACCAACGTAAGAAGGGATCGACTGATCCCATTCAGATAGAGGGTATGGATAATTCACAGTGAGTCGGTGACCAGGGGATGGTTGAACTTCTGTCCCAGGAAACAATCGAGAGTATTTCGGGAGTCGGTTAGGATTAGCCATTCTTAAAAGGATTGTGTTGAGATGTAGGATAAAACTTTAAATATCGCGAAGAGTTCAGCGCTCAATACTTGAAGGAGCTAAATGTCCGGTTGTCCACCACAAATGTACTGCCAAGCCCTCTGCAAGATTTGGAGCCATCGGTATATATGTGCTTGTGGCCAGGGTAAGAGTGGAGAAGTTTACAAAACTTGGACCGAATAAGGTAAGGACAATGTTCTATTGTATAAAATTGACATAAAGATATGTTTATGAAGGGGGTAGTGAAGGTCCAAGAGGGAAAATTGGGGTAGTAGACAAGGAGGGGGTTCAACAAGCCAATTCCAGCCCTGGACGTTACCATAATTTGTTTTTCTTAGGATTATCGTAATGTTGTAATGTAACTTTTCATCATCAGCTTCCCATAATTTTTTCATTCGCTTTGACGGTTGTCGTCATTTCGCGACTATACAATAGTATGGTATTGATCTAAAGGGGACGGGGACAGACATAAAGAGTAAATATAAAGTAATAAATTAATAAACAAATAAAATGTTAGAACCTATACTCAGTTCTAATCTGGGTGAGCCGTGGACAGTCGTTCAAGAGAGTGGATAAGTTTACAAAACTTGGACCGAATAAAGTAAGGACAATGTTCTATTGTATAAAATTGACATAAAGATATGTTTATGAAGGGGGTAGTGAAGGCGCAAGAGGGAAAATTGGGGTAGTAGACAAGGAGGGGATTCAACAAGCCAATTCCAGCCCTGGACGTTACCATAATTTGTTTTTCTTAGGATTATCGTAATGTAATGTAACTTTTCATCATCAGTAATAATACGATGCTGAAAACCTTTCCGATGTTGCCGCTGAAGCCACGTTTCTCACAACTTTCAATGTTATTTGGCATCGATCCACACATCATAAAACATCCAAGCTTTTTGGATCATCATTTTGTAAATGATATCTTGGGTGAATGATATTTTTGGCTGTCCAGGATGCTCCTTGTCGTCTTCTGTTTCAAAATCACCACTTTTGAAACGTCGAAATCAGCATTCACATGTTGAAATTGATAGAGCATGGTTGTCATAAGCTTTACACATCATTGGATGGCAGATTCTTCTTCAAATTGCAGTGAAATTTCCCGCAAAGACGATTTACTCCGTATAAATTTAGACATTTTCAATGCACTGAAAACATGTTTTGATCGACGAAATAACACATACTGAAAAATGAAGTATCTCAGTGAAGCTCATAATTAAAGCAAAGTCTGTATTTCAGCTTTGATAACGACGGCAGGGTACAAATCAAGTTGCAATTTCAGTTACAAAAAAAATTGATTAACATGATTGTGAACTAGGGTATCAAATTGCAGAAGCCAGTAATGGTACTAAAGGTGAAAATATGCCCCTGTATGAACGTACCTATATTCATATTAATGGCTGGTTCCATACTACTGGAGACTGTGAGACCCAGTGGTGATGATATGGGACTATCCAAGGCCGATTCTGCTGGACTGATACGCAAGTCTTGTATACTGCCGGCTGGGCTGCTCATGCTTCGCATGGATGCGATGTGACTCATGCTCATCGGCGGAGCTCCGTTGCTGGGTATCGGAACGTTGCCGCAGTGTCCTGCCAGTGCCAGAGAATTGACGAGACTGGCGACGGGGTTGGTATCGTGGCCTGAACTCTGGTTGTGAGCCGCCGCGACCTGGAAATATCCAGATTTCTACATTATTCATTGAAGTAGCTTGCACTTGCGGAGTAAGAGCTAACTTACCATGCTGCACATCTGCTGTCTTAGGCCTTGGGCTACAGCGGCAACCGCGGCGGCCGCAGCTGCACCTGGGGAGACGTTGGGATCCGCGCCGTTACTACAGGAATTGTTTGGATAGCTCTGAATCGTTACTCCATCCTGCTAAGATAAGAGGTTTTGTTAGTTTAGAAGTTAATTAAGAGTAACAAGAGTATACGTACGTGTAATCGCGGATAGGCCATGTGCGGATCGTCTTTTATCTGGTGAGAATCTCTGAATACAACAGCTCTGATCACCCCTCGTATATGTTCGTCTGGCCATACGCCCAACAGTATTCTCTGGGGTCGTCCTCTACCCTTTGGCCTCAAATCTGTAATAAGAACCAACGTGTTATTATTTTTAATTCATATACATTTACAGCAGGGTAAACAAGAACAATGTAATATAAATTGGCGAATGGGAAATGTAATTTACCAAAATTTTTATAAAAAAATTCAGATTCATAATAAAAATTACGATTATCGGAATAACATCACGTGCATACTTTCTCAAATATACACACACACAGTTTGTCAGGTTCTTTTTAGTGGTTAATCTTCGGAGAGTTATAAAATAATCCAGATATTCTTCTTCGATGGGTACGTATAAAACATTTTCCAAAAAATGTATCCCAAAGCTACTGAAATATTAATGGAAAGTTATAATAGAGTATCGAAAGAGGAACAAATCTTACATGACTGGAAAATAGAACTTAATGTTTCGATTTATAAAAAATGGAGATACAGAGAAAAGACTGTCATAATTATAAAGAGATTACTCTTTTATACTAATACATATACTAACATAATAACAGTCATGAATATATACGAGAAAAATATAGAAAACCGTCTAAAATCAGTGGTAGATAAGACGCTAACAGAATTTTGGAATGGACTACAAGAGGAAAAATTATAGAGGACCATATACTTAGTATAAGACAAATACTGGAAAAAGTGCAATGCCAAAAACAAACTGGTATGTCTAGCTTTTATTGATTTGGAAAAGGTATTTGACAGAGTAAGAAGAGAAACACTATGGGTTATATTAACACAAAGAGGTGTAAATAATAAAATTGTTCAAGAAATATACAGGATAAATATTAAGTCATCATTGCAACTAATACCTCAAAAATGATGAAACAATGAGAACTAAATATCTACAGAAAAGTTTAAAGAGATGGTATATGATATAAGGAGAAAATAGAAAAACAATTAATAAAAACAAAACGAAAGTTATAGTGATGGTAGTGTCAGAAATAATAAATATCCAAATTTAGGGTGTAAAAATAAAAAAAGTAACTGAAAGTAATGGAAGCGAAGACTGGAAATGATTGCAAGAATAGGAAAAATCGTGAATTTGTTGTACCATTATTACGCGTACCGCAAATTCCTAAATAAATATAAAAAAAACTAATAGAATTTATAAAGTAATTTGCAGTTATGAGACATGGGCATCGTCAAAGAGAAATAAAAGTAAGATATAAGCATAAATAAGATACCTCAGAACACTCTGGGATGTAATAAAGCTGGATAGGATGAGAAGTAAAGAAATAAGAAAATACCTGAATATTGAATCAGTAAAAAAGTTTATAGAAAAGCGACGCAAAAGATGTAAAGAGAATATGGGAAGCAAGAACGGAGAGAGGAGAAAAATCAGATCAGATGAACAATCAGATATGCGAACCTATGATGAATGCATCACAGAACTTCCTCAGAAGACTTCTGACTAACTGGCTGAAGCAAGAACACTGAGGAGAGACGAAAAAAGTGAAAGGAATACATGGTTTCAGTCGTACTTTTAGTTACTATTTTCGGTTCTACGTCCATTCGACTGATTTTTAACGTTCTGGCTCTGTAGTCCTAGTCGCGATCTTGACAAAAATGTACCCAATTTATGCTTACATAGATTTATATGTAATATATGTAGTTTTATGATTTTTTTGGTAGTTTGCTTGTAAATAACAATATATTATATATTAATATAACTCCATTGGAACGATATTTTTCAAGATGTATTATAAAAAAGATGAAAATTGTGAATGATAAATAGAAACTTTACTAGGATACTTTTGACTGTTTTTATGGCAATAATAGGTAATATTTTGATAACTCTCTCGATTTTTGTTAAAAAATATTTCCGTTCAGTAATAAATAAAGCATATATATTCATTCAGATCATTTTTAATTATGTCATGGATTAGTATTTTTTTCTATGATTATGTATATGTTTAATTTTTATATAGTATTTACGGTTATTGTACATTTTTAGTTTTTAGGTATAAATATTATTTAGTACTTATAGTATTCAGTAACTATTTTTTTCCTTTTCTTTTTTAAAGTTAGTTCGTGAAGGAATTTATACATCTCCGTCTCGTTTATAGTGCCGTTGGAAAATATAACCACATATAAAATAAACTGCCCCAAGCAATTATCTCCCTCCTTTCTTTTCTCACAATTTATACAGGAAAGGATTCCTATATCTTCATCTGACATCGCGAATTGAAGAAAACAGTGGAACCGTGCAATTACTATTTTCAGTAGCTAGTTTTTTGACTATTGACTGTTTTGCGGTTATCGACTGTTTCAACTGTTTTGCGACTATCGACTGTTTCGACTATTTTCAGTCGATCGTTCCCGACGCTAAAAATAATACACTTACATCACTAAGCGGTACAAGAGGTGGTTTGATAATCACTGAATTTGAATCAAAATTTGATGATTAAATAAAACACTACGTGAAAAAATGTCGTGCATACACCAAATATAGACAATTCTGCAATTACTGTTAATGCTCTATCAACTTATTTTCTTTTTCATTATGTGTCATTTTGTTGAAGTCAAAACTACTGGTATTTTTTCTTAGGAGATCTTGAATTACAAGTTAGGAAACACCTTAACACTTCTATCTTCCATAATAGAAATAATAGAAAAGTAAAGTTGATAGTTACTGTTCTAGAAAATGCATGATATTTCAATGTTTTAGAAGTGTTGCTTGAAGCTTAAACTCAAATAGGTCTTCAATTGAATTAAATGCTTACATCAAACTTTGAAAGAGAAAGTTACTGTGATATGGACACATGGAAAGTCTTAACCCAATAGGTTCTTAGAATTATTACTTATATCAATTGATACCACCCAAGTTCTTTTGAATATCGACCTTTTTATTAAAGAATACTTCGAAATTAGCTCACGGTCTTTATAAAAGAAAGAAAAAAATATATGTAATGATTTAAAATTGGCTGGATTTTGTTTTATTTAATACAAGTTCCGTTTCTTAAGAATCTAAGAACTTAGCTCATATTAAATCCATAGGACAAAGTTTCTCATTCAAGAGGTGATGACTTTCATCATAAACCACGACTACAAGAAGTCGCTGCATCTTTCTCTCGAAGTAAACAGTTTTAACTAAAGAAAAGTTGTTTTTCTTCTACTGCATTTGAAATATTTATATATATATATATATATATATATATATATATATATATACGTCGTATCGTAGCTACATCAATACAAGTTAATTTAAGTATATAAACATCAAACAATTGGAAAGAAGCTGATTGATTTTGAAAATCGAGAAAAATAATTGAAAATGTTCTTATAATTTACAATATTATTACGACAAACCGTAGAACACTGCGTAGTATGATGAACTCTAACAAAAAGTCCAGAGAAATAAGCATATTAACGGACCTGTAGGTGTCGAACTATTTTAAATAGAACCCTGCAAACACTATTTGATTCAATTTTTCATTTAGAAACCACTGAAGGTGGTTTCAGAGGAAGCCGTTCAAATATTTTAATAGATTAGATCATTAAAGAAAAAAAATTTTTGAAGCTTAAACTTACCAGATCCACCATCAGCGGATGGTCCCAACATGTTGTGAACCCTGTTGGCGTAAAGCACAAACGTAGGATATGGTATGTCGTATTTCCTAGCCGCCTGCGATAAAGACAGACCCTCCTTCAGGACAGAGAAGATGGCCTCCGCCATGGTTTCTGGCCTCCAGGATTTCAATGGTCCTCTCTCCCGAAATCGTAGGTTGTGCACCAGACTCTGATTGGTGTTCCAACATTTTTGCCACATGGACTGTAACTGATACTGGTAGCTGTCTGCTAGAAAAAAGCCAACAAAAAAACGACATTAGTTCTGTGTTCCTCCATATCTCGCACCTCCCTTGCTTCCATTTTCGTTCACCGAGAGTCCGTACATAGATCAAAACCAGATCAAAAGTGGAAACAAGAGACCGGTCAGATTCGGTCACTAAATAACTCGTTTTACATCCTCCGAAATGATCTAGTGACTCGAACCGACACATATTTATTATACGTGGAACAAATTAAAACAAATTATTCGTTTGCTATGCGTACATTTCGAGATCTTATCGGGCCTAACAATAGAACTGTTGGGCGTCACAAGACAGAAGGTGTTATATAAAATAAACGTTTATTATTTTTCATTTTTAATTAAAATGGAGATCGGTGGAAACGATATCACGCGCGAAAATTAATGGTATTTATGAACCAGAAAATATTATAAATGGTCGTAGGTGGTGGTGGCGTACAAGTTTCGTAATTCTCCGTTTGTTACTCATTATCAAGCAGCAAGAATAAAAATGTTGGATCCCACAGCTACCTTAATAATTTATGAACTTTCTGTATTAAGAGGAACTTACTCGTAACCGGTCAATTGAAAAGTCATCGGTCTGACACATAGATGGCGCTACTAGAAATAAATCCATATGTTTTTTAGTGAGCCCTAACGCTCAAAAGATGCGTGTATAAATTTGACAGCTACCGGTTCATTAGTTTGTGAATTATAGCATTTTTTGAAGCAACTCTTGTTATTGTGAAAAATTGAAAAAGGAATTTCGCGTGTTGATACAATATTGCTTTTTGAAGGGAAAACTTGGCTTGATGCCGTGTTTCCGGACATTGCCCCAGGAAAATCAACCATCGAGGAATGGTATCACGAATATTTGGCTATGAGAAAGCTCTGTGCACAGTGGGTGCCGCGCGAGCTCACTTTTGACCAAAAACAGCGACTAGTTGATGATTCAAAGCAGTATTTCAAGATGATCAAGCGTAATAAACCCGACTTTTTGCGTCGATATGTCACAATGGATGAAACATGGCTCATTTCATCGTTTCACTCCGAAGTCCAATCGACAGTCATTCGAGTGGGCTGCACACGATGAACCCGCTACAAAGCGTGGGAAAACGCAACAATCAGCTGGCAAGGTTATGGCGTCTGTATTTTAGGATACGCATGGAATAATTTTTATTGACTACCTTGAAAAAGGAAGGACGCGACTATTGCATAGCGTTATTGGACCGTTTGAAGAAAGAAATCGCCGAAAAACGGCCGCATTTGAAGAAAAAGAAAACCAAGAAAATGCACCGTGCCACAAGTCAATGAAAACGATGGCAAAAATCCATGAATTAGGCTTCGAATTGCTTCTTCATTCACCATATTCTCCAGATCTGGCCCCCAATCACTATTTCCTGTTCTCAGATCTCAAAAGAATGCTCGCTGGGAGGAAATTTTCGAAATCGAAGAGGTGATCGCCGAAACTGAGGCCCATTTTGAAGCAAATGACAAACCGTACTACAAAAATGGTACCGAAAAGTTGGAGAGTCGCTATAATCTTGAAGGGAATTATGTTGAATAAAAAAAAATTGCCAAAAAATGTGTTTTACTATGGTAGGCCGGGGATTTTTCAAGTGACCTGTTATATGAAAAAAGTATTTTGGAGAAATATCTGATGATATTTGACATTTATAGATTTTTATAGGATATAAAATGCTAACAGTCTTGAATATTTTTATAAAAATAGTAAAAATATAGGAGATAGTTTGTAGATTGGATAACAGATCACACAGAAACTTCTAACTCTTTTAAACGTAACTTACTGGTCCTAAACTTCAAACAACATATGAGACAAACTTTTATTGGTTTCAAGACAATGAATCGTGTCAGAAGTCAATGGACACGATGGTAATACTGAACGAATTGCCCTTAGTTGCGTTGCCATATCCTGTGTAGTCCCCGGGGCTATTGACAGTTTGTAGGAACAAGTACGGTACTAGGACTGAATATACAGGAGATGAACCAAATAATTGGCCAATTGCTTCAATGATGTTTGGAGATGGAAATCTAATTATACTCCTCACTCTATGCTTTGAACTCTCCATAATGGTTCAATTATGTTCAGGTCTGACGACTGTGCTGGCCAGGGAAGATGTTTGATGATGTTCCAAATCAAGACTGAACTTCTTTGGCTGTGTCTGTGAGCTTTGGCATTATCATCTTCGACTATAATAGTGAATATAATATACATAAAATATAACCTACAAGACTTGGCCTGAAAACTGAGCAATACATATGTGCCGTACTATTTACACGGAAGAAATGTTGCCAATATTCAATAAGATATATTATTTTGTATATCCTATCTATATTACTCTTGAGCGAAAGCATATTGATGTTGACTCCAATTTGGAATAACTGAAGAAAAAATATAGTGTTTGTTTTCCGCCGTAGGTAACAAAATAGTTAATAATGACCTGATAGCTACTAAACAATGACCACAAGGCAGAAGGTAAATAATCATGGAAGATGAGCTTGGTGAGACCAACTAGACAATGCTGAAACACAGTTTTTCATGAAACATTTTCAAAACTTTTGAAGATCAAAACCAAAATTATAGAAAGTAGGAATTCTTCCACTATTGTGGATGAATCCATAAAAAATATAAGTTGAAAAGTAAAAATAATTGGATCATTTATGAAGACAGCAATACGAGACTTACATACGAGGGTGGTATGTCAAGTACATGTTGCAGGGCCCAAGAGAAACCTTTTCAACTTTCCTTAATATTAAAACACAAACTAAATTCGAATACATTTAATCGATTTGGTCTAAAATACTCAACCACGTCAAGTTTCTATGAGTCTATGAACAGTTGTAGACTATTCCAATGGCTAATTTGCAAAGAAACAGTTGCGATAACTCAACCAACTATGTTAATATGTCCATTGGGATGGTAGTCGATGATTTTTTTTCCTTTCCTTAGTTTAGAACATTGATAAAATAGTAGACGGCAGAGATCAAATAACAATTTTCCAAAACGGAACAAAACCATTGAAAATTAAGACAAAACCAACGTACTTATCATATAACCCTCGTATTAGTAGTTCACTTATAGCTACAACAAGCTGTGATTACGACACTGAAGCTCAAACTTAACATTTTTTCAGGTTTAGTTTTCGAAGGTTTATAACAAATCCAAACAATCAGTACTTTTTCACCGCTCCACTTATATGGTATAATTAATTAAACAAATTGACTCTATATATATACGCCATAGCAAACGATATAATACTGTAATATAACATAATAAAACTAAAAATAAAATAAAGTTCATATTACCATAATGATGAAAATTAAATAAAATAACCTGAAAAAATATTGAAGTAAACATTAGATATAGTGCAGGATGTGGTGTGTGTCTCTGTAAATAGGAATATTTGAACATTGTTTTCCAGTTTTTACCATCTAGGTTCCTGCTGGTGTCGCTGGATTGGCTCTAGATTTTCTCTACACTCAAAATTATCGATATTGGGCGTCCACATAAAACGATATGTCATATATACGGCGATAAACTCTGTATCATACTGCAAATATATTTACTACCAAACATTAGAAATGATCCTAAAACTTGTAAGAACGACCGTCTCTTATTTCGGGTACCTTTGGTAGAATGAAAATAGAAATATAATATTTTCTTCATAATTAAGTCTAATATAAAAAGAAATTAAAATAGATTTTTACGAATTCTAGTCCAAATTTAAAATAATAGTAGTTTAGTTATTAAAAGAAAAAGTAATTCACATTTTTCACATTTTTGGTGCAGTAAATCTCGAACAATTCAATTTATTGGTAGGAAAGTACGTATTTTGGAAGAGAATTATTATTTTTAAGGTCTGCTTTTTATATTCTTCTACAATTAGAATATATGTCTGACTCACTGTATGGAGGCGTTACGATTTTATCTGATAACAACTCGCAAGGCGTCGGGTATTTTATCAACTAACATTTTAATAATGCTTACGTATATTTTTATTTCTTAAATTGGACAGGCCATTTCAGTCAGAAGATATTTCCAGTATGATCTGTATCGTGACACTTTTTATAGGTAATGTCGATATGTAACCTTATAATTGGAATAAGATTACTGAATTCTGCTTGACTCAGTCAGTGTGGTTATGCCAAAACCAACCTGGAACACTTGCTGAGCTCTTCTACTATGCGGTTTTGATTTAAACCTCCCAATATTCGGGAAGAATGACATATAAATAGAATATTTTTCTGTTTCGGTCACTCTCACAACATTGCTGTATAATATATGCAACTTGTAATACAAAATACAAGATAATACTGGTCTTCACTTCACAGTAGTCATAAGATGCACTGAAAACGTTATATCACCATAATATATGGACTTTTAGAAAGAGAAATTCTGCAATATCTAGTTACAATAATCATATGTGTATAATGTACAGCCACAGTCACAAACGATGAAATGTTTTGAGAATAAGTTTTTAAAGAAAGAAACTGATGCAAATCAAATAGAGTCCTATTATTTAAAATTGCGGCATAAAACATGAAAGACGTATCACACCAACGAGGAACCAATGTGACTACTAGACAATGGTCGAGAAATCGGAAGAAGACGGAATATAATTTTGGAAAACTATATTCCATCCGTTAATAAATAGTAAAATAAAAACCCTGGAAGGTGTATCATGAACATGTATCAGGCTCTAGATGTGGTTTTGATGACAAATTATCGGTAATTCTTAACGTCTTCAAATAGCATTAAATTGTGATGTATTGTAACAAGAAGACGTTAAAATACCATGGATTCTATTTTGAAAATCGGTACCACATAATTACCACAAGAAAATAAAACAGTCTTCTAATTTAGGCAAACATGAAATTGACTTATTTACTTATCTAATAGTTAATTGCAATGAAAGGTGGTTGAGGTGTAAAAAATGGATGAGAAAGCTACTGAACTAATAATGGAAATTTACAACAGAGTATGGGAAAGAGGGGCGAATACTACGTGATTGGATTTATTATTTCAATACATAAGGGAGATAAAAGAAACTGTAATAATTACTCAGTTGGGCACAGCCATAAAAATATATGAACACATTATAGAAAATCGTCTAAAATCAGAATCATAAGGCGGTTTCCAAAAAGGGGAAAAATAGGAAAATAGAGATTATGGATTATACTAGAACAAGGTAATGTAATACGTAGTGTAAGTAATAAAGTTGCAAGAATAATTCAAGTAATTGTTATGGGATAAATATCAATGCCGTCACTGAATACAAAAACCTTCAAATCCCAAGCAGGATTGAGTTAAGGAAGAAGTTTAAGCATAACCCTCTTTATAATATTAATGGATGAAATGAAATACATGTCAAATATACACAGGTGGAGTATGATTCTAAGATAATACAAATAATAATGAATAAAAGCAAAATGAAGGTCTGGTGATGGGAGAGTCAAAGTAAGAAATACTCATATTGAAGAAGATGGAAATGAGTAGCAGAATTTGTACTTTATTATAAACAGCAACTGTCTTTAATGAAGAGAAATATCAAGCAACTCAAATATCAAAATGAAAATGCACAAAGAAATTTACAGGCCAACACTAACGCATTTTCAAAGAATGGTTAAAGTAAGAATAGTAGAAATAAACTACCTCAGAAGAGTTAGGGATGTAACAAAGATTGGTATGAGAAGTAGGTGTGGGCATGTTGGAAAGATCAAAGAATTGACAGGAAACAGCGTAGAGCATTAAGCTAAATGGCAGCCTTAACACAGGGGCAGCAAGATAGCGCTATGGTGGGCCGAACAGGTTCACAAAGGAGGCATATGTACATGACAATCTCAGGACGACATTGAAAGAGCTAAGTGAAATTTCTATTAATATAAACATACAATGGACAAGGGGCCTGTCCACATCACAAATGATAAGGGCAGACAGATTGGTAAAGGAGGCAAAAAAGGCGATAGTAGACATGGATAAATAACCAGGGATGGATAAGTAAGGGACAGATCAAACGCGAGAAAAAAGAGAAACAATCGACAGTTGGCAGCTGGCATGAAACAACTCAAGCGATGACAGAACTCTCCATGACTTCCGCGAGAGGGTGGGATGTAAGAGAATAAGCTTAAGCAGAAAGGCGGCGCAACTAACAACAGGACACGGAAATATGGCTGCATACATCAGCATATTTATATTAAGGGAGAATGACGGTATGTGCGAATATGGTGATGGTGTGGAGGACACCAAGCACATAATGGTCGAATGAACCCTGAACCAAAGAACAAGGGCCAGAAACCTGTACGGCAGGGCGGTGGGGTCTTACCAATTTAGAGATGCACAAGGGAATAATAACAGTTCAGATCCTGAACCTGATCGAGAACTAGGCGGAGGTAGTAATTAGGAAGGCCGACACTGAGGCAGATAGATCAGACACGGGAAGTGTCGGTAGAGGCATAAACAATGAACGCGATCAAGTAGAGTTTGGGTATCTGGACCATACTTGATAATTAATGTTGACATATATACACAAACAAATTGTAATAACCAATTGTCAATGGCCATTATCCGGTAATTAAGGATGGTAAAAAGAAATAAAATAAAAAACTGACAGTATCCCGACAGAATTTAGATAGCTGGGCCAAGTCTAAAGCGTGAAAGCACGTTAGGAGCATTGAAAAAATGGCCCAAACAAAAAAACAGAAGTAAAGAAAAACACTTTGCATCAGTGGAAGAGTACATTGAAATGAGGCAACTCAGCTAATGATGATGTAAGTAGGAGTGTAAGTAGGATACAAGAGAAAATAGGAAACAAGGATGGAGAGGAGAAAAATCACAGGGTAACCTAAATCACACCTACACCGCCTTGTAAAACAAAAGGTGTTTCGTCAATCAATATCGCGCATTTCTACCTGATGGAACCTCAAAAATATTCCCTTGGATATACCGAGGTATCGACATGGATAGGCCGAAGTATCAGCCCCAAACACTTATCATCGAAAACAATTGAAAAACAAAATTATATATAGGTCACGTAGAGTTCGAGCCACAGAATATCCACAACGAAAATTAATAATAGACGTCCATTAGATGAATTTATTTTTTTATTATTTCTCTAATCGACCAGCTGACTCACCAGTTTCTTTATAATAATTGAGTCAAATTAAATAAAAAGGCCTTAATTAAAATTAATAGTCGTTTTATTGAATAACGTTTCCTCTAAAGTGGACTGACTGACTGGGAATGAAATATATTTACGCGGGTTTATTTTTTTCTTTATGGGGAACGAGGTCACGGGGGACGCGAGGGGGGGGAGGTGTCGTGCGAAGGGGCACGACTATTTATGAACAGAACATCATTTTTTATACGTTTTCATCTGTAAATTTATGAGTTCAAAAAAAAGCACAACAGAAAAATCTACAACATTTATATTTCATTTCGTTCCTAATACATATTGCAATTTTTCACTGAATGATATTCTAATACATCTCTTCTGGTCGAAATTATGATACAAATAGGTCAGGTTTTGACGAGTATGAATTTATTTAACAATAGAAATATTATTGCTATTTATATATAGTAAAGAAAAAATCTAGGTACACTTGGTTCTATAAAAAATTTCGAACAATTATAGCTCCACAGTGAAAATATTTCTATTCACTATCAGCAGAGTCATAATTAGATAAAATTGCATACCTTTTAAATGTTTAAAAATGGCTTTGATTCAATTAACTAAGGCGGTCAATCTCAATAATAATAAATGTAGTATGCCACTAAATAAACCAATTAAACTTTTGGTCGATCGATTTTGGCAAATGTGTTGTCTTTACAACTTGTGAAATAGAATCTATTTGAAGCTGAAGCAGGTCTCAAAACCGTTTCTAAAACACATGCCTGACATGATATATGTAGCTGAGCATATACCATTGTTGTTGGGCATAGAAAAAATTGACGAAGCATCCAGATATATCAATTCTAGCTAAATTAGATCATTTATCTGTCGCTAGTAAACAAAAACTAGAACAATCCATATTAATTAGTATTTTCTTCATTACATGTGGAATAAACAAATTTTCTCAATATGAAGAAAAGGCTACAGTTAGTTAGTAGGAGGTAACATTAATTCAACTGAATCTACAGATGAATAAAGGCTAAAAGATAAGACCTTTTGTTGAACGAAATTTTCTTCATGTTATTATCTATTTTTTGGATTTTATAAATTCTAAGTGGTGTATAAGAAACTATATGAATTGTCCCGTGAACATTTCAGTTTTCTTTTTAGCATTTAACTATTATTGTACTCGTGAAGAATATGTATATTTTTCGGTAAAAGGAAAGATTCTTTCATCTAAGCATCGGAGAGAGAAAAAAATTACGAGTAAATATGAGCCAAGAGTCATATCTTACATTTTGATGTACTACAGCATTTAACTATCACTGTACTCGTGAAGGATATGTATATTTTTCTGTAAAAGGAAAGACTCTTTTGTCTTAAGCATTGAGGAGAAAGAAAATATTTACGAGTAGATATGAGCCAAGAGTCATATCTTACATTTTGATGTACTACAGCATTTAACTATCACTGTACTCGTAAAGGATATGTATATTTTTCTGTAAAAAGAAAGATTATTTTGTCTTAAGCATTGAGGAGAAAGAAAATATTTACGAGTAGATATGAGTCAAGAGTCATATCTTACATTTTGATGTACTACAGCATTTAACTATCACTGTACTCGTAAAGGATATGTATATTTTTCTGTAAAAAGAAAGATTATTTTGTCTTAAGCATTGAGGAGAAAGAAAATATTTACGAGTAGATATGAGTCAAGAGTCATATCTTACATTTTGATGTACTACAGCATTTAACTATCACTGTACTCGTAAAGGATATGTATATTTTTCTGTAAAAGGAAAGACTCTTTTGTCTTAAGCATTGAGGAGAAAGAAAATATTTACGAGTAGATATGAGTCAAGAGTCATATCTTACATTTTGATGTACTACAGCATTTAACTATCACTGTACACGTGAAGGATATGTATATTTTTCTGTAAAAAGAAAGATTATTTTGTCTTAAGCATTGAGGAGAAAGAAAATATTTACGAGTAGATATGAGCCAAGAGTCATATCTTATATTTTGATGTACTACAGCATTTAACTATCACTGTACTCGTAAAGGATATGTATATTTTTCTGTAAAAGGAAAGACTCTTTTGTCTTAAGCATTGAGGAGAAAGAAAATATTTACGAGTAGATATGAGTCAAGAGTCATATCTTACATTTTGATGTACTACAGCATTTAACTATCACTGTACACGTGAAGGATATGTATATTTTTCTGTAAAAAGAAAGATTATTTTGTCTTAAGCATTGAGGAGAAAGAAAATATTTACGAGTAGATATGAGTCAAGAGTCATATCTTACATTTTGATGTACTACAGCATTTAACTATCACTGTACTCGTAAAGGATATATATATTTTTCTGTAAAAAGAAAGATTCTTTTGTCTTAAGCATTGAGGAGAAAGAAAATATTTACGAGTAGATATGATTCAAGAGTCATATCTTACATTTTGATGTACTACAGCATTTAACTACCACTGTACTCGTAAAGGATATGTATATTTTTCTGTAAAAAGAAAGATTATTTTGTCTTAAGCATTGAGGAGAAAGAAAATATTTACGAGTAGATATGAGTCAAGAGTCATATCTTACATTTTGATGTACTACAGCATTTAACTATCACTGTACTCGTAAAGGATATGTATATTTTTCTGTAAAAAGAAAGATTCTTTTGTCTTAAGCATTGAGGAGAAAGAAAATATTTACGAGTAGATATGAGTCAAGAGTCATATCTTACATTTTGATGTACTACAGCATTTAACTATCACTGTACTCGTAAAGGATATGTATATTTTTCTGTAAAAAGAAAGATTATTTTGTCTTAAGCATTGAGGAGAAAGAAAATATTTACGAGTAGATATGAGCCAAGAGTCATATTTTATATTTTGATGTACTACAGCATTTAACTATCACTGTACTCGTAAAGGACATGTATATTTTTCTGTAAAAAGAAAGATTCTTTTGTCTTAAGCATTGAGGAGAAAGAAAATATTTACGAGTAGATATGAGCCAAGAGTCATATCTTATATTTTGATGTACTACAGCATTTAACTATCACTGTACTCGTAAAGGATATGTATATTTTTCTGTAAAAGGAAAGATTATTTTGTCTTAAGCATTGAGGAGAAAGAAAATATTTACGAGTAGATATGAGTCAAGAGTCATATCTTATATTTTGATGTACTACAGCATTTAACTATCACTGTACTCGTAAAGGATATGTATATTTTTCTGTAAAAAGAAAGATTCTTGTCTTAAGCATTGAGGAGAAAGAAAATATTTACGAGTAGATATGAGTCAAGAGTCATATCTTACATTTTGATGTACTACAGCATTTAACTATCACTGTACTCGTAAAGGATATGTATATTTTTCTGTAAAAAGAAAGATTCTTTTGTCTTAAGCATTGAGGAGAAAGAAAATATTTACGAGTAGATATGAGCCAAGAGTCATATCTTATATTTTGATGTACTACAGCATTTAACTATCACTGTACTCGTAAAGGATATGTATATTTTTCTGTAAAAGGAAAGATTATTTTGTCTTAAGCATTGAGGAGAAAGAAAATATTTACGAGTAGATATGAGCCAAGACTCATATCTTACATTTTGATGTACTACAGCATTTAACTATCACTGTACACGTGAAGGATATGTATATTTTTCTGTAAAAGGAAAGACTCTTTTGTCTTAAGCATTGAGGAGAAAGAAAATATTTACGAGTAGATATGAATCAAGAGTCATATCTTACATTTTGATGTACTACAGCATTTAACTATCACTGTACTCGTAAAGGATATGTATATTTTTCTGTAAAAGGAAAGATTATTTTGTCTTAAGCATTGAGGAGAAAGAAAATATTTACGAGTAGATATGAGCCAAGAGTCATATCTTATATTTTGATGTACTACAGCATTTAACTATCACTGTACTCGTGAAGGATATGTATATTTTTCTGTAAAAGGAGAGATTATTTTCTCTCAGCACTGTCACAAAGAAACGATCTACGAGTAAATATGAGCCAAGAGCCATCTCTAACATTTTGACCTACTAAAGCATTTATCATATCTTTCGATTTATGAAAATTAATTAATGATAAGTTATGAATATAAAATTGAACGTTTCCCAGAGCGTACCCAGAGTTTCTCTACTAACCGTTGAACGAAAACAATATTCCATATTATTTTCATTATAGTATTATTACAGATAATATCATACGCATCAAAAACGAGACCAGTTGCCTGGGTAGATGGCCAGGCATTCGAACGCCCTTATAAAATAATCATAATATATATCAAAAAAAGCATTAACAATAATAGAGAACTATAACGTAACGTTTTTTTTTTCTTCAGTAAAATATATCATTTTATACAACATAAATTAGTGGAATGATTCAAATCGAAAGTAGAACAGGCAAAATCGTGGAAAACTTAATGGAATCCGAACACTACCGAAACATAATTTACAAAATTATACCGTCCATATTTATATTACAACAAAAATCAAATTTAACAATAACCTACATACAGGCATAACAATACAGTAATATATATTGTGTAAATATCGCGTTGAGAGTTTATTTATTGGCATCAGCAAGAAAACAAATCAACGTCAATAATAACTCGTTACGTCTTGAATGGAGTTAACGATGGAGACCCCATGTAGAGAAAATAATAAGCATCCAGGTTATTCCCAATGTATTTACAAATATCTGTATATAAAATAAAAGTTCAACCAACAAAATTATTGCTTTAGTTTGTAAGATAAAATTAACCTCTATTAGAAATTTTATGAAAAAAAAACGTGGATAAAAGCATATTTAACTATGAAATTTAGTTATTAAGCCAACAGACATGCATTTTTAGCATCTTGTTATATATATACAAATATGGGATTAAATATGCTTTTATTGATTAATACAATATCATTTTGTATAATTAGGGATGATTCGACTCAAATAAAAACAAGTATCGATACTTTTTTTTATAAAACTTATAATTTTTTTATAGGGTATCTATATTTAAAGGTCTATCCATTTATCTAATTTATGAAGACTAATAAGGCCACCTAGTTACAGTGGTGATGATTTTATTTATTAACAAAAAGGGTCGTAATAGCCAATGGAGCTAAAACTGTTACTGTTGTAGAAGAACTTAATAATAAATTATACATTCTTACAGTCAAGATCGCCAGAATATAGGTTCAGAACAGTGTCGTTAAGGTTAATACATTCAAGATATCTCCAACAGCAAAATATTTTTTTAGAGTCCTTTTAGTTTTTTAAAATTTACTTTAAATATTACCAAGTTACCTACATAAGGAAAGTTCATTATTTCTACATTCCCCCAAATTTTAAAATATTTCAAAACAGAGATATGAATCTATTTCTAGAATAACATTACGATAACTGATTAATTTCCGAGAAAGAAGTTTAACATTCTGAGGCATGTACCTTCTTAACAACATTAGTAAATCGAAATCGAAGGTATCGAACCATCCCTGCTTATATGGGCCATTCTAAGTTAAGAGTTATTTTCAATGTTCACGATGAAAAATCACATATCTTCGATTTTTTTCCTAATAACGTTATTATCCCTCAATACTTATCATGTTCTTTATGATCGTATCATAATAAGAAAGAAAAAGGAATTGTTAAGACTGTGAACCAAATGACTCCTGACTTGTCCAACACATAGCAACAGTGATGCAAAGTTAGTATATGTTTCAAATCACGTGGGCTTTCTGGCTTTAACCTGTTGCAACACATATGAAGAAATATGTCTTGATTTGTGCTAGATTATAGAAACGCAAGGTAATCTTGAAAAATGTTTGAGTCAAAAATTCAAATATAAGTCTTCGTAAACAAAGAAATCCTTACTGAGAAAGATGAAATTATATGCGTTGACTTTAGGGAAAATTATCAGACAAAATATGCCGAAGAAATGTAACCCTTTCATTTCGGGGGGCAAATAAGTATGCACACAGCGGTGGTCTATAACAAAGAAGTCGGAGAAGGAATAAAAACCACATGTCTTCTTATATACAGATACCAGATACGGCAGATAAAAAATTGTGTCGTTTTTCTTAACAAGCGAGTAACTCTTAACCTAGAATAACTGATATAATAAAAAATCTGATGATAAACAGTATATAAACATAATATAAAATATTTTCACTTTTATTAAAGGCACTATGTTTTAGGATGTTGTTCTAGATAATATCGATTATTGAGTTGATCGTTACCCATCATTGCTTCATAATGATATTGCTTTTCGTTAAAATAACATTGCTTGTTTGCTTACGACTAATATTGGGTACTGTTGAGGCCCAGCGAGCCGTTGCTGCCGGTCCCGCTGTCGTAATACAGCGAGACTATGCTGTGTTTTTTACAGAAAGCCCACCACCATCTAAACCCGGACAAGCCGGTGAAAACGAACTCGGGATCCCTCATCCTTCGCAGTTTCTCCACGTAGATGAGCACCTCGCGGAGCGATTTCTTCGTCCTACGGTTATAGGGCGAGACCGACACGTCGCAGCAGAACTCCAGCACCGCCGCCTCTTCGTTCCCTGTCAGTCCCGCCTCCTCCAACACCGCCATGCGTTTCGATTTACCTAGAATGTTGTCGTAGAGGGTACCTTTTGGTATGCCGTATTTGGCCGAGGCCTGGGTAAAGCGCATTTTCTGGGTGACGACCGCGTCGATGGCCTCCTTCAACTGGTCCTGAGTCCATGTGGGCGTTTTTAGTTTAAGCAATGTGGGGTATTCTGGCGAGTCGCAAAAAGAAGACGTTAGGAAATGGTGACTAATCGGACATACTCTACTAATTTTTGTTTCTAATATGTATTAATTACTAAGGAGATTGTTCCAACCGTTTAGAATGCTTTAAAGTTGCACAAATAATTATGCTCAACACCTGAAAAACAAGTCGAATCTTACAGTCTATTTCGCTACTACCTGCAATATCAAAGCTATATGAGAAACAAAAATTTAAACGTGTTAAACATTTTGTAATAATACCAGAATAATCGATCAAGTACACAGAGTAACTGCGTCTATTGAAAAAGCGTCTGAGGAAAATAAATACTGCATTACAATATTCCTGGATGCCTCACAAGCTTTTGATCGGGTTTGGCATTTGGGATTAATCTGTAAGATGAGCAAATTCTTACCGCGTAACTATTGTCAATTGCCGGAGTCATATTTTTTCGGAAGAAGAGTATCGCACGAAATGCCGTTCTCAATATTTAAAATTATTTCGGCTGGAGTTTCACAAGGTAGCGTCTTAGGACCTCTCCTATATCTGCTCTACACTGTTGATATTCGAGCAACCAAAGAAACACTACTTGGAGCCTTTGCTGATGGTACAATTATTATGGCAAACGACATATTTCTGCCTAGGGCAGTAGAAAAAATACAATTGGGAGTCAACAAAATCTACAAATGGACGAAAGATTGGAAAATTCAATTTAATAATTCCAAATCTGTCCACGTTAATTTTGCATTGGGGCGAAATAATAAAAACTAAATTATATCACTCAATGGATCTCAAGCAGAATCAGCTAAATACCTTGGAATCCATCTGGGCGGTAGATTAAATTGGAAACATCATGTTAGACAAAAAGCAAAACACATTAGAACCATAATAAAACAACTATACTGGTTAGTCGGAAGATACTCTCAACTTGATATAAAATCAAAGAGGTTGATTTATAAGATGACCATAAAGCCAATTTGGACCTATAGGGTGTAAATATGGAGTTGTACTAAAAATTCAAATCAAATAGTCATCCAACGCGTCAAAGCAAGGTTCTTCGATTGATTACCAATCCCTATCGCTACGTAACCAATGAAGAACTGCACAATGACCTGGAAATCAAATGGATTTGCGAAGTTATCCAATATTTCGCCTTGAAACACGAAAGAAGATTTCTAAATCATACTAACGCGGAAGCAATACAACTGCTGGACGGCGCGCAGAATGTCAGGAGATTGAAGCGAACCAAACCATACGGACTTACTTAAAGTGTATACTTTTAGTGTAAACTATAGCTGTAAGTTATTATAATTTTATAACTGAGGAATACATACTGATGTATTTTCTCGCACTCGTCTTGCTTGTGAACTAATCCAAGTACAAAAGAAATGTAGTAATAAATTAACTTAAAAAAAATGCCATTAATGGTAACAATTTTGTCGTAGTTTTACTTTGATATCACAGAACAATATATAGCTCTCACATCAAAATTTAAGCTAGTCTGTTCTGTTCGGTAGAATATATCACTCAACCGTCTCGAAAAAAGTATTATGGGTTCGAGAAAATCACGTCTAAAATTTTGTTCTTTGCTGCGCCACAAACGATGATTTTGTGTGTTTAAAAAATCGAAAGGATCAAAATACAAAAATATATACGTCGCATAATAATGTCAAGTTTAAATTGACAGGAAAGGATTTTTATATTCTCTTCTCTTATATGATAGTAACACTGATTCTCAACACGATTTTTGCGTCAATTGATTTCAATGTCAATTGTTTTTGTCAATTATTATCTGAAATATTGTTGATTCGAATAGAGATATATCGAGCAATGGCGTTAGGAATCGTGTTGAATCGTGCGATGTTAAATTCTGAAAATTTCGGGTTAATAAAATAATATTTAGTGGATTAACATAACGCGTCATTCCACTACAGTGTAGCATGAAATACGTAAAGCAAGAAAACACATAATTCAGCACGAAGAAATAACAGTCTCAATATTAATTTAATTTCTAATATTCTTTAGTTACTAAAAAATACTGAAGCAGTTTCTTAACTTTATATTATGTAATATTAATGTATACAAGATGGGCTCCAAGGTAAAAAAGACATCTCCACAATAACAACGCAGACTTCAATTTATCAACCAATCGAAGTCTTTGAGAATGTTGGCGCAAACGTTCTTGAAAGCCTCCAAGTTGATATAATAATCAGTTACCAGGATGTAAAAAAAGCAGACGATATCTTTCAAATGCTCTAATGTTTACATTTACAATATATTTAAATGAATATTTTAGTCGGCGATTTCTATTAGTGAAAATATTAAAAATTCTTCACGACCATATAAAAGCTTATTAACCCCTTTTAGGTTTTACCCTGACACAAATAATGATCACATGATGATTTAATCGATTAAAACGCTTTGGTACAAGTTTTCTCTCTGTTCTATATTTAAATTTGCATCTATTCAATTAGCAGACGATCACTTAAAATGTAAGTTGTTCTCTAAGCATTGGTTTGCCATGAAATTTTGATATTGCTTTCCCTTAATATACATACAGCAGTAATTCTATATATATATATATATATATATATATATATATATATATATATATATATATATATAATTGTGCTTATTGAATCAACGATCTACATACTATTTGTATATGATTGAGGTATATGGGACATTTAGACAGAAGGATTTTAATTTTGAGGAATTAGGCTTGTTAATTGTGCCAATAGTTATTCCTTTAGTTAGTTACTGTTAGTGCTATCATATCAAAACATGAATACCAGCTGCGTTTGAATATAGTGTAGGGAAATGATCTAATATCTTCATCACTACATAGTATAAAACAAAGTCGCCTTTTCTGTCCCTATATCCCTATGTGCGCTTAAATCTTTAAAACTACGCAACGGATTTTGATGCGGTTTTTTTCAATAGATAGAGTGATTCAAGAGGAAGGTTTATATGTATTATACATGCATAATATACTAAGGAAAGATTGCTAATTTTAGAGGTTTCTAACGTGATGTCGTAAATTAACCTATTTCTTTAGGCTTATTTAGCAATTAGCAAAAACGCTGCCTAACCCTACGAGTTAGATCAAATTAATGTACTACAGTATTGTACACCATAAAAAGGTCTACAAAAAAGTCCGCGATGGTATATGTTTATCTTTTAGGGATAACCCACATTAACCATTTTTATTGTTTACTTTTTACGTGAGAAAATGGCTTATTTACGAAGCTATTTTAAGCAATACGGCATTAATCCTTATCGAATTAAGTACCTTAAATACAGTGTGCAATTAATATAGATCACTATGGTTCCTTACAGCATGTAAATTAAACAAATATTTTCGGAGATATTACAAATTTAAAATTTGCGTTTAAAAATGTGTAATGTAATAACAATTGTATGAATTTAGATATTCCAAAGATAGCAGGAAATCTTCATAGTAAGTATAGGGGAAGAGGAATTGTTTTACTCCAAATTTAATGCGTGCAGGCCAAGGGCAGTAATGAATGAACCAAAAATACTGGATCGATTTTAATCATGTTTTCATTGAGTGACATAGGCATATATATTTTATGTCCGTGCAAAGTCGGAGCGGGCCGATATGTTTTTATATACAACGTTCATATTTTTTCTGTAGTGTATTTAATTTAATATCAGCATTGCACCCGTGCGAAGCCGGGGCGGGTCGCTAGTAATCTAATATTTCATAACACAATGTTCTTCACAATATTCTTCATATTATTTGATGCTCTGAATTCAGGTTTTAGTTTTCAAGTACGCGCATGGAGGTAGCACTGTGCTCTTCTAACGGCTGTCAGCTGATGACGATGCATTAAACGTCATTTGGAACGTGTAGAAATACAAAGACAATGTTGCAAAGTCGATTCAGAACGTTTATATTAGGATTGTGGATGTTATATGCTCGGTAAACTTGGAAAAATCATGATAAATGCACTGATGATAAAGATATGTATTTCAGTACTTTTGGTAAAGGTTTTGCTAAAGGACACACTGATAAGCCATGGAAACCTAAATTTATTTGTAGCTCGTGCAGAACAACAAAGCTTTATAAGTTGTCACTTGGTGAGAATGTATATGGAGTCTATTAAAAATAGTAGTGACGAACGTCATCAATATGTGGATGTCTAAAGTTGTAAATTCGTTTTACAGTCAGACAATATTTTCCCTCTCATTTTATTGCACATAAAAAGAAATAGAACGCTGCATGATAAGTTTGAAGATGTAACCGAATGAACCCGCAAAAGTCGTTCGTTTATCAGACGTCTGCAAAATTCTTCAACATATTATAACTACGGCTAATCAACCGGCAAACGTTGTTTTAACGCTTTGTTTTAATACATTTCAAATCACGGCGGTATTAATTGAAAATATTTTTTGCGCGATGCTGCTGCACTGAATATTAGTACGAGAATAAAAAACAATATAACTTTAAATTCACCAAAAAGAATCTGTCTTTGAACACGATCAGTGAATCAAGATCAGCTTAATGTTAACTGTATCAGAGATCAATCATACGAAATGTGTAAAAACAATAACTAGTTTTTTCAACTGCAACATAATTTAATACAATTATTTCAGAGAAACTTGTTAGTCTGAAGAGTATCTATAAAAAGCCAAAAGATATGCAGCTATTTGACGGATGTAGAGATGTTCTCTTCATACACTGTTGGGTAATATAGGATTTAAGTGGTGTTTAAGATAACCCACTAAGGGGCTCAATCCTACTTTTAGACATTGCTTTTAAAATAATACAATTTTTAAAACCATACAGAAAATCAAAAAAGAACTATTACATTAATTTGTATATTTAGATGAGATATGGTTGTATCAGAATAGTACATGGCAAGATGACAATAAATATAGTGTAACGACACCAAAAGTTGATGGAAAAAGGTAAACATTGAAATAACTATGGATTAGGTTTTGTCAATCAATACATTTATAAATAATTCATTGCAGACATATAGTTCTTCTTGCACGAAACAGGAATGGTTTAATTCCTGGTGTAGAATTAGTGTTACCCTCCAAGTCCAAAGGTGACTACCATCGAGAAATGAACAACTTGTTTTTGCAGTGGATTGAAAATCTGCTTTTAAAGAACTTGAAGAAACCATCAGTTACTGTTATGGACAACATCATAGAACACTGGTGGAGAAAATGCCAACAAATGCATCAACAAAGGCTGCAATTAAGGAATGGCTGATCATCGAAAACTAATAGCTGACACAAAAAGTTTAATAAACGACGAAGCAGCAGTATGGGCATCGTTTCACAGTGTTGTTCACAACTTTCTCGGTAATCACAAATCGTCCGATTATAGGCACGTAATTTGTTGTATCGACAATTTGTTAAATAAAAATACATTTTTTTCCACAAAAGACTTGAGCAAGGTGAACGGCTACACCAAGATATCTCGACAATCGAAAGGCGACACGAAGGCATCATGAGCGATTACTGTTGGACCCCAAGCAGTATGAAAGACTCAGTTCAACCTGCGTTCATTACTGATTTATACTTTTTAATTCAACAAATGACCGGTCAAAAATAGTAAAATCATGACTTTATTGAATCACTACATAATATAAAACAAAGTCGCCTTTTCTGTCCCTATATCCCTATGTGCGCTTAAATCTTTAAAACTACGCAACGGATTTTGATGCGGTTTTTTTCAATAGATAGAGTGATTCAAGAGGAAGGTTTATATGTATAATACATGCATAATATACTAAGGCAACATTGCTAATTTTAGAGGTTTCTAACGTGATGTCGTAAATTAACCTATTTTTTTAGGCTTATTTAGCAATTAGCAAAAACGCTGCCTAACCCTACGAGTTAGATCAAATTAATGTACTACAGTATTGTACACCATAAAAAGTCTACAAAAAAGTCCGCGATGGTATATGTTTATCTTTTAGGGATAACCCACATTAACCATTTTTATTGTTTACTTTTTACGTGAGAAAATGGCTTATTTACGAAGCTATTTTAAACAATACGGCATTAATCCTTATCGAATTAAGTACCTTAAATACAGTGTGCAATTAATATAGATCAATATGGTTCCTTACAGCATGTAAATTAAACAAATATTTTCGGAGATATTACAAATTTAAAATTTGCGTTTAAAAATGTGTAATGTAATAAAAATTGTATGAATTTAGATATTCCAAAGATAGCAGGAAATCTTCATAGTAAGTATAGGGGAAGAGGAATTGTTTTACTCCAAATTTAATGCGTGCAGGCCAAGGGCAGTAATGAATGAACCAAAAATACTGGATCGATTTTAATCATGTTTTCATTGAGTGACATAGGCATATATATTTTATGCCCGTGCAAAGTCGGAGCGGGCCGCTATGTTTTTATATACAACGTTCATATTTTTTCTGTAGTGTATTTAATTTAGTATTAGCATTGCACCCGTGCGAAGCCGGGGCGGGTCGCTAGTATTTTATAAACAGTTTTTGGTTGTTTTAACTGTTATTTGATGTAGGTTGAGCGGGTTGTTTATCGTGAGTCGTCACATTGGTAACAGGCATCCACGAAGGCATTTTATCAGAACCGCCCGACCATTTATCACCGAAAGTGATACGATACGCATTGTCAAAAACTTGTCGAAAACACTCGTTATTCGTAAAGTTTCGTTTTGCCAAGTCGGCGCCGCCATTTTTAAACCGCGGCCCCAGAAATAGCGAAAGGAGCCGGCAACCCCATAATTCTCCGGCTCGTTTTTAAAACAGAACTTTGCCGAAGCGGTATTATTTATAAGAATGTATTCATATATCTTCGCGAACGATATATATATTACGTCGAGTTAGGAGGTGGAACCTTTTTTTGCAATTTCCGCCGCATTTCGCATAACTTATTTATATTCCCATTTGCCAAAAGGAGGAGTCGCTTAAGGGGGATGCATAATTTAGAGCGTCTTTTATTGGATACAATGAGTGTGTCGCGGACTCATGTACGGCTCTCGGGCCGGGGAAAAAAACCGAGGCTGAATTAATTATGAAGGGGATGAGGCGCGGGCGACGACCATTCGCGATTAAAAATAACACGACGCTGCGTTCGTCGGTTCAACCGTTTAGATTTCACTACTTTAGTAGTTCACTACTATTCCATATATATCCATAACAATTAATTGTTCTTCGTTAGTCTCGATGAAACTTGAGAATGGCTGAGCCGATTTGACTAATTTTGGTTTTAAAATATTTGTTGTAGTCCAGGGAAAGTTTACATGAAGAAAAAGTTAGTAGAAACAATAATTTTGTTTCCCCATACAAGATACGAGCGATGAAGCTCCATCAAAAACCACCGTGTATCGCTGGTTTAGCGAATTCAATTGTGGTCGTAAGTTCGGTGTCCGACGAGTTTCGTGAAGGTCGTCCAAAATCGGCTGTTGTGCTACAAAACATCGATGTTGTGTACGAAATGATTAAGCAAGATCGTCATGTCACCTATTGTGAGATTGAGCCATCCCTAAGCATTAGTTACACCAGCATGCAATTTAACATGAACACTTAGCTGTGCGAAAGTTATGTTCGCGTTGGATCCCACACAATTTGACAATTGCTCAAAAAAGGCTCGTGTTGATTGGTGCAAAGAAATACATAAGAAATTCAATCGCCGTACTTCGAAAGACGTTTATAAAATCGTGACAGGTGACGAATCATGGATATATTCGTATGAGCCCGAAATTAAGCAGCAATCCAACCAAATCCAACAAAATTTGTTAGCGTGTGAAGCACTCTAGGGGATCGTAGAACAGTAAATTGTAATTGGTACACAACCATTTGTTTGCCAGAAGTCTGCGGTGAAATAAGGAAAACAAACAAGAAACGCCGGATTGTTCTTTATCATGACAATGCGAGCTCTCCGACAAGAGACTATTTGAGCACTCAAAACATCGAATTGATGGGTCGTCCGCCATACAGCCTTGATTTGGCACCAAATAACTTCTTTTTCTTCCCGTCCGTGAAGAATAAACTGCGTGGTCAACGATTTTCATCACACGAAGGAGCTATTGAAGCGTTCAAAAATCATGTTTTGAAGATACCTCATTCGGAAAGGAATAAATGCTTTGGAAATTGGTTAAAAAATATATTCGCAGCTTAACTATTTGTTTTTTTTTCCTATTCGCGAAATATAAATAGTGACCCTCGTATTACTGTCACGAAGGATCGACATTTTTGTTAGTCGTCAAATATTTTTGGGTGCGTTCTGAAATTTATTTTGTGACTAAATATGTTAAGTTTATCTAATTAGTTTAGAATACACAATGCATTGTATATTTGATACTTTACTACTATTTATTACATATTTCTTACAAATGTAGGTAATTTTTGGTACGCATATCGATTAACCATGTGCCAATGGTAATTTCAAATTGCATTCCAACATGTACCAAGAATAGTTATAGGTTATAGGGTTTACACTAGTGTTGTATAACCTATCATTATCAACATATCGATAATTAAAAATATCGATGTTTTTCAAAAGATGTGTCTTATATGATCACTCGAAGCCATAATTGACCATGATCGACCAATACAATGAAATAAGGATCACTATCACCATTCCTGGTCATTTGAAGATAAATGTTACACCACAAAAAGAAAAGCGCTTTGGCCAGCTTGAATATAATATGTTGTTAGCAGGTTCGACAATGCCAGACCCTCCCTTCGAAACGCTACATTCTATAAACTTGATGCATGTAGAAAAGCGATGATAAGAAAAAGAAAATTTATTTCATAATATAAATCTGCAGCCATATTAATTCAATATGTAACTTCAGAGGATGATGATCAAGGTGACCTGAACCTCTTCCGGCACTTGTAAGCACTTTAAAAGTAAACGTCCTCGAAACGTCACAAGAGATGCAAGGTGTATAACCAAATCTGCTGCCATACAGCCTTCTTCAAAAGCAATCCCCGATGTTTACCAGGTATGATATTGTATTCACTTGTGAATATGTTGAATCAGATGCAAACTGATGGGCCTGTAGTCAGAAGGTGATAAATTTACTCGAAAAATGTATGGTAAATGGTCGTGTCTGGTCGTGTGGTGGCCATTTTCCTTCCTTTTGGATATTTCCCATCATATAAACATATGCAAACAATTGATTTATCAAATGCAAAGCTACCTGAAAGTTCTGCGAGAGTTGTAGTCTTCGTGTTAATTATCTTCGAACTTTTTTGGTTCCACAGGTCATTAACATTTTTTAACATTATCACTACTCTTACATAGTGGACACCAAAACAGACAATTGGGATATGATGGAAAACTTCTTTGATACTCCAGGGCTTTCTTTGTTATCGACATCAATATCACGTTTTTAACATTAAAGTTCTGCGAGAGTTGTAGTCTTCGTGTTAATTATCTTCGAACTTTTTTAGATGGTGGGCACCAAAACAGACAATTAGGATTTGATGGAGAACCTCTTTGATACTCCAGGGCTTTCTTTGTTATCGACATCAATATCACGTTTAGATCATTCGAACGAAACATTTGGTGGTGTCTGGTCGTGTGGTGGCCATTTTCCTTCCTTTTGGATATTTCTCATCATATAAACATATGCAAACAATTGATTTATCAAATGCAAAGCTACCTGAAAGTTCTGCGAGAGTTGTAGTCTTCGTGTTAATTATCTTCGAACTTTTTTGGTTCCACAGGTCATTAACATGATTATCACTACTCTTAGATAGTGGACACCAAAACAGACAATTGGGATATGATGGAGAACTTCTTTGATGCTCCAGGACTTTCTTTGTCATCGACATCAAAATCACGTTTAGATCATTCGAACCAAACATGACCATTAGAATATGATGTATTAGCATCAATACAACCTTTTCTAAAGCGTTTCATGGGCTATTTGATGAGTTGTCGAAAATGTTTTAGCGTTCTATGATACGGCGGCTATATTATATAAAGAATTGTTAAAACCATCCAATTTAAGTAAGTTGATTTCATCGACACTTTGCATTCTCAATAAAAATATATGAAAGTATAATATAATAGAAGTAATAAATAAACAGAAGTTAATAAATAATAAACTGTGGTAAAACAATATATTTTTATGAATCAGTGAGATACCAAAATGTCTTCTTACACCTTATTAGAGGAAGATGAGAGGTAATAAATATCGGAAAGAGTCATTTCTACTCTTTATTAATAAACGAATTTTCGTGAACTTGAAATGTTATCTGAACGATCTGCTGTTTTATCAGTTCAAATAGAAAGAGAACAAACTTAAAACAATAAAATACTCATTATTATAATATATATATACTCAATAAATTCGTAGACTATCTCTATGGTACAGAATTAGGTCCCATTCTTGTACCAAAACAGCTGCCAACTGCTTCAATGATGTTGGAAATGGGAGTTTACTCTTCACCCTCTATTCCGGAACATTCCATAATGGTTAAATTACATTGAGGTCTAGCGATTGCGTTGGCAAGGGAAGATATTCGATGAGATGCTGATGCCACTCTAATCAAAACTGAACTTTTTTAGGTCTGTGTGTACGCATTATTATTCCATATTACTTCCATTTTCGAATATAGGAAGCAGGCAACTTGACCATACTGCATTCTTCCAATCATCAAGTATCCAGGTTTTATGAATGTCAGCTTTGTGGAGCTCCTGCCGAACTCATGTTTGATATGATTATCTGATGATATTCCACCATGTGTTGTGTATGCTGTTATTACCGTGCATACTGGCGCTGATGGCACTTTATGCGACATAGCTACAAAACGTATAGTACAATGAATAGAGCACATATAGCAAAGCGCATCATGTTGGATAAAAAAGCAAAACATATTAGAACCAAAACAAGACAACTATCTATAGTGGTTAGTCGGAAGATAATCTCAACTTGATCTAAAACTAATGAGATTGATTTATCAGACAATCATAAAGCCAATTTGGACCTATGGGGTGCAAATATTACTGCGATTGATTACCAATGCCTATCGTTACGTAACCAACGAAGAGCTGCACGATGACCTGGAAATCACATGGATTTGCGAAGTTATCCAAGATTTCGCCTTCAAACACGAAAAAAGATTACTAAATCATACTAATGCGGAAGCAATACAACTACTGGACAACGCGTAGGATATCAGAAGATTGAAGCGAACCAGACCATACGAATTTATATAAAGTGTATACATTTAGTGTAAACTATAGCTTAAGTTATTATAATTTTATAATTGAGGAATACATACTGATGTATTTATCTCGCACTCGTCTTGCTTGTGAATTAATCCAAGTACAAATGAAATAAATTAATTTATAATTAAGATTGTAGTAAGAACATCTAATAAAGATGTTATCAAAAAAAAAATGACACGGTGTTCATATAATATTGTCTATCCCCTGTAAATATAATAGATATCTCTGGATCGAAATCATCGACGTTCTATCCCCGAGACCACGAAACCAAAACCAAAAGACGAACCCGACATAAATGATCACCGCGAAAAAAGAAGAAGAAGAAACAAACAATGTCGGTCTCCCGCGATCCCGCCAAGTTCGCCCAACATGGTCGGCCGCAATAATTGCAATGGAAGACCCACTGCCGCGCATCTCCAGATTGGTAATTATTATAAATATAATGTTGGCGGAGAGCGCTCTTTGTTCCGTTATGGGCTCGGATCTGAAATAAAATAATCGAAAATAATCGAAACGCGCGGCGACCCGCGTTTTGTGTCCGTCATCGGGACGAACCGGTTAGCTCAGATTTTTTCCTTAATGATCGCGAGATGCCGGCCACAGCAAATGAAACGATGACGTTCATTATTCATGTTTACCCATTAATGAAGGCAACATTAAGCTGCGTCCGTTCGACAATTCCTCTCGAACAATGCGAATGGCCAAACATACTTATTGAAGTTATTTGATAATAAAACCCGCAACGATTATCCATAATTTCCTTAAATAAAATACGTAAATTAATTCTAAAGGTTTTTCAAACAACTGTACTGACTCGTCGGACCTAATATCAAAGAGATTAGTGTATCTATGAAGTACAAAGTATATTTTATATTATTTATAATCCAACGCTGACAAAACAAAGTTCTTCAATTAACCACCAACGTTTATCGCTACGTAAGTAACGAAGAACGGCACGATGACCCTGAAATCAAACGTAAAACATGAAATAAACTTACTAAATCACAGCATCGTGGAAACAGTACAGTTACTGGACAACATTCAGGAAATCAGAAGATTGAAGCGAATCAAATAACTTGAACTTGTATAGTGTAACAGGTCAATTGAAAAGTCTCCAGCCTGACACATAGATGGCGCTACTAGAATCAAATCCATATGTTTTTTAGTTAGCCCTAACCCTCAAAAGAAGGGTGTATAAATTCGACAACTGTCGCATTATTTGATTGTAAATTATAGGATTTTGAGTGAAGCAACTTTTGTTATTGTAAAAAAAATGAATAAAAAGGAATTTCGTGTGTTGTTAAAATATCGCTTTTTGAAGGGAAAAAATACAGTTCCCCAGGAAAATCAACCATCAAGGATTGGTATGCTAAGTTTAGACGTGGTGAAATGAGCACCGAAGACGGTGAACGCAGTGGACGCCCAAAAGAGATTGTTACCGACGAAAATATTTTAAAAATCCACAAAATGATTTTGAATGACCGTAAAATGAAACTGAATAAAATAGCAGACACTCTAAAGATATCTACTGAACGTGTACATCATATCAATCACGAATATTTGAGTATGAAAAAGCTCTGTCCAAAGTGGGTGCCGCGCGAGCTCACTTTTAACCAAAAACATCGACGAGTTGATGATTTGGAGCAGTGTTTGAAGATGATCAAGCGTAATATACCCGAGTTTTTGCGTCGATATGTGACAATGGATGAAACACGGCTCCATCATTTCACTCCAAAGTCCAATCGACAGTCATCCGAGTGGACTACACATGATGAACCCGCTCCAAAGCGTGGGAAAACGCAACAGTCGGCTGGCAACGTTATGACGTCTGTATTTTGGGATACGCATGGAATATTTTTCATTGACTACCTTGAAAAAGGAAGGACCATCAACGGCGATTATTACATAGCGTTACCGGACCGTTTGAAGGACGAAACCGCCGAAAAACGGCCGCATTTAAAGAAAAAGAAAGCGCTGCTTCATCAAGACAACGCACCGTGTCAAAAATCCATTAATTGGGCTTCGAATTGCTTCTTCATCCACCGTATTATCCAGATCTAGCCCCTATCGACCATTTCCTGTTCTCAGATCTCAAAAGAATCCTCGCTGGGAAACGAAAATTTCGTCGAATGAAGAGGTGATCGACGAAACTGAAGCCTATTTTGAAGCAAAGGACAAATCGTACTACAAAAAAGTTGGAGGGTCGCTATAATCAGTGTGTTACCCTTGAAGGGAGTTATGTTGAATAAAAAAAACTAATTTTGCCAAAAAAATGTGTTTCACTATGGTAGGTAAAAAATGATAAAAAAAATCACAATAAATAAATGTATAAAATATGTTTTTTTTTTAATCCGGGGACTTTTCAATTGAAATTTCGGTATTTCATCCTGTTTGTTAATCCCCAATAAATATCTAAATATTTGTTATTTCCCTTAAATTAAATTAATTATTCTTAGGTAAAACTGCTTTCATTCGGTTTCATGTGATTGTTTTTCTATGCATAAATATCACAATCTAATGAATATGAATCGAAAATCAACGTATAATTAACGCCCCCAAAATGTATCCAAAAAATGTATGTAGAATGCCACCATTAAATTGCTTTTTGTCGCGACAAGTTTAACTCTGATATTAAAAGACCAGCCATATCCATCAAGTATATTAAGTTGTAGCTTGGGAGATGCGAAACCATAATATGTTAAATCAAAATAAGCGCTCCTCGTTCGTCAAATGTCAACGTTTCTATTACGAACCAAGTAATCTTACTTCGTACGCTTATATTCTTAAATATAACGGACTCAAAATGTATGTAACATAGTACATCTCAGATTCTTCCAACGAAAAACTCGTGATCTAACTAAACTTTAAAAAAATGTTTTGAGCAATAAAAGATTTACTGTTCTTTAGAAAATTGATCTTTGTTTCAAAAGTAAACCTACTCAAATATTTTTTGATGCAATTGATGTTTGCAGGCTTATCAATAATTAGCAACTCTGGTCCATTATCTCTAAATTATTGGATATTAATTGATCTGTCCATAAAATTTATCGCCAAAAAATATAGTTTTTCCTCATCAAAGCTTTGTTTCATCACAATTAAAAATCCCTTTTATATGCACTTTAAATAATTTTTTCCAAGCTCAAGCTATCCCCCTTCTCGCTAGTAATTTGGAAGCATACTTCATATTTCCTTCTTCGTTTTACAGTGTCCTATACAGTTCTGCTATGTTATAATCACATCACCAACTCAAAAAAATTACCTTTTCTCTATAAATATTGAATGTGTATCATAGGGTCTTTCATTGATTTTGAGTGTATAATTTTATCACTCCGCAACTTGTATTCTTTTAAAACATAGATGCTATCATTGACGTATTAAAACATCAACATAATCGAACAAGATACATACATTCAAGACTTGGGTTGACTCGATTTGACCAAGAAAGTGTCAAGTTGTTTGGGACGTAAAAGGAATATTGGTGGTGAATTACTTCCAAACTGGTAAAACAATAAATTCACAACATTATTGTCAATTGTTGGACTGTTGCATTTGATGTACAAGTTCGTGAAAAAGATCTAGTTTACCTCTACTGCCTACTTATGATTCCTTTCGCATCTTAAATTTTTTTTTTATAAAAAACGATTTTGATTTATTAAATGGTCAGCCCTGGTTGATAACAAAACAAGACGGTCTGTTCATGCTAGACTAGAAGATGTGCCGAATGAGATGCCTAGGCAGTATCGCTAGAGATGTTACTTAGAATGGGTCGCCATTCCTACACGGAAAATAAATTAGTTAATAAATGGCGCAGTCGGGATTCCCAGAAGATAAGATTGTCCTTTAAAATAATTCAATTTGTCGAAATTAACTTAAGCACTCCTTGGCATAGTTGAGTGCAGTTGAATACCGCTCAAAGATCCTTAGCCATAAACTATTACAATTAGGAAATATACATGCTGTAAAAAACGTCCCCAGACTGTGGATTATTACCACCATCATCGTAGTTCAAGGCGTTAGGCCATCAAAGGCGGACCGAAGTTGTTGTGAATTAACATGGTCTATTGGAATTTGGGCAGTACATGGTGTACGCCAACCAGAGATGTATGGAAGTGGCTCAGTAATAAACTAATGGGATTTGGAGCCACCCTAACTTTATTTTATTTAAAAAAACATTTCATACAGGGTATACCATCGATACTTGGATAAAATCACTTGTATTCAAAAGTTTATCAAAGGCAAAATTAGGTGCTCAGACGGGACTATGACTACGTATATCCTTTTGATTGTTTCTTTAGGACGGAGATGTTACATCGCCTGGTTGCTCAAGAAAAAACGGCGACGTTAACTCAGACCGAGAGATGTGATGAATGAAGTGTTTAGACATATGGTTTCGTTTTACGAAAAAAATGGAAAGAAATCTAAAGTAGTATAAATCTTTGAACGCCATGCAATATTAAAGAAGTTTCTAAGAGTTTCATAATATAAAAACAAATTGATGAACTCAATAAACGTCATATGAATCAAGTTTTAGTTAATATTTCCTGATGAAAAAACCAATTTTTATTAATTCTTCTGTAATTTGCGTTTACAGTGATTAATACATTTCTTTTAATCATCATAATTTCGGAAGGCAGAAATAAACAGTTGTCATCTTATTATTGATTGAAACAAAGCGTACCGTATTTTCCACGCCGTTATTATTAATAAAGGCAAACGAAACCGTCCCGCGTTCCTCACTTATCATATTTCAAATTGATATTTTTGGAAAACTATTTAATTAATTAATACGTTTAAGCTCAATAAATATCGTGACGGTTTCTTGGCATGGTATCTTTCTCGGGCGACATTTTGATAAATATTACCCCATTCCTTCGTCGTAAATAGTATGGAGCAGTGAAATTTCGTGGTAGCGGAGCGATTCTTTTCGCTGTTCAACATAGTTTCGATCGGGGGAATGTAGCGACGACGTTGTTATGCAATTGTGATGTTCCCGTTTTGCGTATCAAGATAACTCTATTCTTTACGATTGAGGTTCGAGAGAGTTCGAAGAGTCTCTCAATTGGGCTATTATTTTTGGTTCAATATTTTTATAAAATTTGGTAGAAATGAATTAATAAACAAGCATATAGAGTACGTCTAACTTACAAGTTTCATCTTTTATCCCGTGTCTTGAATCATTTGTCAATTTCGATTCAAAATCAATAAATCTTGGTCATTACAATTTATAAATAGCTCGAATGCATTCAGGGTTCTAGCGGTACTTCATACATTGTGCATAATCACAGCAAAGTCACCACCAAGCGTTTGGAGAGTTTCTCAATTGGGCTATTATTTTTTATTAAATATTTTTATAAAATTTAGTAGAAATCAATAAATCTTGGTCATGACAATTTATAAATAGCTCCAATGCATTCAAACCGCCGTCAGTGAATGCGACTGATATTTCACTCTATTATCTTCTTCTCCATGTGTACATGTTACATTATACGACTAGTACTGCAATGCGTTACGGAATGCACTGTTATCTGAGGGGTATCCATTTACTTCTGAGATTGATGATATTAAATTATTAAGTCCCTACAATTTTATTGAAAATGTTTTTAGCGGGTTGCTGTCAGGCTAAATATTAGTGTGGGTACTGTGAATAACATCGGTTACCAAATGAAGAATAATACATTAGATTCTCACAAAAAAAACCCGTCTACATACAAAGTGGGTGACGAATCTTGACCATCTTGATATTGGCTCTATTCGAGACCAAATATACGAAATGTATAAGAACAGTAAGTACATAAACTATTTTATCGATATAAACATAATTTAATAAAATTATTTTAGAGAAAATTGTCTGTCTGGAAAGTATACATAAAAGAGTTAGGGACATGCAGCTTTTTGAGGGATGTAAGACATCATTTCATACCCTCTTACAGGGCATAGGGTTTAAATAGTGTAAAGATAACCCTCGAAGAGGTTTAATGGAACTTTCAGACATTGCCTTAAAAATAATTCAATTCTTAAAGGCATAAAATAAGACCAAGGAAGATAAATTAATTGAACATATGTATCTTGATGAAACTTGAAGAATGGTGTACACAGATAGTAGCAAAATAAATAAAATATAGAGTCATACCAAGATGACTTGACAAGTAAACACACCATCGAAAGAAACAAGAATTAAACATAAAAAGGTAAATATACTCTTGAATGAATGTAAAATAGGTTTCTCAGAAATACAATTGTTAATTAGGTGGATTAGGCCTCCAGGGGGATACCACTACATAAAAAAACCCGCCTAGCAACTCTACCTGATGGGTGATGTGGAAAATAATTCAATGTAAACAAAACAAATCTAACTTACAAACTATTATACCTGTGTTCTTAATTTTTGTTCAATTAGTTTATTTATATTTGAAGTTTCTTGTATGTCAAAGCCAAATTGAACTAAAACTCAGAGTTGATGCGGCTACAGTGCAATATTTCGACGCCACAAATATCCATGACGTATTACTAAAAAAGCCTTGCATAGACTATAAGATGTACGCATTTACGAATGTTAACAACAAGTATATGATATGGGACTAACGGATAATAATATACAGCACTGGAAAGACATATCAAGTGGTAACAAGTTAAAAATAATATTATATAAAATAACATAAAAGCTGTAATAAAAAATTAAAGGAATAATCAGTAATAATACAAATGTTGAACCTTACATTGGGTATTTAGTTACAAAGGGCAGTATATAAAAGTGAATTTGAAATTATCAAAACTGAAGCCATGGCCAGAAAACATTTTAATTTGTTAAAAGTTAAAAATGCTAATAATACATTTCTTGTGATTTAACGTCATACACTCAGAAAATAATGACAATTAAAGTAAACTGAAAGCACCACCATAATCATCCTGGATGACACTTTACATCGTCTTATTAAAAGTATTCCTTTCCAAATTGTTTTAAACATGGGGGAAATAGGAAGCCTCAAAGTTCATTTCAAAAAAAGTTTTAGAATCATCATTATCATATCATCTATGTCATAGTGTTGGGAACAATCGACTGAAATCGACTATCGACTGTTCAGTAATTGCCTACTTTTTACCATCGACTGTTTCAGTCGCTATTTTCGGTCGGACCGATTTAATTACTATTTACTATCGACTGTTTCAGTCGTTTACTTTTAGTTATTATTTTTGGTTCTACTAGTTCATTCGACTGATTTTTAACGTTCTGGCCTTCCGTTCTAGCCGCGACCTTGAAAGTAATGCGCCGCATTTATGCTTATATAGATTTATATGTAATATATGCGGTTTTATGTTTTTTTTTGCAGTTTTCTTGTGAATAACTATATATTGTAAATTAATATAACAGCATTTTGGAACGCTAGTTTTCGAGGGCAAAAAAATTAAATTGTAAATGAGAAATAATAAGATACTTTTGATTGGCATAATAGGTATACTTTTTTGATAAAGTTTCACGATTTTTGTCCAAGCCTCTTGTTTATCGAAACTTGTTCCCCAAAACCTTGAAAACAAAAATTAGGTTCAGAAGGTTTCAGAAATTGCATCGATTTTTACAGTAGCAGTTGTTAAATTTCTTTTAATAATATTAATCGTAAAGAGGTGAATAAAGTATATTAAATATTTGTAATAAATACATTTTCTGGTGAGAAAACCCTACTTTAATATTCAACAATTTATTTTGTTGGCTATTAAGAAGATCACCATAGTTTTTATTTGTTAACGAATGGACTATCTTAACAGAATGTGTTCAACTTTTAATGCCCATTAAAATAATGACCACCGAGTTATCCGGTGAAAAATATCCCAACGATGTCTAATTATACGGTTACTGCAGCATTCCATCAAATCCAGGATTTTAACAAGTGAGTGGAGAAAAAATGACAAAATTGTCTATTAGATGTCATCAATAAAAGACTGGCAATTTTAGAAATGAATACGATATGCAGCAAATCCACATTTTGAGATCCCAGATTTATGCTGAGGCGATACAAAAAGTTATCACAAAAGAGGTATCTTCCATTCTAACCTAAAAAAATACAAATATAGTTCCACAACTCGAAATTCAAGACACAACTACTGACCAAGAATGCATATCATATTTTGATAAAAAAATGGCTAAAATGAAAGATGTAATTAGACCAAATACTGCAGCAACCTTACAGATTTAGCAGTATTTGGAAATTCCATTTATTGGGCGTTTAGAATACAAATTGGATTTTTGGCAAACCCACAAAATGAAACTACCTGAATTATATCAGTTACACGTAAAATATTTCTTTATACCCGCAACATCTGTCCCCTGGGAACGAGTTTATTCAAAATCTGGGCAAATAATTAACGATCGAAGAAATCGCCTCACGGAAGAAAAGTTGAACATGATAATATTCACAGTAATTTAAGGATATTTCCGTTCAAAAATAAATAAATAAAAAGGGTCTGGTAGTTATTGTACGATCATTTTTAGGTTCATCATGGATTAGATTTTTCAATGACTAGGTATACATTTACATTTTATTTAGTAGTTATGGTTATTGATAATCTTTAGTTTTTAGGTTTTATTTAAGTTGTATTGTACTATTTATATTTATTATGCTATGTTATTTGAAAATAGCAATTAATATATTAAAACACGATAAAACATTTGTGGTGTTATTATTCCATTACTTTTTAGACATCCACAGAACATTCAGTATAAAAGTAATCCTACTTCCTTTAAAATTATATTTATTACATGATAATAGAAAATAGTAATTTTTTTTCTTTTTTTTTAAGCCATCACGGAATGAATATATTATATACATCTCTGTCTCGCTTATACTACCATTGGAGAATATAAAGACATTTAAAATTAACTGCTCCAAGCATTTATCTCCGCCCTTTCCTATCTCACATTTTATACAGACAAGAATTCGTGCATCTTCGTCTGACATCACGAATGGAAAAAAACAGTCGAACCGTGCATTTTACTGAAAATAGTAATTACTAATTTCAGTCGCTATTTTTTTGACTATCGACTGCTTCGACTGTTTTGGGACTATCGACTGTTTCGACTGTTTTCAGTCGATAGTTCCCAACGCTAGTTTTAAGATATACATCAGCATTTTCGGTGAGTTGAGATTAACTTCCGATTCTATATACATATGGTCTGCCTGAGATGATGGGATTGTCGTGTTTTTTATACAAAAAATAAATATTTTCGGGTTGCTGTTTTAGTAAAGTGCGTGAACGTTTTTAATTTATCTCTTTAGATGCGAGTTTAAGGGACAACAAAAAAGCGCATCAGTATTATTTGTCGAAATGATGCAAGAATCAAAATAAGAAACATCACCGTTATCATCTCGGGCGTGTTAAAACGCGCGGTAAATATTTTAAAACGAAAAGCTTTAATTATATTAATTCAAATATCCTCCTCGATTAACGAACCGCGATTCGTTATAATAAACAATTCCGTTATAATAAAACGCTTTATGGCCGGCATATAAAGCCGACAAGACGTTTACAATGAATACATTTTAATTTTTTATTGCTCTTTCCTAATTGTAATAGTTTAAACAATTTAATAATTATACAAATAGGGACGGGACTTGCGTAAACAGCGGCGCGTCTGTGCCCGACGCCAAACCTTGTTTGACTTCGTGCGCGCAAATATTATAAAACATTATAAAATATTTATAATAAAAATATAGTTGTAAATAGACATAGCGGGCTTGATTACGAAAATTAAATGGCGATAACATTTTTGTACGGATTATGGGGTCGTATTTGTTTTGTACAATTGTGATTCAACGAATTCCTTCGACTTGAACAAAACTAGAGATTTATGTAATGAAATTGTAGAGAAATATCGACACATGCAAATGGGCTTTTCACATCTGCCGGCACGACACTGACACGACACGACAAAGTATTTTGTTTTTGTCATTTTCATTAGTATTGTATCATATAGAAGACTTTAAGTTCACTAATTCAATTAGTGTATAGGAATGTTCATCGGGTCGGTCGGTCTGCCGCTGCGATTATTTGTCAGAACACTCACTACTATTTTTGGAAGGAATTTGCATGGGAACTAAAAACACTGGTTGAATCAAAGTTGTTTATTTTAACTTATGATTGATACATGTGGTCGACGGGAGAATTGACAGGATATTAGGTTAGGTAGAGGAAGTGCGGTAGCGCTGTCGAAGTGGTACTGTTACAAGGGGACGCAGAAAAGAAAAGAGAGCGAGACGTCGTCGCGATTGTCTTTTATCGCCTGGAACTGCATGGTATCAATCCACCGGCGTTGCCAACCTTTGTGCTTGCTGGTGGTGAATTCGTGGTGGCCTAAAGGGTCGTGGCGGTCGCCACAAGTGTTACAGTATCAAATTTAAAGCTACTCATTTTCCTCTTTTGGCCTTAAAAATATCTCTGTACAAAATAAAAATCGACGCCGACACGAGTGGATCGATTGCTTCCCGCCGACATGCCGTTGCCGTCAACGACACGAGACCGACATATCGGTGAGTGTGAAGGGGTTCCATTTGTTTACGTGCGATTACACGCCCAGCGATGTCGGTGTCGTGTCGGTGCCGGCAGATGTGAAAACGTCCAATGTCATCATTTATGTATCATCATCAATACAAAACTGTACTGGAAATAATGTTCAATATTATATTAAGCCAGTGAATTAATTTTGAGACATTTACAAGATGCGATATTATAATGCAGTCGAGACAGCACAACAGGTCAATTGAAAAGTCCCCGGCCTACTATAGTAACACATTTTTTTGGCAAAATTAGTTTTTTTTATACAACATAATTCCCATCAAGGGTGACACTGATTAAGCGACCATCCAACTTTTCGATACAATTTTTGTAGTACCATTTGTCCTTTGCTTCAAAATAGGCCTCAGTTTCGACGATCACCTCTTCATTCGACGAAAATTCCTCCCCAGCGAGCATTCTTTTGAGATTTGACAACAGGAAATAGTCGCTGCGGCCAGATCTGGAGAATTCGGTGGATGAGGAAGCAATTCGAAGACCAATTCGTGGATTTTTGACACGGTGCATTGTCTTGATGAAGCAGCACTTTCTTTTTCTTCAAATGCGGCCGTTTTTCGGCGATTTCGTCCTTCAAATGGTACAATAATACTATGTAATAGTCGCCGTTAGTGGTCTTTCCTTTATCAAGGTAGTCAATGAAAATTATTCCATGCGCATCCCATAATACAGACGCCATAACCTTGTCATTCGACTGTTGCGTTTTCCCACACTTTGGAGCGAATTTATCGTATGCAGTCCACTCGGACGACTCTTGATTGGACTTTGGAGTGAAATGATGGAGCCGTGTTTCATCCATTGTCACATATCGACGCAAAAACTCGGGTATATTACGCTTGATCATCTTCAAACACTGCTCCGAATCATCAACTCGTCGTTGTTTTTGGTCAAAAGTGAGCACCGCGCGGCACCCACTGTGCACAGAGCTATCTCATACCCAAATATTCGTGAATGATATGATGTACACCTTCAGTTGATATCTTTAGAGTGTTTGCTATTTCATTCAATTTCAATTTACGGTCATTCAAAATCATTTTGGAGATGTTTTCGTCGGTAAGAACCTCTTTTGGGCGTCCACTGCGTTGATCGTCTTCGGTGCTCATTTCACCACGTCTAAACTTAGCATACCAATGGTTGATTTTCCTGGGACAGTGTCCGGAAACTCGGCATCAAGCCAAATTATTGCTTCAACTGTATTTTCCCCCCAAAAAGCAATATTTTATCAACACGCATAATTCCTTTTTATCCATTTAAAGTTGCTTCACTCAGAATGCTATAATTCACAAACTAATGATCCGACAGCTGTCAAATTTATACACGCATCTTTTGAGGGTTAGGGCTAACCGAAAACCATATGGATTTAATTCCAGTAGCGCCAAATATGTGTGTCAGCCTGGGACTTTTCAATTGACCTGTTATGTCTGTTAGGCGAAATCTTGGATCTTGAATCTTGGATCACTTCGTGTATCCGTATGATGTCGAGGTCGTCGTCCAGCTCTTCGTTGGTTACGTAGCGATAAGTGTTGTTAATTAATCATATAACTTTGTTTTGCCTGCGTTGGATTACTAGCTGGTTAAACGTTTTAGTGCAACTCCATATTTGCACTCTGTAGGTCCAGACTGACTACATGATTGACCGATAAAGCAATCTCTTTGACTCTAAGTCAAGTTGAGAGTATCTTCCGACTAACCAGTACAGTTGCTTGACTTTGTGACCTTAATTCTGCTCTGCTTTTTGTCTAACATCATGTTTCCAATTTTACCTAGTATCGAGGTGTATTCCGAGGTATTTAAGTGATTCTGTTTGACGAATCTAGCATCCATCGAGAGATATAATTAGGTTTCTTCATGTTTCGGTTTCATTAGGTTGTCATTTCGTCGCAATGCAAAATTAACATGAACATATTTGGAGCTAATCTCTAGTCTTCTTGTTGACGACTACTTTTACTTTTTCTACAGCCTTAGACAGAGATACATCTTCTGTCATGATAACTGTGTCGTCGACAAATGTTCCTAATACTGTTTCTTTTGATGTTGGGACAAACACTTGGGAAGTTGGTAAATAAACGCGACGAGGAGAACTCTAGCCGCAGGTTGGACAAAAAGGTGCGTGAGTTTATTACAAACTACCAATAGCCGGCAGCAGATGGCGCGGGGAAAAAATACGTGAAAAAAAAAACCGAAACAACAACAACAATAAAACATCGCCGTTCGCATATGTTCCCATTCGCAGTCCGACTAGTTTTCGGATACGCGTATAATTATTTTTCGGGGCGGATAGATAACGAACGAACGATTGGGAACGGTAGCTGCGAGGCCCCGTCGGAAAATTGGATTTATTCGCGAGCGGGGGCCCCCGCCGATATACCGAGCGGCAGGAAAATGACGAATGGCAGTCGGAGAAGCGATTAAGCTCGCAGAAAACGCGGGGCCGCCCGCCCGGCCCAGGACCGTAATCGATAACTTGGCATAAATTATCCATAAAGAGGCGTACACCGGGCGAAATGAAACAATTTCGCATTAATAGCAACTGTTTCATTAATATATTAGTAACTGCTGTAAATAAATTTAATTAAATGCATAATTCAGGCGGGCGGAGGGGGTCGAGGGGATGAGGAGGAGGCCGCCGGCGGACGGGGGCGGCCATTGGCTGGCCCCGGGCTGAAATATTGAGATATGATGGCCGACTGCTCTCCGGATCGTTTAATCTTTAATCGCTCCATTATTGGCCGTCCCAACACGTACTTTTGCTTATTTATTAAAGGGCTTTGAGACCCGTCATCCAATTTAATTGATATATTGGTCATTTTCAAATATTTCGCGCTGGGCCTTGTTTTATTTATGAACTGGCGCGGCTAGGCTAATTAAAACGGCAAGGCTTCTCGTTCGCGCTATCGTTTTGGCGTCGTCTACACCCCCCCCCCCCAACAAAGGCCCGCCACCTTATTTCGGTAATTAGATCCGTTTTCGTCCGTTCGAATTTTAATTAAGAACCTCCATTCTCCGCCCTTTTTCTCTCGCAATATCTAGTCCTTCCAATGAAACAGCTAATGCACATCACAGATGACGTCGAATATATAATCTATCCAAAGTAGCAGTGAACTTACGTCATCGAGATGTTCGGTTGTCAAATGTCTGCAAAATTCTTCAAAATATTAGTGAACAATGGTTATAAAATGCTGTTAAAACCGTTGCTTAATGGTTTTGATTACTCTGATTGAAAACGCTGAGACCAAATAAATGGTCAATTAGAAATAAGATTACGTCTCTAATCCACTGCCGTGCTTACCAGTAAAATGTGTTAGAGAGGTGAGTATTGATACTATTAATACTAAGCTCTTAAGGTTTTTATTTGAAATATTTTTATTGTGTTGGAGCTGCATTGAATATTAGTATGGTCGCTGTAACTAAAACCTCCCATATTAAAGAAAAACAATATAACTCTGTCTTTTTTTCTCGCAATATCTCGTGAAAACGTATCTAACACATAGTCCTCCCAACGAAATAGTCAATGCACACCCAGATACACCTCGAATATATAGTCTATCCAAAATACCAGTGAACTTCCGTGAACGTCATCAAGCACTACGTATTGCCTATCGCAACTAATAAATTCGTTTCAACAACAGACAATATTTTCTTTCTCATTTTATTCTAGTTAAAGAGAGACAAAATATTGTCCGATAAATTCGAACACGTAACCGAATCAGCTTGAAAAAGTCGTTCGGTTGTCAAATGTCTGCAAAATTCTTCAAAACATTAGTGAACAATGGTTATAAATTGGCAAATGCTGTTAAAACCGTTGCTTAATAGTTTTGATTACTCTGATTGAAAACGCTGAGACCAAATAAATGGTCAATTAGACTCTAATCAACTGCCGTGCTTACCAGTAAAATGTGTTAGAGAGATGAATATTGACACTATTAATACTAAGCTCTTAAGGTTTTTAATAAACAAACGTTGATGGAAAAAGGTTAAAGTTACAATAACATTTTATTAGGTACCTAATAACATTAGAAAAGATCCCAAGTGGTCGGCAAAGGCTGTAATTAAGTTAAGTTTTGAAGATACCACGTAAAATAATGAAGTATTTTAAATTGGCCCTTGGTTAACAAAAATGAAATGTTTAATTGTTTTATGGAATTTACTTTTTTAGAAATAGATCTGAAAAAAGATACACCGTAGATCAGAAGAGTGAATAATATGGCCACAGAATGTAACGTCTTCCACCCTATTATTACATATTCAATCAAGTGAAATTGCTATGGGGTGTGACTAAGATTTACTACAGTAGATATTCAGGGTGAGAAAGATATACAGGCAGAAACGGTTTGGATATATGGAAAGCAATACATTCTCTAAAATAATACCCTTCGATTTGAATGAACTACATCAGACACACAGAAAAAGATATTGACAACTGGTGGTATTGTGAACTAGTATTAGATTGGAAATTAACAGCTTAGTTATTGACTTGAATAGTGGCTCAGAATATGACAGTGGTGATTTGAACTTTCTGAATGTGGGCTTATGATTCAATGCTGACAATATACAGGGTACAATATACAGGATAATGAGAGTGGAATCGACTAAAGGTGAGTAAAGAATTAATATGGGATAACTGTAGAAGATCGTATTGTGGAGTGTTAAATAATTATATGCACAGATATGTGTGTAATTGTTCAGAATATATATGAGCATTTGGTTAAAATGTACGAGGAGAGAATGAATACTAACTGTTTTGCAGATATGGCAAGTGAAATAGAGCGAATGCAGTGATTAAATCTAATTTATCAAGAAAAATGTACATAGTTAGTAATAGATGAAAGTTTAAAAACAGTGTTATCAGAATAATTTGACAAGAAAACACAGTAACAAAGAAAACATGAACTAAACATTGAAAGATAAATACATTCTCTAATAAAAAGAAAATACATTACTTGGATGAAAAATTAATAATAGGTGGATTAAGGGGGCACCATAAGTCGTTTAGAAAATGGTTCAATGTTAAAAGTAGCTGATACATATTTGATTGAACAATTTGAACTTTTTATAGCCCAGTATGTGTGTTATGACAAACATACTTTCAAATATCTCCATCAATACTTATGTGTTGACTATACGGAATTGGTATAAAGCCAACATAGATAATGTTGTCACTGAAGTCAGTTAAAGTAAAAGAAACTAAGCAGAGATCTAGCTTAATAATTCTAAGGAGAATTTAATACGTTAAGGCGCGTCTAAATTTGTTAAATACTTGATGAAGTATGGCAGCTGCATATGCTTTTATAAGTCAATAAGGCCATAATCATAAATATGCTTTAAAATTACATTGTCTGTATTTTGTTTTTCCGAATATTACAAGGCAATTTGGCACAATACCATATACACCTTTTCGTTCTACAGATCTGTTAAGAGTTTAAATACTTCACACATTTATCATCATATGTATAATAACTTTAATCTTTCTGTGTTGTAATTGTTGTTCTAAAACTAATTATCATCATAAAATTGTTCAGTAAGTTTGCTATCGATATAATTTTGATGTCTTAGCAAAATATAAAACAATTTTGACAGTTTCATGCAACTCTCGCGGTTCTCAACAGGTAATTGTGCTATCACTGGCATAACTGGCACGACTACTTAACATTTTTCTTTAATAAGTGTTCAAGATGTTGATTCTTTGTTACATCGATCAGGTTTAATTATTTTTCATTTTATTTCACTTGAAAAAATATCTCCAGACCATAATACCCCGTTAAATATTCATCACCAAAAAAGAAACAATGAACAAAAAAAGGAAGTCTCCGAAAATATATTACGATGTACGGATCGATTAAGAAGCGTACCATAAAGAAAAACACCGACTTTTGCACCACACCAGCTATTTCTACACACCGTATAATAATACCCCCTTATTAACAATGAACGTATAAATAGAACGGAAACATTTCATCACCGAAAAATCTATCTTTGACGCACCCACAAAAGAAAAAAAAAGGAAATTAATTTCATTATATTAACATATCCATAAATAATATAAAATTATGAAGGCTCAAGCTGTATAATTTATGTTATTTACATATGTTTTATTGGACGGGCTGGCTCATCGTTTATATATTTGTGCGTGCGTGTATATGTGTGTGCGAGAGATCGAGCGTTTTTCCTTGAATTATTTTATATAACGTAATGTTATTTATATTGTTTTTATATATCGTAAACGTTTATAGTAATAATTAGAGGGGAATATGCTTTATATCATTTGTGCCGATACATTTACGATATAGCCATTACTCACTCAGCCTTTGGGTGAAATATTACGTTATATAGTTATTTTTATTAGTGATTTCGGCGTATAAATATTCCCACTATAAATAGGGCGATTTTTTCGTTTATACTCGACGTAAAAGTTATATCCGAGTATAATTCTACCCCGATAACTCGGCATAATGAAAATAAAGATACATTATCGGACGATCCATAATCTTTGAACGTTTATTTTGCTAAAAAGGCGTTATATTTATCTGTTCTTTTTTTATTTGATTTGGTTAAGGGGTTATTCTAGTATAAATATTTGAAAAAATCGATTTTTTTTTAATTCCTTCAAAGGTTAACCTTTTAAGAATATGCTCTGAAGAGGATTTTTTAAAATATAAATTAGTTTCGGAGTTACAGTTGTTGTGACGCTATAAGCGACGCAGCATCAAAAAGCGAAACGTTAAACGATTTAGTGAACATTTGGTGCAAGCCTTTTCTATATATTCTTCTATTGTTATTTTATGAAAAGGAATGTCCAAACTATCCGAGTGATTGGTTAGTTTGCTTAAGTTATTTTACATGAATACTTTATATTTCCACCAATAGATGTCCATGATCAAAATACATGCAAGTACCTTCAGTATTATATTACAAAATAGTGTCTTGGATTATTTATATTTTTAATAAGAACACATTATCATTATTAATATGTTGTGGGCGACGGAATTAGTATCTACTTCATGGCTAATAGGCTGCTGTTTCTTGTTGCTTTAGTTGCTTAATTTTAATATTCTCTTCAAAAGTGTATTTTTCCCTAGCACTTATTTTGACCTCAAATAGTGCGAATTTTTATTTTATGAAACCACTTTGTCATTGTAACCAAATCCTATTCGCCTATAATTCGTAGATTCTTTATCCGAAGTACATGCTCAAAACATAAGAATATACATCTTTGAAGCTATACACAGACGGTATATTATGATGGTAAACGGATTATAAATCTCTTAAGTAAAATTTTATATATTATATGAAAGATTGGTAAAATAAGCATTCAGAAGAGTCTGATTGTAGTTTGGCTGTTAACAGTTTCCATCTTCTAAACTGTATCAGTTGTACGTGCTCTGTCATGGCGCTATTGAGGTATATAATTATCAATAACCTAGCTGTTTTAATAGAATTTTGCTAATAGCCCCTGTTTAAACTATTTCAGATAATTATAAGTAGTTGCAACATAAAATTTTATTTAAAAAAATTACATAAAAATTCATACTTAAGGCTGTGTATTGTTCGAATTATCTCCTGTTTTCTAGATAACTTCCCGTTCCTGTTTTTAAGATAACTGTAAAACTGTATAAAAACGTATTTAATAATTAAATAATAAAATTATGTTAAGTTAATATTAGGTTAATATGGTTAGCGAAAAACCATTCAGAGTTACCGTTACCATCCAACGTCTCATTATCAGACGCCAATCTAGTGCCAAGAGTTCTAGTGCATATATGATCATCATGGCGTAGAAAACGAACTAATTTTCTTAAAAGTATATAATATTAGTAAAAATACGTTGGCTAACACAAAATAAATTGTGATCTACAAATAGTAAAAATTCAAATAATATTATTTAATATTTAATATGACAAATAAAATGATAATTATAAGAAACAACTGAAATAAATTCTTGTATGAACACCAATATTACATCAAAATCGAAATAACCTCTAAAAAAATATTAGAAATTAAATTATAGACTGTTCTTTCTTCTATACGACGAAAATATTAAATAAAATAATTTCTTTGTGTAAAAGGTAATAGATAGCCAATACTATCCTAGAGATCTATCTAATTAGAAACATTATATTCGTACACTATGTTATAACAATATATGTCATTTTCATTCATAACAATAATAATTTGTTTGGAAGTAGATATATCAGTAAAACTGCCCCAATACTTTATAATAAAAATATAGAATAATGCTTTTATCGAACAAGTTATTATAATTCTGTTTTGCTCATATATTAAATAAAGTAAAGAATATTTCAATGTGCCGAATCTACTTCCATACAAGTTTAAAACAATTTATATCAAACACAACAACAACACACTCAATAATTAATACATAATAAACTTTTTATTTAGTTTCTCCCTATTGCAATACTAATTGAAACATCATTAACCTCGTTACAAGCTAAAAATTCTCCTTAACTATAAAATTAAAAGCAAAAAATAGTGTCAAATTAAATATTTTTAAAAAATTAACCGGGTTTAATTTATACAACTACTGTATTATTGACGGAATTCCATTAATTCATGGATAATTTATTACTGTATTACATCAATTTATTGATAGTTCGTATTTATTTGTCGTAATTGGAATTTAACCGACAGAACTAGCCAACGTTCTTATAAAAAATTAAGAACGTTAACCGCCAACGTCAGTTAGACCGGCATCAGTTCAATATCAGTTCATTCAAGATTCAAAAAGCCACTCGGGCTTATATCTACGACGAGCTTTGTAATGTGTTTTTCAACGAAACAACGTCGGCATTCTTGTTTTGGTTCGGAAACGATGTTCAGTTTAAGGTAGTGTGAGGGATGTGTGTATGTGTGAATGCGTGTATGCGTATGTGTGGTAAAAAATCAAATAAAAACAATAACAACGAGAACAAGATTATGTTATATACGTTGACACTTACCGGCTATCGATGAAGTTGAGGCACCGAGCCAAGCATGAGAAGATTCTAATAACTTGGCCTGAAAATAAAGAAATCTGTTAATATACATATCGAATAAAATTTAATAATAAACAAACGATTCACCTTTATACTGGTTTAATGATAGAGACCAACCGCATAATTTTAAATAACACTATCCTTAAAAGTTCATACTAGGTTTTATATCAGTTTCATTGAAATTAATATTTTGAATTACATTATCTTTCTGAGCTTCAATCGACTTGTACCAGAAACTTTCAAGCTTTGGATAGGAAAATCGAAGGCCTCTAGGGTTGCCATTACCTCTTATTAAAACAAATTTATGTGATGTGACAACAGTCAAAATTCAGGAGGAGTTAAATATGGCGAGTAGAGGATGCTGCAGCAATTCGTACCTTGATTCATTGATACTCATGATGTTTTTTTGAGCTATGTGAAGTTTGTTTCTTTATTCCTATTTTTCCTCATACTTTTACATGGTCTACCCATTATAATACCTAATAAAACAACTGCGTAAATTATTATTACTTTTTGTTTATTTTTATTTAGTTACTACAACGATTATTATGTACCTATTTTACTTTAAAACGTATTTTTGTGTTAAGAGTCTAAGTTTGATTATTGTTTACTTTCTAGTGAGTTTTTTATTTATTTTATAAAGTTGGTTCAAATTTTCTGTTAAGAATATTTTATTTCTTTTATACAGCAGTCTTTTTTTCAACAATTTCTACATTACCTTACAATAACCTTAGTACTGTTTTACCATTTGGACGAGAAATCTTATCCATAGTAACGAAATGCAGGATTAAACTCTTAGTTAATGAACGTTATGTTCTCTAACCTACGCGACCATCGTATAATGAACTTTCTAAAATCTAGCAGATTAGCCAAAATATGTTTCACAATTTTCCCTCGTTAATTAATGAACAATGAATCTCTTATTTTACTATAACGCCACCTTTTATTGAATACAAAATATATTGACAATTAATATATAAAATTGTATATAGTAGAACACATGAAGTTGCTGAAAATCATTAAGGAATATGTCGATCATATAACTGAATATGACGTAGACAAAAAGAAAAGCCGATCAGGTTCAAAATTATAGAACAAAAATCAGAACTACTAATCTAACGCTTTCAAAACAAAGTTCAACCAAGAACTACACCATGACCTCGACATCAAATGGATGCACCATATTATCCAAGATATCGCACTAAAACATGAAATAAGGTTACTAAATTACCGTAACGGGGAAGCAATACAAGCTACATGCAGGAAATCAAAAGATTAAAGCGCACCAAAGCACACGAACTTGTATTGTAGTGTTATGCTGCGTACAGACCGGACCAACGAGGGACAAGACGAATGGGTTTGTTGGGATATTTCTAGTTCTGATTGGACGGTTTGACGACGGCCAACGAAGGTTTGTTGGCATTCGCTTGCAACCCGTAGAGTGTCGGTAACATCAAAAGAAATGAATCGAATCGACGAATGCGGGGTCGACGGTAGGTATATACACTATAATCGCCGCCGCTGTTGAAAAATACGGATTCAGCAACAACAAACACTTGCTCAAAAAAATTCTACGATTAATTACCAATGCTTATAGCTTTACAGTCTTTACAGTTTTTAGTTTAAGTAGTCTAATTGAATTTTAATTTGTGATACTAAAATCGTATCTCACTGATAGACATTTTATTGTAAATCACGGCGATGAACATACCGAATTAAATCCCATATATTCAGGAGTTCCGCAAGGTAGTGTACTGGGTCCAGTACTGTATCTTTTGTATACGGCTAATCTGTCCACCACAAAAATAACTACTGTGGCAACATACGCAGACGACACCGCAATCTTAGCATCTTATGAAGATCCAGTCACAACATCAATAAACCTACAAACCCACCTGGAGCAAATACAATTATGAATGAAGACTTGGCGCAGTAAAGCCAATGAATCTACCCAGGTAACGTTTACCCTGCGTAGAAGAACATGTCCACCAATGAATACCAATCATCGTCAACTACCCCAAGCAGAGCATGTTAAATATCTTGGTATGCACTTAGATCGACGCCTAACCTGGAAGGAGCACATACTCTCTAAACGGAAACAACTTGGACTTAAATTGTATCAAATGTATTGGCTCATCGAGCGCAAATCCACGTTATTATTAGATAACAAGGTATTGCTGTATGAGTATATACTCAAGCCTATCTGGTCATATGGAATCTGACTATGGGGTACTAGCAAATCTAATATATCCATCATTCAACGGTTATAAAATAAAGTGTTGCGAGCCATTGTTGATGCTCCGTACTATATTTCAAATAAAGTTATACAACGCGATATTCCTCTATAACGAGTGTAATTCAACGTGTTTGTGTGAAGAACTTCGAAAATATCAGTGCATCTCAACGTAATCGCTAAGCAGCTAAATATGCGACGTGATAGTGAAGTGCGTAGACTAAAACGTTTAACACCGCCTGATATGATTACTGGACATATATAGACTTTAGAATAAGCTTTAGATTAAGGTTAATTAATTAAGATAATATTTTATACAGGAGATCGTTTAATGAAGTGATTTTCTACATGTCATGTATATATAATATAGACATAAGAAATACTTATTGTCTATAGGGAAGATTGTGGAATCGCAAAGAGTAAAAAAAATGTGATATGTATACTTATTACGACTTAATACATGGGTATTCAACTTATTTATTTATATCGAAAGCAAATATATTGTGATAATACTGTATGTATGTATATATGTATATGTGTATGATTATATGACACTTGATGAAACAAGAATTCAGCACTATAACCTGGAGTCGGAACAGTAGTCAACTGACAGCACAATTTCTAGTACCGGCAGGAAATATTATTTATTGCAAATATTACACAACATTACTGAAACGATAAAAAACAATTAATCTTTCACTAAGACAACCTATCATTATTTTCCACTTATTTCTATGGGATTGCTTTTTCCGTCCACCGTACTTGCCAGATCTGGTCCCTGGCGATTAGGCGCCCGTAAATTTCCGAGAGACTTGATTCAAATGAAGAAATCATCAGCGCCAACAAATGTCCGTTTTGATGCGCGATGATACATCGGTCTATAAATGTTCGGATTCGTTTTATTTCGGATAAAGTAGCGAGACAAATTTCAAAATAACAATATTCGTCGCCACATAGTTGCAGCGCCTTGGTCCTTTTCTTCCGGACAAGCTGATGCCGCCTCGCTGCATACTTGATAACTTGCCCGAAGATAAATTCGTCGGCGAAAATAGCCGCTGGAGTGGACCCCAGGCATGATTTGTGGAAATGCGGGGGAAAAACGCGCGAAAATTTCGTTATTAAGATTGTCTCTTTGGAATAGTTGCGTTATAATAAACAGGGAAACGATGAACTGTCCACTTAAGCCCGTGCCGCTTCTATTCCTGGCCGTTCGTGTTTATCTCGTTGATCATGCCATCATCTTCACAAAGATTTGCTCAAGCGATTTAGAAATCCGAATATATTTTAAGTAACTAAGAGTTTGCTCTCTGTTCTTTACAGCAAATATTCTAACACATGGTTAAGATATTTGGAAGATTGGTTCGTAGTGATTTTTCTTTTCTAGTTCCAAAACTGAATCAAACTATTTAATGCTTTAAATGAATTAAACTAAGAGCTTTCCCTATTGCATATTTATGAATAACTTAGGTTTCATTTCTTTTGCATATTCAAGTCTTTATAAATATAATTAGTTCATCCTAAATTACTACATCAATATTTTCTTCGTTACATATTCAAATTCGGATTGACGTTTGATAGATTTATAAATATATGCCTTGCATGTATTTTGATCAGAGACGTCTATCGGCGAAAATGCAAAGTATAAATGTAACCAATTGTTAGACAACCTAACCTTGTTGTTAAATTCGATGGCTTTGACATTTCTCTATATAAAATCGAAGTTTTCCATTTAGTATTATTGCGTTATTCAATGTTGTACAGACACTATTCATCGAACGTTCAAAATTGACTTATCGACACGCATTACTCTTGCTGTTTGATTTCAAGTAATTCGTTCCGAAGCCATAGAATAAACAAACTTAGAAGTGCATCTCCTATATTAAAATTGGTTCTAAGTTACGCTCGGAATCCCCGTGTGATGGCGCTTACGCATGCGCCGTATGACAGTTAGTTACGGCGGGAAATTAAAAATATACAGTAAAAATTTTAACGGAAAATTAAAAAAAATCTTTTAATTTTACTGGGAAAATAAAAAAATAACTGTATTTAAATATATTTTATTGAGATAATACAATTACGTTAATTTTCCTTTACCATAAAGACATTGATATAATCACAGATATATCTTCACAACCCAACACACGTAATCCACTGATATTAATTTCTCTGTAAGTGTCTGTCTGTGTTTCTTGTCTTGTGGTAAAGGTAAAGAATCTCAATAAATAGTGCTTAATTATTTCAATGCAATAAATCATTAATTTTTTACAATTTTTTTTATAACATCTTTATTAGATACGCTTAGTACAATCTTAATTATTATTATTATTACAATTAATTTATTACTAATTTTCCTATGTGCTTGGATTAATTAGCAAGAAAGACGAGTGCGAGAAAATACATCAGTATGTATTCCTCAATTATAAAATTACAATTATTTATTAATTATTAACTTATAGCTATAGTTTACACTAATAATACACACTAAATGTTCACACAAGTTCGTATGGTTTTGCTCGTTTCAATCTCCTGACATCCTGTGCGCTGCCCAGCAGTTGTATTGCTTCTACGTTAGAATGATTTAGTAATCTTCTTTCGTGTTTCAAGGCGAAATCCCGCACAACTTCGCAAATCCATTTGATTTCCAGGTCATCATGCAGTTCTTCATTGGTTACATAGTGATAGGCATTGGTAATCAATCGAAGAATCTTGTTTTGACAGCGTTGTATGACTAACTGATTTGAATTTTTAGTGCAACCCCATATTTGCACCCCATAGGTCCAAATTGGCTTTATAATTGTATTATAGATCAACCTCTTTGATTTTAGATCAAGTTGAGAGTATCTTCCGACTAACCAGTATAGTTGTTTTATTTTGATTCTAATGTGTTTTGCTTTTTGTCTAACGTGATGCATTTAACAAAATACTTACTATTTAAATTACTAGTAGGAATTACATCTTGTTTCAGTCATGGCTTTCCACATTTTGGTCTACAGTCTTCATCTTTAAAATGATTACAAACTTTCCTGGACCTACATAGGAGATCATAAGGGATCCCCTTAAGGTTTTCTTTTTATTACACTAATAAATTAAAATACACAGAATAATCTAAAGTAATTGTCAAATATATATAAAAACTCATACCGAAATACTTGACGTAAATAAACGATACAAATTATATCACCTAAAAATGGCCGTTAACTGCTTAGGTTAGAATTATTAATACAGAGGCCCAACGAGAGAGAAACACACATATAGCTCTCGCATTTTTCATTTACATTTGGCCGCGTAATGGGGATTCCGAAAAGCTTAAACGTGAGACCCGATGTTTCCATATAAATTTCACTTCTAAATTTCTTTATTCTATGTCCGAAGCACATCTAACATTATCAGAAACTGTGATGTTGCTCTGTCACATCCCAAATGTCGGTTTTGATATCAGCAATTTAAAAGTGGCGATTTTAATGTTAATGAGAAAGAATGGCCTAGAGCACCACAAAATTTCGAGTATAACGAAGTTTCAAGACTTAATGGACGAAAACCCAGAAAACCCAAACCAACCCCATACTATTCACGTATCATACGAATATGTCAAGTCGGGCCATTCTAACATCGCCGTTTCATTACCCTCCTGTGTATTGTAACAATCCTGAGCTCAAAATGATATAGGTTAGTCTGGCAAAGCAATCCACGTCGATCATGAAGTATTGCTGTGCATAAGATTGGATCAACACGGTGTAGTGTAACAAGTTGTTAGAACCAAATTAAACTGTTAAAGCAGATGTCTACCGATATAATTGAATAAATTGAATGACACTTTGTTGCAAAAAAAGATCAGAAGTAGCAAGTAACAGGCGCAAAATCATCCTCTTGCATGACAACGTTCGACCAAATGTTGCACGAGTTATGAAGGATACACTGATGCTGTTCAAATGATAAGTGAGTATCACATGTCAAATGGTAACATTTTCAGACCGCTACAGCATGATACACAGTATGGTACGTAGTCTCTAGAAGATGGGATAGTTGCAGAAAATAACGGCAAATATTTTGATTAACATATATTGTACCAATTTATAATAACATGAATCTTGAAGCTCATCGCTCATGACTCAGTTAACCAGATAATCTAAAACTGACGAGTGTTACAACCAATATTTATAGTCTGTTCAAAGTTATTTTGTACATACGTCATTTAAATTTGTAACATCAAAAGGTCGCAATATTGCCGCATTAACTATGAGTTCTAGTTCAGTTTGGCTTTGACAAACAACATAATTCTAATCCGAATAAATAACCGAACAAAAATATTATCAAAAATAATTTATACAATATATTACATCTAAAAACTACAGTTAATTATACAACCACAATAGTTTATAGGTTAGAGTTATAACCTCTTATCACTATTGTTTTTAAGAATTCTGCATACGTCTGACAACCGGACGACTTTGACAGGCTCATTCGTTTACGTGTTCGCACTAATCAGACAGCATTGTGTCTCTTTTAAACTAGAATAAAATGAGAAGTAAAACATTGTAAGATTCCAAAACGAATTTACAAATTCCGGTAGGCAATACATTAAACATCTTGATGATGTATGTATAAAAAAAACTTTGAATAGACTATATAAACATAATGTACGTAAAATTTCCTATTTATCCGATGTAAAAAAATGCAAAAATGGGAAAGAGTTCATTACTATCATGGATGGACTCTCATAAATAGAAAAAACATTACTTTTGATATTTGTTTTGCTAGTGTTGGTCACCAAATCCACGAAAAACTGCATGACAACGTTTGAATGGTAAAATTTAAATGACACATTGGACAACACTTTAAAAATAAGTGCTAGATAGCGATCTGGAATTTAAACGTTGCCAAAAAGATGGGAATTCACAGTCCTTAGAGGTAAAAAAGGGCGAGACACCTTGTAACAAGCGAATACAACTTTAATATTCGTAATAGCTATTTTCGATGTGATATCGAAAGGGTTCGGACGGCAGGGCGTGCCACCCTCTTCCCCTTGCTCGCTCTTTATTGGCTTATAAACGAAAAATAGCGAATTAATGCCGAAAAAGATAGAGACGGCCGCGAAGCTGATACGAATGTAATGTACTCAGTAATGGACTGAAACATTACGACGAAAATTGAAAAGTCGATATCGCCGTTATCGATATTATATGGCCGTTACTCTGTTGCACCTTCGTGTTACTCGTTCTTTCTGCCCGATGATATTCGGTACGTAGTAACGTATAAAATTTGATGGAAATATGGATACGGTTTTAAACATCGTTTTTCGTGTACAAATTCCATAAAAAAACGCCATACACCAACATTATTTATTTTAAATTTTAACTAGTCTAAGCATCAAGTCTTGGATAACATTACAAATCTATATTCAATTCTTTGTTGATTACGTAATGATAAATATTGGCAACTAATCGAAGAACTTTGTTTTGGCATCGTTGGATCACTAGTGGGTTTGATGTGCACCCCAATATTTGAAACTCATAAGACCAAAAAGGCTTTATAACTGACTGATAAATCAATTTCTTTGCTTTTGAATCTATTTGATCTCCTCCTTTTTGTCCAACGTGATGTTGGAGATGACAGCCAAGCGATATAATTAGGTATTTACCATCACAATTTGGAGCTACTAAGCTGCGTTTTCTAGTCTCTTGTACATTTGTTGACCATCACTGACAAACTTCTCTGTTTTAGATGTGATATTTCATCACATCTATGTTAAATTAGCTTCAGTAAATAATTTTAAAACGTTCTTTTGATGTCCTCAAACACATGTTACTGCTTATTTAGAACTGCTTTGATTCTTAGACTTTACTTCCTGACTAGCACATTTATTGAATGAATCTCTTGTTCCATTTTACATTTTTCACTATAGGTTCTTGATCAGAAATTCAATATAAAAATGACTTTATATGTATTTCTATGTTTCTTTTCTGCTGCTTTTCTGGCATAGAAAGAACTTCCTAACTGGCATTCAGTGCTATTACGAGCAAGTTACTTTTGCATTTGACTTGAATCTTCCAATATTTGGCTTATATTATAGAAGAAACTGAGAGAAAATCAGTTTGGAGTCAGGCAAAATACTGTATAATTTGACTAAGTCAATAATATACAACAATCATTGAATACTTTTTTGAATAATGTGCGCCAATGTGTCACAAGGTTTCAACAAAGTTTGGCATGAAGCTTCGATATACAAACTAAACAAAATGCTTCCGAAGCAGTGTGATAAATAGAGATATTAATAATAAAGAAGAGTAGGTCTAGGTACATTGATAAAATGTACGTTTTCAGTTGTGATTACGACATACAAGTACTAAGAACTTTCTTGACGTTTCAAGCCATTATTTCGCATTGACATCAAGATCATCACTTTTAAATCGTTGAAACCAAAATCAATAACTGGGATATGACGAAGCAGCATCACCGTAAGTTGCTAAAAGCGTTGGATGGGCTTGGGTAGAATACTTCTTTATATCAAACAATAAAAATAATTCCGTGGTATCAACAATGCAATTTTTAGCGTTAAAAGATTAGTATGACATCTTTTTTTTATTAATCTCTTAGAACGTCAGCAATCTGCCCGTGGGCAAGTATTATTATATGATTGCCGTTATATAATATAACCATCCTGACATGTAGAAGATCATTTCAGTAACTGATAATCTGAATCTTATTCAAGACACTATTCTAACTTATTTTAAGGTCTATCCTAACGTATTTTAAAGACTATTCTAACTTATTCTACAAATCATTAAGTCTCATTCTATGTGTCTAATAATCAGTTCGTTTGGTAGTTTGCATTTGAGCCTATGCACTATACTGTCATCGTGCACACTTCACTGTTTGGTGAGTGTATTGGGATGCACTAATAGTCTTTCAGAGTACTTCGCACTAACATTCGAATCACACTCGTTATGGGCTCTAAGGAGATATCGCGCTGATTAAGTTTGTTGGAGACGTAATATGGCGCATCGACGATGTCTGGCAACACTTTATTCTGGAACCTCTGGAAGATAGCTATGTTAGATTTGCTAGTAGTACCCACAGTTCAATACCATAGGTCCGAATGGGCCTAAGCATTGACTTATACAGCAGAACCTTGTTATGTAATGATAATTTAGATTTACTATATTTATAATACCTATAATTAAAGATAATTTAGATTACCTATCAGCCAATATATTTGGTTTAGTTTAAGCTCAAACTGTTTGGGTTCTGTCACTATAGGTTTTCTTCATGTCAAACGTCGATCAAAATGCATACAAGCATGACATCCATAACTAGTGTTTGTGTTTGTATAAATTGAGTAACTCAATAATACTAAATGGAAAACGGCTATTTTATACCGGGAAAGATCAAAACCATTGAATTTAACAGTTTAGGGTAGTTGTTTACATTGATCTCTCATTTTTATTCAGGAATGTACACAAAAAATGAAATTAGTTAAAAAGCCTAACCTTTATCAATATACCTAATGAGAATTATTACAAAATGAAGATTACATTACAATTAAATATTATTAGTATCACTTATTTAAGTAAAATAAACCCAATATTATTTATAATAATAATGCTACATACTACTACAAAGCTACATGTTATAATAAATAATATATAGGTTCAACAGCAAATCTTTATTTGTATATAATTTAAATAGATTAAGAATTATGTGCAATACTTTAATGTATAACAAAAGGAATTGTGGCTAGAGGTTCTTGCTGTATATACATGAAATTTGGCCAGTTTATGTTTGATTGTGCGATCACTTTATGGATTTGAATTGAATACGTCCAGCTCGCGAGGCTCTCGTTTCAATATTTTCACGCGCGCATATAATACGTGAAATAAATAACGGGACGCCACTGGCGAAATCAGCGTGGCCCCGCGAGTCAAGCCAAGCGTTCCACCGCGGTTATCATGACGGTAATCTGTCAGTTCTTCTTTGTCGCCGTGACAGATACTGACCGACGACGATCTGCCTTTTCCCTTTCGGATTTTCCTTTTTCGCATTCTCTCCTTTTCAGCACGTGCCCACTTGCGCGACCTACCGCCGGATGACGGCACCGTAACTGTTACAATGGCGTGCGGCGATTCCATAAAATAAAAATCGTTGTTAACATTTAATAAAATAAGAAGTCCGCTTTTACGTCGAGTGGTTATAGGCTTAAAAGGGTCATTAAACTAGAGTTAATTAAAAGTAATTTGCACGAATATGTCTTTAGAAAGATCTGAAGACCGAAAACGTTCGGTGTGTGTCTCATTTCTGAGTCTCAAAGTGTTCGGTCTCATTTTAACCATAAAATTTCATTGTCTTTTAACTATTAGTTTTATAGGACCTTATTTTTAATATGTTCATATCTCCAATAAGTTCTCCATCAAATGCTTATTTTACAAGATGTTATTTCGGTCCGTACTCCTCTACGGATCTAATGTCTGCTTCAAGTTTGTTATACCCAATCAGGGGAAACGGCTTCAAGTTTTCAAAAATAAGCTCATCAGGAGAATCATTGCATAAACAACAACTCAGCTCAAGTTCTTCTCAAAACGCACTTTTTCGCGAGCTGGTCGACATGCTGGGAGATTAGTAACGCGTCACCGCTAACCTCCCTCCTTTTCCAGGCTGAAACGACCTCATCCGTCACTGCAGTGATAACTTTTGTCCCCATACGACAGTATCAAGTAGCGTCTAACTCAAGTTCGGGAATCAATAGAATTAACGGGTCCTCCTTCCCAATAACTGCTGCCCGATTAGAGGGTGCCATATCCTCAAATTTAATGCAGTAGCTGTAGCGATTCACAGAGATCAACTGTGAGGCGGTTTCGGTTTAGTGTATTGGTAAGTCCAGAAGCAGGCACACATGCAGTGGAACCTAGTTTTCGGCCCAAACAAAAAAAAATCTCCTATAAGTGTTGAGAAAGTAATTAAAAATAATTATAAAAGTGTCTAAGGGTTTTTTTATTTTGTAATACTAAAATCCTTTGTTTAAATTATTTCTTGGATAGTAGTAGTCATCGATAGCCATTTTCCAACATTCCTTCATTAAAAGAGATATGTCCTAGACAAATATGTATAGTTTCATGCGTATACCGTAAATAAATAAGCAAACACTAGAAAGCAAAATGTCGAGTGAATATAGTGAATAGTGTACGATTTTCTTTTGACCGTTTACTTCTAAGGATTTCAAGTAGTTTGCGAAGGGTTGAATGTTACTATGTTCTAAAATATTTCTGTTAGGTTTCTGCTTGTATAATTATCGGGTTTTCTTCAAACAATTTATTTTTTAATCACTAGTAATACGAAATGTTTATACCCAGAATGAGCATTAAAACATCATTACTGTTAAGTTCCTAGCAGAAAATACAGAAGAAGATATGGATCCACTGTAATTAAAAATGATTGATAAATTAAGGGGCAAATCGTGTTCAAACCGATAAACATCAACAGAACCAATGGGAATACATCCATTTGGAAGTACTAGTCAAATGCCAACCAAATTATTAGTGGAAGAATCCGGATTATCCGTAAGAAATAATCATCCCACTAACGCCAGCGACCACGCTGGATAAGATCAGATGGTTTTTTTTCGTAAGATGACCACTGTCCAATCCGTAGGTTTGAAATAGGCGACCGTAGTTCGGAGTTCACGAAGCCGTGGACCCAGCCCAGATAAACAAGCCTTGGTTGTCAAAAAGGATACTTTAAAATATAGTAAGACAAATATATAAAAACATTCTGATATGATATTGGAATAAAACCTATTTGTGTTATTTTTCTCGGTTATGGATTCACAGGATCAGAGGTAATAATAAGCAATTTTCTAATATTTATACATGATATACTTTTCTATTTCATTCTATTACTATATCGCTTCCCCGCATAATCATATAACGTTGCTGAAAAGTAATTATAGTTATTTAAGACCTATATCTATTTGATAATCTAAAAATAGTGACATTTTGGAAACACCTTCTATGTTATATTATATTTTCTGTTATTTTTATAATTTTTCAATGTTCAGGGTATAACTTACAGATTATATATGGGTCCAATTAAGCTGAAGTAATACGTCTTTAACATAATAAAGGTAATTTTTCAATTACTGGTAATTTCTGATAAATTATTTTAGAATAGATCATAATTCTGTTACTTACTAAAAGAACAATTTAAACGCAAAGTAAAATTAAGACTATCAATTTAAATTTACCATAGATTTATATTGACAAAGCAAAACTGCAAAAATGAAACACAGTATGATGCGACAACAACTGGAAATGTTAATATCAAACAATTTTTTAAATAAAATGCGCATGCTTACGCATTTAAACCAATCACAATCTACTTAGATCGAATTTTCGCCTCGCCTGGGTTATATTGTATGACAGTGACACAGCCGGATATAAGTCGGCAACCGGCCGAACAATCCACATCATGCCGTTACATAAAAACAATGCTACGACGATACGGAACGATTTTTCGAAAATATATATTCGTAAATATTTACGTCCAGAAAGGCACCAGTATTTATTTAAAAGTTGGGTTTTAATTCCCGATATAAAATTTTATTTTTAGTTTTTTTATGTGTCCCAAAACAATACGAGTGCGGCCTTTGCCTCTCGTTATTGCTGCCGTTTGCCTTTTATATGTTTATGTAAGTTTATACGTACAAAATAAACTTTTCATTAAAAGTTAAGTTTTAACGCTACGTTTTATTATACCATCGCCGTTTCTGTCGACGTATCTTGATCGATCAATGATCATGCCTCCGATTCTATTGTGGCGATATCGGATTATTGTTTCTTGGACGTTGTTTCGTATTATTAATCATCAGGGCGATTTTAACAGCTCTACTCTGATGCGTATAACATTAAGTTGATGGTGTCGGAGAATAGTTTGGAATAAATAGCTGGAATTTTCGAAACCTTTAAGATTAATCAAATCCAGGGGAAAATCCTAATAATATATGGAGTTAGAGGTACACAGTGGCGTAGCAACTAATACCGTCGTGTCGGACTCAAAAATTTAATCTCGATTTTGCCAAAATGAAATTTTGTAAAAAATAATTTCTGTATTCTGTTCTTAAAATTTGTATTGTATTCTTTTGTGGCAATATCGAATTATTGTATCCTGGACGTTGTTTCGTATTATTAATCATCAGGGCGATTTTAACAGCTCCACTTTGATGCGTATAACATTAAGTTGATGATGTCGGAGAATAGTTTCCTAGAATAGAAAATCCTAATAATATATGGAGTTAGAGTTACACAGTGGCATAGCAACTAATACCGTCGTGTCGGACTCAAAAATTTAATCTCGGTTTTGCCAGAATGAAATTTCAGTATTAACAATATTCTCTTATTATTCAAAGAAATATGAAAAGAACATTCCACGATATATTTTTTGCCACAATTTTGCAAAAAATAATTTCTGTATTCCGTTCTTGAAATTTTTATAACAATATTATCAACTTATGTCACACCCTTCCAAGTAATCCTCTTTTAATACTATGCACATATAACAATGTTCGTTCAGTCTTCGAAACACTTGTTGAATTAGATCTCGAATGACACCTAAAAGTTTTTACACATATTAATGTCTGTCCAAATGCCTGTATCGTTTATTCACAGAGTATTTGAATTAGAGAAATGCTATGTCAACGAACACAATATTTTAATTGGTGATACATATTGATGAAAATGCGAATTATCAATGTAAATAACCTAATACAACTGTAAAATTCCATGTCTTTGACGCTTATCTACAGTAAATAACAGTAAAAAATACTTAAAGAAAATGGCTATGGCACGAATTGACTCAAAATGTAATTTCAATATCGCAGTTTCATTGCTTGTCGAGTAAAAAATAAAGAAGAGTTTTCTGTATATTGTGAGTGACGACAAAAAGTGACTTTAAAACGATCCCAAGTGCAAAAAGTCAAAGGCTAATCCAGGAGAGTCATCTGCATCGAAGCCGAAGTGGAGTTTCCGTGGCCATAAGGCCTCGTCCTGCATATGACGTGATTACCAAAGTTTGGTGTATTATGAGGTGCTAAAACCTAATGAAATTGTTACTCTACGTCTACACACGCTAATTCGACAAACTGAACGACGTATTGTTGTAAAAAGATCAACAATAGCAAGTAACAGACGCAAAGTCATTAAGAATATACTGTCGCAGCCCCAACACTAAGTGTATTCGTAAGACATGACAAAAGAAGATATAAGAAATATTGTATTTAGCATAAAGCCGCTAAATAAATAAAATAATAGCCATGAACCACACATCAGCAATTAAATATCGACAGACTTTTAACACTTGAGTTATAGCTCAAGAGTTCCAAGACGAAGAAGATATATAATAAAGACTTTTTAGGTTAAATCAAATAAATTATATAAATAACGAATAGAACCACCAGAGGTAGATTAATTGATCAAATATTAGTTGGAATTAGAACTGATTCCTTCTAATTTATTAGTTTGTGCGCCCTGCGAGCTTCGGAGCGGCGAGCCCGAGAGGGAGGTGGAGGCGGAAGGATGGCCGATGGAAAACCGTTCCACATCGTCCGGAAAGGCCTAATTAGAATTGTCCCACACTTATATTATTTAAATCACAATTACCAACTTTGTATCTATAATTTAGTTAGTGCATTATCTGAGACTGAAGACTGGGGCTTTAATTTCGACGATAATTTCATTAGAACTTGAGCGGTGAGCGCCGTCCCACGACCGCTCTAAAATATTCAGAAAAGCGGGCGTCGAGGCCCGATGCGGCAACGTCGCGTATTTTCGAAAAAGGCCGCCGCACACTACGCGATGTGTCGGTGGGTCGTGGTTAGGCGTTCTCGGCGATTACCATGAACAAATGCTGGTTCTACAATTAAATATTACAAATTAAATATGTTAACAAAATTTGTGAACCATTTCGGCGTAAAATATGACATCCTAAATTACTGATTTATTATTATTGATGTAAGAAATCTCTTGCATTGCACCACGACAAAAAGACGAACAGATAAGGTGCCATTCATTTGTTACGCAAGACGGATTTTGTTTAATATTTGTAAGTTAGAATTTCAAGGAAATAAAATACATATTCGGTTTATATTAATTTTTAATTTTCAAAGAAACAATTATTTGGGAACGTTTATTTGTACCCACAAAAGAACTAGTAATTTTTTCTTTAATATATTTTAAAGGCTCCTTTTATCAACTATGGGCTTTACCCAGCCTGATCACTGGCGTGACCGAGATCATTTTCCTTGTCGGATTTCGCACTCTTGCCTAGGACAATCACAAACATAAATTTACGACCATGCCCCAGCAGGATTCGAATCCGGGACTATCGTAACTGTAGGTAGGCCGTTCTGTCGCCTTTACCACTGCGCCACCAAGCCCGTAACTAACTAGTAATTTTGCGCGTATGCCCGCTATCGTACTATCAAGTAAGTAATCAGAACTATCACTTCCTTCCCTTTACGAACAAATAAGACATGGTCGATAAATGATGTAAGATTATCTGGTTTAAAATATCACACCTGTCAGAAACATAACCTTAATTAATTAAAGCTAATAAATAATACTGATTATTAATTAACCCTAATATTAGCAATTCATATCAGTATCTTATTTTTTTCTTTGCACTTCTCAAGGAGATTATAAACATTGTGTCTATATTTGGATCATCTCACAAGGCGATGAATTTCTTGAACAGTGAATAGTAATATGCCATGTGCTTATTTTTATATTATAGAGTAGTTTCTCTCACCAATCACTAAATTTTTGCTTACTCTGTCGGCTCATTCAGGTATGTTTAAAAAATAATGAAAGTAAATCATACAATATCGATTATATAAAATGTTAATTTGAATGAAGAATGCCTGGTAGACGTTTGGGTAAGAGTTAAACTACAAAATAATTATTATATAGAAGAACTATTACTAATGTTACTTCATGTTTGCTTCTGGCTTAGCTGTAAGCATATCAAATTATTTTTCTTAGTGTTTAGTTTCAAGAAATTAGTAAATTGTCAATAGTTTTTGTGCTTATTGTTCATTCTATTCTATTCAATATAAATTCATCGACAGCTCTTTGGGTAAAATCTTATTATTTTACATCCGAATGACTTGCGCAGTTAAACACCGTTAGTATAAATTGTTTTGTACAAAAGATGGAAAGATGGGTGTCACATCAATTGAATGACATACACTCAAAAAATCGAAAAATCATGAGTGAAACGTTGCTTCAAACGTATGAAAGGAAATCACTTCTGGATCATCGAACAGTAACAGTTTTTTTTTTATTATTTAATTAATATATTGTTAGTAGTCGTTTCCGTCTAACCTACAATTTGTCTTTATAATAACTTAAATCTAGGTATATAACTAGGAGGACCCATCGGCCCTAACTCAGTCTCTGGTGAAATAATGTTTATACATCTCACCTCACTACACAACACTACACAAGATCAGATGGTTTGATTCTTTTCAGTCTGTGTCCTGTTCTGGTGGTATCCAGTAGTTGCAATATTTCAATATTCGTATGATAATGGTGTCTTTCCTCATGCCCCCTTGCAATTCTCTTGATTTCTTGACTGACTTTGGGTATCTAAAGGTCTCGATGTAGGTAATCAGTCCTATAGTATTTGGGTACACCCACAATATCTCTCAGGACTTTGTTCTGAAAAATTTGTATTTGATTTATGCTACTCTTTGCAGAATATCCCCACAATTGAATTCCGTATGTCCATATAGGTTTTAGTATTTGCTTATATAATAGTAATTTATTATGTACGGTTAATTGTGATTTTCTTCCAATGAGCCAGTATATTTCCTATATTTCAATTCCAGTTATTTTCTTTTCTTCTTTATATGTTCCTTCTAGCGAAGTTTTGCATCGAGATTCATTCCAAGATATTTAGCGTTGTTGCTATATGGAATGATAGTGTTATTTAATGTTATTGGTGCTTGTACGGTCTTTTTATAGGTGAACTGCACATGTACACATTTACTTTCATTAATTCTTATTTTCTAAGCTTGTGTCCAATTATTTCTATTGTCACTTGCCTGTTGTAATTTTCGTGAAGCTTCTTCACTATTGCCTCCGATAGCTATAATCGCAGTATCATCAGCAAATGTAGCCATCGTAATATTTTCCATTTGTGGTATATCACAAGTGTAGAGTAGATAAAGCATTGGTCCCAGTACACTTCCTTGTGGTACACCTGCTTTCGATTCTTTTATTGTAGAGTAAGCTTCTTTTTGTTTGACTCTTAACATTCTGGTTGTAATGTATGATTTTAATAGTTCGGTGTGTTGTTTTGGTAGTATTTTCTGTACTTTATGAACAAAGCCTTCATGCCAAACCTTATCGAAGGCTTGTGCTACATCTAAAAATATAGCTGAGCATACATTTTTATTTTCGTAGGCTTTTTCAATAACATCTGTTATTCTGTGGACCTGGTACATTGTTGACTGCTTGTTAATAAACGCAAACTGATGTGTTGGTATTAGGTTTTTTCTCTCTATGAGAACAGTAACAGGTAATGAAAGATGGAAACATTTTTGGAATCAAATGGCCAATACTTTTAATTAATACATTTTAACATTCTATTCTAAATAACGTGTTTTAAAAAAAAAACTATTCAGAACTGATATCGACATATCTGATTGTCATCTAAGCGCAATCGCCATATCTTTTCGATAATTTGACTATTATATTTTTTGACAAAAACAAAATTTTCTGTAAGTTTTTGCAAAAAAAACTATAGCAAAAAATAGTAATACTTTTCCTTAAGCCCCATATAAACACAGTGGAGTGTACTTTAACATTTTCGATAGAGCACATACATAACTCGTTCAACGGGGGAACGACTTCACGAAGTCTGCAATTTTTCGCGGCGTTCGCCTTTTTCGTGCCACACTAATGAATAATACAATCGGAATACGTTACGTACGACAAAGCAAAAATAATCATTACCAAACAATGGCGTGTACGTCAAAGACAAAACTAATTATTCGTCTCGCATCGTCTGCAAGGGTGTGTAAAACAAATCTAACTGCGACAAGGTGTTTATATGAGATTTTAATGACGAACAAGGCACGCGACCTTTTTGACGTCAGCCTGTCGTGCACTGATACGATCGCCATTTTGAAATTGGTATTCTACCTCCTCCTGATCCCCCAAGTTCCTCGCCCTCGCTCCGCCGCGTCGACCCCTTTGCTCGTATCGCGGAATTGGATGGATAGATTAATGACTGCGTTGTATTCAGTGGTGTACAATAGGAGTAGAACGAGAAAGTTTGGAATAGGTAAACTGCCATGGAAAATCCATTGAGCCCGTCCAGGCTTTGACAGCTTCGAACAATCAATCGATGAAATCTCATCATCTATTCCTTTGGTTTCTTGCAGAGTTAACTGCAGAGTCTCCGGACTACCATAGTAAAACACATTTTTTGGAAAAATTATTTTCATTTATTCAACGTAATCCCCTTAAAGGGTGATAAACTGATTACAGCGACCCTCCAACTTTTCGATGCTATTTTTATAGTACGATTTGTCCTTTGCTTCAAAATAGGCCTCAGTTTCGACAATCACCTTTTCATTCGACAAAAATTTCTTCCCAGCATCGTTTTCACTGAGTTGTGACTGAGTTGTGTATTGTCTTGGTGAAGCAGCGCTTTCTTTTTCTTCAAATGCGGCCGTTTTCGGCGATTTCCGTCCTTCAAACTGTCCAATAATACTATTTGATAGTCGCTGTTGATAGTCCTTCCCTTTTCAAGGTAGTTAATGAAAATTATTCCTTACGCATCCCAAAATGCAGACGCCATAAACTTGCCAGCCGACTGTTGCGTTTTCCCATGCTTTGGAGCGGGTTCATCGTGTGCAGTCCACTCGGATGATTGTCGATTAGACTTCGGAGTGAAATGATGGAGCCATGTTTCATCCATTGTCACATATCGACGCAAAAACTCGGGTTTATTACGCTTGATTATCTTCAAACACTGCTCCGAATAATCAACTTGTCGTTCATGTTCACTCGCGGCACCCATTTAGCACAAAGCTTTCTCATACCCAAATATTCGTGAATGATATGATACACGCTTTCAGTTGATATCTTTAGAGTGTATGCTATTTCATTCAATTTCAATTTACGGTCATTCAAAATCAGGTTGTGGATTTTTTAAATATTTTCGTCGATAACAACCTCTTTTGGGTGTCGACTGCGTTCACAGTCTTCAATGCTCATTTCACCACGTCTAAATTAAACTAAACTCGAAGTCTTTTTTATGGTTGATACTTGATTGAATTTTAATCTTTCATTATAATCGAATACAACAGTTCAGTGGTTCGTTGTCGACTGCGGAAATATTCACAATTAATTAAATTTAATCATTTATATCAAAAATAACTTGGAATTTTAATACCACTGTTGAATAGATTAGAATAGAAGTTTCACGAACTTATATAGTAAATAAATAGGCAAGTGTGCTGATAATGTTATTCAGAAGAACTTTGAACAGCTTCACAATTCAACTGTAAATGTGTAAAGACCGCCTTTTTGGTTCCTTTATTACACATAAATAAAAGAAGTAGTAAATAAATGGAGAAAAAAACAACAAATTTAATTAAATTAATGGCTAATTCCCCTCCCTCCCCTGAACATTTACAAATCAAATAATTATCCGGTTAGGAAAAGAGCGCGAAAACAACAAAAAAGGAAATCTTCGTAGTCATTCACACAGTCGCCGGTCTATTCCCATTGATGTCGAGAGGATCACGTCGTCTACGGTGTGAACGTTTCGTTTGTTTTTGTTTTGTTTCGGACGGGTGGCGCATGCCGATCGACCGTTGGCCGACCGACGGTCACGTGCAAGAAGGCGGCAATACGAGGTCCCCTCCCGGCCCCCCGGGGGCCGGACCCACCCAGCTGAGCCTCCGGCAGAGACTGGTGTGGGTTTCGGTAGGAGGTGTGCGCCGTGCAGCTGTTTTTCCTTGGGTCGCCCGCTTTTCGGTATGTAAATTGTCGCGGCCGACTTGATTTCTTCTCGCCGAATTGTCACGTGAAACTTGAACGAGTAATGTTGTTACGTGGAGGAATTTCGTTAACTCCGGGAAAGATCGTTCTGCTCAAAAAAAAGTGTTAATAACTTTTTTAACTAACACTTGTCAGCACTTTGAACAAAATATATTGAAGAATGTGCTTATTTATATCACTGTTCCAAGTGAGAGTTATACGGAACTTAATAAATATGAAAATATGATAACACCAAGTTAAATATTGAGAGGAAATGTAAAATTCTCAGGGATTGTAAATAATGTGTTAGAAAGTGTTATGAAAAAGATGTAATAATACATGGGCAGCGCAAGGGGGCAGTCAAATAATATGAACATTTCAATTTAATTTAGTTATGGTTGACGTTTTATTGTTTACATGGCCGTATACCGTTGAGAAATTAATTTAGCTCAAGTTTCCCTTAGTACACAAAAAGAACTGACGACAAAGTGAATACAGTTATCAATATTTCAGAAGAATTAACGAAATTTAAAGTTAACTTACTTAATCATAATATATATATAATTATAAACAATAACTTATAAAATCAACCAATAAAAATAATATAATAAAAATATATATAATCAACAATATCTTATAAAATCAAGCTTGTAACAATATTCAAATCTCAAACTCAACTTAAAGTTACTAATATACCTTTCTTTTTCATTAAATAACTAAAAATAGTGTAAATAGAAGCTTTTAACTGGCGAATTCCAAACATGAATGAAAATGAAAGAAACAAATAATATACTCTAAATATTCCTCGAATATCTGGAATCCTCTTGTAATGCCCCGTATTATGTTTCAAATGAAGTGATACAACGCGATGTTCTTCCAGAGCCTATAATGAGTGTAATTCAACGTATTTGTGGGAAGTACTTCGAAAGAGTGTTAGTGCATCCCAATGTACTCGCTAATCAGCTAATATGCGAAATGATAGTGAAGTGCTTACACTAAAACGTTTAACACCATCTGACCTGATTATTGGTCATATATAGACTTTGGAATAAGACTAATTAATTAAGATAGTACTTAACACAGAAGATCACTTAATAAAGTGACTTTCTACATTATATACATATATAATGTGGTATAATCATAAGAGATTCTTAATAACCAATTGGGCATATTACTGAACTAAGCACTAAGCGTAATAATACTTTTAAAAAAATATTTAAGTTTAGTTACTTCCTTGAAAATCTTTTTTTCCTAATGAAATAATAAAAGTAGATACACTTTGAATCTTAATGATGTGCAACGGACAGTGAGGTTTGTAGACCAAAACATTTAACACCATCCAACTTGATCACAGAATATATATAACATAGACTTAGATTAGATTTGGAATAAGATTAACTAATTAAAACAACATTTAACATAAGAGATCACACAAGAGATTAATGAAGTGGTTTTCTACATACACATACAAACACACACACACACACATATATATATATATATATATATATATATATATATATATATATATATATATATCCTTTATTGCCAATAAAAACACTTCCAACTTCCAATAGCAATATTTTAGAAATGAAACTCAAATGGGCTATTTCTTGTTCCCGAATTATTTCGTGCAACGTTTTTTTTTCAGGCTTCAAAGCAGATGGTGATGACAATGGAATTGACAATTCTCATTGAAATAAATAAGGAGAATAAGGAGGGTTATCGAATTTTTGAAATAATTGCGGTTTCTTTAGATGAATAAAGTCACACAAACGATGACAATAAATGTTCGATTTGATAAGAGAATAGACAGTTTAATTTAGTTAGAACAGAACTTTCTGTAGGTCTAGGATAAACCCTTCTCTTCAATCGTTATATTGATCAAATAAGAATAGAATCATTCTAGTTAGGATTAATAGACTATATGATTTCTACTTATACTTATCAGAAATTGAAGAACAAGTAGAATCAGTGAATTCTGTGGCGATAAAATATCTATTTTACGTATTCTATGCTACAATCCTCTATTGATTAACACGCATTTACGTAACATATTTAATTGAGATATATTGTATCTATAAGATTTTGTGTTAAAGTATTCTCTAGAGGAAAATGGACGATAATGTATAAAAAAATTGTTAGTTCACAATGTACTTAATGCAGTATAAATAATTTTATTTCTTTTATTGCCACACAATTTATTATTCTGGTAAATAAGCTGTATATTCAGCAAATTGATCTAGAACGTATAACATATACTGGATTCACCTCCATGAAATCTACATCTGACAAATGAATTCAAACTTGACCGTATGCGTCATTTAATCGAAGTGTGAACAAAAAAATCTAAGTGCGTTAAAAATGTCGTGCGTTGACTCAAATTTGAGGAAAAAGGCGACCGAAAGTCATCTAATGTTCTGTGAAACTTATGGCAATTATGCTCCATCGATTTCAACATGTGAATACTGGTTTCGAACTTTTAAAAGTGGTGATTTTGAGATCGAAGACAAAGAGCAGTCTGGACAGCCAAAAAAAAATTGAAGATGACGATTTGAAAACATTACTCGATGATGACCCGTGTAGAATGTAAGAAAAATATGCAAATCTGATGGAATGAATACAATTAACACCATTTCCGATGGCTAGAAGATTAAACGAACGATTCTGATGCTTGGATATTTCAGATCAGCCAAGAGACATTGAAAGGCGTTTGGTATTGTAATAGGGTAAAAAGGTTAAAATTGTGAATGTGAATGAGAAACGGTAAAATACTTTTGACTATTTTTATAGCAATAATAGGTAATAATATTTCGATTACTCTCTCGATTTTTGTTAAAAAATATTTACGTTCAAAAATAAATAAACCACTTACTTTATTTAAAAAAGCTCGAGTAGTTATTGTGCGATCATTTTTAATTATGCCTTGAATTAGTTTTTTTCTATGATTATGTATAAGTTTAAGTTCCACTGTATTGTCTATATTTATTATAACATATTATTTGAAAATAGCAATTAACATATTAAAATACGATAAAACATTTGTGGGGGATTATTCCATTCCTTTTTACAGATCGACAGAACATTCAAATATAAAAGTAATTCTACTTGTTTAAAATGAAATTACTAAATGCATGTTAATAGTATTCAGAAATTATTTTTTTCATTGTCTTTTTTAAAGTTAGTACGTGAAGGAATATGTACCTCCCCGTCTCGCTTATACTACCGTTGGAAAATATAAGTACATATAAAATTAACTGCTCCAAGCAATTATCTCCGTCCTTTCCTTTCTCACAAGTTATACAGCAAAGGGTTCGGACATCTTCGTCTGACTTCACAAATTGAACAAAACAGTCGAACCGTGCATTTGACTGAAAGTAGTGATTGGTATTTTCAATCGATAGTTCCCACAGCTAGTTTTTTGCATTGTATTATTACTAGTGATTAAAAATGGATACATTACGATAATCCAAGGTGAAAAAAATCATGGGGACCACCTGGTATATAATAACCACTAACAATGACGAATATTTATGGCTAAAAGCTAATGTTCTGTATCTGGTGTGATCATCTTGATGTGGTATACTACGAACTACTAAAATCTAATCAAACTATCAATAGCCATCTCTATCGATTACAATTCAGGCGTCTGAATGTCATTCTTCAGGCAACGCTCGACTACATGAAGCAAAACCGACGAAAACATAGTTGGAAATAAGTAATACCCTACCCGCTGCATTCTCCAAACCTTGCTCCTTCCGATTACTGCTTGTTCAGACATATGAGCCATAACCTCTCTGAGCAGTGCTAACTAAACCTCAAAATCTTTTAAAATTAACTTATAAACCTAATAATTTGAAATATCAAGAGAACTGACGGGAAAACGGTGAAAGTATCCATCGCTGATTCGTCGATGGAACGGGGCAGTGGTAACTATTTCGAAACAAAACGTTTCGCCATCCCGAGCGAAATAATCCAACGGCGATATTCCGCTAATAATTAATAATTATCGCGTACACACATTTATTACCGCGAAAGTTAATGCATTAAAATTGATGCAATTAAAATAATATAGAATGGTGGGCTTACGGTAATTTACAGGGGAATTGTGTGTGTCTAGGCGGACGTCACAATTACCGATGTTTCGCATTATAAATTAATAATTATTAATCCATCTATTGTTTTTAAATACGTTCATTTCGGTCGACGAGGACGATGATGGTTGCGCGGCGAGTGAAATCGGCGGCGCGTGGGCCCGACCAGCGTCGGAATACGTTTAAATAACCCGTCGAGGTGGACGACGACTCCACCTTTCTGTGCATACAAAAGGTCCCCGTGCCCGGCGACACGAAATTAGAACGGCGGGAGTCATTTATCTACGGGCATGGGTGTTAACCATTAAGCCTTTCACTGAATAACACTGCTGGCTTCGGATTACGATTCCCCGCTTGTGTCGGCATTATCTTCCGCTTAATGATCATATCAAAGAACGGCGAGAAATTAAATAAGATAACTACAGACATCGCCACTCTTATAATTGGTTAGAAAAAAAAACTACCGACAAATTGCTTAGTGTTATACCATTATATTAAGATTATCAAGCCGGCAAGAAGCCTGTGTTCGGTGTTATCATGTTAAGGAAATTGTGATGTAGAGTGTGAAAGCTTTATGAGCATGTGTGTTACTGTTCAGAATATACATGAACATTTGGTTAAAATGTATGAGAGAAATAATACTAACTGTTTTGCAGATATGACAAATGCATTAAGGAGAACGCAGTGATTTTAATGTAGTTTTATCAAGAATGATGTATACAGGTAGTAGTAGGACAATCTAAAGAGAAATATAGAAATATCACAATGACTTTGCGAGGAAACATTGTGTAGGAATGGTAGGTTCGTTGGGTCGGTCAGTCGGTCGAAATGTGTGGCTGCCGCTGCGATTATTGGTCAGAACACTTACTACAATTTTTGGAAGGAATTTGCACGAGAACCAAAATCACTGGTTAGATCAAACTTGTTTATTTTAATTTATAATTTATGCATGTGGTCGACGTGAGAATTGACAGGATATTAGGTTAGGTAGAGGAAGTACGGTAGCGCTGTGGAAGTGGTACTATTACAAGGGGACGGAGAAAAGAAAAGAGAGCGAGACGTCGTCGTGATGGTCTTTTATAGCCTGGAACTGCATGGTACCAATCCACCGGCATTGCCAACCTTTGTACTTGTTGATGAATTCGTGGTGGTATAAAGGGTCGTGGCGGTCGCCACATAACTCCCCTCCTAGTGGAACTGCCGTGGAACGTACCTTTATGTGATGCAAGCTCCGGAGTGCACCTGAAATCACGCAAACAAACGCCCGGGGACTGCTGATGAGATGGGGATCCCAACCTGAGCGAGGAGTTTTACGGGATCAGCTGCCATCGGAGCTGTAGCAGGAAGCCGTTCGTCTTGGGGCGTTTAGCTTTGTTTGAGGGTACCTATAAGTGTATTACGTGTCCCGTTTCGTGATGCGAGGGTGTTCATGTGTTGATGGTATACATGGTCGGCTTCTGTGGTTTTCGTCCATCAGGCTAATCTCGTGGGATGTTGTCGACCATCTGATGTTGATGGGTTCCGTTCCTCGTGCTATCTTTCCATGCACGTGTCAAGCACCTGTCGAGTGGCTTATGCTGAGTTGATTTACCTGTTAGGCACTTTGATCACGTCGGGATTACCAATTGTACGAATCTTCATCGGGTCGGTCAGTCGGTCGAAATGTGTGGCGGCCGCTGCGATTATTTGTCAGAATACTCACTACAATTTTTGGAAGGAATTTGCACGAGAACTGAAAACACTGGTTGAAGAAATACTGTTTAATATTAATATTAAATTATACATGTGGTCGACGGGATAATTGAAAGGATATTAGGTTAGGTAGAGCAAGTGCGGTAGCGCTGTGGAAGTGGTACTATTACAAGGGGACGGAGAAAAGAAAAGAGAGCGAGACGTCGTCGTGATGGTCTTTTATAGCCCGGAACTGCATGGTACTAATCCACCGGCGTTGCCAACCTTTGTACTTGTTGGTGAATTCGTGGTGGCCTAAAAGGTCGTGGCGGTCGCCACAATTGCATCGAAGGAAACAAGAACTAAGTGTAAAAGGTAAATATGCTTTCAAAAGAAAGGAAAATACATACATTAGGTGTACTATAATGTTAAAATAAATTATAATACATAACATTTTTGTTTGATTACTTTACTTACATAATTTTGTTAAAAACTGTTAGAAACTGTGTCACTACTGTTTTGAATAAACCATATATTATGTACATATACGTATTAGTCTTCTTTCTCATTCAGTGGGATCTTTGCCCTTCTTATTCTCTAGCACATTTAAAAAATATACTATAATAATTTTCAACTTATTTGATCTACGATAGTAATCCTGCGGAAGCTGCCTGTTTTAACGAGATAGCGGTAATGATAGAGGTTACCTTTAAAGGTACACATTACTCGCTCGCATCCCGCAAAAAGAGAAAAAGAACCCGACCGCCGGTTTCCCCCCTTTCGAATCTCTACCATAGCCCCCGGTCCGACAGGATGGAAAATCTACACGCATTTATATCTCAATTAACAATCGGGACATTATGCAAATGAGGGCGGCAGAAAAAGGCGATCCCATCTAACGTTTCCATCGTCGTCAATAATCACCGGGTTCGAGATGACTGACATCGTCGGCGCACCCACCGACCGACCGAGCGCCCCGGGTCCGATCACCAAGCCCGGTAGCCCCGCTCCATCATAAATACGCCGCGTTACTCGCTCCCGGCATGCAAAGAAATCCCACTCTAATAACTTACGTACTTATCTAGATCTGAAGGAAAAAGAGCCGGAGAGCCGGAGGGTCGAAAACGCCTAGACCTGGCAGTTTTATTTCCACCGGATCCCCCGGAACACTCAAATATATATTTTCGCCTGCATCGTATTATACTTTTGTTATAATCGCGTCGTCCCAGGTTCGAATATTTTTTACCGACATTATAAAATTATAATACCCTTTGTTCTCGTGTTCCCACCGAGGAGGTAAGATCCAGTTTCAGTCCAAGAAATATTTTATGATAGTTTAGTTTTAAATTATAAGAACCGCTCACTAAGAACGTGGCAAACGTTTCAAGGCATCTCTTATAGTTTTCGAAATATAGGATTGTGAATTTCGTTCTGTGACTCTTATGGGCAATATCTGAGAATATATATATATATATATATATTCAAAAAAAGGAGAATTAAATAATTTTTGAGTTAGATTAAGATTCATAAGATATGAAATGTGAATTGTTTAAATTAACAAAAATTATTTAGAAACGACATTGAACGTTTAATTTCTATTCCATATGATACTAACTAAACCAGACGTCTTATAGATTACACTATTTAGTCTTAACGTAAACCACGGAACCTTGCTTGCCTTTGTTGATCTTGAATTTTCTATGGTATCCCTGTATGGAATCGTTTCTCATTTTTTCCCAAAAGTGACTCCAGATTCCAACAGTCTACCGATGAGAAACTAAACTACTGCAATTCATATTAATACAGAGGAAATAATCTGTTACAAGATAAGAGATTTGTTTTAACAAATATAAGGGAAAAATATTAATAAACCCAATGGTCTGTAAAGGGTGAATTTCACGTTAATTGGTGAATAGTACATAAGTTTAAGTGTTTTCAATCGGTTAATAAATTTTCATCAACATTACAACAATTTTTATAAAAATTATACTAATTATGAATGTTTGCATTTAAGGTATTTTCTTTAATTTATTGGCTCTTCTGTTATTAGTTTGGCTAACAATATTTTCTTCAGTATCAACTCTCAGCTCTTAGGTATTTTTCTTAGGATAATGATTTTTATTCAAATAGCCTTAGTCTATGCACCTCACAGCAGCTTATAATACATATATATATATATATATATATATATATATATATATATATATATATACAAATATATAGTTTATAGTATATTCTACTTTGTTAAAGACAAGAACAGAAGTTATACTTTCCAACAATCAATACAAAGAAAAATATTCACAACTCTATAAATTTGATGATACTACAAATAATACACGACATGGTATCAACCAAATATTCATATAAAATTAAAATTACAAGAAAAACTATCAAAAGCCAAAAAAACTATTCAAAACTATTTGAAATAGTACCCGATGTTGCTTTGTCCGACTACCTTCGATAAATGCTAACAACGCTTTTTAAAGGTTCATTTTAGGTGCTGTGTTGTTACGATATTTCATTTTGTAACAATATTAATTAATGTCTATTTAGGTCTCCTGTTTGTCTTAATTACAATTATTTACTGCGATTTCTTTGATTCTATCATAGTTATTATTGAACGAATGTTTTTATATATATATATATATATATATACATTTCCTTGCTCCAAATTATATATATATATATATATATATATATATATATATATACGTAATGTCAGGATATTTATTATTACGACTTCTCTCGACATCTCCGACGAAACCGGGAGTAGAAAAAAGCGAGGAAGCAAAGCCTAAAAAAGAGATTTTTTCCATCGTTACTAAACTCTGCATCGCCTTAATGCCCGCCATTGTTCTTCAACTGCGGCAAAGACTGCCGGGTAAACTACGAATGCAAATTCGCTTTTCGTTTCTTTTTTTCGCCTCTCCCTCTCCTCTTCTTGCTCGCGACCACCCTACTATGAACTAACGTTAATGTACACACACTTCTAACCGTTGAGGTTCCGCAAAGAACCGCGAGAATTTTACGAGATGGGTTTTATTTTCCTTTTTTCTTTGTCGTCCTCGGTCAAAACGGCCCCCCTCATTCACCGCCCCCCACCGGAAACAGAAAAGATGCCTGCTGGATGGTCTGCCAGGCGGAATTTTCGCTTTACCGGATCTGGCTGGTTCGGTCGTTCCTTTTTCGAAACTCTTGACAGTTTCAGTTCTTTTACGCTTGCATGTGGTTGTTGTTACGGGCTCTTTTTTTCTTTTTCAGAATAAGGCCGTATGTTTCTACATATTGTTATGGTAAAAATTACCTAAAATTCATCGTAATCCATAATACACTCTCTTGAATTTCTAACAGACCGGGTTGTCATCACATCACATAACATTGTTTTAAATGTCCCATCGTAAAAATGTGACTACAAGGCGGATAATTTCACTAGAATTTTCTTTGTCTTTGTCGGTTTGGATTCTTTTTTGGAATATTTTTAAGTTTGGTCAAACAAATCAACAATAACAGCTTCATTGTATCATTGAATGACTTCGTCGAGAGAATACGAAAAATTTACTCTAGAGATCGAATTTAATGTATTATACAACAAACAAAAATGTATATGTGTTATATAATGCAGAGTTAAGGCTCTGGCTATCGAGGCCATGTACAAGGGCCATCACCTTTAGGTAATGCTACCCGAATAGTGAACGAGATGGGTTAGGTTTGTTTTCCGATAGATAAAAACTCTCAGTATTGTTTTGTACTGCCGTTCAAGTCGCCTCTTCTTTTCTTTTGAATAATATAGTAAAAACATACAAACAAAAACAACCCTAGTCCCTGGATTCCCAGCAGATTCGCCACAGTTCAAGTGTAAGGACATCAAAGACGCTGCAACTGCTTTGAATTAACATGGTCTAATGACATTTGGATAGAAGCTTGTAGTTCAAGGTGAACGGCTACCAAAGGCGTACTGTAGTAGCTCAGTCTCTTAGCCGCATACTATTGGAATTTGCAGGCACCAACATTTGGATAACCATTCCCACGGAAATTTCTGTTGAGAAAGTGCCATTTCGAAGATCTTCAAAGCCTAACTGGTGGATGAAGGTACAACCTATGCTAAAAAAAAGTTTACAAGAACTATAAACTTTCCAAACAGAATAACGATCACGTACAATCCTGTAGCCGCTTTTCTTTAACAGGGATATATTATAGAGAAAAGACCATCTGAATGGTGAATGAGTGAGATGGGTTTAATCCTTTTTCGTCTCTTCTTTCCTTGAATAAAACAGTTTCAAAGTAAATTAACAGTTTTTGTGTTTTAAACCCTTTCCCATTTCATAACTTATGTATACAAGCCAACAGATGTTAGATTTTGTAACAGAGTTCAAATCCAAATGTTGTAGTGATGATATGACAACATAAGCCTTTTGAAGAGTATGATTTTAGTCTTGTAATGTACATTTCTTCATTCATAGACGCCATCTTCAAAAAGCGAAAGTTTCATGCATCTTTAACGAAGTATTTGAACGTATTCTCTGTATGTGTTTTAATCGAATATCATTGAGATTTATATTGTCTAAATTTTGGTTTATTTCTTCATTATTCTTGAGCCATCTAGCGTAGTATTTATATCAAGGGATACGACACTACCATCGATGAACATCGGATTGATTAAGACTTTACGCACGCCAAAAACATCATCATCCTGCAACCCTAACATGCTGAGGTCTTAAGAATTGATAAACATCATCATCATCCTGCAAACCTAACATGCTGGGGCCTTAAGAATTCATAATGTGATATTTAAATATTTATTAAATTTTTTAAATGTAAAATTATCACTAATGAATCACAGGTTTCTCTTTAATATCTTATATTTTGTACAATAACGATTCTCCGAAATAACACTAAATATTTGTATAATCACACCGTCCAGATGTCATTCTTCGAATGGCTGTCTATTAATCGTCATCATCAATAGTACCAACCAACAGTCGACGCCGTCGTATTTTTTAGTTAAAAATTTCTTTAGAAACGAGCGAAGGAAACAATCGTCCCCCGAGGATATCAACAGAAACTGTCACATTACGATGGCACATATGACGTCGATCCATTATTCGTATAATATTGAAATTATTTGCCGTAATCACCCGCATTGTATCGGTAGAAGGACAGACGGTTTGTGGGAAGAATAACAGGCAATTACACCGTCATGATACAAAAATTAAGTTCCGTATTGTGTCATAGTTATGGTGTAAATATCCGTTATAAAATAAGAGACAAAGTGTGCTCAATATTTAAAGATATACGAGGGATAGATGAAATAATATAACAATTTTGCTATAGTAAAACAAGCGATCGGTAAAGAGATATGGTACATTCTCTCAGATGATTAACGTTTTACGAGCGACAATACTCCACGATAATAATGGCAACATAAACAAAACACGGTAAAATATCATCGTTAAAGAGGAATAGTGGGAGTTCACTGACAGAGATCGACGAACAGAAATGAATACTCACTTGAGTAATACTGTTTCGATGAAAATAGTACGACGCGAGCTCCACAAAGCTAACATTCATGGAAGGGCTGTTATTGCCAAACTCCTTGGAAGCCAACGCTAAGCTGGAAAGAAGTGATGCACCCATACACACAGCCAATAATGTTCTGTCTGGGTTTGCGGGGCATCAGAATATCATTAAACATCTTCCATGGCCAGTTCAATCGCCAGACCTCAACAGCAGACAGTCAGCAGTATATTTCCATCTCCTAACATCACTGAAGCAATTGGCGGATGTTTAGTTTAGACAGTTTAGAAATATACTCATATATTGTGGAGAACTGTAGCTGTTTTAAAAGCAAATGATGGTGCTCATATTATTTTGTCATAAAGGATACTGAAACTCAAACCAAGACTAATATAAATGAAACCCCCACTCTGACATAAACATGTCGTTATTTTCAAATTTCAGACAAGCTTTTTTAACAACTAATTTAGTTCTCACGGTCGAGTTTCGCTTTTGGTTTAGTTAATATACAAGTTAATTACTAGTTAAAAACTAGTACTACTGTGCAGTAGTTAAACAGTTGATAAAGATTGACATAACTGTAATAAATTAGTTATACGTTAAATTGTATTATTGTATTTAGTATTTATGAGATAATATTGTGCATCTATAGTTTTTTTAACTTTATTATATTATGTAAAAAAACTAATTTCCTTCTGAGAAGGATGTATAGAAGAGAAAAATAACAAATTGTTAGTTATAACAATTGTTCACACTAAATTTTAAGGACAATTGGTTCAGTGGAACTTGAGATGATATCATGTCTAGAAAAAGGTAATTTCGAACAGCTATATCTCCGAAAATAATTTGAATTTTGTAAAATTCTCTTCAAGACATGTTCATTAAAGGGTTAAGCTGCGGAAATATTAAAAAAACTAGATATCCAGACTAGAATATCCGGTAAAAATACTGTATTTCTGTGAAATTCACTTGAATCAAAGGAAAAATCGCCACGAGTCAGGACCAATATCGGTTTATCAATCTCGCAGACTTATGTGTGTCTCTCTTATTTCCACCCTAGCTGCGTTCGAGACCAAATATATAAATTATATTAGCGTTCATTATTACGTACCACCGGTAATCTACAGTAAAATTCCCTCATTCAAAAACCACTCCCCCTGTTTGCTCTCTCTCCTATTTTCCAGCGGGTCCGACGACGACCACCTACTGCTGCCGCCGCCACCGCCTGCCCCCTCCACCTCCTATGCCGCCGCCGCCCCCCGCCCCATACATATTGCATTTCTTACATGAACGCTTACAAGCAAGAACAACGACCAATCGACGTCCCACGACGGTCCCATGAACTGGTGTAGCCTCTAAATAATTAAGGGGTTGTTAGCGCGCCATCTATTATTCATACAAACAAATATAATCAAGTATTAATGGCTGTTAAAGTTGCACGGACGCCGGGTGACGTCAGAGCGGCCCCCCGTCGCCGCCTTGCCCGTCGTCGTCGCCCCGTGGGGGTCCGCAGGAAGGGCGGGTGGGGCGAGATCGGGTAAATCATGCCGTCCCGCTAAGCTTTCGATGGTTTCCAGTCTGTGTCATTGTAAATACGATTTAAATTCCAATCTAGTTGGGATTTATTTCAATACTATATATGATAAACGTATTATTTATAATAAATAATTATCTTTTTTGTTATTATCTGGGGTGTCATTGTTATTAACTGAGGTTTCTCTGGCTTAACGTAGGTTCTAAAGCTTAAGGCTTAGTGACAACAGACAATTATATCACATCCATTAATGGGATTCGAATCTGTGGTTATAACATAAATTATGACTAGATATTTTTACACTAAGAGTGTTAAATTATATTTTAACCAAGCAATATTTGCAGGAAGGGTTATTGTTGATAACTTGAAAAAAGTGTCGCCAAAAGCACTTTATTATATGTTGAAATTTACTATGTGACGTATTTACTAACAAAGTTGTATTAATGGCCAATGCTTATCGTTATATAATCAACGAAAAACTTACACGATGGCCTCGAAAGCGTGGAAACAATACAGTTACTGGATAGTGCCCGGAAAGTCAGAAGATTGAAGCTTTGAGATTTAGCTTAAATAAATTAGTTTTATATTAATTTGTAAAATGCCTACTAATGTATTTATCCCAAACAACTATTGCTTGAGTATCGATGCAAGTACAACGGAAGAATGGTCATACATTAATTATAATTAAATAAATTAAGATCGTACTATGCATATGCGTACTATCCAATACACTGGTGTAATCAACAGTCAATCAACTTGCCAACACATCACTTTGTGTTATACTAAGAAGTCCTGAAACAGACCGAAGACTGCAAATATACCTATTGCTAGGAAAATGATAGGAAGTTGTGGATAACAATGGGGAAATGCTTAGCTGCTTAATATTAGTTATATTATTATTACAAAAAACAGTATATTAATAATAAATTCTACTGTTGGCGTAATACATATAGTGAATTATTCAGGAGTACATGTTTATTCGATTAATATTTATAATATATTGAAAATAATTTTTAATTGTATTAAATCCTACATCAGAATCTAATACAACCTTTCAATTTCATGAATAATAAAATCATTTTATCTACCATTATATCAATCCTTTACATTGCGAAATAATCGAATATTTCGATTAAGATTAAGACTAACAAACATGTTTTCCTGAAGAATTAAATGGAAAATAATAATGAAATAAAAAATGCGCTTCTCATATTTTGTAATATATAAAAGATATTATTATGTTTTTAGTTACCCTCAGAACCAATTCATTTATATAAATTTTTAAAAAAATATACGAATCTCAAAATTGATTGTCACTTTCTTATTAAAATCATAATTCTGTCAACATAAAACTTTAAAACCGAGTGCTAACTCTATTAAAGCCAACTTAACTGTGATTAAGTGAGTTTTGTAGATACTTAAATAGATGAGAGTTAGACGGAGCAAGGCCCGGACTGTACGGTGGATGAATCAAAACTCTCCAGTAATTTATGATATAAAGTCGATAGTAGAGAGTCCAAATAACCGTTTGGTCAGATTGCGGGTTCATTCATTTCACAAACTGGCTTCATTTCGATTCCTTTCAGTAGTGATTTTCAAATAGAAATTCGCTACACTACTACCGAGTTTTTCACCACATAATTTTCTATAAGACCGCATCTGTATTCACTGTTTACAGAAGTAAACAAGGAAAATATGATGAAACCGGAATATCCAATTTCAAAGCAGAATATTTTTTGGCCGGGTAAAAGAATGTTATTTGACTGTTACTTTTCACACACGCTATACGCATATGGTTTCACCGAATAAGTATTGTTACGTAATCACTGCACTATACTTCTGGTTGCCTTGTGATAATTTTCCATTATTCAAAAAGTGATAAACTTTCTTGAATACTTTATATTTTCTATTGAGAATAAATAATGTAAATAGAATAAAACCAGTAAAACCAGTGTAGTTTAGTTTTATTCAAGATATCGATAGCCCCTAATTTTACCCATCTTTCAGGCAATTTACGGATTCCATCTCGAAAGAACTGTGTACGAATCGACCCATATCTAGATATTTTCATAAAAAGTGAAGCGCTGCTCAGACAGGTCACGTCTTATATGTCGGAACAAGTAGTAATCAGAAGAAGCAAGATCTTGAGAATACATCTAGTGGGGTAGCAATTTCCATTTTCATAAGATTCCAAGTATGTTGTTACCGGATTTGTAACACGCATTGTCATGGTGAAGAATAACACTGTCGCGTCTTTGCGCGTATAGAGGCCGTTTTTCGGGCAGTGTTCTGCTCAAACGCATCAGTAGTAGTCGATAGTTGATCCCCACTGTTGGTTTCATTAAGCAATGTCTTCAAATCCTGTGTCTATATTGTCGAAACCAGTATTCTCATGTTGGTTACCATAAGCTTTGTACAACATTCAGATGCCTTTTCCTTTATTGAAGTTTTAGGGTAAATGATGTGGCTCTATGTGACCGCTATTTATTGGCTATATAAAAAAATGTGAAAAATACAATTAGATAAGACGGATGGCAGCGGTGTTACCTGGTGACGAGGCTTGGGCAGTCGATGGTGGCACGTCTAAACCAAACGATGGTCGAGTACCGAATGAAATGAAATACCCTTCAATAACATCCCGGATAAACGTCTCGGGGTTGCCGCCAGCTATTCGTTACCGGGTTCTGGTTGGCGCTGCCGGCACCCCGCCCGTGTTCAACATCTGGGATTATATTTCTGGGTATTTTGTAGACCGTTATTCCACGATGTAAAATTCGACGTGCCTCAAGGTCGCTACAAAGTAAACATTAAACCATCCATAGAAGTAAAACTAAGAAGAAAAACTTCATGGAGAAACCATTATGGAGCACACCAGCGCTAGTATATTCATTAAATATTATTTAAATTTTGGTCCGAAATGTTAGACCTGGATTCACATTGAAATGAATGGAAAGGAAAATAGATAGTCGGAGGTAATGACTGATTATAATATGTGTGCCATATGCTTAAATTAAAAAATAATATTGTAAAATATCCGGTAAGTAATACTTTCAAGGGGATATACAAAATTATGTGTTTTCATATAATGCTTGGGCGCATATTCGTTAACGAATCGGGGAAGTGGTGCGGAGTTCGGCGCTCGGCGCTAAAAAGGGGCGGCATATAGCCGCCGCCCTCTGGCGTTTTATTAAAGCGATAAATCCGCCGCCGTATTTTTATTTTTTTATTTTTTTTTTCGTCGGGCGACAAGTGATCCAGCATAACGGCCCGCGTCCTATTATAAATATCTAAAATAAACTGTTTTAATCTGGATCGGGTTGCTGCCGCCGCCGCCGACGCCGCCGCCGCGTACCGGCTGCCCAAAAATTGCGTCCATAAATACTGCTTTATTAATTTTTATATTATGCGCTCGGCACCAGGCCGTTTTTTCCGAAGCGCCCGCGCTTGGAAGGGTTTAATTTTGCACATAAATCGCCTTTTATTGCCGACAGAGGGCGATTTCGCCATCCAGAAAAAAACGGCAGTGTCTCAGAACAGCGGATATCTGAATCCGATAAAACATTAGGCTTCTGTAACATATCTCAGAACTATGCGACGTCATTATTTGATTCATATATCATTTTATTATGTATTAATTAATTATGTATTAATTATTAATTTAATTATTAATGTATTAATTTTAAGGTTTAGGACAAAGTATGTGCTGGCAGACCGAAAACGTTCGAAGATGCGTAATTGCAGGAGTTGAATGAAGAAGTTGAAGTTGCAGGAGTTGAAGAAATCCAAACAGTGACATACATTTACATTTGTTTTGTTGGTCATTTAATGTTTTGTATATGTTACAAAATTATATTATTATTTTTGTATTGTTTGAGCTCGGCACCGACTTCAAAATCATCAGTTGGTAGTAGTTAAAATAATATTGTAAATAGAACGAATAGGTTTAGTTAGGGACTAAGCCAAATAGTGTATATATTAGAATATAAAACAAGTGTAGTATATGGGTTAAATAAGGTATTTATTTATTTTTATTTAGCTATTACAACGATTGTTATGTACATATTTTATTTTGAATTGTTTTTTTTTTGTGTTAAAAATCTAAGTTTGATTAGATTTTTAGTGAGTTCCTTATTTATTTTTTGAAGCCGGTTCAATTTTTTTATTTTTCTCTTTTTAGTATTAAATATTTACTCAATAAATTACGCTGTTAATTTATTTAATATTACAATGCGTAGGCCAAGTAAACATTCAGCTGGTATGGGGAAAATAGAAATAAAGAGACCATGATTGAAAATAAGGAGCGCTTCACGCCTAGGTGATTTGATAAATGTTCCAACTAAAAAACAACGAAAAGCTACGTATTTACAACAATATTTCTACGACGTCATATATGCCATCATAAAATATTTTCAGCAATAACATTATACATAAATTTGAATGTCTCCCTCGATCCCGCCCCCTTCCCCTCGACAGATCTTGATTTGATTCCAATAGGACCACCGCCACTCTTTGGAATAAAAAAAGAATTTTGAAAATTGACGGCCTACAATTAACAATTTCGAAGTCGATTAAAAAAAGTATACTATTAATATAAAATATTAATCAAATCGCGACCAGTTTGATAACCCAAAAGACAAAAGACTCACGGGGCGGAAAAAATAAACGAAAGAGACACGAACGCCGAGATAAAACAAAAACGCGAATGAGCAATCGAAGGAAAAGAGAGAGAGAGAGAGAGAGAGGATCCCGTTGCCGGTCGCGGTTCGCAATAGAGACATGTCTCGCTTGTTAAAAATACTTTATGGCCGTTTAACGTTGAAGGGGTCCCCCGTGCGATTGTCTCGTCCAATACGACAAACGGTCCGATTTATTGAAGTGAGACACTAGGCTTGCGGTTTTCCATCGGGTGGGTCCTGCCCATCGCCATTGTCGTGCGGATTTATGCGACGGCCGGCGGAAATATTCCGACGACGTGGCGGATTCCCGCTCTCTCCTCCGGACCCGGCCCGAATTGTTTAACGTTTCCTTAATAGGTTTATTACCGTTGCGATACGCGGGAGCCGGGGCTCGCCCGCTTCGGCTCCGAATCGGTCGTAATTGTTATCCGCGGGTCCCGTATTTATGAAGATTCGATCTGATCGGCCGATCTCTCATCGATTTTCTGTCGAATATGGGTTTATTTCGCGTATTTACAGCAGCGGAATACTTAATCCCCAACATTGCATATAACCTCCTTTCTTTGCATAGATTTAGAATCTGTCTGGCACTATTATTTTCATCTTCCGGTTTGCTACGTTGCTATTATACCCAAAGGACTACTTTATCAAGTCTCACCACAGCTGACAATCCTATTTGATCATACACAATCAAACTATGGGGTACTGCTACCAAATATAATATAAATATAGCCATCAAACAACGGTACCAAAACAAAGTATTGTGTGCCATTGTCGATGCTCCGTATTATGTCCCTAATGAAGTGATTCTAATGCGCGAATGTCATTCAAAATGTTTGTGTCAAGTACTTTAAGAGTATTAGTGCACCCAATGTGCTCGCTAATTAGTTAAATGTGCTACGTAATAGTGAAGTGCTTATAACAAAAGGTTTAATACCATCCGATACGTCATATATAGACTTCAGAATAACATTTAGAATAAGACTAATATTTTACACAGAAGATCTTTTGATTGGGTGATTTTCTACGTGTCATGTATATATTACGTATTATAATCATAGGAAATTCTTATTGTCCACTGGGCAGATTGTTGAACCACTAAGAGTCTAAACCACTAATAATTAATAATAGTTTATAGAATTAACTATTGCTGACATTCGGTCACAACTATTTGCATAGATTTAGAATATATTTGACGTTATTATTTTTATTTTCCAATTTGTTACGTTGCTATTATATCCAAAGGACTACTTTATCAAGTCTCACCACAGCTGACAATCCTATTTGATCATACACAATCAAACTATGGGGTACTGCTACCAAATATAACATATATATAGCCATCAAACAACGGTACCAAAACAAAGTATTGTGTCCCATTGTCGATGGATTCTAATACGCGAATGTCATAAAAAATGTTTGTGTCAAGTACTTTAAGAGTATTAGTGCACCCAATGTGCTCGCTAATTAGTTAAAGTGCTACGTAATAGTGAAGTGCTTATAACAAAAGGTTTAATACCATCCGATACGTCATATATAGACTTTAGAATAACATTTAGAATAAGACTAATATTTTACACAGAAGATCTTTTGATTGGGTGATTTTCTACGTGTCATGTATATATTACGTATTATAATCATAGGAAATTCTTATTGTCCACTGGGCAGATTGTTGAACCACTAAGAGTCTAAACCACTAATAATTAATAATAGTTTATAGAATTAACTATTGCTGACATTCGGTCACAACTATTTGCATAGATTTAGAATATATTTGACGTTATTATTTTTATTTTCCAATTTGTTACGTTGCTATTATATCCAAAGGACTTCTTTATCAAGTCTCACCATCGTTGACAATCGTATTTGATCATATAGAATCCAACTATGGGGTACTGCTATCAAATATAATATATATATATATATATATATATATATATATATATATATATATATATATATATATATATATATATAGCCATTAAACAACGGCACCAAAACAAAGTATTGTGTCCCATTGTCGATGGATTCTAATGCGCGAATGTCATTCAAAATGTTTGTGTCAAGTACTTTAAGAGTATCAGTGCACCCAATGTGCTCGTTAATTAGTTAAATGTGCTACGTAATAGTGAAGTGCTTATAGCAAAAGGTTTAATACCATCCGATACTTCATATATAGAATTTAGAATCACATTTAGAATAAGACTAATATTTTACACAGAAGATCTTTTGATTGGGTGATTTTCTACGTGTCATGTATATATTACATATTATAATCATAGGAAATTCTTATTGTCCACTGAGCAGATTGTTGAACCACTAAGAGTAATAATAATTAATAATAGTTTATAGAATTAACTATTGCTGACATTCGGTCACAACTACTTGCATAGATTTAGAATATATTTGACGTTATTATTTTTATTTTCTAATTTGCTACGTTGCTATTATACCCAAAGGACTACTTTATCAAGTCTCACCACAGCTGACAATCCTATTTGATCATACACAATCAAACTATGGGGTACTGCTACCAAATATAATATAAATATAGCCATCAAACAACGGTACCAAAACAAAGTATTGTGTGCCATTGTCGATGGATTCTAATACGCGAATGTCATAAAAAATGTTTGTGTAAAGTATTTTAAAAGAGTATTAGCGCACCCAATGTGCTCGCTAATTAGTTAAATGTGCTACGTAATAGTGAAGTGCTTAGAGCAAAAGGTTTAATACCATCCGATACGTCATATATAGACTTCAGAATAACATTTAGAATAAGACTAATATTTTACACAGGAGATCTTCTGATTGGGTGATTTTCTACGTGTCATGTATATATTACGTATTATAATCATAGGAAATTCTTATTGTCCACTGGGCAGATTGTTGAACCACTAAGAGTCTAAACCACTAATAATTAATAATAGTTTATAGAATTAACTATTGCTGACATTCGGTCACAACTATTTGCATAGATTTAGAATATATTTGACGTTATTATTTTTATTTTCCAATTTGTTACGTTGCTATTATATCCAAAGGACTTCTTTATCAAGTCTCACCATCGTTGACAATCGTATTTGATCATATAGAATCCAACTATGGGGTACTGCTATCAAATATAATATATATATATATATATATATATATATATATATATATATATATATATATATATATATAGCCATTAAACAACGGCACCAAAACAAAGTATTGTGTCCCATTGTCGATGGATTCTAATGCGCGAATGTCATTCAAAATGTTTGTGTCAAGTACTTTAAGAGTATCAGTGCACCCAATGTGCTCGTTAATTAGTTAAATGTGCTACGTAATAGTGAAGTGCTTATAGCAAAAGGTTTAATACCATCCGATACTTCATATATAGAATTTAGTAAATTTAAGTAGTAGTAGTAAATTTAATTTTCAAGTAAATTAAAACTTTTTGTTTTAAACACCACACTAGTTAGAACCTTCAGATTCTAACTTCAAATCTCAGATTAAATCGACGCAAGAGCTGAAAGAAAGCTAACTCGAATGCATTTAATGAAAAATCTTTAAAACTGTAACTATAATAACTAACTCGGTGAACAATGTCCTAGATTAGTTACACTAGCAATCAAGCATATTAACGATAGAGTGAAACAGTGAAATTCCTTTAGTATAAGATGAAAACAGAAGAAAAAAATAAGTTTTTAAAAAGTACATTTTTGGCTCTTATATCTAAGAACTGACCAGTAAACCTCCTCAGTAAATTTCTGGAGAATTGTTATTGCTCCCGATATAATTAACGGGTATAGAACTTCATATATAGAATTTAGTAAATTTAAGTAGTAGTAGTAAATTTAATTTTCAAGTAAATTAAAACTTTTTGTTTTAAACACCACACGATTTAGAATCTCAATTCCTTGTAGTGAACTTCTAACTTCAAATCTCAGATTAAATCGACGCAAGAGCTGAAAGAAAGCTAACTCGAATGCATTTAATGAAAAATCTTTAAAACTGTAACTATAATAACTAACTCGGTGAACAATATCCTAGATTAGTTACACTAGCAATCAAGCATATTAACGATAGAGTGAAACAGTGAAATTCCTTTAGTATAAGATGAAATATAGATGGTATTTTTAGAGTAATAACAGAAGAAAAAAATAAGTTTTTAAAATGTACATTTTTGGCTCTTGAATCTAAGAACTGATCAGTAAACCTCCTCCGTAAATTTCTGGAGAATTGTTTTTGCTCCTGATATAATTAACGGGTATAGAACCGGGTTTGGCACTTGGAACGAAGATGAACCAATTGTTGTCAATTGCTGCCGCAGTCCCATCTTTTCGAGAGTATTGTGGGATCTCTCCTATCTGTTTTACATTGATATCTAACGATATACTCATTATGACAAAATATATCTGATAGATATATCTGTCTAGAGGCAATAGAACCACTATAAGTGACAGTCAACAAAATACACAAATGAACAAGGGACTCGAAAATGCAGTTTGGTGAGTTCGAAACGTGTCTACGTCAATTCAATGTCGCAGAAGAAAGACAGAACCTCAAATAATTGATTGCTGCCCAATTCCTAAAACTTCTGCTTTAGCTCCTCCTTATTCTTAATGAGCTAATTACCTTGGCACCCATCTCGAGCAAATATTGATTTATCAGTCAACAATAACGCCTATTTGGACTTATGGGATGTAAATATTGGGTTTCAATAAGTCACCTAACCGATGATGATTCAACACTGCCAAGACAACGTTCTTCGACTAATTATCAATGATTATCGTTACTTAACTAACGAATAACTGCAAAGTTACCCAAGATTTCTCCGTAAAACATAAGAGAAACGTGGAAACGATACAGCTGCTGGACAACGCGCAGGAAATCAGTCACTTGAACCGAACCAAAACTACATCAATTTATATAAAGTCTATAAATATTACTATCCTCAGAGGTGTTGTTGATGTTGCTTGTGAATTAGTCCAAGTAGCAGTAAATTAACTTACAATTAAGATTGTGCTATGCATATCTAATTAAAGATAGTATATTAGCAAGAGCAAAAATTCAACAAAAACACCTGATGTACTAAACTTCTCCTGAATATAACTAAAAAGTTTAACTGTATCTTTGAAAAAACTCAGAATCCGCAACATTTCCAGATGCTGCCCCTTCGCTCGTTAATTTCAACCACATCACTGTAAATTATGCGTTAATTAAAAAGGAAATCTCCACGCAATATTATAACCATATCGGGCTCTTAAAAATTCAGGCAGCAGTCAACCGGGACAGACGCAATTCAATCAAACGCAGTCTTGGGAGACTGCGAGTTATCGATCAGCGATTGGCCACCAGTCACTCACTCCATCAGTCAGTCCACCATCGCCGTCGCCGCCGCCGCTTGTTTTCGATAATTCACATTTACTTAAACTAGCGTTCTGTGCACCATACAATTTTAAAAACTAATACCGGGTAATTTCGCATTTACCTATGCGGTCGGCGTGTTTTATACGGGTCCCGCCCCACGACGTCTGCATATTTCATGCATCCAGGCCGTTCCTTTTTCAACGAGCAGTTATTTAAATAAGACGAAGATATGACCGGACTCGTTTCTTAGCGAGATTAAATATTTTATGGCACGCGGGAGGGCGGGGGGAGCGGCGGCGGCGAATGGGAGGCGGTAAAGACGCGAGAGTGGGGAACATAATATTTATATTGTTATATATATATATATATATATATATATATATATATATATATATATATATATATATATATATATATTTCATTTAAACAACAGAACAAATATTATAAAATCATCATAATTACAAATACATTTTTTATATTCGAAAGTACTGGAACCATATCGTAGCGCCATCTATCGGATCACCATTATTGTGAATCTAAATCATCCCGAGACCCACACATATAAGCCTAAAATGTCATCAAAATCGCCCGCGGATTAAGAGGCAGAGACATATACACGAAGAGAAAAATTTAGTAAAGAATTAAGTATATAACTGTCTTTATTTGTCTTGGTTATTTCGACAATAAAACAAATACTATGACGATGAAGATGACTACAATAAGAACTAAACAAGTGATTTTGTTGTGGGAACTATTTAAATGATAAAAATCCGGAAACTCTGTAGCAGCGCCACCTACTGCGTCCGGTTGTGAATCTAAACTGTTCTGGAATCCACAAAAATATATCATCAAAATCGGTCCAGCCGTTTAGAAGGAGTTCAATTACATACATATGTATACAAGAAGTATGTATATGAAAATGTTAATACTATTGTAGGATTGAACCAGTAGTATCGTTTATGTCGACTTATAGTTATTATCAATACACCATCAGTACAATATCCTTCCTACCTTCAATTCTTCAACATTTTTACTGTTATGTGGAGTCTTGCTTTAGAGACTATCGCCTTATCTTAGTCACCTTTGAGTTCTCAACCAATATATATATATATATATATATATATATATATATATATATATATATATATATATATATATATATATAAAAGCTAATAAGAATTGTACACAATTGTATTTTTACAAATGGAATAATAACAAAGCCTTCGAAACAGGCGGGCGATTGTTTCGTAGTACATCAATTTAAATGAAAAACATTAACAATAACAAGGACGTGGCGTATATAATAAACATTTCATTAAAGTTATGACAGTAATTTTAGATTTTAATTAGAGATAATTCTACGTATAAATAAAAAAGCGCATATATAATAGTAAAGGCTCATTGTTGTTTAAATGCGAGGAAATTTGTTTAAAATGAAACTGGAACTTTCGTCTTGGTTGCCACGTCGAGTCGTAATTAAAACGATTATTTGCGGACACGTCAGCAGTAGTACATTATGAAAATTAAATTCTCCAAATATGCCTTAAAAATCGTATTTAATAATAACAAATTTGGCATTGGTTATGACTAAATGGTATTATGGTTAATGTTTTTATCGTCTTAAGTTGAAAATAACACAGAAAACTGTTCTCATTTTTTGTAATGATTGATTATCTGCTCAGATATGCATATGGCTTATAAATTATTCGAAGATAAAACGTAGTTAATGTTGGTTCAATTAATTTGTTTTGTCCCACCTGCTAATTTCTAGTTTGATCAGTTCTTAGACCCAAATATATTATCAAATATGATAACTAGGCTATCAAAAATATAACTAGGCCAAGAGAGCCCATAATTAGCATTTAATACGATGTGGAGGATCTATCATGCACCAACTTAACTGCGCCAGTCTCTGTTGGAAACCTCCAGACCAGAAAAGAAAGGAACAAATTATCGAACACAAAATAGTGTTTTGACTACTTGACTGCTGCAGACCAGTTTTCAGCATAAAACAAAATGTGCTATAACATACCTATATATGTTATATACCGTTACAAATGACTATCGCGGCCATGTGTAAGGGCCACTTGTTTTAAGACTACTTGAATGGTCAATGTTCCAACGATTCAGTGCTTCTGGAATCATTTATACTGCATGACCTATTATGAAAAGTGACTTTCATCCATACCTCGAAATGAAGACGACAACAGAACTCAAATGACTGAAGTATTTTACTTATTTGAATGACTGCGCTAACACAATATAGCACTAGTAAGATGCGCATCGAAGATTAAATGACCTAGAACGCAAGAAAATCTGATGAATGGAGCTTTAGTTATCGGTTATTCAAGACCGTAACTTAACTTGCTATAAAATTATTTATTAATTAGAATTAATCAGGTTGTAATACTATAACGCCCCACAAAATAGTTACTTTTAATTATATATTTTAAATGCATGTTAAAGTAGTAAAGTTCTAGTAATTGTAGTCGCGTCAACCTCTTGGATTTTTTAGTGACTGGACCTACAGCTTAACGTGAGCTGGCTGACTGGCCAGTAACCAACTTTAGAAATTATCCCAGAAGACATCCGGTCGGGCTTACCCAGTCTGGTTACTGGCGTGACTGGGATCATTTTCCTTGTCGGATTTTTCACTCTTACCTATAACAATCACAAATATTTAACAATCACCCAGCAAGATTCGAAACCGCGAGTATCGCAACAGTAGGAAGACCGTCCTGTCGCCTTTACCACTGCGCCGTCAAGCCGGCCAAATGCTCTTAAAGGATTGTAAATTAAATACATTATCCACTATAAGTTGCATAAAGATTAGAAATGATATGCTAAAGGTTTGTTCCGTCCGTCTAGTAATTGTAGTCGCGTCAACCTCTTGGATTTTTTAGTGACTGGACCTACAGCTTAACGTGAGCTGGCTTACTAGTCAGTAACCAACTTTAGAAATTATCCCAGAAGACATCCGGTCGGGCTTACCCAGTCTGGTTACTGGCGTGACTGGGATCATTTTCCTTGTCGGATTTTGCACTCTTGCCTATAACAATCACAAATATTTAACGATCACCCAGCAGGATTTGAAACCGTGAGTATCGCAACAGTAGGAAGACCGTCCTGTCGCCTTTACCACTGCGCCGTCAAGCCGGCCAAATGCTCTTAAAGGATTGTAAATTAAATACATTATCCACTATAAGTTGCAAAAAGATTATAAATGATATGCTAAAGGTTTGTTCCGTCCGTCTAGTAATGGTAGTCGCGTCAACCTCTTGGATTTTTTAGTGACTGGACCTACAGCTCAACGTGGGCTGGCTGACTGGCCAGTAACCAACTTTAGAAATTATCCCAGAAGACATCCGGTCGGCCTCACCCAGCCTGGTTACTGGCGTGACTAGGATCATTTTCCTTGTCGGATTTTTCACTCTTACCTATAACAATCACAAATATTTAACGATCACCCAGCAGGATTTGAAACCGTGAGTATCGCAACAGTAGGAAGACTGTCCTGTCGCCTTTACCACTGCGCCGTCAAGCCGGCCAAATGGTCTTAAAGGATTGTAAATTAAATACATTATCCACTGTAAGTTGCATAAAGATTAGAAATGATATGCTAAAGGTTTGTTCCGTCCGTCTAGTAATGGTAGTCGCGTCAACCTCTTGGATTTTTTAGTGACTGGACCTACAGCTTATCGTGGGCTGGCTGACTGGCCAGTAACCAACTTTAGAAATTATCCCAGAAGACATCCGGTCGGGCTCACCCAGCCTGGTTACTGGCGTGACTGGGATCATTTTCCTTGTCGGATTTTTCACTCTTACCTATAACAATCAGAAATATTTAACAATCATCCAGCAGGATTTGAAACCGTGAGTATCGCAACAGTAGGAAGACTGTCCTGTCGCCTTTACCACTGCGCCGTCAAGCCGGCCAAATGGTCTTAAAGGATTGTAAATTAAATACATTATCCACTGTAAGTTGCATAAAGATTAGAAATGATATGCTAAAGGTTTGTTCCGTCCGTCTAGTAATGGTAGTCGCGTCAACCTCTTGGATTTTTTAGTGACTGGACCTACAGCTTATCGTGGGCTGGCTGACTGGCCAGTAACCAACTTTAGAAATTATCCCAGAAGACATCCGGTCGGGCTTACCCAGCCTGGTCACTGGCGTGACTGGGATCATTTTCCTTGTCGGATTTTGCACTCTTGCCTATAACAATCACAAATATTTAACGATCACCCAGCAGGATTTGAAACCGTGAGTATCGCAACAGAAGGAAGACTGTCCTGTCGCCTTTACCACTGCGCCGTCAAGCCGGCCAAATGGTCTTAAAGGATTGTAAATTAAATACATTATCCACTGTAAGTTGCATAAAGATTAGAAATGATATGCTAAAGGTTTGTTCCGTCCGTCTAGTAATTGTAGTCCCGTCAACCTCTTGGATTTTTTAGTGACTGGACCTACAGCTCAACGTGGGCTGGCTGACTGGCCAGTAACCAACTTTAGAAATTATCCCAGAAGACATCCGGTCGGGCTTACCCAGCCTGGTTACTGGCGTGACTGGGATCATTTTCCTTGTCGGATTTTTCACTCTTACCTATAACAATCACAAATATTTAACAATCATCCAGCAGGATTCGAAACCGTGAGTATCGCAACAGTAGGAAGACCGTCCTGTCGCCTTTACCACTGCGCCGTCAAGCCGAAAGGATTGTAAATTAAACACATTATCCACTATAAGTTGCAAAAAGATTAGAAATGATATGCTAAAGGTTTGTTCCGTCCGTACAACAAGAGGATATTATTTCATTACATAATTATCAAATGTATTATGCTGAATGAGTGCGAGGTTTAAAAGAGTGTGAAAAATCACAACTTGACTCATACTGAAAACGACAATTTTTTCTAAACTGAAGCTACTGACATCGTCACTAGTCGCAATTGAAACGAAGAAGACGAAACCATTATAAATTGGCTAATAAATAAACAAACAAGCATCAATAAAATAGCACACTAACATTTAAACATGCAAGAACAGCTATTAACTTACTACAAAAGAACCGTTAAATTCTATATTTCGCCTATCGATCTCGCAACGTTTGAACCGTATAATCTTACAACTAAACCATTTAGCGATATTATTTTATTACATATAATTATATTACGTAATTCCGTACAATATTTTAATTGGATTAGAATGGCGTTGCAAGATAAATATACATCAATAGAGCCATCACATCAAAAAAATATAAAAATGATCAGACCCGAGCGAGTGTAGTTTCGCTTTGATCGGCTAAACTATTCCAAGAAATAATTGCCCTCACCTTTGAGAGTCAACTGTTTTAAACTTATAATCGTTATTTTTATCTATATGACATAATTATACTTGCTTATATATAATAAAAAGTTTTGCGGAAATATTATATCAGTTGATGTAATATTTAAATATGTTGTAAAATAAATACGGAATAATCAATTCCGTGATTCGAATCTGTTGGTTATCTGCGGTTACTATGAAATAATGCTATTAATAGAAAATTATATAAATATATTACTAACATTATGTATTGAATTTGTTGGGATAGTTTGATTTATAAAAAATAGAACTAATACAATAAAATCTATAAATTAATAGACGTATAAGCGAACATAAGAATATCGACTAATCATAAAATTTTTTCGTAATAATTTTTGTTCGTAAAATCAAACTTACGAGCAAGTACTCTTTTAAGTGACTTCCAACAAGGAGGAGGCTTTATGTTCGCCGATTTCTCCGTCAATTATGAACCGATATTCAAAATTATTTTTTTATTCGAAATAGTGCACACCAAAGGTGGTCCCATTGGTACCAAATCAGGATCTGATGGGGGAAGGCACGTATAAAGTTTTCACATATTATTTATCTAAAATAATCAGATATTTGTTTATAAAGTTATTGCTGAGATGATGTGACGAAAAATCAGAAGTCATTTAATGTAAAACCCATTCAGTTTGCTTTTTAAACACTAGCCCTCTGATATGAGACGTCGTAGAATGAAAATAGGGAACTGTTTGTAGGGTGTAAGGATTGGAACGTTAAGCTCACACGCGGAGGTCGCAGCTTCCATTCTCAAAGGGGCAGCAATATTTTTTTTGTTCTAGTTTGGTTGGAAAATTTGTCATCTAAACTGGATAGCGGGCCCCGGGACCTGAACGGTTCCTTATTTTTAATCATCGTGTCTTTATTGCTACTTTTCCTCATAAGGGCTGCACTATCCACTGTAATACTGAATAAAATAACTGCGTAACTTATTGAATAATATATAATACTAAAAAAGGAAAATATAAAATATTTTTTACAAAAAAATTGAACCGACTTCAAAAAATAAATAAGGAACCCACTAAAAATTGATTAAAAATTAAAATTAATCTCTTAAAAATTAATTAATTTTCTATCTAGGGTCGGTGTTAACTTTTAACATGAGAAGCTGGATTGGTCTATAGTATTTTACCCCATATGGTGATTTTCAAGGTTTTGGCTATTTTTCAAACATACGGATCATGTTTTAATCGAAATGTTGCATTGATCAATTTGGTGAAGTTTATAACTGACGCATTTTGGTAGATTGTTCAGTACTAGCCCGGTTATATCTTTGGATCGATGCCAGTTTTTATAACTTTAGAGACTTCTCTTGGCGTAACACTTTTAATAGGAAAATTCTCGCGATCGCTGATCGATAACTTATGTGCAAACTTAGTTTCAAGTTTGTTCTAAATGAGAGGCAAATGCTTCATCCTTTTGTTAATTGTTGCGGTACCAAACCCTCCCCCCCCCACGTCTCTTGGGATTTTACAGTCTCAGGTAGACTGCGTAAATTTGATCGACAGGTGTTTAGTGGTATTCCTTTAAGTGTAAATGAGGTATTTTTTTTAAGTTTTACCCCATCTGCCTAACATCACCACCTTGTACTGCCTCTTTTGATCGTCTTTTATTTCAATGTATTATGATGTAGCTATACAGGCCTCCTTTGCATACGAAAATATTAAAATACAAATTGAGCTGACTGAAAATTTTTTAGAACAATGCGAAAAATATTGGCTAGTAACGAACGATACTTTAATAATAGTATTCTACGTGACGAATGCATAAAAAAAACCGAAATTTAGTTCATAGTTCTGATTTATTGCTTTTTTTACAGTTTTAACAGAAACTTTTCAGTCGATGCGTTATATCTTGCATAATTCCATCATCGTTGCTCATCTATATGAGGCGTCAGGACCATGAATCAAATACCATAAACGTCCATCGCATACACCGAAGTAGAAAAAAAGTATTCTCCCGCTTTCCCATTTCCACTAGTCAACGTAACGAATCGAGCGCCATCTAGGCCATTATTCCGTCAAAAAACAAACACACTGGCGGCGACGCAAAACCGGGCGGGCGAGTTCCCGCCCAAAAAACACATACACACATACACGCGAAAAAACGACGACGACGAAGAACAACAACACTAAACCGCCGCTTGTCCGCCGCCATGCACAACATCGATTGCTCTTTGTCTAAAATCGTTTAGAATCTTTAATTTTTTATTGTCGGATAGCCCCGTCCGAATGGATAGATAAAAATTTTTAATTTCGAACCGCTATCGTATTTCGGCCGCCGCCTTTTATTTCGTTTTCCTTCCAAATAGATATTGTTTTTCGAATAGTGTTCCCCCATATCCGGAGAGGTCTGGTTAATAAATTGATTGACATGTACAAAAGAGAGCGCTGGTGCGGTTTTTTTTTTGGTAGTTTCCTCTTTGTTGATATCGTTTGATGGATCTGTCATAGAGCAGTCAAGGCTTCGAAATTACATTAAAACAATATGCCGGTTAAAAAAATACAGTGGAAGCAAAAACTTGGCTCAATGCCGAGTTTCCGGACACTGCCCCAGGAAAACTAACCATCAAGGATTGGTATGCTTAGAAGAAGTTTAGACGTGGTCAAATGAGCACCGAAGACGGTGAACGCAGTGAACGCCCAAAAGAGGTTGTTACCGACGAAAACATTAAAAAAATCCATAAAATGATTTTGAATAACCGTAAATTGAAATTGAATGAAATAGCAGACCCTCTGAAGATATCAACTGAACGTGTACATCGTATCATTCACGAATATTTGGGTATGAGAAAGGTCTGTGCAAAGTGGGTACCGCACGAGCTCACTTTTGACTAAAAACAACGATGAGTTGATGATTCGGAGCAGTGTTTGAAGATGATCAAGCGTAATAAATCCGAGTTTTTGCGTCGATATATGACAATGGATGAAACATGGTTCCATCATTTCACTCCGAAGTCCAATCGACAGTCATCCAAGTGGACTGCACACGATGAACCCGCTCCAAAGCTTGCGAACAACTTGAAAAAGCAACAGTCGACTGGTAAGGTTATGGCGTCTGTATTTTGGGATGCGCATGGAATAATTTTCATTGACTACCTTGAAAAAGGAAGGACCATCAACAGCAACTATTTCATAGCGTTATTGGACCGTTCGAAGGACGAAATCGCCGAAAAACGGCCGAATTTGAAGAAAAAGAAAGTGCTACTTCACCAAGACAATGCACCGTGTCAACAGTCACAAGTCTGAGAAAACGATGGCAAAAATCCATGATTTGGGCTTCGAATTACTTCCTCATCCACCGTATTCTCCAGATCTGACCCCCAACGACTACTTTCTGTTCTCAGATCTCAAAAGAATGCTCGCTGGGAAGAAATTTTCGTCGAATGAAGAGGTGATCGCCGAAACTGAGGCCTATTTTGAAGCAAAGGACAAATCGTACTATAAAAAATGGTATCGAAAAGTTGGAGCGTAGCTAAAATCAGTGTATCACCCTTGAAGGGAATTATGTTGAATAAAAAAAACTAATTTTGCCAAAAAAATGTGTTTTACTATGGTAGGCCGGGGACTTTTCATCTGACCTGTTATATAGATCAAACAAAAACAAAACGTGTAAATATTTACCAAATATTATTAAACACTAATTAGCAACACCAAAGTCGGAGTAATTAACAGGAAAAATCTTTATATTTAGCAATAGAATGTCGTTGATTTATAGATATATCTGAAGATGATGCCGACAAAGCGAAGAACGACATATGGTGGCAAGACGTACGTCCCTTTTGAACGCACACCACCCGAACAAAAATACATTTTCAACTAACCCAATATGTATGTGTATATATATATAAAAGCCGTAAACAATCCCGACCGGCCAAAGCCTGGTGCAAACGACGTATTATTCGGAACGTACAAATATTTGTTTCATACTGCCTGTTCACGTTAATAAGAAATAAACCTAATAGTCGCTGTTTATTTTTAGTAGAAATTAGTTGGGAGTACTAACAACCGAACCCTTTCCTCTCGGGCGCGCTTTTTTTAACCACGTTGTGTTTAAATTTCCACGAAACACGGGGGATCTCACTTCCTGAAGTGACCGTGCGTTGTTTTATTTAATGTCGATTAACGAATTTAATTAACTTTAAAACTTATCCTGCAATAACCATAGTGCTTAAAATATTTCTCTTTGCATAAACTATGAACTCTTTCACTCTACGATATCCCCAATACCTTTCAGTTGCTTTTTACCAATTTCCATTTTAACTAATCTTCTTTTTTACTTCTTTTAACCCTCCAAATGTAAATGTACCCAATAGCAGATGAATGATTGCCAAAACGTATTTTTTCCTCTATCATTGGCACCACTCACATGCTGTCCTCCCCCTATCCGTCTAACTAAGCCGTTTCAGTGGCGTTTACAAATTTCCTTTCAACTTCTTTTCATTATTTCATATGCAAGACTACATCCCTTGACTTGTGGCTTGTTATTACAGTTTGCGTGCTCTTCTTATAGATTCAGTACATACCATATGAGACTCTGCCAGAAAAAAATCTAATATCTACACAGTAGTTCTGGTTTGCAACTGCATAGAATAACAGACTATATACAGAATAACTATGAAGGTAAAAAGGTATGTTCAGCTATATTCTTAGAATACCTTAGATTGTTACTAAAACAACAAACCAATAAAATATTACATTACAGCCAGAATATTTAGAGTCAAATAAAAGGAAGCTTACTCTACAATAAAAGAAACTGAAACAGATTACCACATTGGGGCATAAATCTAAAATATCACGATGACTGATAATGCTGCAATTCTTGCTGTTGGAGACAGCGAACAGCGAAGAAGCAACACGAATATCACAACAGGCAAGTGACAATATAAATAATTTGACTTAAACTTGGAAAATAAAAATTGACGAAAGTAAATCTATGCATGTGCAATAAGACCGCACAAGCACCAACAGCAATAAATAATACTATCATTCCATATAACAACAACTCAAAATCTCGGAATGAATCTTGATGCAAAACTTCACTGTAAGCAACATGTAAAAAAGAAAAGAAACTAGTTCAAATATAGAAAAATGTATTGGTTAATTGGAAGAAAATCATAATTATTAGTACAAAACAAATTCCTATTTAAATCAAAATCCTATTCCCAAAGTATTGAAACCAATCTGAACATACGGAATTCAATTATGGGGATGTTTTCTTTTAGAACTAAGTCCTGAGAGGTATTGTAGGTGCACTCAGATATTACAAGACTGTTTACTTACAATTAACAGTATACCTAGGTTTAAGTTCTTGTAAAGATAAATTGTAGGTTAGACGGTTAACTAGCAACAATGTAATAAATAAATAATAAATATGAGACTACAATTCCCTGTCTTATATGTATTAGATGAAAGTTGAGTAGACCCTAAAAAGACCGTACCTTATTTAACATTTGCAAAATAATTCCAAACTCAGTAACAACAAAATCGCAAACAGTAGTAAACAAAGTTAACAGTTCGACCAACTAATGACCACTCAACTTAAAGACTACAAGAAATCAATATAACTTTGTTGAAATAAATAATGTCCACGCATCATATGCTAATGTAACAAAACATGATATTAGACCAGAAGGTATGCTGGAAAACTTATGCGAAGAAGTTAAAAATTGAACACTGGATATTAAATTTAGAAGAAAGTATTGACTATTTTGTATATAGAAATTCTTAAGCCTATATGGACATATTACATCCAGATATTGAATTATGCCACGAAGAGCAATTTGTATATTCAGCGACTTGAGAACAAAAAGCATTAATTAATGCTGTGCGGTACTTGTGGAAATAGTAATCTCCATGGAGCCTTGGAAATGGACACCATTACCTATGCCATAACAAAATTTGTCGACAGTCATGAACAGATATTTCATTAATTTCAATATCGAGGCAACCTTTCGACAACACGTGTTTCGACATCTTGGTGCAAAGGCAGATTATTAGTGTACACACCAATATTAGTTTAAACAAGTTATTGGAGGGAAAGAAATTCTAATAACAGAATTTGTTGCAATTTTATATACTACGGCTTGAAAGATTATTAGTAAATATTATAACTTTTTTAATATCACTGGGATACTATTTAAAAAAGAAGAAAAATTCCTATTATGGCTATTTTAAATCATAAGGCCACATGATGAAAAACAAATGAATTTGAAAAATAAATGATATTTTATTGCAGATTATGTTAGAGACTATATAAAAAAGCGAAGGAATTCTGGTTACATGCAACGATCATATTAAATTTATGTTAAAAATAATATTAAAATTTCAAAAGTGTTAGCGTTTTGGTGAATTATTCAATCTTATTTAAACCAGCTATATTGCAGCAAGAGGAAGCCTACAGATAACATTAAAGATGAGCAAAGATTGTAATATCAGATGGAGCTTAGTTCATAACATATTCATGTTTTGTTTCGTAATTTTTAGTGCCTATTAAAGTATAATATTTCATATAAAATCAAATGCAAACAACTATAGACTAAGTGTTTAATATATTTTATTACAGTTTTACATCAACGGGAATAATAAACAAAAGAAAATTTCATTATTTAGCTTCGATTATTAAGCAGTATTAAATCTACAGTATATTATTCGTAATATTCCTCATATAAACTGTTTTTATAAACCAGAAGGAAAACCAATAAACTCACGAATCGTCGTGATGAAACTTAACCGACCAATAATCGACCAATCTTAATTAACAATTATAATTATCGTTATTCGTAGTGTTTTTCTTTCCAAGCTTCTCCATCAGCTCCTGTACAAATAGAAAACAAGAACGTATGTTATATATACAGCAGTAATATCAATGGAAATTAAAAGATAATTATGTTTAGTCTATAGTTACTCAAACAGAAACTATTTTACAAGTGAGCACTGATCTGAGAACTCAATATTAACTAATTAAAATTAAGCCGCGCCTCTTTCTTCGTCTCGATTTGTATAAAGAGGCCGGTCAAAGTTTGCTCGTCGCTATTTTAACTCGATTTTTTTTTCGACTATAATATATAAGCACAAGTGTGGGTGTTCCACAATAATAATTGTTTATATTATTAGATGAGGAGAATGTGTTGAATACCTTAATAGAATATTTACGCAGAAACATAATTTTACCGCATTCATCTCTATGTTTGGAAGCGATCAGAACCTGGCATAGTAACTACCAATAGTCTACTAATTACATTAGTAGTGAAATATACATTAATTTGCCATTACCACCTATTGAGAAATGGTTATTGGAGCAAGAAGAATTAGTATCAAAAATAGTGAGAATGTGTGAATGAAATATCAGTGAAAAATTGAAGAATTTATAAATTATAATGACTTCGAAAGCAATTGAAGAACGCTGAAACTAGATGATACCAAACTACCCTAATGTATACATAGAATATATAGCATAGCATGTCTTATATCGTTCTCCGTTTAACAGTATATAGTTTCTGCAAAGCAAAACTGAAATTTCTCTAAAAAATAACCTAATTTCTGACAATTTCAGAGAAGATATCATAACTGAATGAAGAAGAGGACGTTCGTGAATATAGACAATAAGGTAGATATTGTAGTGTTTTTTGACGTATTCGAAGTGTTTTCGCTTCAAAGTTCAATATACAATTCAAGATTTAATATAAAATTAGATTTAACAGTTTATAAAACAATATGCTTCTTATTTCACCAAAAACTTCTAAAACATAAATGTTGTATTAGGATAGCCTAAGTGTTTGCTACTAGGTACAATTTCATGTAAGAATTATTTAATTTTTAGGATGCCGAAGCATATGCAAGTTAAGGACATCAAAAACAGAAAAGTGAATTGATAACTTGGGTATTATTCTCAGTTACTATTGCAAATTAGTTCTTAAATATGTTACTTATGGAAGAATTTCTTAACTAAGAGCTTCTTCTGAGTAATGAAGATTTGTTTCATACATTATGATTTGTTTGTTTCCTTGTAAATCAAATGGCCTTTCTAATCAAGCTTGTTGAGTTATTCCCGACAATTTACATAACATTTTCCATAGAACAATGAAGTACAAAGTGTGAAAGATATCTTTCATTAACCCTAAAACTGTTAACAACTCAAGAAACTACTCGATATCTAATGGTGATCTGAATATGTCTTTGGCTAAAGGTTGAAGAGACCTCTTCTGTTTTTTTTTGGGTTTGAGAATCATAACTTCAACCACTTCCCAAATGCTAGTGAACGGATTGAATTAATTTCTTAATTTTATGTTAATTTAATTAGTTATTTGTCAAGTTATTAGATCATATTTAGGATCTATGCTTAATTTCACTAATTATTATTTAACTTCCTTTATAGTAGTTATTTCCTGGGGGTAAGATCCATTTGAAATATTTTGAAAATTGAAAAAATTATTTTTTTCATCCATAAATATATCAGACGGAAAAAGATTAAATAATTTTTTTAAAATAATTAGTTCCAGGTTCTCTTGGAGTCCCCTTGGTTATATCTGTTGACGTTACATTTCTTCTTGTTTTCTTCTGTTCTTAGTTGTTCTCAATATATTCGTGGCTTTCCTTCTTCTGCAATTTTTTGCTGAATTTTATTTAATAAGTAGTTTTCTCCGTGAGGTAATTCACAATTAGCTTTAATTATTATTGCTGATTTTTCTTAATCTCTCTAGATTTCAAAGGCAGATATAGATAAGTTATTTTGCTTAACTCATCTCGAAATAGTAGTCAGAGAAGGTATGTTGTAGGTTTTTGTCTTAAGTGATTTGACTCCGAATTCTCTGTCCTTTGAATTAGCAATCTTGAAAGCCACATTAGGTCTTTAGACATAAATTAATTACCCAATGTATTAAGGAAAGCTACGAAATGTTTGGCCTTGTTGTTATGATGAGGACAACATACGGGGGTCATTGTTTATGGTCCACGATCATCACTGGGAACATTTCGTCAAAAAATAAATCAGGCTTTATTAGTGACTATGTTACTGGACTATATCAGTAATTATAGCAAATGTTACTGGGACAGAAAGCAAATCCCGCCCGAAACCATCAAACACACGAACGCGATTTAATCTTGGCGAGGTTCGCCCCATCGATCGCTCGTCGTTCGCGATCCGGACCCGGTTGTCCCTGGAAATTAGACCGCTCGGTATTTACACTGGAATTAGAAGTCGGGCTGAAGATGTTGTACCAAATGTTGTAAGGTGGCGGCTAAATTAGAAAATAAACGTAAATTATCTCGAAGCGGGGGAAATGGCGCGAACTCGACAGCGTTTCGGTTTATTTAGGTTCGGGAGACGAGGCGGGGGGCAGGCGGCGGTAGCGCTCGAGATCGGCGGCGGCGGCGGCGAAGAGATGGGGAGGGGTGGGACGCCGCCACCGCCGTCGACTACGACGGCGACGGTGCCTTCCGGAAATTGGATTAGGTTTTGATTTTATTAGGTGTCGTTTGAGATGCCTACGGGAAAAAAATAACCGACAGCTTTGCGAGTTTCGAACACAGTTCGGTGTTTAACTGGTTGTCTATTTTTATTTCATTTTACCAAAACTAAAGGTCTAAAGGTATTATTGTACAATAGCGGGGTTGTCTTTATATTTCATGATTATGTTAAATTAGTTTAGTGACGGCAGTTTGTAAGCTACCATATAGTTTATCCAAACTAGCAGAGAACTCGCGTCATCAAGATGTATAATGTATTGCTTATTACAGTTTGTAAATTCCTTTCAATATCAGAAATATCAGCTGTGCGATACGTTCGAACGAACATGTAACCGAGTCAGATTGTAAAAGTCGCTGCGTTGTTAAATGTCCGCCAAATCCTTCTAAAGATTAGTCATAATAAGAGGTTATAAAACCGGCAAACCTTATTTTGGTGCTTTGCTAACTTTGATAAATTTTAATCTGCTGCTTAATGGTTTTGATTATTGTAGTTGAAAATGCCGAGAACAAATAAACAGTCGGTCAGAAACGCGTAAAATGCGTTAGAGAGGTAAGTATTGATACTAATATATATTAAGCTTAGGGGTTTTTATTGGAAATATTTGAATTGTGTTGCAACTGCACTGAATATTTGTATGGTCACTATAACTAAAATCTTTCACATTAAAGAAAAACTATATCATTTTGGATTCACAGAAAATAAAGTATCTACTATTGTTTATATAAACATATATAAACAATTATTTCAGAAGTAACTGTTAGTATAGAAAGTATCCATAAAAAACTTAAGGATATACACCTCCTTGAGGGATATAAGTGGTCACTTCAACCACAGCTAGGAAACATGCGATTTCAATAGTATAAAGATACGGTAGAACCCATGGAAATCTCCAATGCAACTTCCTTCCATACACATATAGGTATTTAAAATGGAACATTAGGCCAACCTTGGCAAGACGCTAATAAAGACTGTTGACACCAGACAATAAAAGATGACGGAAAAAGGTAAAAGTAACATTTGATTGGGTTTTGTAAATCATATTTTTTTAAATAAGTCATTGCAGATATATCGTTATTCATGCTAGAAACAGGAATCCAACAAAAAAATCCCAAAAAGTGACTTGCAAAACATACATTAAGATAGGAAGATATCATGTTATGACTGAAGTATTTCAAATTACTTGGTAAATATAAATGAAATGTTTAATTGTGCTTTATGTAATTTACTTTTTATAAAATAAATCTGATACGATATAAAATAAATAAGATACGCAGTAGATCAGATGTCTGAATAATATGGCCACAGAGTGTAACGTCTTCCTCTCTAACACTGCATATTCAATCAAATATAAATATTATGGGATGTGGCAAAGAATTGTAGATATACAGATCGAGAAAGACATGCAGACAAGATTTGTTTGGATATGTGGAAGAAACCATTATCTACAATAACACCTTTGATTTGTATAAATTTCATCATACAAACTGTTTTGCAGATATGGCAAATACATTTGGGAGAATGCAGTGATTAAATATAATTGTATCAAGAAAAATATACAGAGGTAGTAACAGAAATAAACTAAGAAGAAATACGGAGATATCAGAATGCTTTGTCAAGAAAACACAGCAACGAAGGAAACATAAAAAGGTAAATATGGTCTCTACTGAAATTAAAATTCATTATTCAGATGTACAATTATTAATTAGGTCGCCTAAGCCTCTAGGGAATACCATAGGCGCTTTAGAGAGAGCTTAATGTAAATATTATAAAATAACACTAACCTACAAACTGTTGTGGCTGTTTAGTTAACTGTAGTTTAAGTCCTTCAATAATATATACAATAGAAATACTATAATGTTAAAATAAATTATATTTGATAACATTTTTATTTCGTTATATTATTTATATTAGAATTTTGTTAAATATCAAAACCAAAACAAACTAAAATGCGTAAAACGTCAAAGTTAAATTCGGCAACATTGCCACGTTTTGACGTCATTAATTGAGATGACGTGAGTTCGCTGGTACTTAGGATAGACTATGCATGGTGCAGTACATTCATTTAAATATTAATCTGTTGATGAAATCAAACGACTCAAGAAATTTATCGAAGAGACGTCATCTGATAAACACAAAAGGCAGAACAGCAGAAACAGAAGTCAACCGAACAGTAAGTCTCGCCTCCGAGAACCGACCTCCTCGACCGTGTTCACTCTCCCTCGGTCTCCTCACTCGCCGCCTCCTCGCCCCCCCTATAATTATCGCCTACTTTGATCGGCGTGAGAGCACACGGGCTCAAGACTTTCGCAGAAACGGCAACCGCCGCTGGTCGCCGGTCTCCCGCGGCACCACCCCGCGCTGCCGTGCACAATTAATACATAATTCTTAATTTCTTAATTGAATAGCATCATTGGCGGTTAGTTGTCGACGTAATTATCGGATTAAAGAAGGCTTTGACTAATTCCGCGCCGGCGGATCGCTTCAATTGTCGGCATCGGGACCTGACGGACCACTATGCGCCGACCGGCCGGATATAAAATCATCGCCGCTATTATAACCGGTTCTTTTTTTCCTCTTGTATAATTATTCGTTTTGTTCTATAATTTACGGGGCTATTATTATCATTCGCGTTGGTAATTAAGCGACATTAATAATGAGACGATGTTTTTCGAAACGCTGATCTATGATCGTATTACCCGCTACTGTGGATAATTTCATGTAAATAATAAAACGTTAATTAAAGCTTCAAGTAAAATATAAATTATCAGTTTTGCTGTTTAATTTATAGCCGTAAATATATATTTTAATGCAAATGTCATTGTGAGATATGGACGTTTGAATTTGTATATATATATATATATATATATATATATATATATATATATATATATTAGAATAACTGGTTGGATTAACTATGGTTCACATAAACCACCCTAAGTATTAACTATAATTGTCTTAAATTCATATACATAAACAAACAAGTGTTGGAAACATATATTATGTTTATTTATTATAAGATTTACTTATTGCCCACTGACTAAAAACCAGATAGAGCAGGTGCAAGAAGTCCAATTAACTGGAAACGCCAATATAGAAAAGGAAAGCGTCAGAGGGGTCAGATATTGCAATCGATTATCAGGCTTAGTTTTGTTATTTTAATCCTAATTTGATTAATACGAATATAACACGCTGAACACACTCCTGAACGTTGACAGTGAACTGTAGAAGAAAAGGGCAAGCTGCGAGAAAATAAATAATTTAAAATACATAGTGGCAATAGTAACAAAGCTGCTCCATTGTAGAAAGTTCCACATAAAATAAAATCTATTATTATATTTATAATCTACTAAAATGTTGTAAATATGCTATACTAGGATATTTTTATCATTTTCATATTCAGAGGCGGTGTTATGGTTTATTTTTGAGTTGCTTGATACAGATTCCCTCCCGACATAATTGAGTGTTAAAATCTACCCAATTTGCCAATAAAATTAACTAGCATTTGAATAAGGCATTCATTATCTCCATAGTTTCAAATATAAGGTCTTGTAGTGGACACAACTCCCCAGAAAATATAGATGGAAAGATGCAAATATAATATGGCATAGATTATGAGAAAATAATTATAAAAAACTAAAACAAACCTCATCCTTGAACCATACAATTTCACATTAGACAAAAAACAGAGCAAATCAGACTCAGAATCAAAAGAACTGTATTGGTTAGTTGGAAGATATTTCTTACTTGACCTAAGATCAAAGCAATTAAAGAGAAATCCTCATTCCTCAGAATTGCTTCCTCATTTACCGTATTCTCCAGATCTGACCACCAGCGACTATTTCCTGGTCTCAGAACTCAAAATAATACTCACTGGGAAAAATGTTCGTCGAATGAAGGGTAATCTCCGAAACTGAGGCCTATTTTTAAGCAAAGGGCAAATCGTACTATAAAAATGCTATCGAAAAGTTGGAGGGTCGCTATAATTAGTGTATCGCCCTTGAAGGGAATTATGTTGAATAAAAAAAAACTAATTTTGCCAAGAAAATGTATTTTACTATGGTAGGCCGGGGACTTTTCAATTGCCATGTTACTACGTAAGATAAAGACTTCAGAAGGCACTCTAACATATTCGTATAGCCTTCAACACTAAAGCTATATCAAAGAAAATAATTATAGATGATAGTATCCTCATTTTTTTGAATCATTTTTTACACTCGACTATATCGCTTAACTACTTTTTTTTTCCTTCGTAATTTTTCTATCAACATGAAACAATATATTTCAATATCTATATGTTTTATCGCGTACATCAGTTTACGATTGTCTACAAACATTCCATAAGCGCCGTACCATGGAAATTTGGGTTAACTGTAGTTCAGAAGATTATTGTTTTTAAATCCTGCAAATTTCCCAACTTTTAACTGAAAGAATCTAAAATTAATTGCTAGTATACAGTTTATAATAATTAATATAATAACGTGACTGAGAAGTGAAACGAGTATGAATAAAATCATTCAGTACTACTTGTAGTACTACTTCCTACTTAAGAGGAAATAGACATTTGGTGTTTGAACAATTTGATTAAGAAGCATGACACGTTAATATAGTAATAGATGCAACAAAAAACATTTTAATGAATGAAAAGAAATTAAAAAGCGGTTAAGAGCTTTTTAAGGTTATTACAACTATATCAGTAGTCTCTTGCTGTATAAAGTAAGTAGTAAGGAATATTTTTCATCATTTTCATCATAAAGTCCACATTAAAAAACAAAAAACTCCATAAAAATGATATAAGAATTTTTTTTAAATAAATTTCTTCCAGTCGGGACAGTGCGGCCTGTCGACGACATAACGGGCGCGCACCACGACGAAGGGAGAGCCAACCAACTCCGGCAGGAATTAGTCGTCGACGGCTGACACGCAACACGAGATAAACTGCCAAAACTTCTTGATCTCAATTTCGGAACTTCTGTTTTAGTGCTTAAATCATTCCGCTTTATTGCCTTCCGTAACAGTCGCGCACTCGTTGCGAACGGAGCCGTGTCGTCGTGCGGCGTCCTCGTTTTTTCGCCCCTTTCGCGGGGAAGTTCTTTTGTACGAGGCTTTTATACCGATGCAACTTTATGGTTTATGCGTCTTTTTTTCTCGCTCGTTCGCTGTCATAGGCAAGTTTTGAGGTCGATAAGTAGCGTTCTGCTCGTACAGTTTCTCAATTGCATACTACTTTCTTTTATATGCTGACGAAAGTGTCCCTATTCAGTTTCAAATAAATAGACAGGGTTGGGCGGTATTTGCATCACTTGTAATTGAAATACAAATAAATATTGGGTATTTGTACGACTGACGCTGTACTTTGTGTACCTTGTATTTGAAATACTTATGGCTTCAAAATATAACACATGGGCCGTAAAGTTCCGGTCCTAACACATAGATGACGCTAGTTTTATCGTATTCACCTTTTTCAGTTAGTACTAACCTTCAAAAGAAAGGTGTTAAAATTGTATGATATTCTACTCATAAGTTTGTGAGTTATTGTGTTAAGAGTCACACTACTTTTGTTATTTTCAAAACAATGGATCAAAAACAATTTCGTGTTTTGATTTTACACTTCTTCTGAATAGGAACAAATACTATCCAACCGAAGCAATGACTTGAAACGTGTTACAAGGACTCTGCTCTATCAGAAACAACAATAAAGGTCCGTCTGCCGACTTCAAACGTGGTTGTAGAAGACACCGATTATGCAGAACGAAATGTATGTCTAAATGAGGCGCTAACACCAGAAAATCAAAATAAATCCACAAAATCATTTTGAACGATCGAAAAGTGAATTTGCGTGAGTTAGCTAACATCGTAAAGATATCAAAAGAACAAGAGTCGCATTACTTTTGTTATTTTCAAAACAATGGATCAAAAACCATTTCGTGTTTTGAACAAATACTATCCGAGCGAAGCAATGACTTAAAAACTGTTATAAGGACTCTTCTCTAAAACAACAATAAACGTCAGTCTGTTGACTTCAAACGTGGTCGTAGAAGACACAGATTATGCAGAACGAAATGTATGTCTAAATGAGGCGCTAACACCAGAAAATCAAAATAAATCCACACATTCATTTTGAACGATCGAAAAGTGAATTTGCGTGAGTTAGCTAACATCGTAAAGATATCAAAAGAACAAGAGTCACATTACTTTTGTTATTTTCAAAACAATGGATCAAAAACCATTTCGTGTTTTGATTTTACACTTCTTCTGAATAGGAACAAATACTATCCAACCGAAGCAATGACTTAAAAAGTGTTACAAGGACTCTGCTCTATCAGAAACAACAATAAACGTCAGTCTGCTGACTTCAAACGTGGTCGTAGAAGACACCGATTATGCAGAACGAAATGTATGTCTAAATGAGGTGCTAACACTAGAAAATCAAAATAAATCCACAAAATCATTTTGAACGATCGAAAAGTGAATTTGCGTGAGTTAGCTAACATCGTAAAGATATCAAAAGAACAAGAGTCACACAACTTTTGTTATTTTCAAAACAATGGATCAAAAACAATTTCGTGTTTTGAACAAATACTATCCGAGCGAAGCAATGACTTAAAAAGTGTCACAAGGACTCTTCTCTATCAGAAACAACAATAAACGTCGGTCTGCTGACTTCAAACGTGGTTGTAGAAGACACCGATTATGCAGAACAAAATGTACGTCTAAATTAGGCGCTAACACCAGAATGTCAAAATAAATCCACAAAATAATTTTGAACGATCGAAAAGTGAATTTGCGTAAGTTTGCTAACATCGTAAAGATATCAAAAGAACGTGTTGGTTTTATATTGCATGAGTATTTGACTATGTAAAGGCTCTGTTCAAAATGGGTGCCGCGTTTGCTCACTGTTTACCAAAAACAAGAACGTGTTGATGATTCTGGGCAGTGTTTGGCCATGTTTACACGTAACAAACCGGAATTTTTGTATCGATATGTGACAACGGATGAAGCATGGATCCATTACTTCACTCCAGAATCAAAACGATCATCCTACAAAAGAGGTATTGAAACGTTAGAGCAATTTTTAACAAAAAAAAAAACGCGAATGCGTGAATTTTCTATTTATTTTATTTATGTACAAGTAATATATGCATATTACTTGTGGACATATCCTCGTATATATGCTAGCGTTATAATTCACATTATATATTAAAGTTGGGCGTTGCCAAGTTTACGATTTTTTCCCTAGAAAGTCGTAATTTCAGCCAGGTCGCGAATTCAAACGCGGCAGGCGGCACGTTATTTACTGCGACGGTACCGCGTAGCAGCGTCGCCGATATCCGAACCGCCGAAACCGACGCCGCCGCCGCCTCCAGTCGCGCCGTCGCTTAATTATGAACAAACTGCAACCCGAATAAGTCTCGCTGAATTATTGAAGCGATAAATATTAAATTTTCAACGTAATACAGAAGATGTTAACAGAAAATACGGTTGAAATATTAACGCTGGCGGAATTGGCCTCTTGCGCGAGGCCGGCGGAAACGCCGTTTTGGTGTTGGGTTGTCTGTTTGACGATTCACAGCATGAGAAAACAAGACAAAATCAAACCCTTAACATATTATTTATATTATTTCAAAAGTAGTATAAAGTTTGCTTATATTGGCTAAATCACAGGGAAATATTCATAATTGACATCAATAAATTACCTATAAATTGCATTTATTTATATTTGAGAAAGTTATGTTTTTACTTTTGTATAATTTATAAGGCAAACAATATAAGAAAGGCATTAAGCAAACAGAAAATACATGTCTGGCAATGGAGGTTGAGTTACCGGGACTAGACGAAGCGTGTTGGAAGATGGACCGGATGGAGGACCCCCTACGGTGGCTATAACCATACATGGAGGCCCAAGCTCGTAGTATTCTCGAGCCTGCCTTAAGTTTTAAGTTTAGTTCATAGCAGGAAGAGTCTTAAAGGAACTTCCTCCTCGAAACTCTGAACGAATCGGTATGCAGAGAAGGGTTTCTAGAATCAACCTTCTCAGCCACCACTAAGAACCCTTCGGGAGGATCTTCGACGATAAAACACGATGCATCGAGAACAGAACATCAAAAATTGAAAACGAGTTAGAGAACCAAGACCTGAAACAGTAAAATGTCACGAAACGAGATTTAAAGAATGTAGTGAATACCAAATTAGCGGGAATAACAGAATTACAAGAGTAAAAGAATTACAGAATCAACAGGTCAATTAAAAAGTCCCCAGCCTGGCACATAGATGGCGCTACTAGAATTAAATCCATATGTTTTTTGGTTAGCCCTAACCTTCAAAAGATGCGTGTATAAATTTGACAGCTATCGGATCATTAGTTTGTCAACTATGGCATTTTGAGTGAAGCAACTTTTGTTATTGTGAAAAAAATTGATAAAATGGAATTTCGCGTGTTGATAAAATATTGCTTTTTGAAGGGAAAAAATACAGTTGAAGCAAAAACTTGGCTTGGTGCCGAGTTTCCGGACGGTACCCCAGAAAAATCAACCATCAAGCATTGGTATGCTAAGTTTAGACGTGGTGAATTGAGCACCGAAGACGGTGAACGCAGTGGACGCCCAAAAGAGGTTGTTACCACAAAATGTTTTTGAATTACCGTAAATTGAAATTGAATGAAATAGCAGACAATCTAAAGATATCAACTGAACGTGTACATCATATCATTCACGAATATATGGGTATGACAAAGCTCTATGCAACGTGGGTGCCGCGCAAGCTCACTTTTGACCAAAAACAAAGACGAGCTGATGATTCGGGCTGTGTTTGAAGATGATCAAGCGTAATAAACCTGAGTTTTTGCGTCGATATGTTACAATGGATGAAACATGGCTCCATCATTTCACTCCGAAGTCCAATTCAGCTCCAAAGCGTGGGAAAACGCCACAGTCGGGTAGCAAGGTTATGGCGTCTGTATTTTGGGATGCGCATGAAATTTTTTTGTATTACTCATTTAAATAAAGAAACGCACTGAACTTTGAACCGAACACCTTGTAACAACATATTTAATAATAAAAATAAATAAAAATACGAAATGTAGCTCTTAAAAAATAAAGCAATATTTTTATCTAGTATATCATAAAATAATAAGGCCTTTCAAAAAACGCTAGCTCGAAGATAATTAATTGACCTAATTATTCATTACTCTAACAGCCATAATTCACACATCAATAAGAATTTTTGATGAAAATATAGTTGTTTTTACTGCGTATTAAATAATGAGTTTACTAGACGAGGTAAAAGCACTTATTCTTATTAGATTATAATTAGAACTGTCGGTATCATTATAGCCGAAAATTACCGGAATGAACACATAATATCATGTTAGTAATTAATGATTAACGTTATTGGTCAATATCATAGACACATATAAGGTTTCTGTACGTAATACAAACTAAATAATTCGTAAAATTTAAAATAATGAAGCAGAAACTGTTATTTGTATTTTTATAATTTTGTGTTTATTAAGTTTAATACAATCTGTCACTTTTATTTTATACTGTTGTTGTGGATAATAGTAAAGGTTTCAAATAAGTAGGGTAAACATTTTCCATTAAATGCTTCTACATTTCTAAAAAATAGTTTTGATGCTTCCAACATGACTATCTTGAAATAAGATATAACAAGTATCACAAAAAAAAACAAAAGGAACAATCCGAGATTGCAAAAGCACTACTCTTTCATTTACTTCAAAGTTTATTATTCAAGGGCTTGCTTAACAATATGTATGGGGTGAAGTGGTACTAGCATCTCCTAGTGTGAGATATTATGATAAATATTTCTTGACAGGTTATTTTTGAAAGACCGAGCTAAAAGACCCGGACAGTTAAATGAGTACTTAAATTTGAGTACTATGCGAATTTTCCATAAGCTATTAGTCTTAAGATGCTGCTATTATGGACTGATAACAGTTGGTTGTTTCGTTACGACAACAGGTCCTGACACTACAATATTTTTATCGAAAATGCAACTTGTATTCTTGAAAAAATACCTTATTCATCTGATTTAGTTCCGCCAGACCACTGGTTATTCCAGATACAGAAAAAAATGTTTTGAGGACACATTTTTGAGTTGATTAGGGAGATTAAAAATGAGGGAGACAGTGCTTTAAATACAAATTCAGAAATCGAATTAAGTTATTGTGTTTAAAGCAAAAGAAAACTATTGACGTAAACTATCAGTTATTGGCATTTGCCGCCGATATATATATATTATGATAAAAACATATATCTACTTAGGATGGTAGATAAAGTACAAAGGGTTATCAAGATCTACAATGGACTAGGGACTGGAACATACCGCTTAATAGCTCTAAATCTGTTCAAGTCAATGTTGTGTTGCGGCGAGATAAAAAAAAACTAATTATATCACTTGGTGGATGCCCGACTCTTCTATTAGAATCAGTTAATAGCAGTATCTATCTCTATGGCAGGTTAAATTGGAAATATCACGTTATAAAAAAAAAAACAGAGCAGATCAGACTAAAAATCAAACAACAAAAGACTTATGGGGTTCAAATATGGCATATTAAATCATTAAAGCAACTAGTAATCCCACGGCACCAAAACAAAATTCTTCGATTAATTGCCAATGCTTATCGCTACATAATCAACGAAGAACTACACGACGACCTCGGAATCAAATGGATTTACTTAGTAATAAAGACAAGATTTCGTTTTAAAACATAGCTACTAGATAACATGCAGAAAATCTGAACATAGCTTGAACATACATGTAGCTTGTATGTTAATGTAAGTACAATAGCACAATAGTAAAAAATTACTTAATATTATACTAAGCATATCTAATGTTAGATGTAGTTTAAAAAACAGTCTATTTGTGAAACAAAACCAGAAAGAAAATCAGTTTGGGAAATCAAACAGTCCACACAAGCTTGCAGGGTATATGGCCACCAAAGGCAGATGGACTGCAGTAGATCAGTTGTTCAGCTATAGACTATTGGAATTTATAATCATCAAAAATTGGATGATGATGGAGGGAGATGTTATATAGAGCGATTAATACCGTACTGGATACTTTAAGAAATCGATCCGGGGTCTGGTGGTGTGATACATTTATATCATAAGGATCTAGTTTACATTATATCAGGATTAAACTGGTAGTGTTGCCGGTACTGCAGATTCAACAAGTCATCACTTCTTTCCGTTAAGATAAAATAGTTTTAAAGTATCTAAGAGAAATTTTAGTTCGACTGGTAAATACATATCAAGAAAGAAGAAAGCTTAGTCGAGAAAAACGTGAATACGAAGACCGGCGTTACAAAATGATGGTGTTAATAGGAACCCTTGAACTTTTCCTATAAATTAGAACGAACGTACGCAAGTCTAGGACACGCGCAACATATAACATCCACTTCCGAGCAAGTAGCCACGAAATGTTACCGCTGCTCGCCGACAGATAATGGTTTTAATTTCAAAACAGCAGCCGTTAAAGTTGCTTAAGTTCGAGATACTTCTAATAGACAATAACAGGGCCATAATGGCGGCAATAATGGGCAAAAGTTGCGCCATCTTCTTGATGTAGTGCGCTCCGGCGTCTAGACCGTTGACAAAGTCGTCGGCGCGAATTGCATAACGACGCCGCGAAGGATTACGACGGCCAATGGCGTCCGGAAAACCACCTTCAACAAAGACGAATTTATGCCTCGCCGTAGGGAGTAGATAAGAAAAAGAATCGCCAATAAAATTTCGAGTACGATGGAAGAACATGTGTTTAAATTATTTTTTTAAGTCTAAAAAAGTCTAAAGGTTTTTTTAGTCTTAAACGGTTCAAAGGAATAACAAATATTCATCACCGAATTATAGAGTTTCCAACGCCAAAGGAGAAAACACCCAAGTCGCCCCCTCAAGCCTTGACAATTAATCGAAGAACATTGTTTTGGTGCCGTGGGATTACTAGTTGGTTTAATGATTTAATATGCCATATTTGAAATCCATAAGTCTTTTGTTGTTTGATTTTTAGTCTGATCTGCTCTGTTTTTTTTTATTCTATAACGTATTGATATTTCCAATTTAACCTGCCATGGAGATAGATACTGCTATTAACTGATTCTACTAGAAGAGTCGGGCATCCACCAAGTGATATAATCAGTTTTTTTTCATCTCGCCGCAACACAACATTGACTTGAACAGATTTGGAGCTATTAAGCGGTATGTTCCAGTCCCTAGACCATTGTAGATCTTGTTAACCACTTGTACTTTATCTACCATCCTAAGTAGATATATGTTTTTATCATAATATATATATCGGCGACAAATGCCAAACTGATAGTTGACGTCAATTTCTTTTGCTTTAAACACAATAACTCAATTCGATTTCTGAATTTGTATTTAAAGCAGAGTAGTGTCAGGACCTGTCGTCATAATGAAACAACCAACTGTTATCAGTCCATAATAGCAGCATCTTAAGACTAATAGCGTTATGGACAATTCGCATAGTACTCAAATTTAAGTATATATATATATATATATATATATATATATATATATATATATATATATATATATATATATATATATATATATATATATATATATATATATACTATAACATTATAAAGTGTCATAAAGTAACATTATAAAAGAACAACAAGTAACATTATAGAAGATAACGAAGAATATATAGTAATATTAGATAAGAAAGCATTTTAAACGGTTCAAAGGAATAACAAATATTCCGTGCAGCGATTTAGTACTTTTATATAACTAGAGAAGCGATATCAAAAAAAGAAACGGAACCAAAGAGGGAGGAATATGTTGATAATGAGTGCGATTTTAATCGGTATTAAAATTGGTGCCGTGAGTTTAGGTGTGCATACAATAGCAAGCTCTTCTCCACATAAGAATAACGAACATTTCTGGGCCGTACTTCGACGGAAAATGCTGCGAAATAATCGAGATCAAAGGGAACGATGCCGAGGACTGAATCGAGTGACGGTGGCGGAGATGTCGGTGCGACTGAAAGGGACATTGAATACGCTTTGTTGAAAGTGAAAAATATCGCGATGTTCGAAAAGATAACGAAAATATGTCATGGGAGTCATTATTAATGGGGCGTTGCATTTACGTCGACACAGTAACAAATATAAGAATTATTCTAAGTAAAAAGTAGCCATACTAACGTTAAAATTTAAAAATGAAATATACTTCTTATTTTGTACAAGCAATTCTTTAAAAATCAATCGGATTTTGACTAAAATAAATTAGTAAAACACAGTATTAACAATACCTCGATGTTAATAAAGAAATACTATAACACTCTATTGTTAGTGGCTCCGTTTTCTTAGATAGCCTCTCAAAGTTCAACGATTTTAAAATATTTGCATTATTTCTCAATTGAATTTACTTTTTAGTTGGTTAAGTTGTCATAAATTAAAATTAACGTTGGACTTCTCAATGGTGTATCACTAGTCTTTATTTTTAATATGTAACATTTTATTAAGTATATTATATATTTTTTCTCAGTCGTGGAAATATCGAATACATTTTACTATTCTTATTTAATTCAAAGTACTTTTTTTACTATTTTCTTTAAAAGTTGCTAAAAATTTGTAATACTTTAGTGGGTCTACTATTTGCAGTGAATGTCATAGAATTAAGAGACATACGATTGTTATACATGTAAAACACTAACAAAAAAATTATTTACAATACAACAAGAAGTCAATATGTTGCAAATTCAGCAAGGACATAGAAGGAAAGGCTTAATTGAGAACTCCTATTTTACCTGTCATAAACACCAGACATCGCTCCTCTTGACTACTACTTGTTCACATCCGTGCAAGATAATATAAATCTAGAACTTTTATTCTCATGAATATACCTCAAAATGGCACGATTTTTGGATCTGAATGCTGTCAGAAGGATTTGAAAAAATGGCTAGTGACGGACAATGCTTTGAATCATCACTAAATAAGGTCTATTCATGGATATAAGATATTAGATATCACTCACTCGCTACCCTCAGACACTATAATACACTTAATACTGAAATGTTGAAATTGTATATTGCGTACTATCGCAAAACCAAAATTATCAAAACTGATCGCGAAGTAAAAAAGGTCTTTTAATTATGTATTATATCCTATATTATATATGGAGTATTTGGAGTCCAGCATCCAGCTGAAAGCATAGCCGAGTAATGCAAAAACTTCCTTTCGTCACTGGTTTTTTGGATTCAAAATGGCTAATGAAGAAGAAACATTTGCAGTATTATGTGCCTTTGAAAAAGACGCTATTTTAGCTGACGATCCATAGAACCATATAAATAATAGACATATACAACCACAGAAAGACAAAATAAGTGTTCGAGAACTGGTTATAATTCATTAAAGAAAAGCAGGCGTGAAAATAAAACGGTTTTATGTAGTTGTCTTAACTTAAATTAAAAAAAATCTGTAAAATGGAATCTATTATATGAATCTGTAATGTATCTATCGGGGATACGGTTAGAAATATTTAAGAACAATTTTATTTCACCTATCAATAGTTTAGAGTACTAAATCAAAATAGTAGAATTAATATTTCCATTTTAGATCCTCCACATTATCTATGGGGATGACGCCGTAAGCTAAAACAGCTACACAGTGGAAGCTAAAACGTGCCCAAAAAAAGAACCGTCAGAAGTTATATGGAGTTACTTTTTGTCAACGAAGTAGATGAATGTATTGCTTCACAAGGAAGCTGCAAATATGCTGTAGCATTTCTTGTGTGAGTTTATTGTAAGAATGAAAATGTCAAAGAATAACAATACTTCAATAGTATATCACTTTAGATACAACGGAAAAGCAGATTAGACTAAGGTCAAAGAGATTGGTTTGTCAATTATAAAGCCTATTTGGTCTTATATGATGCACCATCAAACCGATCGAGTAATTCAATGCAGTCAAAACAAAGTTCTTCGATTAGTTGCCAGTGTGTATAACTATGAAACAACGAAAAACTGTACGATGATGCTCGATATTAAATAAATTTAAAAAGTTATCCAAAATTTCGCCTTAAAATATGGAATAAGGTTACCAAATAAGCTACCACGTCGTCGAACAATCGATCCTCCCATAGCGTCGATTACGGGAGCCCTGTCCGAAAAATAGCTTGTTCTCGTCGTCGATGGACCACATTCAAGTGCCAAAGCAACGGTATCTGTAGGACCGGAAGATATCAACAGCCGTACCAGATCGCAACCGTACCAACCACAACCGTTTCGATTTATCATATTTTTCAAAGCCCTTTTCATGCAGCACATTTTGGGTGGTATATATATTTTTTTTGTATTTGATATTTTTTCATACATTTTTGTATTTTTTTTCTTGGAGTAATTGTATGTAAAATTCTGGCACGTCGTCAAAATTTATGACGTCAGCACGTCGCAGTGTTGCCACATTGACTCAGAATTCGGTTTACAACGTTTGCAGGATCGACCAGTTACTACTGGTACTACAAATGGAACTTTATACACTGTGATTATATACGGTTGTTTTTCAATGTTTCCATTTACAAACAACAAATGTATAAATCCTTTTATACATCTAAACAAAAATGCACGAATCCACCCCGCGTGCAGTTTATACGACGTGACGATCATTCAATCAAATCGACACGCGAACAGAACACAAATCGTCGAGATCAAAGCGCCAGAGATCGACAAAAAAAAAGATAAAAGACGGAGAAACGTAAGCCGCGACGTCGTAAACGAGTGCGACAGACAATTGGGGGGTTGGGGGGTAGGCGCGTCGCGAACGGTGAGGTCCAATGACCGAAAGCGAGAGACGGTGGCGGCGGTTGTGACAGTAATCGAGATTAAAATCCGAGACGTGTGAAGCTCCTCGAAAACAATACGGAAGGAGGGAAAAACGCGAGGAGCGTTATCTGGGCTCAGGTCGTGATCTCGTTCAAAGTGAAAGAAAGAAAAAAAACGGAGGAAAAAAATAAAAGAATGTCAAGATCAAAGGGCGCGGCGCGCGAACGATGAGACTCGGACGCCGGTTGGATGCGGTAGGAATAAAAGAAGAATCACGCGGGGGGAGGCTTTCAATAATCGAGAAATAAACTTAGCGTCGTGGGTAGTCGACTTGAGAGGTAACCAAAATATCTGTGGGTTTTTGCGATTCCAGACATAGATTTGATCTATTTAAATCCAATAAAAAATACACCGTATACAGTATTTAAAAGATTATTTCCTCTTGTTAAATATCAAGTTTGAGCTCTGGATGCTTTAAGAGAGGATATATGTCCTATATTACAGTACACTATAAAATATTCAATTAATTAATATATTATATGTTTTTAAAACTGCGATTCCAGAAACAGATTATATATATTTATTTATTTATATATTTTAAAATATATCTTCTTTAATTTATTATTATTTTTTTACATATTTTAAAGGCTCCTTTTACCAACTAAGGGTTCATCTCGACTGGACTTACTATTTAACGTGGGCTCCGAACCACGGTCCTCGGCATTAAGCCTACCGACTGGCGAGTGACCAACTTAGAAATCGTCCCAGAAGACATACGGTCTTACCCAGCCTGTTTACTGGCGTGACTGGGATCATTTTCCTTGTCGGATTTTATACTCTTGCTGAGGACAATCACAAATATTAAACAATCTCAAACATACATTTACGACCATGCCCCAACATGATTCGAACCCGCGGCTGTCACAACAGTAGAAGCACCGTTCTGTTGCCTTTACCACTGCGCTGCCACCAAGCCGGCAATTTATTAATTAAAATATTTATTATATTAAAAAAATAATATATATATATATATATATATATATATATATATATATATATATATATATATAATTTTTGGGAATACCTGAATATAAACACTGAATGTGTTATTGAAAGGAATATTTTCTCTTGTTATATACCAAATATAAACTCTGGATACCTTAAGAAAGGTATAAAAACTGCGATACGCTATATAAAATATTAACTTAAATTACTACTTATTACTTATTAACTTAAAACACATGATTTTTAAGTATTTTTAAAATTGCTATTCCTTATATAGATCGAGTCTATTTAAAAGTAATTATAAATATATAATTATTGCTAATACCTGAAAATAAACACTATATATGGTATTTAAAAGAATACTTTCTCTCACTATATATCAAATTTGAAATCTGAAAACCTCAAGAAATGATAACTACTACGACACATTATAAAAAATACCAACATAATTTTAAAAATTCTGTTTTAAAATTGCGATTTCTTATATAGATTTAATTAATTTAAATGTAATTATAAATATCTACTATTTTAGCGAATACCTGAAAATAAACATTGTATATGTTATTTAAAAGATCATCTTACCTTGTTATATATCAAATTTGATATTAGTTTTTAAAAAAATATTTAAAATTGCGATTCCAGATATAGACTGTATCTATTCAAAAGTAATTATAAGTAATTATAATGTATAACGTAATATTAATGTGTAACCAGTGTCACGCAGGAAAAAGCAATAGTAGAAGGGCTAAATATCATTCAAATAAAATCAGTTAGAAAAAATGTGAATTTTGTAATAAAAATTAAATACTCATTATCATAAAACTATAAATACATAACATAAACCACACTATCAGTATTATAGATCATAATAGCTTTAGGAAAACTAATATCTTAATTTATTATAAATGAATATACAATAGCAGTGTATGTCAAATACAATTCATCAAAATCACCTAGAAAATTTTATTTAAAAAATTAAATAATTATCAAAAATACATAAAATAACCAGACCATCACTGCTATGAAACAATAGTTTAAGGAAAAAGTGAATTTTATAAAATAAATAAATAATTATCATAAAACCATAAATACATATAACATAAATCATACCATCCTAAAATAATATAATGTAAACATGACCTAAAGAATAAGATATTTGTCTAGAATATAGGATATATCTTAAAATTTTGTAAATTCAAAATAAAATCCACATCATTCAACAATAAAATTGCGATAGCTTATCAGGCAACAAAAAGTACAAAAGTACAAAAAAGCAAATAAAATAAAAGTACGAGCAAAGATATTGTAAAGATATGTAGAAAATGTGTGAATTTTAGAAAAAAAAATCATCATAAAATAAACCATACTGTCAGTATTATGAAATAAAATGAATTTTATAAAAAATAATTAAAAAATCATCAAATTATAGGTATATAATACAAACCTTACCATCAGTATTATAAAATAATAAAATAGTTTCTGGAAAAAAAATCTTAATTATAACTGCACAACCTAAAGAATAAGATCATAACATATTTATCTAGAATTTGAGATCTATTTTCAAATTTTGGTTAAGTGAAGACAGAATAAGGCTTCTAAAAGTTTTAAGTGTTAAATAAAATAAATTATTTAATAACACGTTTGATTAGATACCAATTCCATATCATTCATAGTAAAATTGCGATACATTATTTGAGAACAAAAATTATTAAGAAGTAAAATAACAGTAGGAGAAATTTTCATTCCACAAAGAATCATATAAAAACCAAATATCAAAACAATTTTTCATTATTAACAGTCCGACATTTCCTGGTCTTAACACTCTTATATAAACTTTTAGTACAATTCTGCAACATAGTATATAATAAAACATAATAAAAAGAAAGTGTTACCTTATACTTTGTCTCTCTATCATTACCCAGCTCAAATATTTGGTACATACCTGAAACAAAAAAGAAAAAAACCATTAAAATCGGGTAAAACAAGGATCGATAGATAACATAGTAAAAAAACTACCAAATTAAAACACTCCAGACGTATTCTACGAAACGAACAGACGAGGAAACCGAATTATAGAACAAACAAACCGAACAGGAATAACAGCAACGCAAACTGACCCATTTACATAATGCCCAGTCACCCTTCGCGATGCCCCGTCGACGTGGGGAGCCCCACCTGCGGGGTGGATGACGAGCGAAGGGATGAAAAGGAAATCGTTTGTCATCTTCCGTCTCGAATGCTTCGAATTATATAAATATGGAGAGAATGAATTGTAATAAATCGACGGGAATGACACTGTTCCTTGTTAGTCCTTTGCTCAGGTTTTCGTATATTTCGTATATTGTAAATTTATCATTTTAGTATAGTTAGTATATATTATTTCTTTATCCAGTAAATTTTATTTATATTAATAAAAACAGCAGCATGTAAGCCACTGTAATATTGAAAAAACAACAGGTGCTAAAACAATAAATTACATAAGATTGTATATTCCATATACGGTTCAATATGCATATAGTCTACTCAAAGTTATTTTGTACAAACGTCATCTAAATTTGTAGCTGAAACTCAAAAAATAATAGCTCCTGAATGCAAGCCTTTTAAGAGAGGATTAACCAAAGTTCAATACACTAGGAATTTCGGTAAAAAGCGATTCAGGAATTAAATAGTGCTTAAATTTTATTGCCAACGTAAAAACAAATTAAAAGTGAATTAAAAATATAACCATCACATTGAGGGGGTTGATTTCTTTAAATAACAAAGAATGTGTATTTATCCGAATAAATATATTAGCTTATTACTTAAATATATTGAATAAATATATAAATATATATTTCGATAATGTATGTTACCATTTTGTTAAAAATCTTTAATAAAGTGTAAATTTAAAACCTTTTAATTGTACACTATATAATGATCTTCCAGAGAGAATGTTAAAAATAATGTGCACCATATACTTTTGGATAAAAACAAAGATTTATATATATATAATACCTTTGGATAAAGGTAAACAAAATTCTATCCAATAATAAATATGGAGAGAATGAATTGTAATAAATCGACGGGAATGACACTGTTCCTTGTTAGTCCTTTGCTCAGGTTTTCGTATATTTCGTATATTGCAAATTTATCATTTTAGTATAGTTAGTATATATTATTTTTTTATCCAGTAAATTTTATTTATATTAATAAAAACAGCAGCACGTACGCCACTGTAATATTAAAAAAACAACAGGTGCTAAAACAATAAATTACATAAGATTGTATATTCAATATACGGTTCAATATGCATATAGTCTACTCAAAGTTATTTTGTACAAACGTCATCTAAATTTGTAGTTGAAACTCAAAAAATAATAGCTCCTGAATGCAAACCTTTAAGAGAGGATTAACCAAAGTTAATTAAATAGTGTTTAAATTTTATTGCCAAAGTAAAAACAAATTAAAAGTGAATTAAAACTATAACCATCACATTGAGGGGGTTGATTTCTTTAAATAACAAAAAATGTGTATTTATCCGAATAAATATATTAGCTTATTACTTAAATATATTGAATAAATATATAAATATATATTTCGATAATGTATGTTACCATTTTGTTAAACATTTTTATAAAATGTAAATTTAAAACTTTTTAATTGTACACTATATAATGATCTTCCAGAGAGAATGTTAAAAATAAAGAGCACCATATACTTTTGGATAAAAACAAAGATTTATATAAAATACCTTTGGATAAAGGTAAACAAAATTCTAACAGAGAAAAACTCAAAGTTTACTTTCAGTATAAGAAAACAAAAAGCCAAAACTAGGTCCTATTAAATTGATGGCACTAGACAAATATGAAAAAAGGAAAAAACCGAAGAGATAATTCTGCTTTGGTCCTAATTTCTTTGTTTATGATAATATTTATATTTTATAGATATATTTATATCTTATACATAATTTGCACTTTTACACATTATATTTATTTCCGAAATAAATTTGTTTCTTATTTAAATTTTATTGGTCAATTAAACGTGACGTCAGGACTGTCACGTGCCAAACTTTACCAAAGGGCCAATCAACTTTCTTCACAGCAAAATGTTTTCCTTACAGGTGTCTATAATGCAGATTTAAATTGACCAATCAAATTACGTGAATGGCCGTTTTAACCCCATCTAGATGATGGGCAAAGCAAAACTTTTCTCCAGGGCCCCCTATAGAGTTGTCTCTCTATTACTCTATGCAAGTAATATAGTACTTGAAAATTTGAAAAATAATAATTATTCATGCCCCTAACTTTTGTAATTTTATAATATAAAAATGAAAAAAAAAGAAGCACGTTTTCCAGAATACCCGTACATAATTTTCTGGGATGCTTTGCCCCAGAAACGCGGGGGAGACGACTCCCCGGAGCACGACCGTCGATGGGCAGTTCTAGTGCATCGAAACACATTAATCACACAGTATTGACATTAATTAGTAACAGCGTCATGTCCTGTATTTATATAATTATTATATTCGATGTCGTATGGCATGTAAAGACCGCTCATTAATTAATGGAATCAATAGGGGCACAGCCGGGCCCCCCTTGCCCCGCGGCCCGGTCGCACTGGCTCGTCGGTGCCCCGCAATCGACGTCCGCCATTGGAAAGAGAGTTTATTGCCGCCATTCCGAGTCAATATTATCTTTGGCATGTATCGAGTAATGGAATAAAATTGGAAAGGGTGTGTCTTGCCAGTCGGTCGTTCTAATTTGCGTATATTTCGGACCCTTTTCACCGGACACCCGTTATATGGCCGTACGTCGTAATTAATGTCGGACGATCGATCCGGCACAGGCAGGCTCGTTATGCCAATTGAAAATTATTTTTCTTTTGTTCGCGTCTTGTTTAGTCGCGGATGTCGAGCATATATCGTGTTCAGATATGACAGGACAAACCAATCATCGCCACGTCGATCTCTATAGATGTAATTTCATTAGTGGATATTTTCTACCTCAATAGTTTCACCAATGTTTTTTCATCGTAAGTGGCAATCCGCTACAAACACAGAACAATAGGGCATGTCCATAGATTGGTCAATCAAATAAATAAAAACTTAAACGATACAAAATAATGCTCGGCTACCTTCCTTGATATATCTCAAAAACTTTTGATAAGGTACAGCACAGTGGACATCAAGTTAAATTGAGAAATCTTCCGCCCCATTCGCACTTTCAACTACTAAAGTCATATCTGTCATACCGACAGACATTCTATTGTGTAACAGGGTGATGAATACAATTAACTACATCTCCTGTATACAGCTGACGTACCGACCTCAAACACCACTACTGTGGCAACATATAATGACGATACGGCAATTTTATCATCTCAGGAGGATCCAATATGAGCTTCACCAAACCAAATTTAATTTGTGGTTGAAAATATGGCGTAACATGACGAAAGGGACAAAAATCTACTCACCTGACGTTCACCCTACGTAGAAGGACTGATATGAGATGAGAAATGATAAATATCTAGGAATGCCTCTGGATCGGTGCTTACCTTGGAAGAAACATTTACTACTGAAGTGTAAACAACTCGGATTTAAACTGCACCAGATGTATTGGTTAGAGGGCCTAAATTGAAATTATCTTTGCCTAATAAGGTTAATAAGGTATTGCTGTATAAGTCAATTCTTCCTACGTGGGGTATTACTAGCAAATACCAACATAGTAATCCTTCAGATATTCCAAAAATAAAGTGCGATTGTTGTGTGCAGTGAGTGAGTTCAGCTGTCTTAAATATTAGTATGTTAAAATTTATTCGATATATGTATACAGAAAAAGCAAAATAAATCAGTGTATGTATGAAAAGTAGCATAGCGCTTCAATATCATTTCTCATAGCAACTAAGATGAAATAATTCTACCTGATCCCATATTTAGAAAATGCCAAAGAATAATTTAAAATATATAAGACTAAAAGTGTATCACGTCTACCTATTATATAAGTTACTGGTTGGGCCATGTAGATCATTTATGTTGGAGGTACTATATATAAGTATTTAAAAAATTATAATAAGCTATATTACCGAAATTGCTGTAAATTGTAAAATATTAAATGTTCACTCTAGTATATATTATTTTTGGCCAAATTAGATGACATGCAAGAAGTTCTTTTATATACTTTCCATTCCAAATTCGAAGCAAGAACGAGTAGTAAGAAAAATGAGGCGGATATCACCAAAGAAGTTGTGATAATGTTTTGAAGTTTTTGGACAATGTGAAAGCCCCTAATATCCGTATTTTTTCATATATGTATTAACACAAGTTTCTTTTTCCAACCAAGATATATGTGGTGAACCTACATTAACATCAACTTCGAACCACGGTACTAAACATTAAATCTATCGACTGGCCAGTGACCAATTTAGAGTCTATACTAGAAGACATATGGTTTTATCCAGCCTGGCTACTAAAGTAAAGTAGGTTACTTATAATTACCTTTACAAACACAAAGTATATCCATACTCTGTGCGATTCGAACCCATACATAGCAGTACACACAGAGATCGACCTTTACCCGACCTCAAGAGTCATAATGTATAGTTGAATATCCGTATATATTGGAAGAATCATCACTAGAAGGGTCTTCAATCACAGTCCCTTTCTTGTCGTTGAAGTGACCATCAGTTCATATGAATTAAACAGTTTTTACAGACTATGTGTTCTTATTATTGATATTATAGTATAGTATTTAATTTTAACACATAAATATAGGCGATTTGAGTGTTTAAAGGTGTAGAGAGTGCCAGCTATAGTTGACGTGTTGAATCATTGCAAATATAGTAAAATGTAATTGTGAATTTGAGGTGAAGTAGCGTTTTCAGCGTCTTCCATCTTTAATTTAAGAATTAATTTACGAAAACGTAGCTAAAGACGCAACGGATCTGATGGCATAACAATATTTTACCCCTTTTTCTTGTTGACATATTTTTTTTCTTTGAGCACCTCACCTCAGATTTTATTCTACATGGGATTTACTTTTTAGATAAATAACAGTTGCATGAATGGGGACTACATTATCATTTGATAAGCTAAGTGAAAGAAATGGATAATAGAAGAAACTGATGTCAAATACAGCTTCAGATTCGGCAAATTGTTTGGTGGATCTAGGGTAGTAGGGTATATTTAGACTGGACCTACTGTTTAACGTGGGCTCTTAATTACGGTCTTCAGCATTAAGGCTACCGACTGGTGAGTGACCAACTTGGAGAACATCCCAAAAGACATATCCGGTCTTACCCCGGCTGGTTACTGGCGTGACTGGGATCATTTTCCTCGTCGGATTTTGCAGTCTTGCTTAAGGACAATCACAAAACATAAATTTACGACCATGCCCCAGCAGGATTCGGCTCACATGAAGACTATTATATAGTTAAACAATTATGGTTGAATAAACACACCACACTACATTCGCACATCGTAAAAATTCGAGATGTTTCATAATAAACGATAAATTAGTAACAGTTATACTAATTTACAAAACATACGTCCGTGACGTCTTTCTATTGAACAGCGTTCGAAAACGCCGCCATTATCTCGACGTATCCCATCTAAATAGCCCAAGCTTAAAAACAATGTATATTTCCTGCTGCAATTAGCGTCATTTAAAAATTGAATAAAAGTCGTGCGAAAGCCGTTTTAGATAAGACTGTGTGTGTGTGTGCTGCCTGTCGGCTTTTTCTTTCTTTCTGTCTGTTCTTTTTTTTTCGGCTGCTCGTTAACCGAGCGGAACTCGCACAGCTTTCGGTCCCCTCCCGCCATTGTTACCGAAACGTTTTATCGTCTCTCAGCCGGCTAATTTATGCAAAACGCTACTTTTATCGACGAGGAACCCGCCTAAGACGTATTAGCGCGATGGTATCGGGTTTCGGTCGGCGGCTTCCGGACGAATTTACCAACGCCTGTCGCGGACGCGGTGGTGCTTCTTCTTCTTGTTCTTCGTCGTTGTCTTCTCCCCTTCACGGTCTATTTGACGGTCATAAAGGCGACTACTGTTGGCGTTTACGCGTGTAGAGAACGGGCTCTCTCTCTCCTAAATTACTCCCGGCTAATTTATTCCCTTCCCGACCCAAGTACAGTTTGGTTCTGATTTGATCGTGATAGACTAATGGTTGATAATTAACACCATCCGGATGATGTACTGGAAAAATAAATAGTAGTGAGAATATTCTGTTAATTGGTCTGTACTCACAAGTGATTATCGTTAATGAATATTTATTAAACAACTAGCGGACCCAACAAACGTTTTCTTTGGATATTGGCTATCTGTTTGGCTGGAATCATTTATCTCGATAATAAAACAAATACTGTAAGATGAACATAATAACATCCAACTAGTGGTTTTATCGTAATACGTTTAAAAGATAAAACAATCTCTGGAATGCTATCGCAGCGTCACCTACAGGATCTAGTTCTGAATCTAAACCATTCCAGAATCCGCGTAAATACACACATATGTTATTTCATCAAAATCGGCCTAACCGTCTAGTAGGAATTATATTACATACCCACATAAGTTGCATAAAGATATTCAGTTGGCTTGATAGTGTAGCAGTTATGATTCAGCGACTGTTCCTGGTACGGATTCTGCTCAAAACGTTACTAATTTATATTTCCGATCTACAGAAGAGTGTTAATAATTTCAAAAAAGAAACAATAATCCCAGTTACGTAAGCAACGGGATGGATAAGACCTGATGCCTTCGTCAGTCGGTTGGCTTAATTCCCAGGATCGCAGTTCAAACCCTACGTCTCTAAAAACTCAAACCCTCTACCCTAAATAATTGAATAACTTCCTGGTGAATTTAGACACCAACTTCTTTTAGACAACATTATCATTATGTAATACAGAAGTTCGGACCGCAGGACAATATGGTTTTAATAGTAAGGTAGTAGTTTTAGTATTAACAAAGAAACGACGACAGTACTGAAAACTAGCCGATCCTCTACTATTATAAATCTTAACGGATAAAATGATTTGGAAATTTTTGTCGAAAGAAGGGTGCACGAATTTCTCGTCCACTTTTGTGGCAAAAACTCGATCTTCTGAGTGAAAGACACATCAAACAGTTCCGAAAAAAGACATATATCAAGATCATTTAGAGCGATCTGTAAAATAGGAGCCTGATCATTGTTCTAGGGTAGAATAGCTGCGGCTGATCAAACTGAAGAAGTCCTGCGACATCCATAGCAGCGTATTGGTTGACAAGTAGACACTCTTCCTGAGCGCTAGCTATTGATTGAGGATGATGATGTATGACAAAACAGAAAGATTATTACAAAACCAGTAGTTTGGACATCAGCCATTTAGCTTTATAAGAAAAATGATGACAATCAGTAAAAGCGAGTTCATTTATTAAATTCGACTTCAACAGCAACACTAATATTACTTATCAGATATAACTGCTATTCCCCAATTATTTTCTGGTGTCGTGAAAATCATCATCTTTAAAGTCTCCACTAGTGATACTATCCTTCACCAATGATCTCACTAATCAGCACAAAAGTGTAAAATGTAAAATCTCAATAAAATGTCGATTTCTTGCTTTATATCTGTTGATTTCAAATATCTGCGCCTCTTATTTATGTATACCAAACTAAAATAGGAAAGGACTGTTATTCAATAACTAAACTGGCGATTATTTTGTTCGTGATTGTCGAAATGCCTTGAAGGGTAAAAAGATCACCGAAAAGTGATTCAAAGCACATGCAAAGGTGTATTGAACTTGACTGAAAACAATTACTATAATAAATATATTAAAAACATAACTATAATTGAACTTTTCTCATCTAACATAAATAGGAGCTTAAAATAAAACACCAACCATTACATAGCTATGTTATTAACAAAAATACGATCAAAAGAGTTATGGAAAAGAGTACAGAAACGGACAAAGATTTTTAAAATTAAGCATCCAATTTTTCCTTCCTCCCTTATTTTAAAAAACCTCCCTTGAAACGACTTATGAATGGAATACCAATTATTAGTAGAAGATATTTAAACGGATTTCGGCTATTACAAAGATGAATCAAATGGCGCTTAAACCGAAATGTAGGCAACATTCAATTATATCAACAAAAAATATCAATGCGACGCCAAAAAAAACCATAAAAGTATATTGTAAAACAATAGTGACGAAAAAAACGCGAACCATTGAATATTAAATTTAAAAAATACATTGGATACTTTGGTTGTAATAATATGTTATTGATACACAACAAACATCTTCTATATTTAAAAAAAAACATCTATGTAAATAAATTTTCCATATTAATTAAAAAATTTCTAAATAATTTAAATTTATTAGGATGGGTATTTAGGAAGGGTATTTCTATCATTCAGTATCTGACCAGCGTTCATCGGGTTTATCTGAGCTGGACCTACTGGTTACCTGTGGCGCAAACCTAAATTTACACTGAACCGAACCGAACTGAACGTCAATAATTACTATTCCAATAAAACATAATTAATAATAAAAATTCCGGCCGACGCCGCCACTGGAATTGCAAACTTAAAGAATTAATCTGTCCGTTAGAGGGCGCGAGAGCGTCGGTCCTTTGACCCTCGGGCTCGGCGCCGACGGGATTTCATAAACAACTTTATATTCCGCATAAATATATACGCCCCAGTATAATTATGCTGAAATATTATTTTCGGGCAATAATGGGAGCAAAGAAACCATTACCGCCACCACTCGGTTTCCGATTCATCGTTAATAATTGGCGCAGAGCGGAAAATCCACTTTCCACTCGGCGCAGGTTTCGTTTAACGGGTCGCCATCATCAGAAACAGGTCAAAATAATCGTACAATTACATTGAGTACGTATATATTACGAATGAGCGTCGAAAATAAATAGTAATCGTTGAACCATTAAATTTGGTTGATAAAAAGATTTAATAAAAACTATATTTTCAAACGATTGGCGAATATTGTTGATATAAACTTCTGTTCAGTTTTATTCTAAAACAAAATTAAAACTAAAATACCAAAATAGATCTTCACTTAAATTTTCGTTGTTGATATTATATTCATTAGTAAAAACAAAGCACATCAATTCAAATTGCTCACTATCCTGCTTCAGCTCCTTTTTCCAGATATTTAAAAGAACCTGGTTCTAAAACAATTTTTTCACCAGTACACTGTCATTATAATGTGTATCTACATGACTCTTAAAGAACCTCAAACTTATTACTGAAGAACAAACAACTCATTCCAATTATAAGTGCATAAAATTAGAAATATTACTATCTACTATCAATCACACAACTATTAAAATACATCCGATTTATTTAATATAACATAAAGTTCTATAAAATACTTTTTATGAATATATTATTACTAGTCGTTGCCGATTAACTTACAGTGTTTTAACAAGACAGAACAACATGTTATACAATGGCAACGACTCTAAAACTTACAGTAGAGTAATTACAATAAATACAGACTAAAAAAGGTGACATTAACTGATCGCACAGTTACTCACATACTAATACATACAGTTAGACTCACAATTAAACTCAAACTAACCCAGATGTACATCCAATAAAGCTTTTCGCACCAAGATATCTTCAAAATCAAGTTTATACCAGTAAAAGAATTTTAAAAGAAAACCATAAATACAACAGGCACAGAAGTGTAAAAACGAATAGTGTCTTAAACACTTTAAACCGCAATAAATAGTATAAACATAAACATATAAGCTTAAACTGTTTCGGCGTTGTCTTAGTCCTAGGTTTTGAATGTGTTTGATTTCAAATCGTATGCATTGATGGCATTGATATTTATCCTGTATATTTTTTGAATTATTTTTAGAATTGAATTTCTTACAAGTTCTAAATTATTGGAATAATAAGTGTTATTTGGCAATCCTGTGGGATGTATTGTTTTTTCTGTGTATTACAAATATCCACTATTAATTCAATAGCTTTCTGATCTATTCTGTCAACATTTCTGATACTATCCTATCTTGGCCGGCGATTTTTTATTATTTACTTATGTTATACCCTTTAAATCTTCAATATTAATCTCTTATGTGCTTTCACGCCCCTGTATTCTATTGTTATTATTTCACCACCCTCTGAAATTTCAGGGTTAATCGTTCTTCATATTTTCCGTTAATTTTCATTTTGTAACTCTTGGTTGACTATTTTTATTAACACTAAACTAATTATAACCATTATAATTTTATGCTGAAGCAATACGTTAAACACTTAAGTTACTACAACTTAGCCACGATAAAATAAGAAGAAGCTTAGATAAGAACGAAAGAAACAAAACCAGGTGTACCGCATTAATACATCAGTATGAATTCCCCAAATTAGAATAAAACTAATCTACTTAAGCTAAAGTTAAAAATACACTTATATACTGAACTAGTTCACTAGTTCGTGTGGTTTGGTTCTCTTCAATCTCCTGATTTCTTGCGTTTTATCCATTAGCCACGTTTTTTCATGTTTTATGGCGAAATCTTGGATCACTTCGTATATCCATTTGGATCCGAGATCATGGTACAGCCCTTCGTTGGTTACGCAGCAATAAGCATTGGTAAGTAATTGTGGAACTTTGTTTTGGGTGCATTGGATTACTAATTGGTCTAATGTTTTAGTGCAACCCCAGATTTCCACCCATAGGTCCAAATAGGCTTTATGATTGACTTATAAAACAATCAAACAAAGTGTCTTCCGACTAACCAGTACAGCTTCCTGACTTTGAGTCTAATTTGCTCTGCTTTTTGTCTCACATGATGTTTCCAGATTAACCTACCATCGAGATACATTCCGAGGAATTTAGCTGATTCTGCTTGAGGAATCGGGCATCCGTCAAGTGATATAACTAAGCTTTTATCAATTCGCCACAACGCAAAATTAACATGGACAGACTCTATACATATGACATACCACAAATAGAAAATGCTACTACGGCTGCATTTGCTGACACTGTGATACTTGGACACAATAGCAAAGAAGAAACTAGAAAACGACAAGACACAAGTAGTAATATAATTAAGTGGACCCAGATATGGAGAATAAAAGTCAATGCCTAGTGAATTCACCTACAAGCAAACTGTTCATAAACCTAAAAATATGAATAAGGAAAGGAAAATATGAATAAGTGCCAACCTTGATGCAAAACCACGTTAGAAAAAGCATAACAAAGAGAAAGGAAAAGAAGTCGAAATAGAATACAAAAAAATGTATTGGTTATAAAAAAATGTATATCGTACATAATAAGTGGATGCTGTATAAGTAAATACTAAAACCTATTTATATCTATGAAATCAAGTTATGGAGATGTTCTGCGGGAAGTAATATCAACATATCAACAACATATAGAAGCACATCCCTCCTAACAAGACATGGGAACAAGACAAGACAAGACTCCATACCCATGTTAAAACCGAAGTGCTGCAACTATTGGACAACACTGAACTAGAGCACAAAACCAAACCGTGTGATCTTGTGTAGAGAAATGAACATTTATTTTATTAAAGACCTATGTAAGGGCTAATGGTTTTTTCTAGATGAGTTATCTAGTTTTAAGTCATTTTAGTGACAAATTTTAAAACTTAGCCGGCAATGATATATAGTCTATTCAAGGTTTATTTGTATATGCGTCATCAAGATGTTTAATGTATTACCTGCCGCAATTTGTAAATTCGTTATAGAATCAGACAGTATTTTTCTTCTCATTTTATTCTGGTTAAAAAGAGACACAATGCTATCTGACGTATGTAAAATTCTTGAAAGCAATGGTGATAAGAGGTTTTAACTCCAACCTATAAACTATTGTAGCTGTATAATTAACTGTAGTTTTTATATGTACTATAATGTTAAAATAATTTATACTTGATAACATTTTTGTTCAATTATTTTATTTAGATTAGAATTTTGTTATATGTCACAGCCAATATGTACTAAAACTCAGAGTTGATGGGGCAACATTGCGACGTTCTGACGTCACACATTTCGATGACGCATATACCAATAAACTTTGAATAGACTATGTAATGGTAATATATTAATAAAATAGATAATTATAAATTTGTTTAGTTACTCTTTGTACAATTTGTATACATTTTTCTCTATATTAACACTCTTTATGAAGAGTGGTGGTAAAATATAGGTGGTTTTATAAGGAATGATTCAACGGATTTTTAGGTATTTGCTTATTTATGGCTTGTGGATTTACATAAAGTTGCTAAAAAGATAACATCAAGGATATTATCTCGCCTAGCTATAGTGTTTGCACTGGACAATCCAGTAAAATATAGCTCTGACGAAAAAATAAGTACTTAAAATATTTAACAGTTATTAACTAGTATAGTTGACGCTTGTATTGTAACAATATTTACATTCTATTTAAAAGAATCAGACAATAAAAAATGAAATCATAAAAAATACTCTCGAGTCCGCGAATATAAACGTGGATGGTGCCTCTATCGACTCGCGACCACCAACCTACACCCCCTTCAACCCACCCCCCCATCCAACGCTCCGGCACTCCATGCCGACTACGTAATTAGGTCGAGAACCAAGTGCAAGACGTGCTTTTTTACCAGCTCAAGGGCCTTTTAAATTTATTTAATATGTCTTTCGAGGGTGGATTTTTCGCCTCGCCTCCCCCGAACCCCCGCCCTTCCATATGTAGCTCGCAATTAATACGACGGGGATCAAAAAAAAAGAAGAGAAAGGCGCGCGGGGAGGGGGGACGCGTTCGGCGTCGAGTCGGGATATTTTTTATGGCGTCGTAATTACCTGGGGATTTTTAGAGCTTTGTAACTATGAGGATTTTTTTCTTTGGGGGGTTTGAAGGATGAAGAGGCCTCTATTTGAGTGGGATACATATATTTTTTGTTTAGTTTTATGCCGTGAATGTTTATCTTTCATTTCGCTCGCTTCCTCTGTCTCTATTTCCTATTAAAATGTATTAAATGTAATTAACAGACTTAACAATTATCTAAATTTAATTCTACTAGTGTGTGGAGGAAATGCGATTCCTATATACGAGGGTCACTTTTACATTTATATTTCGGGAATAGGAAAAAAATAAATAGTTAAGTTGCCAATATATTTTTATTGTTTTTCAAGTATATATTCCATTCCGAATGAGGTATCTTCAAAATATGATTTTTGAACGCTTCAATAGCTTCTTCGGGGGATGAAAACCGTTGACCCCGCAGTTTATTCTTCGCGGATGGAAACAGAAAGAAGTCATTGGGTGCCAAATCAGGGCTGTAAGGTGGATGACCTATCAATCCGATGTTTTGAGTGCTCAAATAGTCTCTTGTTTGAGCCGATGTGTGAGAACTCGCATTGTCATGATGAAGAACATCCGGCGTCTCTTGTTTGTTTCCCTTATTTCACCGAAGACTTCTGGCAAACAAATGGTATACCAATCAGAATTTATTGTCCTACGATCCTCTAGAAGCAATGTTGCAATATGACCAGTTTTCCCCAAAAAACAGGCCACCATATTCTTTGAAATGCTTCGTACGCGAACAACTTTTGTTGGATTTGGTTCATCTTGGAACACCCATACAGTCGACTGCTGCTTACTTTCAGGTTCATACGAATATATCAATAATTCGTCACCTGTCACGATTTTATAAAAGTCTTTCGAAGCACCGTAATAGAATCTCTTAAGCGTTTCTTCGCACCAAACAACACGAGCATTTTTTTGAACGATAGTCAAATTGTGTGGGATCCAACGTGAACATAACTTTCGCACAGCTAAGTGTTCATGTAAACTCGCATATATGCTGGTAGAACTAATGCTTAGGGATCCCTCAATCTCACAATAGCTGACATGGAGACATCAGATGGACTCACATAACAGTGTTGCCAATTCCCGGAACATAAATAGTGACCCCCGTATAATCACGGTCAATAATATATAGTATACCATAGAAGCAGTGATATACAGACGATCAATGAAGGTAAAATGGCGAACGAAGGTACAACTGCCACGCACATCTCCCTGGTCGTCTCTTTATGAGTCAGCCGACTTGGTGGCGCAGTGGTAAAGGCAACAGAACGGTCCTCCTACTGTTGCGATAGTTGTGCGTTCTAATCCTGCTGGGGCATGGTCGTAAAATTTATTTTTGTGATTGTTCTAGGTAAGAGTGTAATATCCGACAAGGAAAATGATCCCAGTCACGCCGGTAACCAGACTGCGTAAAACCGCATGTCTTCTGGGATGATCTCTAAAGTTGGTCACTCGCCAGTCAGTAGGCTTAATGCCGAGAACCGTGGCCCGAAGCCCACGTTAACCCAGACCTTTTGGATGGGCTGCAGAGCTACAAGTCTACAGAAAATAGGGTACATACGATAAAGAGCAACCGTTCCCGTTAAACCAATACTCAGAATGGGTAAGATTGAATGTCTTCTAGAATGTCGTTAAGTCGATAAATGTTAGAGTAAGTTGATAAACTAAAGGGTAAAAAATAAAAAAGTTCTAGCGAACAGTTGTCAGTAGAACCTAATATATATAGTAAGAAAGAACGCGGATAAGAGATATCTATTGTTGACCGAATTTTTCCGATGCTTCTACTCCGGCCTGTACCCGTTTAGTAGGTACGCATTATTCGCAATTTAAATTCCAATATTTTAATAAAACTGGCCAATATGATCTACGCGCGAGTCATTTATTTAGGGCAATTAGGCCAAAAATGATCGCTTTTCCTCTACTGTTTCCCCCAAACCACTTGCGCAAATCGCATTTTGTTTATTTTGTGTTTGTTGTGCGAGTTTCCCGTGTGCCATTTCGATTTTTACCGGCCTACGTGACGGTCGTTCCGCCCTTACGCACTTTCACGCTTAATATTTTATATCGGCGATTAAATTTCGATCATTCAATATTAATATAGTCGAAAAATGAGAATATAAAATAAAATTTTCGTAATTTGAACCCTAAAGGCAAGCTATATATTTAGATTAAAATATACTTTATATATATTTCAGTATCAATTAGTTCTCATTTCATATATATATATATATATATATATATATATACATATCAATACCAAAATAAACAAAATCAAATTTAGAGGTTGCTTACTAGTTCATATTTTACATTTTCACCATAGATAAGGCTGATCAAAATACATATGAACATCTAATGTGTTCAATACATGACGTAATCATCATGGTACGATATATATATACATATAACTAGTTATCTGAACGTTTCTGAAAACAATATCAAATATAAAATAAAGGACAAAAACAATAACAAAAGTTAAAATATTTAAATTAATTAATATAAATGATTAGTGCTACTTAATTCTGTGAAACTTTCATTGGACGCCAATTACGCTCCAGCGCGTTATATGTACTTGGTTTCGATTTTTCCTTTTCGATTCACATGTACTACAGAAATGAATATGGCGGGAAAAATATCGATATGTCCCTAAAAGTATGTCCTAAAAGTGTAAAAATAGATATGAAATGTGCCCTAACTATCCAATAAATATTCAAGTAATCGTATTCCAATTTACGACTTTCGTTTGTCATAAAAGAGGTTACTAAAGGCTCAGTCCAAACCTAGTTCCATAGCGGTTATCAGCGAACATGTTTTGAAAATACAAGAGGCGTAGACAGCAGGATAGTTAATAAGAAAGCAACGTAAAAATTGTTATTTACAAAAACAAAAACAGAAAAAATACTATTTATGTATGCACTATTGCATGTCCTGGATAACCTGGTTACTATTTAGACTGAGTAAAAATTAGTCATGAGTGACTTCTTATGATTTAACTGAATATGGATTTTATTTATTTTGTCAGTTTTAGTGAAAATTTGTATTAGTTATCAATTTACTTGAATAGATATTTCGTTTTTGTTTGTAGTAACATTTACTTAGTTATTTTTGCTCGTTTTTTCGCTGAATAATTTTTTATCCTATTTTAGTAGATGGTTCATTTCCATTACTTATATAATTTTGTTATGGTATATTAAATGATATCTTCTAATCCACAATGTATTTTTCTATTACGTCCATTTTAATTCGCCAAGCGCTCGGGCGTTATGCGACCATCGGCAATAAAATTTAACCTTATAGCCGATCAAGCTCTGGCGCGTGACACAAAAAAAATGTTAAAAATATTAAAATCTAGATTGGACACACGTTAAAAAACGTTATTAGGAATATTTTATAGTATTCCTAGATGTGCAAAAAATAGATATTTGCCTAATATCAGAAACCCATTTAACAAAAGAATTCTTTATACAATTTAGAGGATTAGATGATATACATTTTACCATACCATACAACCAGCTAACACCGCAAGAGGAGGAAGTGCAATAATAATAAAAAAGAACATTTCCCACCATCAAGAACCCGGGCTCAGTACAGCAGAAAATCAGGTAACAGCAGTAACTATTAAATCAAGCAGATACAAGGTTACAATAGCCAAAATTTATTGTCCTCCAAGATACAATCAAAAAAAGGAAAATTATTTGAATGTCCTAAGCAACCTGGGAGAAAAAAATTATAATTGGAGGTGATTTCAATGCAAAAAATACTAAATGGGGATCCAGAATGAGAACAACTAAAGGCAATGAACTGCATAAAGCAGCTGCTGAACTAAGATGTAGTTACATGTCAACGGGAAAACCAACTTATTGGCCGACTGATCAAGAGAAAACCCCAGAACTGTTAGATTTCTTCATAGTAAAAAATATAACATCCAACTATATAAAGGTCGAGGAAAATTTTGAGCTAAGTTATTGACAAGAAAGAAACCCAACGTTAACAAACAAGAGAACAGACTGGGAAGGATTTGCTGAAGAATTGAACAAACGAATTCAACTAAATGTACCCCTCAAAACAACTGAACAATTAAATTTTGAAGCAGAGAAATTCGTAGTTGATATTCAACAAGCTGCTTGGAATAATACTCCAGAAATTAAGAGTAAACTAAAGGAATTAATTATCCAAAAGAAGTGAAGGAAATGGTAGCTGAAAAATGTGAATTACGAAAAAATTGGCAACAAAACAGAACAGCTGAAAATAAAAATATTTTAAACAATATAACCCAAAGACCGAAAAGCGAAATACTAGAAATTAAAAACAAAACCATAAATGACCATCTGAGAAATTTAACAGATGATAAAGAAACTGATTACTCACTCTGGAAAGCCACAAAATATCTAAAGCGCTCATGTCTACACAGTCCACCTATAAGAAACCTATGTGGTCTTGGGTGGAATTGGGCACGTGACAATCGCCAAAAGACAGGAGCATTTGCTGAATATCTCGAAAAAACTCTCAAATCAAACGAAACTTATATTGAGCATAATTTGCCGGATATAGAAACTGAAAAATCGATAATTGAATTAGTCACGCCGAAAGAGTTAACCAAAGTTATTAAAACTGACATTAACCCCAGGAAATCACCAGGCTACGATTTAATAACAGGAGAATTACTGCAAAAAATACCAAGAAAGGGAATTATAAAACTCACCAACTTGATCAAGACAGCATTTAGATTAAAACATGTCCCAGATATTTGGAAGATGGAGGAAATTATAATGATCACAAAACCTGGGTAGTCACCAAACGAAATAAGAGCCTATAGACCTATATCACTGCTGCCAGTAATATCTAAGGTTTTTGAAAAACTACTGTTGAAAAGAATAAAACTGATCATAGAGAGAAAAAACCTAATACCAACACACCAGTTTGGGTTTATTAACAAGCGCTCAACAAATGACCAGATCCACAGAGTAACAGATGTTATTGAAAAAGCCTACGAAAGTAAAAAAGTATGCTCAGCTATATTTTTAGATGTAGCACAAGCCTTCGATAAGGTTTGGCATGAAGGCCTTGTTCATAAACTACAGCAAACGTTAATACCAAAACTACACACTGAACTATTAAAATCATACATTACAACCAGAATGTTCAGAGTCAAACGAGAAGAAGCTTACTCTACAATAAAAGAAGCTAAAGCAGGTGTACCACAAGGAAGTGTACTGGGACCAATGCTTTATCTACTATACACTTGTGATATACCACAAATGGAAAATATTATGATAGCTACATTTGCTGATGATACTGCGATTATAGCTGTGGGAGACAATAGTGAAGAAGCCTCACGAAAATTACAACAGACAAGTGACAATATAAATAATTGGACACAAGCTTGGAAAATAAGAATTAATGAAAGTAAATCTGTACATGTGCAGTTCACCTATGCAAACAGACCATACAAGCACCAATAACATTAAATAACACTATCATTCCATATAGCAACAACGCTAAATATCTTGGAATGAATCTCGATGCAAAACTTTGCTGGAAGGAACATATAAAGAAGAAAAGAAAAGAACTGGAATTGAAATATAGAAAAATGTACTGGCTAATTGGAAGAAAATCACAATTAACAGTACATAATAAATTGCTATTATATAAGCAAATACTAAAACCTATATGGACATACGGAGTTCAATTATGGGGATGTTCTGCAAAGAGTAACATAAATCAAATACAAATTTTTCAGAACAAGGTCCTGAGAGGTAATGTGGGTGCACCCAAATACTATAAGACCGATTACCTACATCGAGACCTTCATACCACAGTCAGTCAAGAAATCAAGAGAATTGCAAGGGGGCATGAAGAAAGACTCCATTCTCATACGAATAAATATTGCATCGAAATATTGCAACTATTGGATACCACCAGAACAAGACACAGACTCAAAAAAATCAAACCATCTGATCTTGTGTAGTGTTGTGTAGTGAGGTGCATATAATAAAAAATACAGCAATGACATGTATAAACGTTATTTCACCAGAGACTGAGATAGGACCGATGGGTCCTTCTAGTTATATACCTTGATTTAAGTTATCATAAAGACAAATTGTAGGTTAGACGGAAACGACTAGTAACAATATATTAATTAAATAATAATAAAAAAGGAATATTTTATTGTTGCAATCAGAATCAAAAAAACATAGTCGGCTTCTAGAGTAAGTATTTGACCCCAGATCGGTAGCGAACGTGCTAGACGGAAAAAAATGAAGATGCTCAGTACGCGTAACTATCGGGGCGGTACCAGAACACGATAAAAGCGACAATGATCGCGGTTATCGACGGCGAGATCGTCTCCTATCGTCCGGACAAACGACCGGCGACCAGAAGCGTCGAAACGGTCTTACGCTCCCGTCGTTTCTCGTAATCTCGGCCGGTCTCGCGGAGATCCCGGACCGGCGATAGCGTCCCGTCCCTCCGCCCTCGGGCAACGGCGGCTAATGTCCGCCTGTCACGGGCCGAAACCGGCAGGCCCCCCGAAGCAGATGAAGACGTAATTACGGCAACCGTTCGCATTAAAAATTAACAGTTCGGTCCCGTATCGTCCGGATCGCAGGTATAATTAGACGGTAATAGTGGCCGAGAAACGCCACAAACCCCAAAAGAACGAAGGAAACGGATCGCGGCGGGACGGAGAGGAGGACGGCCGGCCGTATAATTAAATAATACTTAAATAACTAATTTATTATTTTCCGTATAATTTGTATCGGTAATTAGCGGTTAATAAATGTTGCGGCGGACGGAGGGGGTGAGGGGGCCGTTCTCTTCGATCTGATACGATTGCGGCGCGTCGCCTTCCCCCCAACGTTTCCGTTTTTGAGATGCAACCCGTGACTTTGGATCGAGATAGCGCGCTATAAATTTACGAGGAACGACACGGTGTCCTGACAAAATTAAACTACCTATTACGTAAATTATCCAGCAATACTTCTCCAGTAGATAATTAACACACGCACATAAAACAAAAACAAAGATTAATGCGCCTGGATCGCTCACATATAATTATTTTAATTGTTATGCAAAATATAATTTTCCTTAGATTTAATATCTTTTATAAAATTTGACAACACTGTATTTTTCTAGATGTTTGAAGATTATCTGATCTAGATTAACTTCATGTTGAAGCCTACAGGCACTAACAGGATTCGGTTTTCAGTTTGCGTTATTTCATCGAAGTGTGAACAAAACTTTTCTTCGGTGCTTTGAAAATGTCTGAATGGTGCCGAGTAAATAGCATTTGCAGAAACTTTAACTTTTTTACTTCAGTTTAAAGAAAAAAGCCGCTGAAGATCATTGAATACTGCATGGTCCTTATGAAAAACTTGCTTCATGGATTTCAACATGTGAATATTGGTTTCAAAATTTGAAGTTCGAATCACTCGCCACGGCCGGAATACCAGCGAAGACCTAACAATATTATTCTTGGTAACGCATGACTACATGTTGCAAAACCGGTGAAAACATACTCTCCACGCCCCAAGGTCTTATGATTTTCCAGCAGGCATTGTGGGTATTAAGATTGTCAACTTGTATAATAATAAACAGTATCGGTCTCGGTTGTTATTTTTCCAAGCCTAAACGCCTTGGGACCCTAGCCAACATCTCCATATCCTCAGGACATCCAACATCTTCGATCTTGATGGTAATTCAATTTTCAATTTTGTTCACTAAAATATCATACGTCCACATCAACTATAACATCTTTCGTCTTGATGTTCCAGTTCACCTTCGTCACTAAGCATTACCTTCGTTCTTGAAATTTAATTGTTCTTCAGACTTCGACGTCAATTTTCACTCGTATCTGGAGCTTTCATGCTCGTCATCTGAACATACATCTAATTTCACTTTTTGTTCTCATCGTAACGTCGCTCCTGTTGCATTGATCTCCAATAATGAAAGCAATTCGTATTCCGAAATTCTATTTATTTGACAAGTAATTGAGTAATTTAGATCAACATTCTAAAAAATCAGGGTCACTGATCCAAACAAACCAAAGAAATAACATAAACAGATAATCGTTAACAACAAAATTCAAAACGTTTCATCAGGATTCCCATCCTCATCCGCTAATCCCCCGGTATAAAAAATTCAGACATCAGGAATCGGCTGAGCGTTCCGAAACCGCCTCCCTCCTTCTCTTTACCGCCCCCACCTCATCCCCCTCGCGCCCCGTCTTAGTTTCTCGCCCGTTTCCGCCTCCGCCCCCGCCTCCGTAACACCGTAATAAATAACGATTTAAGAGATAATTTATATTAATAAGGGCAAGATGGGAATCTTGGGATGGATTTAGATAAAAGCCCGAAGGAAATACCGGTCGCGTGTATATCCCGGCAAAGGGGTCAGAGGGGAAGGGGGATCTTACGGCCGATATGTGTGTCTGTGTGCGCGCGAGAGAGAGAGAAAATGAGAGAAATGACGAGCGAACGAAAGGCAAGGAATGAAGGGTGGTATCACTGTAAAAAATAGGTAAATAAACACGACGCGAATATTTTTCTCCATTTGCGGAAAATTTGATGAAAAATTTGAAGTCTGGCAACAACGTATATTCGCAATTTTGCTGTATATAGTGGCTGAATTCAAGCGGTAAAAAATATAAGCATTTAATTATTTAAAAGATTTATGTAATCAAAATATTTCGTTCGCTAACGTATACGCCCAATATTAGAAACATTACGCTGATGTAAACGCAAAATTCGTATATTCGGCAATTCAAGCAGACTAAAATTGCAATTATCTTACTAAAACTAAAACATAAAATAATAATAAAGATATTTGGTTAGTTTGTTAATAATATTACTGTTGTATATAATAATTGTTTATCTTATTAAAACGTGGATTAATCTTAAGTCACGTTAGTTAACGTGAACATTTGTATAACGTACGCAACACTCTGAATTGTTTGAATTAGTTTTCATTAACGAGAATCAGTCGTAATAAAATAAAATAATACATATAATAATATCATGGGCGACTTAGAATCAATGACAATGGTAACATAACAATGCTTAAAAACAAAGACCTAAATTAAATTCCAATTAATTATATGTATCTTCAGTGGATAACTTGATAAATATATATAAAAATTTGTTCTAAAATATTAGTATCAATTTTTAGGAAGAAATAGTAAAAGTGGCAACACAGTACATGTTTTGTAATAGAAACTTTCTATTTGTAACTTTTTATCGTTGAATATAATCCACGTTGTAAATCCAAATATCAAAAAATACCTTCATTGTAATAGTAAAATTATATTACATTTTCAATATCAAAGTCTGTCTATTCTAAAAGAAGTATGCAATAAGAATCTTTGTTATAAATTAAGTATATTTTCGGGCAGCGCCTTCACTTATTATCACTTCTTAAAGTCCAAATGTTACATATCTCACATTAAAACACGGCAGCTATATATTTCACAATAAAATCACTACTCAATCAAGATACAAGTATACAATAAAAGTAAATATATAAATAAAGGTCATGGTGCCCAGATACTGGTTAGGTTTATCAATGAGATTGTTATTTATTATAAGTTTAGCTCTTAGTTTTAGGAACCTTACATTAAGGTACTTTTGTCCTTAAATTCAAATATCAAAATGATAGTTAAACAACTGCTTGAGGATTGTATGGGTTTGAATCTTGCTACGGATATAAATGTTTGTAACTTATAGACAATAGTATAAAAATCTGGCATTATCATAGCGACGACATCTTTTAGATTATGCTACACTGGCTATTCTTTCTATGGGAATTTTCATTTCAGTATAGTTCACGAATTGTCGAACATTTATACTTCAAACAGTGTTAGATAACCATTTTACAGGGTGCTTAGTAAGTCCACAGTCATTATATTAAACAGATAGGCAAATCAGAGTTAGAAAGACACGTAAATGTGTTATATAGCGCGAATATTCTGAGTGTTGTAAGAAGTTGATCTGTTGACGCTCGTTTATATTAGAAAGTATCACAGTTCAAGCTATAACGCCAAAAAAGGGTGGATTGAAAGTGCTCAAAGGCCCCTAGTCGTAAAATATTACAATTATTTATTAAAAAATATCCATGCTGTAAAAAATACCATTAGTGCTTGGATTCCCCACACAAGCATCCCCACTCAAACAAAACATCCTGAGTCATTGATAAAAATAAGTAAAACAATGTTTAGAAGCTTAACATAAAATGTTTATTTCATTTATATTTTATTTGCAAAGATAAGAAAAAATTCCATAATATACTATATAACATAATTCGCATAATGGTAATTATATATTCGTATATATTAATTATAATTGGTGAACACCTAGTTGTAATTGTTATCAAAAATAAAATGCAATATCAATGTAAGCATATTATATATAAAGCTGTATATGTTTCTTTAGTGCTTGATGATTACCGTTTAGCTTCAACTACACTGAATCGAACAATTAGATATAAACTATTAAATAATTGTAAATTGTTAAAAGTTGGTGTTTTATAATTAACGGTTATTTAAAAACATTCTGATCATTAAAAATCAGAAATATCTGATAAACTTTGTCTTAAAAGTGTTATACTAGTTAATATAATAGAATCAGAACATAGAACAACCTGATTTCTTGCTACGGATATAAATGTTTGTAACTTTTAGACAATAGTATAAAAATCTGGCATTATCATAGCGACGACACCTTTTAGATTATGCTACACTGGCTATTCTTTCTATGGGAATTTTCATTTCAGTATAGTTCACGAATTGTCGAACATTTATACTTCAAACAGTGTTAGATAACCATTTTACAGGGTGCTTAGTAAGTCCACAGTCATTATATTAAGCAGATAGACAAATCAGCGTTAGAGAGACACGTGAACTTGTTATATAGCGCGAATATTCTGAGTATTGTAAGAAGTTGATCTGCTGACGCTCGTTTATATTAGAAAGTATCACAGTTCAAGCTATAACGCTAAAAGAGGTGGATTGAAAGTGCTTAAAAGCCCCTAGTCGTAAAATATTAGAATTATAGATTAAAAAATATCCATGCTGTAAAAAATACCATTAGTGCTTGGATTCCCCACACAAGCATCCCCACTCAAACAAAACATCCTGAGTCATTGATAAAAATAAGTAAAACAATGTTTAAAAGCTTAACATAAAATGTTTATTTCATTTAAATTTTATTTGCAAAGATAAGAAAAAATTCCATAATATACTATATAACATAATTCGCATAATGATAATTATATATTCGTATATATTAATTATAATTGGTGAACACCTAGTTGTAATTGTTATCAAAAATAAAATGCAATATCAATGTAAGCATATTATATATAAAGCTGTATATGTTTCTTTAGCGCTTGATGATTACCGTTTAGCTTCAATTACACTGAATCGAACAGTGAACAATTAAATATAGACAATTAAATAATTGTGAATTGTTAAAAGTTGGTGTTTTATAATTAACGGTTATTTAAAAACATTCTGATCATTAAAAATCAGAAATATCTGATAAACTTTGTCTTAAAAGTGTTATACTAGTTAATATAATAGAATCAGAACATAGAACAACCTGATTTCTTGTTACGGATATAAATGTTTGTAACTTTTAGACAATAGTATAAAAATCTGGCATTATCATAGCGACGACACCTTTTAGATTATGCTACACTGGCTATTCTTTCTATGGGAATTTTCATTTCAGTATAGTTCACGAATTGTCAAACATTTATACTTCAAACAGTGTTAGATAACCATTTTACAGGGTGCTTAGTAAGTCCACAGTCATTATATTAAGTAGATAGTATTATTATACAAATTAGAGAGACACGTGAACTTGTTATATAGCGCGAATATTCTGAGTATTGTAAGAAGTTGATCTGCTGACGCTCGTTTATATTAGAAAGTATCACAGTTCAAGCTATAACGCTAAAAGAGGTGGATTGAAAGTGCTTAAAAGCCCCTAGTCGTAAAATATTAGAATTATTTATTAAAAAATATTCATGCTGTAAAAAATACCACTAGTGCTTGGATTCCCCACACAAGCATCTCAGTTTAGGGTGTAATGCAACCAAAGGCGGATTTTAGTAGTTCAGTTTCTCAGTCGTAGACTAGTGGAATCTGGAGTCACCAAAACTTGGAAAACCATAGATTCCATATCATATGGAAATTCGGGTAGACATCTCAAAGATTTTCGAAATCAAACTGGCGATAGAACTATAAGTTGTCCACCAGCGACCTTGTCCATCCCTGTGATCGTTTCTTTAGGAGGGAGTTGTTATATCATAGACTGTTGACTACGGTTATTCGAAAACGAGGCTGAGTGCTTATGTGACTGAGCGGTGATGATCAGTGATATGTTATTGACATGAGTGGTTTGGTTGTCTTCGAATAGACATAAATCGTCAGTGTCGTTTTATATCGCCTCATTTTTCCTTATATAAAATATTTTTTTAGATAAATTAATAACTTATATACTATGGCTGAAACTATGTATTCGTTTTCGTTAGTAACTATGAAATTTCCTAGTCTCCAACCCAGACATCGGTGGTTGTATTCGGCCCTTAGAATAAAAGCCATAATCATTGAAATCAAGCAACAATAGTACACAGCCAAATAACCAGCCCCATTACGGCAAACATCCGACCAACACTGCACCATTGCACAATCCCCGCATTACCCTTACGCCGCCCCGCCCTCCCTCGGTCCGTCCCGGCCCCACCCGTTCCTGTTCTAGTCCTGTCGGTCCATGTTTTTCGCATTGTTCGAGGATAATTTGAATAATGGGCATCCATCTTCATTTACATTAGCAGGTCGGCGGCCACTACCACCGCCGCCGTCGACGCCATCGCCAGCCGGACATTTCTGGTCCGTCGTCGGCCCCGACATCCGTCACTGTCCCCTGCAAGAGCGCCGTTACACACGGTCTTCCGAAACGTCGACGATCAATCCTGCTGGACGACGAGCGTCGCCGATGACAGGAAGAGGGTTGGGGACGGGATGATGCCCGTGTTTGTGGTCATCCCGGACCGTTGAGAAACAGGTTGACGCGGTCGAGGACCTAGGGTTTTATCGGGTGGATGGACGTTCGTTAGATTTGGATTTAATCGCTGAATATTCGTAATTTCTTTTGATTTTCTTAAGATTGTTGACAATTAGTTTAAACGGTCACGTCAAGAAGATCATATAAAATATAAAGACAGCTAGACTGTGAAGCAGAAAAACTTGTTAGCAACATTCAACAAGCCGATGAAATGATGTCCCTAGTACAGAGATAGCTAAATTATTAGATACAGCACTCGTATTTATGTAATTTATAGTTTATTATATTTGTTTGAATAAATAATGTTGTTTATAAAGGGTTATTTTATCTTAAATATATAGCATTTATATAAATATACCAAACGAGTAATTGCAAAAGAAGAGATTACCATCAAGCAGCAGTTAATTGAAACGCTCATAAGAGAATGCCATCGTAACTCTAAATTCCAGGAAGATGCGAAAACATGTATTGAGAGCAGGCCCCGACGCATAAAAACACTTATTGCAGCAAAGGGTGGCATCACTAAATATTAAAATTAATTGTCAAATTAAATAAAATGAATTACTTTTTGTAGTTTTTAAGATACAAAGAAAAAATATATAAGAGACCACCGACTAATTATTTGTTACAGAAATCCAATTAAGCTAGAAAATTAAACAATCTCAATATTGTCCCTAATAATTTGGCCACCCACTGTATTATCTCACCATACGTGTTTTTTTGTTTTCTGTGTAACATGATAATCACATCATTATACGAGGGAAGCAAAAAAGTAGAAATGAACAGTCAATCTCATAGAATATATATTGGTAGAGAGAGGTCACAGGAGACAGACTGTGGGTACAAGAGTGAGACCTGCAGCAGAAATAGCAAGTTGCATGTGCCAAAAATAGCCAACAAAGATGAATACACAGTTTGAAACTCTAAAAGCTTATAAGTTAAAAAATGAAATTGTATGCAGAAAATATACAGAACTATTAACCCAAAAAGGGAGATAAAACATAGCAAAGGAGGAACAACTGTAGAACCTTGGAACTATATCAGGCCTATAAGTGAATTTTGGTGGTGTTACTTTAACCACCTGGCGAGGATTTGAAGGCATGACTCGATGAAATCATTAATGAGGATCGCTATCGACTACAATTGATGCATTTGAGCTGAACACTGAGCGAAAAGCGGTTGAAATATGAGTATTGGTCGAGCGTTTGGTCATGCCGAGGAATAACATTGTTGCTATCGCGCTCGGCCGAGTTGAAGTTGAAATGTTGATAAAAAGTCTTACCCAGCAATGTGTAGTCAAAGAATTGTTGAAAATTAATAATGTTAAAGAATATCTTTACGCGAAAAACTTCTGACAGGAAACCAAATATTGTATCCATGTGTGATTTACGATAGTCAATATCTATTTCCACAGAAATCAGGAAATATGAAATGGTACTGATAGTAACAGTTTTGCCATTTTACCAGTGCCACAGATATTCTTAAGGAATATACGAAAAACTGTTGTCAATCGTAAAAAAGTTAATTAAATTAGATGGATTCAACCAGTCATGAAGAAATAATTAATCCAAATTAGAGCAGTAAACTAATCACATCATATAATGGATCATTATTATGTAAAGACTTTCATCATGAAAACAACAAAAAACTTCAAATAACCAAATAAGTAATATGAAACATGTCGCGATGAAAATGCCCTCGGGGCTTCTGGGCTCTTCCGCTCATACCGAGAAAAAACCGTCAGCACGCTGAAGAACTGAAGCTCCACGATAAACAAAACAATTTATCACGTGGGTAATAGTGTCGTCCTCGGCCACCGACGACAGCTACGGGTCCCCAGCACGAAAATAACAGGTGTCAAACGATGCTAAAAATGTATACACGCGTGCTAGTGCCGCCCTCTACAAGTGGTTTTGCACGGGCCGCCGATCGGACCGTTGAGGGACCATCGACGATGGTCCGGTGGGATGGTGCGGCTTCTTTCTATCTCGATAACATGGTAGGATTTACCCCCACACAGATACAAAAGAAAGACCTACAGACAATGGTTAAGACAGACTCTCTGAGTTGCAGTTAATTATTGAAAATAAATATTAAAATTCGAAACAAAACATCCTGAGTCCTTGATAAAAACAAGTAAAACAATGTTTAGAAGCTTAACATAAAATATTTATTTCATTTATTTTTTATTTGCAAAGATAAGAAAAAATTCCATAATATACTATATAACATAATTGGCATAATGGTAATTATATATTCGTATATATTAATTGTAAATTGGTGAACACGTAGTTGTAGTTGTTATCAAAAATAAAATGCAATATCAATGTAAGCATATTATATATAAAGCTGTATATGTTTCTTTAGTGCTTGATGATTACCGTTTAGCTTCAACTACACTGAATCGAACAATTAGATATAAACTATTAAATAATTGTGAATTGTTAAAAGTTGGTGTTTTATAATTAACGGTTATTTAAAAACATTCTGATCACTAAAGATCAGAAATATCTAATAAACTTTGTCTTAAAAGTGTTATACTAGTTAATATAATAGAATTAGAACATAGAATAACTTGATTCCTTTATACGAAAAGGAATTACAATTTAAATGTTATTATAACTGATAGTTTCTGGAGATGCAGCTGGATTATTACAATTACTATCAAGAAATACCAAGGTATTAATTTTGCATTACTTTGTCAGTAACTACCTTGGTTGAAAGAAAAAGCAATGTTCCTATACATGTTGCAGTAATTATAAGTTGCAGTATGGTCGGGCGATACCATACACCAATATTGTAATGAATAGCACATCTTGTAAATTTAGTATATAGACGAAGCAATAAAAAAAAATTTCATAAAATCTGCAGTACAGGGCCACCTATAAAAATATCAGGCCTATAAACTAAAAAAAATTGAAGACGAAAATTTGAAGGCATTACTAGGTAATAATCCGTGTATGACACAAGAGGAGTACGCAGAATTGTTGGGAGTAACACGAGAGAGAGAAGTAGAACATGAGAATAACCCAAAAGCGCAGAATAAATTAAAGCCAGCGTCTCGTCATGTGTGAAGAAATGTTGATTCAACGGCAAAATGAGAAAAGATTTCTGCATCGTATTATTACTGGTGAAGAAAAGTGGGATCATTACGATAATCTAAAGCGAAAAAAATCACGAGGACCCTTTGATCATGCATCAATACCAACGACAAAGCCGAAAACTCACGGCTCCGAACTAAAGTATTACATTTTGATGGGATCAACTTGGTGTGGTATACTATGAGCTGCTAAAACCTTATGAAACCATCAATAGAATATCACTATAAACTACAATTGGTGCGATGGAGCCGGACACTGCACGAAAAACGGTCGGAATACGAGCAAAGACACAACTATGTTGCTCGACCACTTGTTGTAAAATCGGTGAAAACATACAAGGAAACATTAAAATGGTTCAACAAATTAATCGTGATGTCCCTGAGCAGCGCTTAACTTCTTATTAAGATACCAAAAAATTGATCGATTCATAGATAGCCTCAAAAGGTACACCGTTCTTTCGAGACCAAATCCGTAAATTGCCTGAAACAGGGGAAAAAGTATCGGCTATCGATGACTAGACTGTGAAGCAGAAAAACTTGTTAGCAACATTCAACAAGCCGATGAAATGATGTCCCTAGTACAGAGATAGCTAATTTATTAGATACAGTACTCGTATTTATGTAATTTATAGTTTATTATATTTGTTTGAATAAATAATGTTGTTTTTAAAGGGTTATTTTATCTTAAATATATTGCATTTATATAAATATACCAAACGAGTAATTGCAAAAGAAGTGATTACCATCAAGCAGCAGTTAATTGAAACGCTCATAAGAGAATGCCATCGTAACTCTAAATTCCAGGAAGATGCGAAAACATGTATTGAGAGCAGGCCCCGACGCATAGAAACTCTTATTGCAACACGGGTGGCATCACTAAATATTAAAATTAATACGAGACGAGTACGCAGAATTGTTGGGAATAATACAAGGAACCACTCTCAAACGCCTGAAGAACATGAGAATAACCCAAAAGCGCAGAATAAATTAAAGCCAGCGTCTCGTCATGTGTGAAGAAATGTTGATTCAACGCAAAATCAGAAAAGATTTCTGCATCGTATTATTACTGGTGAAGAAAAGTGGGATCATTACGATAATCTAAAGCGAAAAAAATCACGAGGACCCTTTGATCATGCATCAATACCAACGACAAAGCCGAAAATTCACGGCTCCGAACTAAAGTTTTACATTTTGATGGGATCAACTTGGTGTGGTATACTATGAGCTGCTAAAACCTTATGAAACCATCAATGGGATATCACTATAAACTACAATTGGTGCGATGGAGACGAGCACTGCATGAAAAACGGTCAGAATACGAGCAAAGACACAACTATGTTGCGCGACCACTTGTAAAATCGGTGAAAACATACAAGGAAACATTAAAATGGTTCAACAAATTAATCGTGATGTCTCTGAGCAGCGCTTAACTTCTTATGAAGATACCAAAAAATTGATCGATTCATGGATAGCCTCAAAAGGTACACCGTTCTTTCGAGACCAAATCCGTAAATTGCCTGAAACAGGGGAAAAAGTATCGGCTATCGATGACTAGACTGTGAAGCAGAAAAACTTGTTAGCAACATTCAACAAGCCGATGAAATGATGTCCCTAGTACAGAGGTAGCTAATTTATTAGATACAGTACTCGTATTTATGTAATTTATAGTTTATTATATTTGTTTGAATAAATAATGTTGTTTTTAAAGGGTTATTTTATCTTAAATATATTGCATTTATATAAATATACCAAACGAGTAATTGCAAAAGAAGTGATTACCATCAAGCAGCAGTTAATTGAAACGCTCATAAGAGAATGCCATCGTAACTCTAAATTCCAGGAAGATGCGAAAACATGTATTGAGAGCAAGCCCCGACGCATAGAAACTCTTATTGCAACACGGGTGGCATCACTAAATATTAAAATTAATACGAGACGAGTACGCAGAATTGTTGGGAATAATACAAGGAACCACTCTCAAACGCCTGAAGAACATGAGAATAACCCAAAAGCGCAGAATAAATTAAAGCCAGCGTCTCGTCATGTGTGAAGAAATGTTGATTCAACGCAAAATCAGAAAAGATTTCTGCATCGTATTATTACTGGTGAAGAAAAGTGGGATCATTACGATAATCTAAAGCGAAAAAAATCACGAGGACCCTTTGATCATGCATCAATACCAACGACAAAGCCGAAAATTCACGGCTCCGAACTAAAGTTTTACATTTTAATTTACAAATTAATCGTGATGTCTCTGAGCAGCGCTTAACTTCTTATTAAGATACCAAAAAATTGATCGATTCATGGATAGCCTCAAAAGGTACACCGTTCTTTCGAGACCAAATCCGTAAATTGCCTGAAACAGGGGAAAAAGTATCGGCTATCGATGGACAATACTTTGAATAAAAGACGTTGTACTTCTTCTTCGAACTACTTCTTCAAATTGAGAAAAATCCTTTAAACCGAAGGTATAGGCCGGACAAAACCGGCCAAAACATATACCCACGAATCATCCGAACAAAAATCCCGTCAATCCCGATTTTAGCACTCCACGGCGTTAAATAGGCCGTATAATATCGGCCGCATTATCGCAAAACAGAAACTGTCGTGCGAACTTTTAATCGACAGCAAATATTTGGAGGCGGTTTTTCGGACCGGGACCAGGGAGAGGGGTGCGAGAGGCGCGAGCGGGTAGGTGGCGGCGGCGGCGGTTACACCGCTATGAGTTAATAGGCCGAAATCGCCGAAATGCGACGTAAAAACCGTTGCGAACGCTTTCCAGTAAACCGACAGCGATAACATAATTTATTCGAATTTAATTTGTCCATCGATCAGTGGCTTTTCGTCGTTATCGCACGTTTGATTCGAAGATTAAACTGATTAAAATAGTATCGAAAGGCAAGGATTCAGTGGGGCAGCACAAAAAGTCTAGGAACTATTGCTAATAAACCTTCTTTTACCATATGATGAAAGAACATATTTAGGACCATGAGACTAAGGACTCAGTCTATATATAAGGACATAGAATAAGAAGTTAAATGGGTATGTGTATTTTTATGTATTACTTTAACCAAATTTGTTTTTATAAAGGCATATTTATCATTTACGTCAAAATGATATACTTAAATATACAAAAGAAACAAAAGTGTTATGTTTCGTGATATGGAGGTAAAAATGGTGTGCATTATGTTCCAAAGGATCCCGCTCTAGCTCAGAAGTGGTTTTTAACAGTAAGCAATGGTAATTTTAAGGGAATATCTTAAGAGTTCCTACGTAAGTGCAGAAAGGGTTTTTCTTTGCATCATTTCTGACCAGATGAATATAGATTGTTATGATTAACGTTAACAATACAAAAGTGGATACCACGATGCCAAATGAATTTCAAAATACAACAAGTATTTATTCACATTTCTTCCACCTTGATAGTGTAAATCAAAAAAAGATATGGCCATACAAATTCATTGGGATCGCCACAAGTTTTTCAGTTCACGTTAGAATCTTCAAAAAGAATAATAATTGGAGATATTTTTTACAAACGAAGTAAATTGAGACATTTCAAAACATGTGTTATAACCTCAGATGTATCTCCACAGACTCCTTTGAGACAGATCAATGTGTGTTTTCACACATTTCAGACACATATGAACTAAGCAGTACAATACAAAAAAAACCAAGAACTAAGTTTAACACATGGACTGAACTGAAAAGCCCTGGGCCTAACACATAGATGGCGATAGTTTCATTAAATTAACCGCATTTCTCAGTTAGTATTAATCTTCAACAGAAAGCTGTTAAAATTTCATGATATTCACTCATAAGTTTGTGAATTATTGTGCTAAGAATGAAACATGTTTATTGATGGGAAAAAATATCGTTCAAGCGAAGCAATGGCTTGAAAAGTTCTACAAGGACTCACTATTCATCAGAAACAACTACAAAACGTTGGTTTGCTGACTTCAACCGTAGTCGTAAAGACACTGATGATGCAGAAGGCAGAGGACATCCAAATCGGGTAGTAAGAAGACCAGAAAACATAAACAAATACACAAAATCGTTTTGAATAATCGATAATTTGAATTTGCGTGAGTTAGCTAACATTGTAAAGATATCAAAAGAAGGCGCTGGGTTTATATATATATATATACATACATATATATATATATATATATATATATATATATATATATATATATATTATATAATAAATATAAGGCAATAAAAAAGGCAACAAAAAAGGCAACCATGGTATTATAATAATTTTTTAATGAAAAATCTTTATACACAAATAGATATATACAATTATATAGCATCACCATAGTTCAAATGAACTTTGACGTAACGCTCCTTACACTTCTTCTGCCTTTCGAGTAGGAAATTGCGAATATTTATCAGCAAATATCGCGATCGATACGCACGGAGAAAGACACCCCCTTACGGTTCACGTTCCATCGCCCGCTCCCCATCATCCCGTTTATTAGCATTATTATTTTCCATAATAATAATAGTAATAATAATAATAATAATCGTAAGTTTGGCTGTAAAGAGCGACAATGTATAAGCATGGCCGTAATCGTAACCATTCGGTTCGTTGTCGGTGATATCGAATGGACTGGGGGATGGCTGAACGTTGGGGGTGTTGTTAGAGTCGTTGTGACGGGCAAATGCCGTAAGACTCCTCGGGGTCCAGTAGCAATTAAAAGTAAAAGTTAACCGTGGTTCGGGGTCGATGTTCAGGAAATGTTGCCTCTCTTTTTTTATCGAGGATGCATGTTGTTTCTTCACAAAGACCTACCAAGTTTAGACGACAATAAAAAAAGATCTATTAATGATAAAACAAAATGAGAAAGTATTTTCTGGATTTATGAATGTAATTTCTTAAAAATATATTATAAAGCATATTAAAAAAAATTATCTAGTTTAGTAGTGGATATAAACATTCGTTAACACTGAACAGTTTAATTTTTTTTGCTAAACTTATTTTTAAACTTTTATAATAATTATTGAATGTTATTTTATATGACATAAAAATGGAAAAGATACACAGGAAGGAAAGCAGGTCCTACGAAATGTTCCAACTAGATGAAATGAACTTGAGGAAAAGGAAAATATATTGGCATTTTTACAGTGTAGAAACAATGATTTTGCCACCAAAGATGTAACAGATTTTTGAAATGTAGGTCTACTGCTAGAAAAAAACAGTTTACTAAATTAAGTTTTGATTAAGCTGACGTTTTGAATATTCCCAAAGCTTTGATGAAACTGGAGTCATATACTTGCACAACCATTACAGAGCTCTTGCTTCAAAAGCTAATCTCTTCTCACAAAATTGCTACCTATTAAAAATAAAATGAAAAGTGCCTTAAGGAAAAAATTAGAAACAGAAAAAATTGGAAACATCTAAAACAGAAATAGAATACACCGAAAAAATTCCTTGCCTAGTATGCTAGAGAACTACGACTGTCAAGGGAGTGTTCATAAAGCCTCTAGATATTTTCGAACCTGGAGGTGAACAGCATACAATATAACACGCAGATTGAGAACAAAAATAATGAGTTAAAAAGTTAAACCACCAGAAACTTAAAGCCATTATGTCTGCACACATTCTGTCATAATATAGATAGACAGGTCAAAAATAGATAAGCGATAATCAGCAAAATGCGGAAAAGTTCGCCAACCATATAGAGCAAACCTTCAAATGAAATAAAAATGAATTTCAAAATAAGCTACTGTCCAATGAGTATGGAGATTTGAGATACATCGTCACGCAAGGAACTCGGAAGGCCAAAGTTATAAAAGTGCAGGAAAGTCTGCCAAGACAAGGAATTATAAAATTAATTCGACTTTACCAACATTTCGACTAAAACATGTTGGAAATTTGCTGAAATGTTGGAGATGGCTGAAATTATTATGACCAAAAGCACCAGGAAACTGCAGAGTGAACTAACTTGTAAAGCCAAGACATTTAGACATAACCACCCATTGAAAAGATTAAAACAAATTATAAAAAGGAAAATGTAATGCCTGCCCAGTTTGGTTTTATAAACAAATATTCCAACAACTGAGCAAATGCATAGAATCGCAGACCACACTGAAAAAGGCGATAAAGATAAAAAGTCTGATCAGATATATTCTTAGATGCTTCCTACGTCTTCCATAAGGTTTGGCATTTGCCACTTATTTCACAAATTCCCGAAAATATTATCAAAGCATCATACTGAATGTTTAGAGTCAAACAAAAGGAAGTCTATTTTGTAATAAAAGAAGCTAACCAGGTGTATGACAGGGAAGTGTATTGAAGCAAATCCCTTTGTACATGTGATATTACAGATTATTACAGATTTCATATACCACGAATACGAAAATCGCCATAGCTAGCTAACATATTTGCTGTTGCAGACAACAGAGAAGAAGTAACCACAACATAACAACAGACGACCAAGTAACAATATAAATAATTGGGCCAAGACTTGAGAATAAAAGTTAACTAAAGCAAATTCATACATATTGAATTTACTTATAATCAAACTACACATACAAACAAGTCATCGTATGTAACATTTAATACAATATAATAATAATAATAATAATAATAATCATACAACGCTAAGTAACTTGGGATGAACCTCGATACAAAACTTTGCTGGAAAAACAATTGAAAAGACAAGAACTGCTTTTACAATATAAAAAATATGTATTGATTATCAATTATCAGTTACTGCTGTATAAGTAAATTTTAAAACCAATATAGGCTTATGTAATCCATTTATGAAGATGTTTATAAATAAAATTTTAAAAAATCAGTACAGTCGTAACAGGTGTCATTCTATCAGAGCATTAACTACTTATATCCAGACTTTCATATACCGATTATTGCGAAATAATGTTAATGTTGCCAATAGCGAAGTATTGCAACTATTGGATAACACTAGAGTAGGACACATACTCAATAATCCTTTTCAGTCTGAACAGACAGAAAAACCAGAAGTGTTAATTAATACATCAATATTATAATAGATATTAAAAAAATTTCGATGGGTTCTGATAGATATATACCTAGTTCTTAAGTTATTGTAAGAACAAATTATAAGTTAACCAGTAACGATTGGTAACAATGTATTAATAAAAAAAACTTGTAGTTTTAACAGATCAATTGAAAAGTCGCCGGCCTGACACATAGATTACGCTACTAGAATTAAATCCATGTGTTTTTTAGTTGGCCCTAACCCTCAAAAGATGCGTGTATAAATTTGGCAGTTATCGGATCATTAGTTTGTGAATTATAGCATTTTGAGTGAAGCAACTTTTGTTATTGTGAAAAAATTGACAAAAAGGAATTTCGCGTGTTGATAAAATATTGCTTTTTGAAGGAAAAAATAAAGCAAACACTTGGCTTGATGCCGAATTTCCGGACACTGCCCCAGGAAAATTAACCATCAAGGATTGGTATTGGTATTTAAAGATATCAACTGAACGTGTACATCATATCATTCACGAATATTTGGGTATGAGAAAGCTCTGTGCAAAGTGGGAAAAACAACGACGAGTTGATGATTCGGAGCAGTGTTTGAAGATGATCAAGGGTAATAAACCCGAGATATGTCACATAGATGAAACATGGTTCCATCATTTCACTCCGAAGTCCGAATGACAGTCATTCGAGTGGACTGCACACGATGAACCCTGTCCAAAGCGTGGGAATACGCAACAGTCGGCTGGCAAGGTTATGGCGTCTATATTTTGGGATGCGCAAGGAATAATTTAAAAGAAGGACCATCAACAGCGACTATTTCATAGCGTTATTGGACCGTTTGAAGGACGAAATCGGGCTTCGAATTGCTTCCTCGTCCACTGTATTCTCCAGGCCTGGCACTCAGCGACTATTTCCTGTTCTCAGATCTCAAAAGAATGCTCCCTAGAAAGAATTTTTCGTCGACTGAAGAGTGAAACTGAGACCTATTTTGAAGCAAAGGACAAATCGTACTACAAAAATTGTATCGAAAACTTGCAGGGTCGCTATAGCCAGTGTATCACCCTTGAAGGGAATTATGCTGAATAAAAAAAATAATTTTGCCAAAAAATGTATTTTACTATGGTAGGCCGGGGATCTTTCAATTTTTGGCCTCTTATTGTTTAAATGAAAAGCACGTTTTCTATATTAACGGGATTCGGATTTAGGGACCATTTATAGAAATTCTAAATCATTCTAATCGATTATTTGATACTTAATTCCAGTATCTTCCGCATTAAGTCATTTTACTTGAAGCAAATCATGCATATATAGGTTGAAAATGGTCGGGCAGATCTAACTCCGTTCGCTTTACCTAAGGATACCCAAAAGCAGTGAAAATTAGGGCGCATTCAGTTTAAATCAACCCATTTTCAGACTATAAAAAAGCCAGTTGAATGTTATAGGAGAAGGCGCCACGAACTTTTTCCCATACCAAACATATGCGTGTTTCGATTCAGACTTGATGTTGGTAGTTTAAAAATTAGACAATCGGTAAAATAATGAAAGGTTATTATGTGCTGCCTGCGGACTAATTAAAATCCGAACGGTTGGTACGCATTGGCACCAAGCAGCAGCAATAAGTGCAAAGGTGCATGGGGGGCCGGTGGACGAGGACGTCGAACAGGAGAAAGGGGAGCGGGAGGAAAGGTAGGGGGTCGGTCGAGGGGTGGCGGTGGTTGTTCGGTGCGGGGCCGGTGGGCGAAATGGGTTACACGTCGTCGTGTGTTGGCTGGCGGGCCTGATCAATAATAAATTTGCATGTTCGGGTTCGTTAACGTCCCAAATCGTTTTCTGCGTCAGGTCGGTGCTTGATTAGCGAGAACGGAAATTTCTTTAACGGCCCGATTCGTCGATGGCTTTCGTTCCAATTTACAATCAGAATTGGTCGTTGTTTCTCTGTTATCTTTTTTTTCTGGGTACACTCCATCGATTCGTTTGGATTCCAATATCATACGGTCAACAATGGTGTTATATCATTTGAACGTTTTACGGCATCAAAGTGTTGTTTTTTCTAAAAACACTCGAAACAATTGTTTTGTAATCTTTGAGAACTTATTTATCTCCTGTTATTTGCTTATAACGAATAAAATTATAGAACCTGCACATCAGTTTGGTGTTAAAACGCAACGTTTTACCATTACACGGGTCAACACAAAATTTGATTTTGACTTTAAACATTAAATTCCAATTCTTTAGGCCGTAATTAGACGAAAAAAAAATGGCATTCGCTTCTTTATTTAGGAAACCGCTTGAACGATATTTCCAAAATCTATGGTGTTAATTTTTAATTGAAAATGAAACCCTTAAATGAACATTTTAATTATTTTTATTAAGTTTTACTATCGAAACAACTTAAAAAAGCCGGCTTGGTGGCGCAGTGGTAAAGGCGATGGGACAGTCCTCCTACTGTTGCGATAGCCGCGGGTTCGAATCCTGCTAGGGCATGGTCGTAAATTTATGTTTGTGATTGTTTAATATTTGTGATTGTCAGTAGGCAAGAGTGTAAAATCCGACAAGGAAAATGATCCCAGTCACGCCAGTAACCAGGCTGGGTAAGACCGGATGTCTTCTGCGATGATTTCTAAAGTTGGTCACTCGCCAGTCGGTAGGCTTAATGCTGAGGACCGTGGTTCGGAGCTCACGTTAAACTTTAGGCCCAGTCCAGATAAACCCATAGTTGGTAAAAGGAGACTTTAAAATATATTAAAAGAAAAACTTACAAAAAAGTAGAAAATAATTTAAAAGTGCACGCTTTTACATTTTCTTTTATATTCATAGGTACTATCTCTTAATAGACGCCAAATATAGTCTCCCATCATGTTTTCATTGTAATCATATATGTATAACATCATCAAGCAAATTGCACTGTTTTAAGCGAGAGCCTAAAAGCTCTGCTTTACTTTTTGGCAAATTTAAATCCCGAAGTAAATCATTAAAAGCTTCTGTAATAATAAGATGGTGTTTTGGTTGTTCTGGTGTAGGTAAAACCTCCTTATCGGAATTACTTTTATGAGAACTAAGAGATGAGCTACTTTTCCGCGATAATTTTTTCGGTGGCTCAGGTACTGGTCGTCTCAGATCATGTGCGACTGGAGCAGAAGAGGATTCCAGATCAGGATATTCGATAGGTTTTGCATTTTTACCTCTACGTCTTTTACTCGGATTCACAATGCAAAAGTAGCAGTCGTTAACGTGATATTTTGGTTCTCGCCAGATTCTTGGTGTTCACCTCGATACCAACATAAAATATTGAATAAAATTTAATATGTCCATTATATTTAATTCACCATTTAATTAAAATTTGCTGATTACCTTCCAAACATATTTTACAATTATTACAAGCAACATGTGGAGCCCATGTCTTGTTTTGGTTCTGAACAGGACAGTCAAAATATGCTTCGTAGGCTTCATAGGAACGTGATATGTATTTAATTCATATTTTACGTCTCGATCTTCTGAATATATATCCGAAAGACTTGGATATATATTCAGTTTTTAAGTTATTATAAATACAAATTGTAGGTTACTGGAAAACGACTAGTAACTAACAAGGATTAAGAATATCTAAATTGTCTTTGAAACTTACTATCACTATATACAAATAGGGAATAGTATAACAGAACAAATAAGTATCTAATATAATCTAATATCCAAATTATAATCCTCCAAACACAAAGGTCATTCATATTTCTACGATTTAGTAACTTAATTCATCTTTTCTAGTAGGTATATGAACAAATATGAAGTTGAATCTAATAGGACATTTAACTCGTTATGTTGCATGATTTCAGAAGATCTGAGCCGCTGTTCATCGCTGAAAACACGGATCTCTACGGATGATAACTTCACTATAACTATTTACTAAGATCAAGCGGAAAGAGCATATTAAAAAGAATGAGCAGAACTTTGTAGAAAGCGCAAAAAAACGTGGTGGTTGCTTGGACGACAATCCGAATTATCACTCTACAATAAACTTATTATACAAGCAAATCCTGAAGCCGACGTGGGACTTACGGTGCAATTATGGGGTTTCACAAAGAAATAATATTAACATGTTTTCATGTCATCAGTTTGTATGATCAAAATAAAGTTCATCACAGCATTCTTAACGCCCTCTATCAAAAGCGTAGACCGCTGTGATATATAAAGTGATATTATGATTTTTCCAATAACTTAAATGATAAAACCACAATACATAAAAGGTATGATGAACGTAAATAAAATTTTAGTTTCCCAAACTCAAATTTTTTATTGATAAATAAGATAGAAAAAAAATAGGTAAAATATTTAGAATGTTCGCAATAATCGTGAAGGAAATGTGAATTCCAGATTATAAAATTGACGTGTTTTCCAATTTTTACATATCACCACGAAAATAAAGAATAGATAAATTCAGGTGTATAGCTAGTGAAGCTCGGTGTGGTGTATGTTTATTACAGCTCGTATCTTTCGAAAATAATGTAATTAGAAATATTGTTAATGAGCACTGGTACAGCAAAAGTAATGTCCTTGGGTGGGATTTTCAACTGGTGATTATTAAAAAGGTCTTATCAAAATATATAAGTAGGTACGATGAATTTCCTTACCAGAAATGTGTTAAAAAGAAAAATTAAGAACAAAAAAGCTTCTGAGTTAAACTTTAGCCGATTCTATCTGTGATACAACGATAAGAACTGATGATTACGGTAAGGATTAACAATTGAAAACTTATTTCGTGAAACCTAACAACAAGAACCGAAAATCGACGGAATCGATCAGACAATGACTTGTTCATCGTAACCACCCCGCGTACCCCACCCCCGCAGCATTCCATTTACCCCGCTCGCCCTTAACGATTCGTTAATATTTCTATTTCCTAAAATATGATTGAACAATTACCGGTCTCGCGACGTGAAATTGCATCCCTTAATCACCTGCTGCGCGCAGGATTTAACGTTTCGTTCGACAATGTGCAGTTAATTTTCGCGCTCGACCAAACTGCTGCCTGCCGCTCCTGCCGCTACTACCTTTTCCCCGGGACGACCAGGGGCGATGCTGATGCTCGCTCATTTGTCCGTTCCCCGGAAGGGCAGGGAGCGAGGGGGGAACATAGGTAAAAATCTGCCGCTGCCGGAAGCGGTCGAAATATCAATAAAATAACTGATTGCTGTCTATCCATCGGACAGCCCCTTTCGATTACAAATCAGTTATAACTATTTCAGTGCGGATTAACACAATTATACATATCAGGCATAGAAAGGACATGAATATTCTTCTAAATCATGGATATTTAATCAGATCATTTCGATTATATATATTATATAACCACTATTCGAAAAATAAAATTGGAATATTTCGTCGTTTAAAGAAACATCAAACCATTTTAATTATGTACTGCTTGATATGAAACATAGATACAGAACTTAAACAATTTACCTATATCCACACAACGCCTGTTATGACAAAAATATCGCTTTTTATACCAAAATGTTAAATGACGTGTTTGAGGACCATGTTATCTCTTAAGTTGACGTCAATAAGGTCCGTAATTATTGCTATATGGTTTTTGAGTATAATATTTTTGACTTCTTCTCTTCACGTTTTCTGTCATCCTAGAATAACTGATGAAAACTGAAAATATCTGTTCAGGATAGAGTACTGATCAACGTCCTACGCTATTGCCTTAAAATTAGGGCGGTTTAAACTTATATTACCTGTTTATATTATATATTAGGTGTTTGGATGTATTATGGCAATATTCTCACTTTAAAAGGGCATTTATTGAAACGAACTGATAGAGCATATATTAATTAAAAGCATGTTCTACCATCCTTCTGGCCACATGGCGATCCACATGGATCCAAAGAATACTGTTCGTTTGGCAACGATGCAATCAACCAACCATGTTCGCACTCTTTCAGCACTTCGAAACCGTACACCAACCAAGCCATATTGTATTGATTTGAATAAGTTGTTCTCACAAGGAGCTATGTCCAGTGAGTACAGTAGATGCGGAAGAACTAAAACCCATTTCAGCTGCAGCAGTGTACTTTTACACGACTATTGCAAAGTGTGGTCAAGTAGTGTCACGCGAGAAGATGTTTTTGAGTCAGTTACTTGCTGGTCCTGTTTGCAACGATACTTCGTTCAAATCTGTTCAGTTAACGTAAGTAGACATCTTCCTGCAGCTTCATAATAGAGCACCTTGCTGATCCAAGCATATGGACTAACCATCCTGGACTAACCCATGACATTTGGCATTAGGGATTGGCGTAGTAGAGTCACTTTTCATCACGAGTCACAATACGTCAAAAAACCATTATTTTAGCGCGACAACAAACAAATGGTTCCAAATGGCATCTTCAATCTGTATGTTTGTTAATCATTTTCCCTCCTTTTGACTGCAAAGTTGCCTGAAAGCAATTCAATGTCTTCAAGTTTATGTAATTTTGGCCTTAGCATAACTAGGAAAATATTAAAACCATCTAATCTGACAATTCGGTTAGGTTGTTTAACTGATCAAAATACTTGCAAGCACATAATATATATTTATATATCGTTTTAAATCAACTAAATTACTAGAAATAATACACACTCTTTTTTAAAGTTATATACAGTTATATTAAAGAGAATATATATATATATATATATATATATATATATATATATATATATATATATATATATATATTACGGCTACTATTACTAGCAAGAAAATAAATTTTGGTCTTGTGTTTGTCATAATGCGAATGACGACAATATTTATTGAAACAATACATTTTAGAGCAGCGACTTTCTATAATATAAACTATTTAATACATTAAATGTTTATTCAGTAGTCGGAAACATTAAAAAATAGTCGCCCATCGGCAAGATGCAATACACATGGATGCATGTTTGGTTGAATTGTTTACAGAAATGAAATAAAATAGGATTACATCAATTTCATAAACATAAGCTATCATAACATGTTCTAGATTGTCATAAAAAATGAGCTAAATCCCGAATATATTGCCATTGAAAATTAAATACAAAACAATGTAATCTGAGTAAGTTTAGCTTTTAAGCTGACTCTTAATAGCATTTTGGAATATCATCAATATGTGAATATCGAATTGATAGCCTTCAACTGTGATATTATATCAAAACTATCTGCCAGAAGAGGTCGAATAAATAAAATAACTCACTATTCACAATCAGACCCTTTCGAATACCCTTTCTATTTGATTATCTATATATTATTTCTATATATTATTTTTATTTAATTATTAGTGTAGTACATATAAAGGTCGCAAACACACCAAGTTGTGAAATTAGTGTAAAGATATTACTACTTTTAGTTGTGATGCTTCATACAAAATAAAATATATTTAACAAAAAAATTGAACCGACTCAAGATTTTTAACACACACAAAAACATTTTAAACATGTACATGTACATCGTATGTATATAAATCAAAATATGGAATCGCTGTAATAACTAAATAAAAATAAATAAAAACCTTATATAACCTATATATTATACGTATTTTATATATATTCTACTATATACACACAATTGAGCTTAATACCTACCTAATCCTATTTATCTATTTACAATTATTTTAACTACTACCAACTGACTACTTTGAAGTTGGTGCTGAACAGAAACAGTTATATTAATTTAGATTTGTTGTTAATTAAATTTTTTGTATATGTTACAATATGTAGGGCTCGGCAACGACTTCAAACTGATCAGTTGGTAGTAGTTAAAATAATATTGTAAATAGATAAATAGGATTAGGTAGGTATTAAGCTAAATTGTGTGTATATAGTAGAATATAAAATACGTGTAGTAGATAGGTTAAATAAGGCTTTTGTTTATTTTTATTTACTTATTACAACGATTATTATGTACATATTTTATTTTAAAATGTTTTTTTGTGTGTTAAAAATCTAAGTTTGATTAGATTTTTAGTGAGTTCCTTATTTATTTTTTGAAGCCGGTTCAATTTTTATTGTTAAAAATATCTTATTATTTTCTTTTTAGTGCTAGATATTTACTCAATAAATTACGCAGTTATTTTATTAAGTATTACAATGGGTAGTCCAAGTAAAGTTGTGGCCCCCGTATGAGGAAAAACAGGAATAAAGAAACAATGATTGAAAATAAGGAGCACTTCAGGCCCCGGGGTCCGCTACCTAGCCTAGGTGATTTGACAAATGTTCTAACTAAACAACAACAAAAAGTTATTGTCCCCGCCGGGAATCGAACCCATGACCTCCGTTTGGGAGGCTAAACGCTTTAGCCATTACACCGTAGAAGTAGTTGTCTACAATATTTTTACAGGTCTTAAAAAGCAAACTGAATGGCTTTTGCACTGAACGATTTCCGATTTTCCGTCACATCAGTTCTCATCATTATGTATTTCGTATTTTAAATACATGAGTGATATTATTTTGTAATTTGTATTTTAATTAAAGAAAAGCATGTATGTGTTGCCAATCACCTAAATATGAGGCAAATCACCTAATATTTTACTTACTTACTCACTTACTGACGTGATTTGAATTACTTATTACCTACTAGGCAGATTCCTGGGTAATAAAGAATATTAAAAAGAAGAAAATAATGTAATCAACATATTAGAATTATTCCATTATCCGCCTTATTCTTCAGACCCAATTCTGTTACTCAAAAAGTATACGTGAATAAGCTCGTTGATAACGTTCATCATCACAACAAGAACAGTTCCATTGATGTCCAGAGAGATTATACAGAGGAATTGAATATAACGAAACATAGTAATTGTATATTATTAATACAAGTACATCGACACTCGGTAGTAAAGACCGGACGGAAAAGAATCGCTCATTCCGCGATAATAAAGTCAAAAGTTGTTTTTAGAAATGGCCCGGCTAACTAAACCGGAACCGGCGTGAACTTCTCGAACGATGAGTCGATGGCTTGCAGTTAATTGGACGAATTGTTTCCAGAGACGACTGGAGAGAGCGACAAAAACTCGATTGCCGCGACTATAGGACGGCAATCGGATAGCATTGTGGGGGCGCGGGGGTGACTCGGTGCTAATTTATTTTAATTACTTTTAAATTTATACGATTCGGACGTCGAGAAATATTAAAATAGGGGGGCGCCGTGACGGTGTTTTCGTGTGACCCGTTCGCGGCGTCTCGACGCCGTCCTCGTCCTCGTCTCGCAGGAAATTTCATTTCGGCCTGTCGCAGGACGACGAATATTCAAGTGGGACCATTTGCATTTCGTTTTGGTCTCGTTAACGTGTCCGGTACAGGACCTGGTCATGGACGATGGATTAGAATACGACTACTTAGCATTCCTCTTCTTTCCTGTGGTTTTCCTAATAATTTTCTGGTTTTAAGGAATTAAATTGAATTATACGAAGAAATTTAAATTTTTACTTTTTTTACTTTTTTACTATTTTATATCGGTGAATATAATATCAGTGATAATAATCGAATTATTGAGCGGCCACTGATGGTTATTATTTCAGTTACTTTAAAGACTTTTGCAATTAAAAAGTTAAGATATTAAAACAAAGAGCATCTTATAGCCAAATAAGAAATTATAATTCTATCCGGCCATCTATGTAAAAACTACCTCAATGGTGAACGAGTGAGACGGAAGGATCTGTTTTCTAATAGATAAGAACTCTCAGTGTCGCTTTATATCGCCTCTACTTTCCGTTAAATAAAATAACATTTTCACGCTAATTGATAGCTTTTTGTTCTCTAAAGCCTTTCACAAATTATAACTTGTATGTACCTTCAACCAAGCTATAAATAAGAACTAAGGTACGTAATTTCTAACACTGCTTCTGTGGTAATATTTGTATTAGGCATCAAATGAGATGTCACCAATATGCTATTCAGTTAAGGATTCGCCAATATTTTTTTCAGAAACTCGACATTATTTTTCTATACACTCTCCTTAAAAAGATTGACGCCATTAGTACCTATTGTAAGTGATGCAGTCATTAAACCTTTCGCTACATCTTCAATCGAACGGTATTTTTATTTTTCCACTAAACAGGGAGGAGAATCGATTTGTCCTCTCAATTATAAATAAAAATCGAACAAGGTGTTGACGCAATTACAATAGCAATAATATAATAGTTGCTCTGTTAAACTAAAAGACAGTCTTCGACTACTACATTGAACACATAACTCAAAGTGTTAGTGTCAAGTAGTTCGAAAGAGTATCAGTGCAGCCTAATATATTCGCCAATCAGCTAAATGTGAGTGATAGAAGCGAAATGCATAGACTAAAACCTTTACTAGCATACAATCTAATTAATGGACATATAGAGCAAGATTTAGAATAAAATATTGTATACAGAATATCACTACCACAGAAAATACTTATTGTCCGATGGACATAATGTCGAACCACTAAGGGGACAAAGTTGTAATTGTTGGCGTTAACAGTAACAGCCCATAAAGATCTAGCACACATGTAATCAGTACACCATATTTATACTCGTGTGACTTCTTCCTGTTTATGAAATAAAATTTGGGTTGCGGAATACCTTTCTAGAATGAACTAAAGTTACAAAATAAATTAATTCAAAATAAATAAAATATTGCAATCCAAAGAACGTGTATGAAATGCATGTATGTAAAGAATGTAATATGAGTAAGAGTATGTTAAGATTTCAAAATCAATATAAAAATTACAATCAGAAAAATAAAATTATGAATATTATGTCGGGCGATTGACATAACCCTGGCAAAATGAAAAAAAAAACGTCAACGTTGTACAAGAAGATGTAGTGAGTGAGGTGTCTAGACATAGGGGGTGTCGATTACATTAGAATGGGATTGCGCCGTCAGTATTTCTTTTGATATAACAGGTCAATTAAAAAGTCCCCGGCCTATCACAGTAAAACACTTTTTTTTGGCAAAATCAGTTTTTTTATTCAACATAATTCCCTTCAAGGGTGATACACTGATTATAGCGACCTTTCAACTTTTCGATACCAATTTTGTAGCACGATTTGTCCTTTGCCTCAAAATAGGCCTCAGTTTCGTCGATCACCTCTTCATTCTACGAAAATTTGTTCCCAGCGAGCATTTTTTTCTGAGAACAGGAAATAGTCGCGGGGGCCAGATCTGGGGAATACGGTGGATGAGGAAGCATTTCGATTCGAAGCCCAATTCACAGATTTTTGCCGTCGTTTTCTCTGACTTGTGACACGGTGCATTTTCTTGGTGAAGCAGCATTTTTTTTTCTTCAAATGCGGCCGTTTTTCGGCGATTTCGTCCTTCAAACGGTTCAATAACGCTATGTAGTATTCGCTGTTGATGGTTTTCCTTTTTCAAAGTAGTCAATGAAGATTATTCCATGCGAATCCCAAAATACAGACGCCATAACTTTGCCATATGGATTTAATTCTAGTAGCGCCATCTATGTGTCAGGCCGGGGACTTTTTAATTGACCTGTTAGGTTCAATATGTCCAATAAGTTGTGGCTATGCTAGCAAATCTATATAGACCTATGTAATTAGGTTCTGGGGATGTTCTGCGAATAGTAATATCAAAATAATACAAGTGTAATGCATTAACATAAAACCATACAAGAATAAAATCCTGACAATTATTGTGGATGCACTCGGAATAAGATAAGAACAATTACCTACACCGAGACTTTTGGAATCAACTGTTATAGAGGAAATTAAGAGACTAAAACGTGAGGAAAGACTCCACACCCATGTTAGCACCGAAGTGCTGCAACTTTTGGGCAACACTGAACTAGGATGCAGACTTAAACTAATCAAACCGTGTGATCTTGTGTTATGAAATGTACTAAATAGTAAAAGCACCGAAAATCGTCAGTACCTGTTGATTTATTTTATTTTTTGTTAGAGACGCCAATGGGTCTTCCTATATAAGTATTTAGTTACCGTAGAGATAAATTGTAAGTAACAACTAGTTACAATTAATAATATTTTATTAATATAATCAATATTAATAAATTTTAAAAAATTAACGAAATTGTCAAAGAAAAAAATTTTTTTTTCTAAAAAATAATGTTAAATATACTCATCGAACATTTGAGACATAATCATGATAAATTTGCACTAAAGTAAATCAAATTAATAATCAATAATGATAGTTATACGCATTTTAATTAGCAATTAAAGTTAATATATTTAACTATTAATATAATAAAATGTCAATTAATGTATTAAATTCGTTATATTCCGGTGATTATCGGATTATTATTTATCATAAAAATATAGATGATTCTCATTTTCCTTTTTTCTACTTTGATTAGATCAAATTTAGTGACAATTTTCGAAAAAACCAATCAAAATTCTTATCGAAATTATCGACAGGCATTGTAATGAAATAGTATTAACTCACGATATTCCGATATCTTATAAGAAATGATTTATTTATTCTGCTTACCCCGTCCGAATTGCCTCTTATGAACTGCAACAAAAAATAATATTAATCAAAATACTGACATTCGTCTCGACAACTCAATCTGTCACAAACAAGCCTTCAGTTCATTAGGAAATAGCAAGGTAAAAATAAACGAAAATAATCATAGCAATTACCATCGCACGCACTAGAGTTTAAATAAAACTCGCCTCCCACCCCACCGTTACCCCTCCCGCAACCATCCCGACCGACAGAACTTCTAACTGTCGGCTGGTGACTATTAATTAACCTTTCCTATGGACGCGATTACCTGTCAAATTACGCGAAACAGTGACGCGGACACAGTTTCCAGGATACGGGGAGGAGCGACGGAGGCACGGGGCGCCGGGGAGGCCGTAGGAGGAAAGGGGCCGGGAAGCTAACTAAACTTCCCGAAGTTTTCATGCATGGCCGTAATGTAAGTTCAATATGTTGCAGTATTATTCGTTTAACGCGTCTGCGAGTTGGCAGGTTCGGAATATTGTTGATAGAACGAATCGTGGGGATAAATTAATAGCGGGCGTTGGTTGCGCGACGACTTCGGCTCGGATCGAGAGGGGTCGCCTCGCCTGCACCAGTCTTTCACAAATATTTTTGATATATAGATATAATCGAAAATAACACCAGTTTTTTTGAGTCTGCTGTATATGTCATAAGTAGTAGAATAATGTTCGCGGAGTTCCATCTATTCCTTCAAGCATAATAAAAAATTCGCAATTTCATGCTACATAAGAATATAACTGAATTTTAATCTGTAAATTTAAAGTATAAGTAAAATTAAATTAAAATAAAAACATCAATAGCGTTTGAATGGCGAAATAGGGTTTGAATGGAACATGGGCCAAAAAAAAGGTTTGTAAGCGGCCCGGAGGATCCGACTGGTCATACAAGCATTGATTCGCAAAAAACGCCTCCAAAAACTGACTCAACATCAGAAGTGGGTACCAAAATACTATAAACGGGAAAATTCTTCATTGACTGAGAGAAATTCAGCAGAAGGCTGCAGACATTTTAAAATAAATATGATTTTTTAAATCCGTTTTGTGTCGTTTCGTTTTTGAATTATCGAACAATATAGTATATTATTACCCAAAGCCTTCTCGAATCAGTGGTGGCTCCAGCAAAGAACCCTCTATGACAGTTGACAGAATTAACACAAATGAAATGTCCTCCACAGGTAAATTTTAAAAGTTCTCAATGTTGCCTTCTGGATTCCAATAAAACCACAAACTTTTTCAAATGAAAACTAAGAAATACTATGGCTTGTGAAAATCTGGATACCAATAGCTGATGAAAAAAAACCAAATCGAGTGTAGAACCTGTGGTAGAGTTTGTTAAACTAAGGCTTTTGTTACAATCCACTGAAAAAAACATTCCCCTGGCTTATAGAACAGATATTGCATCCAATATTCAACTTAGATGACATTCAACTTAGATCCATTTTTAAATATTCAAAGGACTAGGGACCATTGTAAGATTAGTACTCCACTGTTTTGCCCTCTAAGAACTAAAAGCTCTCTGTTTCGAATGGTTTTAAAAATGAGAAATCTAAAAATAGATGTCGGAATGATTTTTAACTGTTTTTACCCTCAATGTCACTTCGTATGACAGTTCAACCAGTCGCCCCCCCCATCTGTTAAATATTTCTACTTATTTCATAATATATTTTACATATTATGACTTATGCACAAGAATATGTATTTATACGACTAAAATATTCGACTAGGTATGATCCTAGAACTAGGTCCAGATCCTTGAAAGTCTAATACCGGATTTTTATTTTACCCTAAACACGCTCTCGTCTCTATGACTTCCTTCTTTATATCATCTTATCTCATCTTCATCTCTAACAAGTCATGTTTTACTTATAACAGTCAACTATTAAATGAAATACTTGAACCATTAATTAGAAGAGAGAGAAAATTAATCTCGAAAATTTTGAATTAGATCATAAAAAATCTTAAATATAAACTTTTTTTATATAGGATATTTTATAAATATTTTTATAGATATTTTTAATTTAGATATAGGATATTTTTTAGTATTTTCTGATCAATAAACAATCAAAAATCAAAGTAGTGGCCACCAAACTTTTTGAGTTATTTTCTAAACATCTTCTAAACAAACATAATTGTCGAATATATATATATATATATATATATATATATATATATATATATATATATATATATATATATACCATCTTCATCTCTAACAAGTAATGTTTTACTTATAACGTCAAGTATTAAATGAAATTAATTAAGATATTTTTGAGTTATTTTCTATATATTATGTCTATATATATATATATATATATATATATATATATATATATATATATATATATATATATAAACTATAAATAATATATTGACTATAAGGAGCTGGTAATGGTCAAATTTAAATTATTACAGATCTCACATGAGGCTCGTTAGTCAGATTAGTGCTCTCATGAATCTACATCCTCCGATACATGGCAAAATTGATCGAAAAACATAATTTTATCAAATAATAATTAATTAATAATTTCTCGCTTAACTTACGATTAACCTAGAACTATAAATAAGTATATGATAATCAATCTCATTAATTTTATGAAAATCGTAGTTTTACTGTCGAAAATAAGATAATCTAATACCTCAAGTTTCAGTATAAAACCGCGGACAGACATCGCGCCACTTAAAAACGCCGCCCCGGTCCCTCGCCGACGGGCGTTTTCGCTCGCCCTTCCCCTCTCCTTTTTTACGGTTAAGAGTTTCCGAGAAAAATATGGCATTTTTATTGAACCAGACGCAGAAGCAGTGCATACTATGTAATATTTTAACATTATAGAATATCTATAAAAATATGTTGTCCATAAAATTTTATCGATTGTAAAATAATGAAATTGGAGAATGTGCGGTCGCGTATGGGGGAGGGGTATGGGTCATATTGCATTTTAAAAGCCGGTAATAAAAATCGTCCGAACGCGTAAAAAGTTAACCAAAATGTTGCGGCCGGGACTGTACCAGGATCGAGCAACAGTTACTGCCGCGAGTCATAGGTTTATCGACATTAAAATAATATTTAAGGGCCTTAATTCTCCTTATCATATCACATAACAGAAGGAAGTTCTTCTACAATGTGTATTAATATTATGAAGCCAATGAACGTTTTTTAAATGCGATAATATTTTGCTGAAAATCTAAATTTCTTGGAATTAATAAGTAATTATATACAAGAGCCTAATTTATTATCTATTTTACAGTTTTACTTATTCCTTAATATTTGTGGTTTGTACACATTCTAATGCATCAATCAACAAATTTAATATTACCTATTATTATTAATAGATTGGCAGATGTTGACATGGAACACCAAAATGGAATGGCTAATGACAACGGACAAAGGAAATGACGAATGAAAAAAGCAGAACACAAAGAATAGAATAGAATAGAGTATAGAGAAAAGAATAGTATAAATAAACACAACAGGGTGAGGAAAGGAGGGAAATAATAGCCTGGAATCTCATAAATACGACCACTGGCGGGTATAGAAAGGGAACTGGAGGAAGAATTTGAACAGGTTGGGTTGGATATACCAGCAGTAATCGAAATAAAACATAAAAGCAAAAGATCATCGACAGAAGTATCTAATAAGAATATTAAAATTTACAAAATAAAAATGAAAAAAAAATCAAAAACTATAATAACTGAAGAAAAATATACCTCCTGGGAGATTTCAGAAGTAGAGCAGGAAGCACGAATTGTACAATAAAATGATGATGTAAGAAGAATGCTTAATTTTTGAACTAAATATAACACACCTTTATATGACCTAGTGGTCAATATTGGTATCAAAATAATTCCAATAACAGATAAAGTTCAACAAAAGTTTTGATGCTCATTAACGACATTGATAATTAATTTGATTTAGTGAATACTAGATCATCCCATCAAATCATCCCTAGAATATACTGGAAATGTTGATAGAAATATGATCAGGCCCTCGTACTCAACAAACTGAGGAAAGTTATTAGTATATAATATTCGACGTGTCCTCATTACTTGTTTTCGAGTAATTTCAATTTCATGTCCTCCAATCAAATATTAACAACTTCTTAAAGCTTTTTTTAATGAAATTTTCCATTGCTGATTTTATTCGGGCTTGAGCAATCGTTGTTTTGTTGTTTAAATTAACGACTATTAATATCAATTATTAATCACTCTTTATTGTTTCCTAATTCGACACACATATAAACAACCAACGCAATTTGCGCCTTTGAAATAAAATCGACTAATGTTTTACTAATATCTTAACGAGCATTGTTGATTATTGCTATTAACATAGTTAATTAATATTTATAATACCATCAGCATATTTTTTATATGTTTCATAGTTTGACACGGTCAAAGATTTGAGAGAAAAACACACATAACTTGCAATAAATGATTAAATTGATGAAGATGGGGCAGTTATGGCTTGCAACACTATCATTCGTCATTCATCCAAAGATATGAAAAAACAAACTTGAATTTATATGTTTTCAATAGGTCAGAAACATTATATTTTCATAATTACGATAATCAACGATGAAGTGGTTATTAGTATTTACAACACAGAAGAATCAACATTAAGACAAAACAAGACCGGACAAGACCAAAATGATAATATGAGATGAGATTATAATCGGACAAAATCTAAGATAGGTTTAGTAAAAGCTTCTTAAAAAAACTGTTAAATAAAGTTTCAAAACATAAAAAAGTATAATACTTTTAAAAATAAATTACTATGTTGAAATATAATTTTCACAAAATGATACTACTCAAAAGTTTGGAAACAATAGGCTAATTTAAATATAAAACGACAGTAAAACATATCTTATGATTTATTACACTCAAATAATTCATTAGCAAATCTAACATAGATTTCCTCCAGGGGTTCCAGAATAAAGTGTTGCGAGTCATCGTCGATGTCTCATATAACGTCTGCAACAAACTGATTCAGAGCGATATCCCCATAGAACCTATAACGAGTGTGATTCGGAGTGTTAGTGCGAAGTACTCTGGAAGACTATTAGCGCATCCCAATACACTCGCCAAGAACAGTTAAATGTGCGCGATGTCAGTGTACTGCATACGCTCAAAAGCAAACTACCATACAGGGTGATAATAGTCACGTAGAGTGAGATTTAATAATCTCTAGAATAAGTTAGAATAGTTTTTAAAATAAGTTAGTATAGACTTTGAAATAAGTTAGAATAGCATCTAGAATATGATAGATATAGATTATAAGTTGTACAGTAGATCACTTACTGAAGCGATGTTCTACATGTCAGCATAGTTATATTACATAACGGAAATCATATAATACTTATCGCCCACGGGAAGATTGTTGAAGTTCAGACAACAATCTTAGTTCAGTTCAACAGATTAACAAAAAAAAATACACTCAAATCTTAATCAAACTTTACGAATAACATTTAAAGTTCAAATTAAAAAAAAATTAATAGATGTCATCGATTCTGCACTTTGAAAAACGATTTTCATGGCCATTTCGTTATTTTCATAATTTCTTCCTTTTCCTTTCTGTTCCATGAAACCCTGGCATAACTCTGATGAATGTTTATAGTCATTGTCTTATTGAAAAACAAAACCTCGGTCAATCATATTTACGAAGATCCTGAAGTATTTTCAAACAGTTGTTTTTGTTCAGTTTTTGTCAGTATTATCACATTTATGCAGCAAAAATATAAACCCATTAGATTTAAATATCTGAAATTTGGACCCATCCGTTTATAAGAATTCCTAAAGCATTCATTGCGCTTTAGTAAATGTCTCTTTACAGTTGTAAATAAAACTGGCTTTTCTCGTGTTGATGACGTTTTGATAACATTACAACAAACTTATATTCTGTCTTTAATGTATATTTCGGACGTCTAAATGTTTTCTGGTCTTGATTTCTTACAGTAGCTCATGAAATGAAACATAAACTACGACCTTTCCTGTAATATGACGCATAAAATATCATTCTTGGCTGTAAGTACAGATAACCTAGTATAATATCGGCTGTCTAAGAGAAATCTGTTTCATTTTAGGTATTTTATGTATAATCTGTTAAAACTATTACATGAACGTTATAGAGTAGGCTGAACACTAAACTAACAATTTTTTAAATTGTAAACTAATAGAAGATTAGACGACCATATTCACTATGACTAAAATTACCAATTCTAAGAAATCAAGAGCTGGTGGAGTAGGAACCTTTGTGGTCATAAGCTATTAATCTTATTGATTATTGTTATAAGCATAGTCGCAAAAATAATAAACTCCAATACGAACATATCTATTTAAAGATTTTGTTTTCATTTAGTCACTCAACATCATGTTAGACAAAAAACAAAACACATTTGAACCAAAATAAAACAACTATACTGGTTAGTCGGAAGATACTCTCAACTTGATCTAAAATCAAAGAGGTTGATTTATAAGACATCACAAAGCCAATTGGGACCTATGGGGTGCAAATATGGGGTTGCACTAAAAATTCAAATCAACTAGTCATCGAACGCTGTCAAAACAAAGCCTATCGCCACGTAACCAACGAAGAAATGCACGATGACCTAGAAATCAAATGGATTTGCGAAATTATCCAAGATTCGCCTTGAAACACGAAAGAAGATTACTAAATCATACTAACGTGGAAGCAATACAACTGCTGTACAGAGCGCAGGATGTCAGGAGATTGAAGCGAACCAAACCATTCGAAATTATATAAAGTGTATAGATTTAGTGTAAACTATAGCTATAAGTTATTATAGTTTTATAATTGAGGAATACATATTGATGTATTTTCTCGCACTCGTCTTGCTTGTGAATTAATCCAAGTACAAATGAAATTGTAGTAATAAATTAATTTATAATTAAGATTGTACCAAGCGTATCTAATAAAGGTATTATAAAAAAAAAGTTAGTCACTCAAAATAGGGTGTGTCTATTTGAACAGCAACGAGTACTCATTTGTTTTAAAACTAATACTGTACTGAATGAACATACTATATTCAGATGTTATATATCTTGACAAATATATTAAATCTTGATAAAAAAAATTAAAATTGTATCTTGCCACCAACATCAAACGAATCACAATAGAATAATGGTATTAATATGAAATTTCTATAAGCCCAAATTGGATCTCCAGATGGATAAAATAAGTAGCCTTACACTAAATTTCACTGGTTCTGTCTTATGCTAATAACAATGTGTCGCTTCTCTTCTCCGAACCAAAACAACGAAAAGGCGTGTCACAGTCTATCCTTCCTTTTTTCAACTATCAACCCCGGGGGCAGTAGGAGGACCGATCAAAAACCATGAACCGCAGGGCGTTTGATTAGGGCCCGGTGTTAAATAACATGTTGCCAGGGAAATCAAAGACTTATTAATGTTATTAGGGGTGATGTGATGATCAATGCAGTCAGTCGACGGTTCTGATTTACATGTATTCGCGAACGAAATGCGGTTTCTTGAGACAGTTCGGATAAGAATGCCCGCTAATCATTGAGATTTCGGATAAAATTGGTATATATGTAATACATAGGTTGGGGGGAGTTCTGTCTAGTCGTACAAAGTACCCAATTAGAACTGGTTTCCAATTTTGGCGACCATATATTATTAGAGATGGTCAAGGGGTCTATCTCGGGCTGTATTTGAATTTGATTTATTTCTTCTGCAATCTTAAGTGCTATGTTTTAGAATAACTTATTTAAAAAAATCGACTAATAATCACTATGCCTTTGTAATAAATATCTATACCACTTTTAATTTGCGTCCGATATAGACAAATTTAATTGTAAATAATTATAAGCCAAGCATCCTTATTACAAGGGACGGACAAAACAATATAAACATCTGGCATATACACAATATATATTTATTGAATAAAAAATGTTGAGCTACCAATTGCTTTTAACAGCTTCCAATATTCGTGGAATAGATTTGTAGAATGACTGAATAGTCTCAAACTGAATATCGTGGCATTCTTGTACCAAAACATCCGCCACTTATTTCAATGATGTTGGTGATGGTTCTGCTTCTCATACTTTGATTTGAACTCGTCATAACCAAGTATTATAATCGTTGCACCACTTCTCTTGCATCTGTGATAAAGGGTTTCGCAATCGCAGCCCTTCTATGAATGTTATCTTTGTGGACGTAGAGTTTTTGTCTGTAATACTCAAGTGAATGTTAAATTGTGCTGTCACTTTTGCTGCGGTAGTTTTTACGTTATCTGGTGACAATTTCTTTTAATGTTCGTCGGTCTCTGTCAGTTTACTTTAGGATTCCCCACCATTGTCGATTTACACTACCATTCCCGACCTTTCCGATGTTTTGTCATATTTTGAATATGTTGTATTTACCGTGAATACTTTTCGTTGAACAGACTTTGCATGTAAAATGAGCAATACATACGCGTCGCATCATCTATACATTTTTACATACATTTTTGGATCAACAGTATTGCAGCTGTTCAAACAGAGGAATCAATAATAATCAAGAAGATATAAAACTGAATAAGATAATTGACATAACTACATCATAATAATATTATACAAAAGGTGCCATTTGGAATGTTAGAAAATAAAAAGAGTTGGAATAAAATAGAGGGCTGTAAACCACAAAAGATATGGTACTAGTAGCTGAAGCTGTCGAAGGCAAATCAACTTCTACTCTACTACTCTTCTCTTGTCTAGTTCAAATAAAAATAAAATAATTATTAATCGCAACTGATGAATCCCACGTACTTATGTTGTAAATATACAATACGTGAGAAGCCTAGAAATAGTGGTTTGGTTTATGTTAATATAGATTTGAACCATCAGTGTCGTTTTCAACAAGTTGTCATTTATTTCCTTAAAATAAAATAATTTTGAAGTAATTTAAAAGACGCTATTATACTAAGCCCTTATTTCAAAATTGGCGCGGGTGGTACGATTGCAGGGAAATCAAAATGGTGTTCTCTTTTGAATTAGCTCAATCAACCGGAATTAAATTAATTCTCAAGCTGGATCGTCAGTGATAATTCCGTATAAAAATATCTGACTATGAGCCTAGGGTCACACACAATAATAAAGGACGTATACTGTGGCTGAAGAGACAAGGACCCTTTGAATTAGTGTAGTTATGCCATGTGTGAAAACTATACCGTGTTTTGAACTTGTGGGAGTACAGCAGTCGGAGAACATATACCAAATGCTAATTGGATTTGGGTCTGAAATCTTACACCTGCGATTTAAGAACAATATTAATGAAAAATGACTAGATAAACAGATATATTGTGTGCCACGTGCTTTTAAATTAAAATGGTGTTGTTGTGTATTACATCGCATCGGGTGCAACTTCACGTTGAAGCCTCATTGACAGGTTTCACTTTCCAGTATGTATTTCGTCGGGGTGTGAACAAAAGAGTTGAAAATGTGTACCGAACAAATCGCATAGACACGATGGGGCATGCCCCATCGATTTCAAAAAGTGAGTGCTGGTTTCGACGTTTTAAGAGTGGCGATTTTTGCACCGAAGGCAAAGAGCGTTCTGAACAACCAAAACAAAATTGTAGACGGGAAATTAAAGACATTACTCGACGAAACCGTCAATGAGGATTACCATCGATTCCAATTTATGTGTTTGAGCAGAGCACTGCGCGAAAACGGCTGGAATACGAGCAAAAACACAATAATTTTATTCTTCAGCGTGACAACACTCAAACACATGTTGCAAAACTGGTGAAGACAGAGTTGGAAACATCAAAATGGGAGCCGTACCCCACCCGCTGCCTTCTCCAATCCTGTATCCTCCTGATTATTAGTGGTTTCGACGTATAAGTCGTGACCTATCTAAGCAGCGCTTCACTTTTTATGATAATGTCAAACAATGGGTCAATTTGTGGATCGATCAATCAGTTTGAAGTCGGTACGAGCAACAATATAGATCTGTTTCGTTCGTAATTTAATTTTTTGTATATATAACAAAATTACATCAATATTTTTGTATTTTTGGGCGACTTCAGAGTGATCAGTTGTTAGTAGTTAAAATAATAATGCAAATAGATAAATAGGTTTAGGTAGGTATTAAGCTAAATCGTGTGTATATAGCAGAATATAAAATATGTATAGTAGATGGGTTAAATAAGGTTTTTGTTTATTTTTATTTAATTACTATGATGTACATAATTTATTTTAAAACGTTTTTTTTTTGTTAAAAATCTAAGTTTGATAATTTTTTTAATTTTTAGTGAATTCCTTAATTATTTTTTGAAGTCGGTTCATTTTTTTCCTAAAAATTAATTTATTTTTCTCTTTTTAGTGCTAGATATTCACTCAATAAATTACGCGGTTATTTTATTAAGTAATCCAATGGGTAGGACAAATAAAGGCGTAGCCCGTATGATGTAAAATAGGAATAAAGAAACAATGATTGAAAATAAGGAACCTTTCAGGCCACGGGGTCCGCTACCTAACCTAGATGATTTGTTAAATGTCCTCACCAAACTAGAACAACAAAAAATTCGCGAACCCGCGACCCCCGAGTGTACACTGAAAACGCTCTAATCACTCCAAAACCATCATCGCTGAAGAAATTGCCTTCAATATCTCTACGACTTCTCGTGTGATATGGTTAGTGTTCAGAAAGCAAACTGAACGGCTTTTGCACAAAACGACTTCCGGTTTTCCGTCACATCAGTTCAGCAGTAACATTATACCCAAATATCTGATGATTTTAGATAAAAAAATATGTGAAAACATTGTACGTGCTTTTGAAATTTGAGATTCTCCCTCGATTTCCTGCCCTTACCCCCAACGAATCCCGACTTGGTTCCAATGGGACCACCTCGGAAGTATACTCTTTCGAATAAAAACATAATTTTGAAAATCGATCCATAATTGACGGAGAAATCGACGAACATACACTAGAAATATATATATACAGCCGAACATAGAACCTCCTGCTTCTTTGAGTCGGTTAAACATACATTGTATCAATTTTGCAGAGCAACTTCAACAACTTTTTTTAAAACATGCAAAAACGCGAGGTAAAACAAACCTGGTTCGTTCCCGATACCTCAATCAACTGATATCTTTAACTGGTTCAATCTCGAGAACGGTCACGGCAAATTAATTTTCCGTTTCGTTCGCTGTGACACAGAACCCCATTCCGTCGCGAAAACACGACCAAAACGAGCGGCAAAATCGAGAGCGCTTGCTCACACACATACAGAAGAAAAAACGACCCGAACAGACCCGGCCACCGGACAAGTCTCGCATACTCGCGACACTCGCACACCCGTAACATTAAAATTTAATTAAAAAAATTCACCCATTAACAATAAATCTTTATTAATGGGGAAATAAAATCGACCCATTATCGCGCGCCGTACAAGACCGTCGCGATCTGGCGAGGCGGCGCGGGGAGGGGCGGGGGGCGCGCGCGTAAGATTAAATTCCGTCTCGAAAAAATTACCCCCGCAGGTGTACGAACGAGGACGGAAAAAATGGACGCACCGGACCGCGACAGACGGACTGTGGCGGTCGTTAAATTGATTTTATGCCAGACGGTGGGGTTGTGGTGCGCGAGGAGGAACCTCTACCGCAGAACGGGTCCAACGGAACACGAATTCCGCAGATATGATCTGGATCGGGCGGGCTATTAGGCCCTGGATATTTACGAGTCGATCATATCTTTAATGTATGAGGCCTTAAAATTTAATAGTTTGTTCATTATTTATGGATTCGGTGGCCGGTTGAATATGGATGTTCTCGTTCGCTCATTTTCATTCATTAAAATGACGGCGAGATACTCGTCTGGAGTTTTTGTTCTGTGTTCTCTTGGCTTATCATGAAGACAATATTGGTTACAGCATCAAAATTAGAAGGTTAGACTTTCGTAAATTAAACAATAATAAGCTATTTGTTTTTATGGCCTTAAAATTCCAAAGTACTTATTCCACGTTAGACACTGTGGGCTTAACATATATAGTCTATTCAAAGTCTTATTATACTTATGTGATCAAGATGTTTAATGTGCAATGTCCTATAATATTAAAATAAATTATATTTTTGTTCAACCATTTTATTTAGATTAGAACTTTGTTGCATGTTAAAACGAAACTGAACTAAAACTCAGAGTTGATGCGGTAACATTGCAACGCTCTGATGACATATGGACAAAATAACATTGAACAGACTATATGTTACTATTTTTATTGTGAACTGAATATTACTAATAACTTAACTATATCTACTAGAAACTGGTCTTTACTAGATATGGTTTTACTTTCTCTAATCTTCTGACTAAGCCAACATTATAGGAGCTCGAGAACATAAACAGTGATGTGTTGATGGAGCCTATTTTCATGTCTTTGGCATGGTCCTTGATAACGTTACCGACAATTTCTACCAGCAGGTCCTTATGCAGATTGTTTTTACGAATGTACCGTGGAGCGTCAACGAGTATCTTGCTTTGACTGGCACAAAACACAGAGTTGAACGTCATAAGTCCACACTGGTAAATCGAAATATAGATGCAATTGAAAAGTTGTTGAAAATAAAGGCTTGCTACCTTTCTCGAAGTTGCATACTTCCGTGTTAAACATGAAGGGACAAAATCTGATCTCAAACTGATAAGGACTCACGTACTACAAGAAGTATGCTGGGGCCAATGCTCTATATTCTTTTTATCAGTGAATTCAACATTATATAGCAACTACCAAATTTACTAAGTAGAGTTAGTAGGTAGCAGAGACTGCAGAGGGCGCAATTCGAAATCTCCAATCTGGTTCCCAGTCCAGTTTATAAAACCTATGTTTTTTTATATATTTTAAAGTCTCCTTTTACCAACCATGGGTTTATCTGGACTGGGCCTAAAGTTTAACGTGGGCTCCAAACCACGGTCCTCAGCATTAAGCCTATCGACTGGCGAGTGACCAACTTTAGAAATCATCCCAGAAGACATCCGGTCTTACCCAGCCTGGTTACTGGCGTGACTGGCATCATTTTCCTTGTCGGATTTTACACTCTTGCCTAGAATATTTACAAATTTTAAACAATCACAAACATAAATTTACGACCATGCCCAAGCAGGATTCGAACCCGCGGCTATCGTAACAGTAGGAGGACCGTCCCATCGCCTTTACCACTGCGCCACCAAGCCGGCGAAACCTATGTTAAAGACAATGTTAATGTAAACAAATGTAAATATTAAAGAGTGTTTAGATCCAAAAATTCATCTTAATTTATTGTTATAAAATAGCTCAGAATTGAACGATCATTAGTAAATGTATAATAGATGTAAACAAAAATAAGCTTTTATTTATTTTTTATTAATATTAGCACATATCAAAAAATATTAAGAGAGTAATTATCAGCACTTTTTATGACAAAAATTTCCAATTCAGTAATTACAGGTCATGCTTCAATGACGTTAACTTAAACGTTACACGCAAGGATTCTTGATGAATATCACGCAACTAGTCTCAATTAGATCACCACTTCAGAAATTTATAAGAAAATTCACAATTATAGAGCGAAAAGTACATCCAAAGACTATTGAAACCATTGACATTTTAACTACAATAATCCCGCAAAGTGGGTCGCATGAGTGCTCGTAATTGATAATAAATATATACATTCAATAATAGAATGTTTATTGATACTTAAGGCAAATTTACCATTTATAAATATTGGTGAAACATGGCCTCATCAAGACCGAAAGACTAGCTCAAATAGTGTCACTTAAGATTTAAAACCACATCAAAATATTTATATATTGCAAACATATTTAGTATATTGCAGACCCTCCACATGTTTTAGAGAGGAAATAAGATCTCAAACTTCCGTCCATGTATCCCCTTCTTGTCAAATCGTTTCGAAGATGTTCCGAAGTATATTTCAAAACCCGTAACAGAAGAAAACAATTATGTAGTCGCAGAACAAATTAGACTGTGCAAAGCCATGAAAAAAGGGAGGCAGTTATCCTAGAACTGATCTCAAATTACGGGTTGATGATCCTGCGAACTTATTGGACCTAGTGAACTAGTTGTACTACGAGTCAACTCAAGTATTAATCCATTTGAATTAGGATGACCTTTGTGATTTAAAGGGCGCATATCCTTCGAACGCAGCAGCACAATCACCCCCTTTTCGTTTCACCCTCCTCCTCCCATCACCGTTACCCCGCCCCTCCCCCATGACCCCACTGTTTCGGTCCGTCTTCTTCGGTATAGCGACCGGGCCGAATTTAAATAATCGAATACATGAATGGCTGATAGAGAAACGAATGCATAGTGCATGAGGCAAATTTGATAATAAATAAAACTAAATAACGTCAATGCCGGGTCGGCTTTCATAAATATTTATGGGGGTTTTCGGCGCAATAAACAAGACAGAACGGAACGAAGAAGATGGATGTGCCGGTGGTATCGATTGGCAGGGTGAGGGGGGCGGTGGAGGAGCGAGGGGGAACGATCGGACGCGGAGGAAGAATTGGTGATCTGTAGCCCGGGATGAGACACAATAGAAATATTTCCATTTTTCTGGTTTTAAATTATTATTTAAATTATTTATTATATATATATATATATATATATATATATATATATATATATATATATATATATATATATATATATATTACTAGGAAATATATATAGAAAAATAAATAGTAGAAAAATACAGATATTTTTCTATATTTTATTATATATTTCTATATTTCTATTCTATATTTCTCTATTAAGATATATAAAAATAATCACGAACGATCTAAAGCAATTTATATTATAATTAGTTATTGTGTTAATTAGTGTAATATTTTATAAGAATATTATGACGCTATCAAATTTGTTAAATAATAAATACACACAAAAATACAATACACCACCGATTATAGCATTTAATAAAAAATAATAAAAATAAAACAATATCTAATAAAAAAAAACAAGAAAAATTGCGCCAAAAAGTTTATTTATCATAATAATTAAAAATTTAACTACTATTAAATTGAAACATTGACGAAATATATTTATGCAATGAAATATTACTAATTCGTATTATCACAAATTAGGATTTCATTTTAAAAAAAATTTAACATAACTTACCAGAATTTGATAATATGTCTATTGGCATTTAAATAATCGCGTACTTACCTGAAAAAGAAAAAGAAATAATAATTAAAACATTGTTATTATTGATAAAAAGTATTCTAAATAATATATCTGTGTTATTATCAATTTAATTTAAAATCTTTGCTATAAAAAGAAAACGAAAATAACTTATGGTAGCAGACTTACTACACTTTTTTCTTTAAACATACAATAATTTCATTAAAATGTTGTTATATACCATATATATATTTTTTGGTGAGGCATAAAATATAAAATAATAACGATTGGTCTTATAGTCAAAATAATGTATACATTATTATTATTATTATTATTAAGAACTGTTTTTAGGTCATTCGCTAAGAATTGAATAAATTTATCGAAAAATGAAAAAGAAAAGTAAGCGTTTTAGAGCTATCCCAGAGTATACATTGAGAATTCTGGGTACTGCTAAACCGGAACATGTTATAAGAAGCAAGATGTTGAATACGGTGGGTTATATAGGTCCATTTATTTAAACCTTTCAAAATAATTAGGCGCATTTATATAAGATTCTACGATATAACGATTGACTTCATTTGAAATCTCTACTCAAATCCATCTAACGCAATAGATAATTTTTTATTTATACCTTCAATTATTACATTCCAGAACGATATTTGTATCAAAATCATATTCTTAAAACGTCCTAATTGTATATTTTTAACACTTTTTAATAATTTAGATTGAGGGGGGGGGGAGATAGGAACAAAGATCTATAATCAATTAGACTACAAGAAAACTTAGAAACTTATGGTGATATGGTTCCGTTTTTAGGGTAAATTACATGGCTCGATGAATACAGGTAAAACGAAATGAAACAGTGGTGTTTACATTATGTGACCGTTATTTATTGGCTATATAAAAAAATGTGAAAGATACAATTAGATAAAACGGATGGCAGCGGTGTTACCTGGAGACGAGGCTTGGGCAGTCAATGGTGGCACGTCTAAACCAAACGATGGTCGAGTACTCAATGAATCGAAATACCCTTCAATAACATCCCAGATAAACGTCTCGGGGTTGCCAGCTATTCGTTATTGGGTTCTAGTTGGCGCTGCTGGCACCACGCCCGCGTTCAACATCTGGGATTATATTTATGGGTATTTAGTAGACCGTTATTCCACGATGTAAAATACGACATGCCTCAAGGTCGCTACAATACTCCCCTGCCGGAATTTTACATACAATTACTCCAAGCAACAAAAATATATGAAAAAATATCAAATGCAAAAAAAATTATATACCAAACAAAATGTGTTGCATGAAAAGGGCTTTGAAAAATATGATAATTCGAAACTGTTGTGGTTGGTACGGTTGCGATCTGGTACGGCTGTTGATATCTTCCGGTCCTACAGATACCGTTGCTTCATCGTCGCTTTGGCACTTGAATGCGGTCCATCGACGACGTTGAGAACAGCCTATGTTTCGGACAGGGCTCCCGTAATCGACGCTGTGGGAGGATCGATTGTTCGACGACGTGGTAGCTTATTTTCTTCGACGACGAGACGCTGGCAATTCTGGTACCTCGGCGAAGACATGACGAGTCTACGGTGACTGCAATCGGTACCTAGCTTCTGGAGCTGCTCTGTGACTAATCCGTAGTCACATACGTTACGGTAATTCAGAAAACACAAATAACGACGGTATCCGACCGAAGCTGCCAAAGCCTGTCAAATCAAAATGTCTGCCATTATGACGGAGACGGCGAGCGAAGGAAGACATTATGACTTAAAGATAGCGCCGAAAGAAATGTTTAACCGAGACGCTGATGATTAAGCAGTGATGTAAAAATATCTATGAGTTCAAAAGATTGTGAAAGAAAATTTTGACAAAAAATTTAAAGAAAATTAATTGCAAATAATGAAATGACTAGGATAAAATGAAAAGGAATATTGAAGGTAAAATCGAAAACGAATCGAATTAGAAATATTGAAAATGTTGAAACAAAAAATATAACGGCCAAGTAAAATACACCATGTTGCACGTACCCTCCATTCACGAGTCCAAACCCAATTTTGCGAAAGATCACGTCGGGGTCACCACTTTAGGGTAAATTACATGGCTCGGTGAATGGAGGTAAAACGAAATGTAACAGTGGTGTTTACATTATGTGACCGTTATTTATTGGCAATACAGAAAAATGTGAAAAATACAATTAGATAAAACGGATGGCAGCGGTGTTACCTACTGACGAGGCTTGGGCAGTCGATGGTGGCACGTCTAAACCAAACGATGGTTGAGCACTGAATGGATCGAAATACCCTTCAATAACATCCCAGGAAAACGTCTCGCGGTTGCCAGCTATTCGTTATCGGGTTCTAGTTGGCGCTGCTGGCACCCCGCCCGTGTTCAACCATCTGGGATTATATTTCTGGGTATTTTGTAGACCGTTATTCCACGATATAAAATTCGACATGCCTCAAGGTCGCTACACGTTATATCTTAATCGTCGGTTTTGGCTTCAACGCTTTAAAAATGGTGAACTTGATAACAGCGATGAATGAATGCCATGACTTGTGGGCCAAAAATCCAACTCAAAGTTGACAGATTAATACATATGATGGTCAAATGTTTCCGTGACGTTCAGGTGCCATGCAAAATATCAAAACAAGATGGGAAAATGCCTAACAAACGAATTGAATAGTAAAAATGAATAGTTTATTGTGGTGTATTGCGACTGGCGATGAAAATCTGAAGACGGGGTAGACATACTTGTTATAATTCAAGCATTTGTCTTCAATGTAAAAATCCTACAGACATGGCACCAAACCCTTTAGATGGAATTAATGAATTAACCTTCCAAAAAGTTACTATTCCAGGTTCAAAATAGTACGATCTTTCATAATAAGGGGAAAATAAACTCGCCGTTCAAATAAATATTACAAAAAAAAACACGGGTACACATTTAATAACAGACAGATCATCCCCCCACATAAACCACTCGATTATTTAAAAACAAACCAATTTCACGCAAATAAAGCAATTAAATCGACGCGACAACGATCACGCGCAATAATACTTTATATAAATATACATATTTGTATCAATATATAGAAAAAAGCCCTCTCCGGCTATTAAATAAACTCGCGCTCTATCGGAATTAAAATAAATCGGGAATCGGGACGCGCCCGCACCAACGGCGACAAATTAGCGACCGGCCGACCGATGAACCAATAAAATTCCATTATTTTAAAACAATGTACGAAATAGCGGGAAATTATTAATGAGGAAGCGGAGGCGGCGGCAGGTGGCACCTGTGGAGGCCGATAGATTCGGCGACGGGTTAATCGGATTTTGGGCAGGGCCAGGGAACGATCTGCACGACGCGGTGGACTTAAGTTATTAAAAACCGTTAATTACGATTACAATATGTTCATGTTAGACAGTTATTATTAGCGTTGGTAGCTATCGACTGAACACAGTGAAACTACTCGATAGTGAAATAAAATAGCGACTGAAATTGCTATTTCATTCAAATGCACGGAGAAATAGAGATTTAACTTTATAGCTATGTTTCGCGACGTCCAACATCTAGACGTCGCTACTTTTAACGTATCACTTGTTTTAATCGTCATGCCAAGAGCAACAACGGAGTGATATCGGTTGACTTCGTTACTATGGTGCTCTTATCGCTAATTTGTTTTGGGTGCCATGTAGCGTAGAGAAGAGTGCGTTTAGTTTTATAACGTTTATAGATTAAGTCATTAGTTAATTCATATATATAAGTCGGCAGTACAATAAGTAAAGCGAATTCTCGATCTAGGAAATGTTGTGTACCTGGATGCACAGATAGTAAAGAAATGCAGAGAGAAATGCTTTAAAAAATGGTTGATAATGTTAACAATTCCACACAGCGTGTTTTGTTGTTAAATGTTGGAGTATGTTTATTCAATATTAATAAGCATTCGAATATCTATTTTTTAATTTCAGAAATCAATCCCTTTGCCAAAGAAGCTATGCAACCGGCTATATACTTTTACTCTTGGATTAATTATTTTGATAGTTGCAACTGCAATAAAATAATAGCTCCTGAATGCGAACCTTTAAGAAAGGATTAAGCAAAGTTCAATATACGAGGAATTTTAGTGCAAAACGATTTAGTACTTAAATAGTACAAAATTTTTTTTTTTTTTTTTTTTTTTTTTTTTATAATTATATACATTGTTACTAGTCGTTGCCGACTAACCTACAATTTGTCCTTATAATAGCTTAAATCTAGGTATATATCTAATAGGACTCATCAGTCCTACATAGTCTCTAACATAATAATAATTGTTTTAACACTTTGAGTTTTTTCTAATGCACCTCACTGCACTACACTACAACACACTACACAAGTTCAAATGGTTTGGTCCTTTTGAGTCTGCGTCCGGTTTTGGTGTTGTCCAAGAGTTGTAATACTTCGAAATTAACATGAGAGTGAAGTCTCTCCTCATGTCTCTTTGCAATTCTTTTAATTTCTTGATTGACAGTCGGTATCTGAAGATCTCGATGTAAATAAATGGTCCGGTAATATCTGGGTGCACCTACGATGCTTCTTAGGACTTTGTTCTGGAAAACTTGTATTAGATTTATGTTGCTTTTTGCGGAACATCCCCATAATTGTATTCCGTATGTCCATATAGGTTTTAATATTTGTTTATATAGAAGTAATTTATTATGTATAGTTAATTGAGATTTTCTTCCAATTAGCCAATACATTTTTCTATATTTTAACTCAAGTTCTTTTCTTTTCTTTTTGACATGTTCCTTCCACCGTAGTTTTGCATCAAGTGTCATTCCGAGATACTTAGCATTATTGCTGTATGGTATGACAGTGTGGTTTATGGTCAATGGTGTAAGCGCGGCCTGTTTATAGGTGAATTGAACATGCACAGATTTGTTTTGGTTAATTTGTATTTTCCAGATTTGGGTCCATTTATTTATAGCGTCAGTAGCCTGTTGTAGGTTTCGGGTTGCTTCTTCGCTATTGTTTCCGACAGCAAGAATAGCAGTATCATCAGCAAATGTAGCCATTGTAATGTTTTCGATTTGTGGTATATCACATGTATAAAGTAGGTACAGAATTGGCCCCAGTACACTTCCTTGTGGTACACCTGCTTTAGCTTCTTTTATTGTAGAGTAAGCTTCCTCTTGTTTCACTCTAAACATTCTGGCTGTGATGTAGGATTTTAATAGTTCGGTGTGTTGCTTCGGTAATATTTTCTGTAGCTTATGGACGAGGCCTTTGTGCCATACCTTGTCGAAAGCTTGTGCTACATCTAAGAATACAGCTGAGCATACTTTATTATCTTCATAGGCTTTTTCAATAACATCTGTTATTCTATGCACTTGATCAATCGTTGAATGTTTGGTAATAAACCCAAACTGGTGTGTTGGTATTAGGTTTTTTCTCTCTATAATTGGTTTTAATCTTTTCAAGAGGAGCTTTTCAAATACCTTAGCTATCATCGGTAACAGTGAGATAGGTCGATAAGCTTTTATATCATTTGGTGATTTTCCAGGTTTTGGAACCATTATTATTTCAGCCATTTTCCAAACGTCTGGGACATATTTCAGTCGAAATGCTGCATTGATTAAGTTAGTGAGCTTTATAATACCCTTTCTTGGCAGATTGTGCAGCAATTGCCCTGTTATTAAATCATAGCCTGGTGATTTATTTGGCTTGATGTTAGTTTTAATAACGTTGGTGACTTCTTTCGGAGTTGTTAATTGAATTGTCGAATTTTCGCCGTCTATGTCCGGTAAAGTATGTTCAATTTCACTTTCGTTTGGTTTGAAAGTTTTCTCTAAATGGTCAGCGAATGCTTCTGCTTTCTCCAGGTTGCTGCGTGCCCAACTTCCATGCATGTTTCTTATCGGAGGACTATGTAGACAGGATCGTTTTAGGTATTTAGTGGCTTTCCAGAGCGAATAGTCTGTGTTCTTGTCGTCTGTTAAATTTCGTAGATAGTTATTTATGGAATTGTTTTTAATTTCCAAAATTTCCCTCTTCAACCTTTGTGTTATGTTGTTTAAGATATTCTTATTTTCAGGTGTTCTATTTTGCTGCCATTTTTTCCGTAGTTTTCGTTTTTCAGCTACCATTTCCTTGATTTCTTTCGGGTAATTTATTCCTTTGGTTGAAGTTTTAATTTCTGGAGTGTTATTCCAAGCAGCCTGTTGGATGTCTGCAACGAATTTTTCGGTTTCATAATTTAATTGGTCTTCTGTCTTAAGGGGAACATTTAGTTGAATTCGATTGTTTATTTCTTCAACAAATCCTTCCCAGTCTGTCCTCTTGTTGGTTAATGTTGGATTTTGTTGTTTTCTTATAATGTTTTCACTCAGCGTCAAAATCACAGGTGTGTGATCTGAACTTAAGTCAAAATTTTCTTCAACTTCCATGTAGTTAGTGGTTATGTTTCTAGCTATAAAGAAGTCTAACAGGTCTGGAGTTTTCTCTGGATCGGTAGGCCAATAAGTTGGTTTTCCTGTCGACATGTAACTGCACCCTAGCTCAGCAGCTGCTTTATGTAATTCATTACCTTTAGTTGTCGTCATTCTAGATCCCCATCTTGTATTTTTAGCATTGAAATCACCACCGATTATAAATTTTTCTCCTAGGTTGTTTAGAACATTCAAGTAATTTTCTTTTTTTTGGTTGTATCTTGGAGGGCTATATATGGAAGCTAATGTAACCCTGTATTTGCTAGATATAACAGTTACTGCCGTTACCTGATTTTCTGCTAAACTGAGTCCGGGTTCTTGATGATGGCATATATTATTTTTTATTATTATTGCACTTCCTCCTCTTGCTGTGTTAGCTGGATGAATGGTGTGGTAAAAGTAATATCCTCTAAATTTAATAAAGGATTCCTTTGTCAAATGGGTTTCAGATATTAAGCAAATATCTATTTTTTGCAATTCTAGGAATACTTGTAGGTCAGCGTGATGTTTCTGAATCCCATTAGCATTCCAAATTGCGATGCGGATGTCTTTACTTGCCATTTTTAGTTCTTGAGGCCACCGCCCTATTGTTTTCGAGTTTAAGTAATCTTTCAGAAAACGATTCAATAATCTTTTCCTGGTTGTCCAGCTTTGCTATAAGTTTCAATAGCAGTTCGTTGGTTGTAACGTCTTCTTTTTTTGTTTCTTTTTGAGCGGTTTGGTTTATGCTTTGAGCATAGGTCATTTCATCGTTGACTTCGTTGTACATTTTTGGTTGTTTATTTTGAGTCACTGTTTTTTGCTCTTTAGCCTGACTGATTTTATTTCTTCTCTCTTGGAATGTTTTCGCAACTACGCATCCTCTGTAGCTTGCTGGATGCGCTTCATTGCAATTCGCACATTTCGCTTTTGTTCCTTTGGGTTTTTTGCATTCTCCCGTGATGTGTTTTCCTGAGCATTTTACACACCTTGGTTCCCTTTTACAGAATTTTTGTGTGTGTCCATGTAATTGGCATCTCTTGCACTGTGGCACAAGATTTGCCTTTCTAAGAGGTTCTATTTTTACTTCGACTCCTAGAATTTGTTTAATTTCATAAATTGCTTTTATGTCCGTGTTATGTTGGAATGATAACATAAACAGTGGTAAAGGCTTCTTCTGGACAACTATTTCTCCATTGTTATTTTTATTTCGTTCTTTTTTCAGGATATTTGTGACGTCAGTACATTTAAGTCCATTTTTTATTAACTCTTCCACTATTTTAGTAGTTTTAGCTGTCGGTGGAAGCCCTCTTGCCATTACTTTAATGTCTCTGGTTTGCTTATCTTCATACGAGTGCCATTGTAATTTTAGGAATTCCAAGCACTCAGCAATTTTCGTAAAAGTTTTACGACATTCGGCGTTTAATTTGATTTGTCCATTGTTTAATGTTGTTGCTCTAAATAGTATATTATTTGTTTTCATTGTTTCATATAGCAAGTCAAAGTCTGTGACATTACTTACTATAATTGGAGGTGGTCTCGGCACTTTTATTTCTTTATTCAATTCTTGTGCTTTAATGGTTTTTGGTTGTTGTGGTGAAGCTTCAGGTGTATAGTTTGCTTTTCGTTTCTTATTTCTTTTAACTGTTATCCAGCCTACTTCTTTTTGCAATTCTTCCTCGTCTGTTTCATAGTTTACAGGCAATTTGTTTTCAGTGCACTGGTTCACTACGGGAATGCTAGTTGGATTGTATGTGTTTTGGTTTTTTATTAGGAGTTGTTGTGCCTCTAATTGTTTTTGCATATTTGTTAGTGCAATTTCCAGATTCCGTCGGGCTGTTTTTTCGTTAATATACGCATTATAGAGAGCTTGCTCATTTTGCGTTCTCTTATGGTTTTCTTGACAAAAGATTTGATTCTGTTGTGCCAGATAAGCTTCACCTGACGTTGAGGATTGTGTTTCCATCTCATTTAGTCTCTGGTTCTCTCTATTAATCATTTTTATTTAATGAATAGTTTAATTCACGTTTTTACAAAAATTTCAGTACCGGTATTTGTTTCAGAACCGTTATAACGCCGCATTTGTGGTACAGATGATGCACCTCCGACCCTTAACAGCCCCCAAAATTTTACCTTTGTTACTTTATTGCAGTGACCATCGTTTTAAACACATTTTCACTAAACATTTAACGCGCAGTTTTAACACTGTTATTGTCGTCACGGTTTTTACTTATTTTTTAAAATCGCATTTGTGGCACAGGTAGTACACTTTCAAATTTATTACACTGACCGTCGCTCCAAACACGTCTTTACTCTACGAAGGTCGAACGACAACTAAATAGTACAAAATACTAATGCCCAAGTATGAAAACATTTGTTAAAGTTATTAAAAATTTACTAGCTACCTTCAGGGATAGAAAAAAATGGGTGTAATTATCCGAATAAATATATTGGCTTAACGCCATCAAGATAGTTTGGATTTTTTTATGGATCTATTAGAGCTAATGGCTTAGGATAGTATGTTCCAGAAATCGTTTAAAACGCTTATCGTAAGTTAATTTTTTTCACCTCATTCGCTTTTAAGAAATTGTGAAGAGAGGAATATGTTACTGATAGTTGATAAATTGTAACTTGACTTTATACCTTCAATTCCGAATGTTCCTATACGAGCAAAGTTTTATGTTATATCGTAATGTACATCTCGGGTTATTTAGTAAAACGTTTGAAAAAATAAATTAATTGTAAATTCATTCAGTTATGAATAACTCCGTATACCCATAAGTTGAGTGTGATATAGAGGCTTTCATAACAGTTGGAAGACTCGGCCTACAATATTACTACTAATATTAGTCTTTCTATGTAGCACTAGGTACCTACGTGGCAGTTCATGAAATCAAAATTTCTCATCAAAGAAACCAAACTGTAGTTCTAATGAGGAATAATTAGATCAACGTCAATGTTCAGTATTTGAAACGTTATTTGTGATATCTACTACTCAATTTTAGCGCTTGAGAACTGTAAAACTGTAAAAGATCTTATGCCAATTATTACTTCTATTTTATTATGTTTGTTTTTAACCAAATATGAAGTCATTGCTTAGAATATTAGACAGAAAAACAGATTGAAAGAACATTTATTTCTATGTGTATTTCAACTCGAGTAGTCGGAATTAGTAATACAGGAGAAAAACGTCGCATCGGCCGAAGTAATAAGCCGAATTTGCCAATCTGCAGGGGCTTTTGTTTCTCGTACGTGTGAAACAGCTTCCTTCGAACACTTATTTTCGTCAAAATCCTTCTGTATTGCTCCGACACTTACAGTCAGGTTTTACATCTGTAAGCTTGGGTGCTTCAAATTGCCTTATCGTCGACAAAATCCAACCATAGAGCACGCGATAAATTAATGATACTGATAAATAAATTAATGATTGGCTGACTGGCTGTCTATCAGTAAAGATCCCCTAGATGCTAGTATTTCTTGAAGCAAATTATATAGTATATTTATTCCACCAGAAGGGCCGAAAGTTGAATTTTCGGCTTTACCTCGGGAATCAAATGATAAGCAGGGCCGTGTGGTGTATACGATTTTTTTTCATAGCCGGTCGAAACTACGTTATTAATTTAACTTTAAATTTTGATGAGCATGTTTTTGGTGCATCAATAGACTTCTTCGGCAACGTATCTGTATTTATTATCAATCGCGCTTCTGCATCAGAATTTCGTATATCTTCATTGTTCATTTTTTCTGGAATACTGCATCGAGTGACGACAAAACAACATTGATGATTATTTTTAAGGTTAGAGGTAACAACGTTAAGGACAGCGGTAAACAATCTCTTGTAGCGACAGAATAAATAGTCCCTAGCACGATTATAAATACGCATAAGAAGTTATTTCCTCCCGCCGCTATAGAGGGCGCGGGTATACTTCTCACAAGGAGAAAATGTTTAACTTTCTATACTGTTATTAGGGACGAAAGTACGTGCTTTCGACCGAGGTATGAAAAAAGATCATTAAATAGAGAATTAGCTCATTTTTGTATTAACAAGGAAGGCAAATATTCAATACAAGAAGATCTCAATTCACAAAGTATACAAAGGTGTCTAGTATAAAGACCTAAAACTGACAGTTGAGCTGACAAAGTAATGTCAAGATAAACGACGATACAAAAACCAACTGTTGATACTTTTTTGAAATAAATCTACAAAACTACTACATTATACAATTTAGAGATTCTATGTACAGCTTTTTAAAACAATATTTAAGAATATTAGGGAATATTCTATAGAAAATTAAGAATAATTAAACAATAAACATACGTTGTTGAATATGGAGACGAATATAACAGCTTATTTATTATTAATATAAAATATATGTATCACACATATATTTTATAATAATAAATATAGATATTTAAAAAAAATATATCAATTTGTTGGAGAGAAAAAATTGATATTTATAATTAGGTGCCAAAATACACTCGACCTTTAACATTAAGTATGAAAATACACTAAATACCAATTTATTATAAGACTTATTATCAATAATTTAATGATTTTTTATAGAATCTAAGAAATATATTTAGTTTTTTTGAAAAAATATCCAAAAATATCGATATATGCGTCAAAAAAATATCGATCGGAAACATTGATATATTTTATCTGAGACATGAAGTCTATTAATAAACTAATTAAATATAATTTATCAATAATAATATCAAATATTTTAACAATTAAAAAATAATAAATTTATTTAACACTTTGTTAATTTTGGTTACGTACTCTCATCTATCAATGAAGTATCAGAACAAGTAAGCAGAACCAGCGTGTCAGTTTGAAAACAAAAACAAAACCCTCTTCCGGATTCATCCAGTATTAATGGGGATTAAAAAAAAAACTTTTTTCCATATATACACGTTAGTAGCTTGGCTACGACCTCGTTGAATAGTGCTATTGTTTCGTGTACTTAAAAAAAAAACGAGATATACGTGAAAAATCCCACAAAAACAATAGCGCATCGACTCTATAAAATTCAAGTTAATTAGGAAAAATATCATCATCGACAAAAGCCGGCGATAGAAGGGGGAGGACGCGATGAATCGGCGGAGGAAGACGACGGTGCGGGTTCGGGGGAGGGAGGAGATGGTGGTGGAGGAGTATGAGGAGGGGGTGATCCGTCACGTCAGGCCGTTGGGTCGGGAGGATCGGGGAACGATTTTTCGAAACGGAACGGGATCCCGCCCGGATCGTATTATTGTGTTTTGTTTAATTAGTTAGATATTTGGAAAAGAGCATAATGCAGATGAAAAAGGAGCTGAAAAAAATGCGGAGAGTACAGTTCTATTGATATCGAACAGGAACAATAGGGAAATCCGAATATGGTTCGACTGTTTTACAGATTTGCGTTTTTTTAAATTTTTTTATAAATACGTCAATGTTGTGTAGAAACATTTTCAAATACATAACTGGTTGATTGATATAGTATCTGCTTTATACAATTGTATCTTTTATATGCTATATATGATAAATTATAGAGAAGACAAATCCACAACACTTTGGATTTCTTGACAGATATTTAACAAATGATCAAGTGCGTAGAATAACAGATGAGCATCAGTGAATATTCTTATATTTTACACAAGCTTAGAACTTACAGAAAATGTTACCGAAGCAACACAATGAACTAATAAAATCTTATAACACAACCAGAATGCTTAACAAGTCAACAAGCCTCCGGCCTACCATAGTAAAACAGATTTTTTTGGCAAAATTAGTTTATTTTATTCAACATAATTCCCTTCAAGAGTAATACACTAATTATAGCGACCCTCCAACAGTTCGATAGAACTTTTGTAGTACGATTTGTCCTTTGCTTCAAAATTGGCCTCAGTTTCGGCGATCACCTCTTCATTCGACGAAAATTTCTTCCCAGCGAGCAATCTTATGAGATCTGAGAACAGGAAATAGTCGCAGGGGGCCCGATCTGGAGAATACGGTAGATGGATGGATTTTTGCCATCGTTTTCACTGACTTGTGACACGGTGCAATCTCTTGGTGAAGCAGCATTTTCTTTTTCTTCAAGTGCGGCCGTTTTCGACGATTTCGACCTTCAAACGGTCTAATAACGCTATGTAATAGTCGCTGTTGATGGTCCTTCCATTTTCAAGGTAGTCAATGAAAATTATTCCATGCGCATCCCAACATACAGACGTCATAACCTTGCCAGCCGACAGTTGCGTTTTCCCACGCTTTGGAGCGGGTTCATCATGTGCAGTCCACTCGGATGACTGTTGATTGTACTTCAATTGTACGTCACATATCGACGCAAAAACTCGAGTGTATTACGCTTAATCATCTTCAAACACTGCTCCGAATCATCGACATGCTGTTGTTTTTGGTTAAAAAATGAGCTCGCGCGGGAAGGAATCATAGGGAAGTGTATTGGAACCGATCTGCTGTGCACTGGAGTCTTGTCTACATTCAATGAAAATGTTATTGCTACATCTGCAGATCATGTCGCAATCCTGCTAATTGGAGAAAACAACACTGCATCAAGCGAAAACCTACTATCTATATCGCTATCGCTGAAATACAATCCTGGACTGAAAAATGGCATACCAAAATGAATCAAAATAAATGAGTGCATATCAATTTCACCAACAAAAGAATCAAACACAAGTCAGTATATATAAATCTATGCAACTACAGCCAAGTATCTTGACATGGGCCTTGATGTTAAGTCAGATGGAAGAACGTATGCTAAGAAAAAATGTGAAAAACTCTGGTTGAAGTACAAAAAGATGTACTGCTTTGTATGAATTGTCAGCAAGCGTGGAAACCAGTGTGGACTTATGATGGTCAACTCTGGAGTTGTGAGAGCTCACAGAAATATTATACAAAGACTCCAGAATAAGATACTGCGAGGTATTGTTGATGATCCACGGTATTTTCGTAATGACAATCTGCATAATAACCTGAAGGTAGAAACTGTCGATAACGTTAACAAGGGGACTATGCCCAAAGACACGAACAGAGGCTCCATCAGGACATCAACGTTGAGGTTATCCAGTTCCTAGATATGATGACTTAGTCAGAAGACTAAACAGAGTAAAGTAGAGTAGACGTTAAGCCCAAAGTATCTGTCGTAGATTAGGATAAAAACAAATAGTTTATTAGTGTTCATTTACTAGATTGCTATAATAGATAATTTAAAAAATACTTTCGAAGCTCAACCCTATAAGAATATTCCAGTAAGAGGATATTTCAAAATTTAAGTTATTATGGAACTTTAAATGCGTTTTTCTGAAAATAACTCTTGTCAAGATGTGTGCCTTGTTTATACATTTTTCTATCGTATCAAACTATCAAAAACCAAACAATCTTTTTTCGATAAATTACGGCTGTTCAAAAAAAAAACCTAAAAATATTTTAGGCACTTCCAAATTTTTTAAAAATAGCAAAACTCCAAATTGTCAATAGAACTAGTAGAATATATATATATATATATATATATATATATATATATATATAAACAAATAGTTTATTAGTGTTCATTTACTAGATTGCTATAATAGATAATTTAAAAAATACTTTCGAAGCTTAACCCTATAAAAATATTCCAGTAAGAGGATATTTCAAAATTTAAGTTATTATGGAACTTTATATACATTTTTCTATCGTATCAAACTATATATATATATATATATATATATATATATATATATATATATATATATATATATATATATAGTAGAAATATACTAGAATACATGATGATAAACAATGTTTTACTGGATATAAGAAAAAAATCAAACCCGAAAAATGTAAATAAACTATAGAACGACCCAAACAAAATATAAACGAATTCGCACAGCGGTTAAGAACTATTTTTTCCCCGTCCGGAACGGGAGAAATGGAGCGAATATCTCGCGGCAACTACGTACAGTTCCTCAATTTTCCAGACAGTGTAATCCACAAGCGGGCCCGGACCGGCCACAGTAGTCGGGTTCGGGATTTTCGCCGGGCGATCGATACGATTCCCGGAAGGAGAGAAGGAACGTCTTTTACGTGAGAGTGCCGCCCGCAAGATTCCGGAAACGGTCTTGGCAATCGAGAATGGGGGGAAGTTGAGCGGCAGAGCGAAGGGAAGAGGAGGGACGGAGGGGACGGGGGAGTTCATAGGCGGAGGCCATACGGTCAATAATCACAATTTCCGGATGGAAAGTTACGGTCTCGTAATAACCTTAAAATTATCTCTTTTAAAAGTTGCAGCTCTATATAGATATTTGATGCTCACAAGTATATTGTTTCTTCATCTTAAAAAGGCATTTAATGAGATAAACTGATTCAATATATGTAAATTAAAATATTTTCCGTCATTTTCTACAACCAATTCTCATGTTTCTGGTAACCTGATGATACTATTTCGAAAAAACGAAGTTGTTTTGGAAGCCAAGACCATGTTGCATCGGTCGTAAAGAGAACATTAAGAATAGTGGTCAAAATCTTCATTACAATTTTGTATTTTTCAAATGTAATTATATTACTGTATATCAGAGATAAAACGACAAGGCGAAAAATAATAAAACATAACAATTCACCAGCCTCGTAAAACAAAAACTTTTAAAGATAAGGTAATAACTTTTTTCTAAAGAACACGATTTAATATATTAATGAAATATATTCACGTAATATATTTATAATGCTTCCTAACAACAAAGAAACCGAAAATATTCGAATATTAAAATGAAACCGAACAAAATCAACATAAAAAAGTCCACTAAATATTAGAAATGAACGGAAATGTTTACTTCGCCCGCCCAAAAAGATATTCCAACATGAGTCTTGAATAGCCTCAAAAATCTTTAAAAATACTTTCATAAGCTCTAAAATGTCAAAAAATCAGATGTCAAAAGAATGGACCAATAAATTGGAAAATTTATCCATGAAATATAAAAAAATAATCATAACCCAAAATGATAATATCATGTATATTATAAAAATATACACAATTTTTATTATCCAGGAAATATATAGGTAACAATTCCTTCAGGATTAATTATTAAAACTATTATTTCCTCATAGAAAACACCAAATTCAATTTAAAACAATAAAAAATAAATCAAACCACTTACAGCTACTGGGATTCCTAATTATGACACACACAAACAAATTAAATTTGAAAAAAAAGGAGAAAAATAGAACAATGTTAACCGCTCCGCGGTACTATCAAAAACTTTGATTGCAAATGGCCAAAAAAGGCGGTATCAAATCTTATCATAGCAGGCCGTTTTTTAGCGATGCATCTTGAATGTCAAGAATGCGATATTTTCAGGATGCCCAATATTATTTACTTAGATTTAAAACCCCATGCATTTAAAATAGTTTTTTTTTGTAATTACCAAATAAAACCAATTTAATACTTGAACGTTAAACATTTTATAAACGAAATTGCTTTTGTTAACAGCAAAAATATCATGATATAATTACGATTTTTTAATAAACAATCATAATCATAAACAATCATAAAAAATGTTTAATAATAAACATAATTAAAATAAGAACTTACATTTTATCTGGATATTTAAATACGACATTAAAACACTTTGTAAACCGCAATACCACTGACACAACACCATACAAAAGAAACTGAAAATATTTGACATTATCGTGGAGAAATTTCTTATCAACATTGCCATGGAAACCAATTATTTCCCGAAGTGTCTTGTGGCCAAGAATGCAATGTTTTTAGGATGCCTAATATTATTTGCAAAAGTTTATAATTTAAATCCTACTGTATTAAAAAAAAACGAATATATTCTGTAAACAGTCAATCCAAAATAACATTATAGTTACGTCCTGACGATGCGTGTTATCTAACACAGTTTGTAAATTAGTTTAAAAAACTCTGCCTTTTTCCTTCTCATTTTATTCTACTTAAAAAGAGATACAATGATACATCCGAACATGTACCTGAATCAGGTTATAAAATTCGTCTGATTGTCAAATGTCAATCATTACTATTAAAACATTAGTTATAATAATTAGGGGTTATGATGTGGAAAACGTTTTGTGCGGCTTATTATATTTGTGATTTATTTTTGTGATTATATTTGTGATTACAGTAACTGAAAATGCCGAAGCTAATAAGATATTAAAACAATCAGAAACACATTTGGCGTCTGTAATCAGCTACTTCGAGCAGGAACGAGAACAAACTAGTAAATATCAAGTTCCTGCAATTTTATTGGAAATATTTGCAAGTAGCATGTTACAGGTGCATTGAATATTAGTACTATGACTAAAGTCAAACAAAATATTTAAAACAATATAATGTTGAATTCGCCAAAAAGAAAGTGTCTGAACAACAGAGAGTAATTTTCTTTGATATAAACATAATTTAATGGAATTATTTCATAGAAAACTGTTAGTGACTTAAATGGTGTAAAGATAACCCACGAAGAAGCCTAATGAGACACAGACAAAAAATAAATTCAAAATAATACACTTTTTAAAAGCATGTGATAAAATTAAGAAATATTTGATATTTCAATTTTGCAAAGATGCTAATAAAAAGAGTGTACAGACAAGAAAAGTTGATAGAAAAACACAAAGTTAGAATAACATTCGACTAGGTTTTGCTAGTCATAATATTTTTTAATAATTCTTTGCAGATATGTTGTTTGTGCTGGAAACACTGAGTGGTGTATGGAACTATTTCAAATTGTTACTTGGTAAACATAAATGAAATGTCTAATTGCATTTTATATAATTTACTTTTTTTAGAAATACATTTAAAAAAAGAAACGCTGTGGATCAGATGGCCGAACAATATGGTCATAAAGTGTTACAACTTCCTAACAATTTTGTTATTCTGAACTGAATGATGAAACTTTTTGGATGTGGCCTTATGACCGAATGCTGACAATTACCAACATAGAGTGATGAGAGTGGAAACAATTAAATGGGTATATAATTAAGATAGGATAGTTATAGGAAATCTTATTGTAGAGTGTGTTAGATCTGTATACACAGAAATGTCTGTAATTGTTCAGAACATACATGGCCATTTGGTTAGAATGTATAAGGAGATAATAATAATATGAATACCGTTTTGCAAATATAGCAAATTCATAGATGCAGTGATTAAATAATAATGCATAATATAAGCCTTCGATAATATTGCAATGAAGAAAGTGAAAACGCTTCTTCAGTATGTTTAATGATGCGTATGAGTTTCTTAATGTTGTAACTTATTAGTAACTTTTAACTTTGCCAATATGGCCACTCTCCTCTACCAAAGTTGGAGTATTCCTATTATAATAGAAAGCCCTAATAGTTTACAACTTTGACAAGTCACTTAACCATTGGCCGATCAATCAATATTAGCATTATTATAGTTATTTATGAAACTTATCGTACGATATATAACATTTTATATCAAATAATATAATTCATTATATTTTTCTGCTTTAAAATATATCTGGTATATAACTTATGTTTTAGCGAATTATAACTAGCAATAAACTCTCCAAAGCTCAATAAATCCCACCAGTTTTAAGTTATTACGCGTTTATTTGTCTACTAAATATTGAAAACGGGTAAGCTATAGAAAAATAACATCATGAATTAACAACAATTTAAGTTCATTGAAATATAAAATAAACATGATGATATTTATTTGTTAATTATAATGATAACTATTTTTGATTATATAATAATTTGATAGTTGAAAAAAAAGACTGTCGCAACAGGTATCGAAGTTGTAAAGAATAAAGAGAATATAGGTATTCCCGAAATCCATTTTGGAATATTTTGTATTCGGTAATCTTTGCCATCGAATGAAACAATTCAATTTGTTACCAGTTTGTCATTCCAATGTTTCAATCGTTGCTATTTTCATTTGAATGTTTATTTTGTTATCTCTTTTATAATTTTCTGACGTTCTCGCTTGGTTCTCATACCAGTGGCCTTGAAAATAATGTGCGGAATTTGTACTTGCATAGCTTTATGATTTTATATCTTGTTTTTCGTTATGATTGTAAATAAAAGTTTACATTAATATAGCAGAATTTAGATTAATTATTAATGTAATAGTGTAAAAATAAGAACATTTTGATTAATAAATGGTAACATAGTCAACTGTTTTTATGTTACCTTGGCAACTAGTAGTTAATGCTATTTAGGATTGACTTTTTCGATATTCGATATGTCGATGCTTATTTAAGCCCTTAGAATGTTAAAACTTCGTTCGTTGAATTTGTAACGAACAATAATTTAGACCTTATTAAATTTAATTTTTATTTATACGTTAATTTAAGAGGTACTGTAGTTAAATAGTTGAAAAAGATTGATGATCTATAGATACACATGCCATATATATGTTATATTTGATTTGTTCTTTGCAACATAGTACCCACTTTTAAAGGTGTTTAACGATTAATACAGTAAAATATGTAACTAAATGAGATTTTATTCTTCGAACCTTTTATTAATTGTTTTAATTATTTACTTTATAGAAATGTCAATAGGTCATTTAATGATTGTAAATACATAAACACAAATATGCATATACACATTCATACATGTAATTTATATTAAATAAAATACTTTTTTAAAATAAAATAATAGTTTTTGTTTTCTAAACCCTTTCATATTATATACTCATATTCAATGCTCGAAAGTTGTTATAGTTCTGATGAATGTAATGAAAGATGTTCAGTGGTGTAGTATTTTAAACTTGTCAACAAACAAAATATAGTTTATCGAGACTTAATGGACAGAAGGTTTGATTAAAGATATTTTAACAGAGGCTCGTAAATGGTAGTTTTGGAGATAGTTTTCATATATTATACCATAATATGTTAATATACATATAGACGTTACTTTAATTAATGTTATATCATATATATTTCTGAACTTATATTGAAAATACTATCAAAACAAGTTTTAGTAACATAAAATATCTTTTTAAAATTATTCTCGTTATTATGAGACACACATGCTTAACTTAATAAACTGTGAATGTTTAGTTAACTGTTGAAACTGTCGACCACTGGGTGATCACTAGTTTAAATAAAAAATCAATATATCAGACACGGCAGTGACAAAAAATCTACACAACCAAAACGGAATAAAACAAACACGCAACACTACAGGATCAGGATCCAGATGCGGGCGATAAATAATTAAGCGCTTTTCCAGTGAGTGAGAGAGAGAGACACAGAGGAGAGGAACCGAAAAATAATAAACGATAAATTTAATCCGGGAATAACCTCATCATTTTAAAAGAAAAACAAGGAGGAAGCAAGGAAAAAAGACGACGCGCAGAAACAGCAAATCTCCAGAGGCCAGAGGAACGACGATTCGAACATGACGGGAGCGGCGTGGGGGGAGGGGGTGTGAGACGGCGGTGGCGGCGACGTCGATGGAGGCCGCGGGGGACAGGGGGCGTCGGCGGCGGCTAGGTTCGAGTCTGAGGAAAATTTAATATAATGCAATATTAAATATTATATATAGAGAAATGCCCGACTCCTAGCTACGATGGAGATGTTTCCGTCTCGCTCTGTCTCCGTTACTCTCGTTTCCCCCTCACTCCCTACCACTTTGTAGGAATTAATTTCACCGCCATCTAAGACGGACAGTAATTAAGGGCGAGACAGGGACGGACCGGGGTGGTTTAGAGTAGGGATACCCAAATAATATCGATATTCTTGGCCGATATTTTTTTCGGTCGATATATTTCGATATTTAAAAAAGTTAAAGACTTAATTTTAAAGTTATTTTAAAAATATCGCTGTTCTTGTATAAAGTATTTAAATTTTTTTTCTCTCCTCCATCCGCTGTATTTTCCAGACCTTGTTCTCTAAATAGGTCGATGGACAGTACTCTGAAAGAAATAAGAAAAAACTTAAAACTAATTTTAGGCCCAATAAAAAAAAGTTACATCTCCATAGAGCGATCTTCCCTCTCCCTTGTCCAGTATTTCGTACGTTATCCCCATCCTGCCACGAAACTCGCCGGGAATGTTGTCAATGTGTTATTGGAAACCCCCCTAACACGAAGCCCGCCCCTCCCGCCGCTACCACTATTAATTATAAGCAATGGCGTTCTTCGGTTTCTTCCAGACGCTCGTCGAACCGAAAGAATTTCATCTTTGCAGTGGCTTATTCGTTTAATTATGAACGATATTTTTAATATTCGAAAACTAGAGTGATATATTCTATTATACTGTTGGGTATTTAAATATTTTTACTGGGAAAATTTGACGCTAAAATTAATTAATATTATATTCACTATGGAAAGCAACAAGAAAGCTCAAAACATACTAACAGTATTAAAAATAATGATAATAATTAGGTTGGGAACAATGAAGAGAAGGCTGAAATTTCCCGATGTTTCTTGGCTGAGATATCTGCAGGTGAGGAAAATAAAATTACCGACTCTGTAAGTTCAACATTTTAGATCGATCTATGCCATTAAAAAACTACTACGAATAATAGTTAGAAGAATTATAAGTAAAATAAAGCATAATATAACTCCTGCTATTATTTTATAACTAGAAAAACATACTACCAGAAAAGTGTATAAAATTAATAACATTTTATTGAATGCAATCTTGACATAAAGTCGAAGGTGCTTTGCAAATATAGAGTGGCATTAAAACATCAAACGAACTAATGATCCAACGCAAGCGAAACAAAGTTCTACGATTAATTACCAATGCTTATCGCTAAGTAACCAAAGAAGAGCTGTACGATGACCTCGACATTAAATGAATATACGAAGTGATCCAAGATTTCACCTTAAAACATGAAATAAGGTTGCTTGAATTGAATTTAGCAACGTGGAAGGCAATGCAGCTACTGGACAACACGTAGGGGATTGAAGCGAACCAAACCACACGAACTTGCTTAGTATAAGAATAACAGGTCAATTGAAAAGTTTCCCACCTGACACGTATATGGCGCTATTAGAATTAAATCCATATGTTTTTAGCTAGTCCTAAACCTCAAAAGATGATTGGGTTTTTTGAGTAAAACAATTTTTGTTATTGTGAAAAAAATTGATAAAGGCATTTCACGAGTTGATAAAATATTGTATTTGAAGGAAAAAAATACAGTTGAAACAAAAACTTGGCTTGATGCCGAGTTTCCGGACACTGCTCCAGGAAAATCAACCAGCAAGGATTGTTATGTTAAGTTTAGACGTGGTGAAATGAACACCGCAGACGGTGAACGCAGTGGACGCCCAAGAGAGGTTATTACCGACGAAAACATTTTAAAAAATACCCAAAATCATTTTGAATGACCGTAAATTGAAATTGAATGAAATAGCAGGCACTTTAAAGATATTAACTGAACGTGTACATCATATCATTCACGGATATTTGGGTATGAGAAAGCTCTGTGCAAAGTGGGAGCCGTGCGAGCTCACTTTTGACCAAAAACAACGACGGGTTGTTTTTGGTACAGTGCTTCAGGACGATCAAGCGGAATAAACCCGAGTTTTTGCGTCGATATGTGACATGGCTCCATCATTTCACTCCGAAGTCCAATCTACAGTCATCCGAGTGGACTGCACACGATGAACCCGCTCCAAAGCGTGGTAAAACGCAACAATCGGCTGGCAAGGTTATGGCGTCTGTATTTTGAGATGCGCATTGAATAATTTTCATTGACTACCTTGAAAAGGAAGGACCATTGCGACTATTACATAGCGCTATTGGACCGTTTGAAGGATGAAATCTCCGAAAAACGGCCGCATTTGAAGAAAAAGAAAGTATTGCTTCACCAAGGCAAAGCACCGTGTCAAAAGTCATTGAAAACGATAGCAAAAATCCATGAATTGGGCTTCGAATTGCTTCCTCATCCACCGTATTCTTCAGATCTGGCCTCCAGTGACAATTTTCTGTTCTCAGATCTCAAAAGAATATTCGCTGGGAAGAAAGTTTCGTCGAATAGAGATCCCGAAACTGAGGCCCATTTTGAAGCAAGGGACAAATCGCACTACAGAAATAGTATCGAAAAGTTGGAGGGTCGCTGTAATCAGTGTATCACCCTTGAAGGGAATAATGTTGAATAAAAAAACTAATTTTGATCTACTCATTATATTGATTGATATTTGAATGATTCTTCACCTTTCAGCCTTCAGATGACTTACTTAGATTAACTTACTGATAGTATTCTTCATATTTTGTCCCAGTTTTTATACCTGGAGTGGAACCGAATCTCATAAATGGTTTTATGTTGAGATAAAAAGAATTTTTTCATACCCCTGGTAAACAATACATGCACCCACTCTAATAGCATTAAAAGCCCAAGTAGAATATTGCTTTAATCCTGCTTATTTCGTACGTTCCCTCTTCCTTCGATGCAAAAAAAACACGCAACAATACCGCGACGCGGATCAGAAACGAGACGAGACAGTCAATTCACGAAATACACGTCTCCGCAGTCTTTTGTTTTATTCATCCGCGAACCAACTAGATTAAAAAACGAGCCTCCGTCCCCGTCCGTCCTCACCGCCCACCCCCTCCTCCAAAGTTCGTTTCGGTTTTTCAATTAAGAAATTAAGAATTGTTCGGTAATTCCTTTCTGGAACTTGGCGAACCGATCAACCGTCCTCCCTCTAAACCGATTAAAGAGGGCGGTGGCCGAAGGGTTGATGACGATGCGGCGACGATGAGGGGTGGAAAGAATAGAGATGGATTCTTTTTTTGATCAAACAAATCGCGGGATAAATGCTGAATTAACTGATTTTGGCGAGAGAAAAAAAAAATGGAGATCTGTACAATATTACAACAAAAAAGATATTCGTAAAATAAATTAATAGGTATATATAGTCAGTGACATCATTTTTGATCGTGAATCATTGAATGGAGAATTATAAAGCAGATTCTGATCCAAACTTCTATAATTCTTATACAGCAAAAAAATCTTAAAAGATGAAGGATACTGTAAACGATTTTTCCCTAATTTTCAAAGCCAAACGGATTTTTTTTAAATTTAAATTTTCGGAGTTATTAGCGGTTTAGTGACGTAGAATGGAACGAACAATAGACAGTAGGGTTGATCCATACAACCTTGGATATCCTAAATATATATCTCGAAATACTATAACCGAAGGTCACCTGACTGGCTCGATGTTTAGGTTCAGAAACCCAAAATAATAATGAATCCCAGGATTCATCAACATGAACTTTTGCATGCTAAATATAACATGTACATGCTGCAAACATATACATACTGGAACTCAGGTTGATTGAAATTTTTATAGCACATACAAAGAAAAAGCAAATATTAACGTATCATACGGAATAAATGCATAACTGCTGCCCTCAACTGCCATCTATTAATAAACTTACAAGAAGGTATATACGAAAAAGAAACATATATTAATTTAAAAAAATAACTGCCGGCTTGGTGCAGTGGTAAAGGCGATGAGACGGTCCTCCTACTGTTGCGATAGTCGAGGGTTCGAATCCTGCTGGGACATGGTCGTAGATTTATGTGTGTGATTGTTCAAAATTTGTGAATGTGTAAAATCCGACAAGGAAAATGATCCCAGTCACGCCAGCAACCAGGCTGGGTAAGACCGGATCTCTTCTGGGATGATTTCCAAAGTTGGTCACTCGCCAGTCGGTAGGCTTGATGCTGAGGACCGTGGTTCGGAGTTCACGTTAAACTTTAGGCCCAGTCCAGATAAACCCATAGTTGGTAAAAGGAGACTTTAAAAGATTATGATTATAAAAAAAGCAATTTCAAGTATTTTCGAAGTACATATACAGTCTTGGAAATGTGCTACATATCATCAAAGTAGAAATTATATAAACACCTGAAATAGCTTAAAAATGTATTGTTTGTTATAAAAGTTGATTTCACATCCTTTCTTAAAATATAATATGGGACAAATAATGCCCCACCCTATATATCCTTTTTGATTGTTAATCTCTTCTCCTTCTTACATTTTTTCTCGGTGTTCTATTAAAATATTCATTAGCTGATTTGGGTCAGGGTACTGTTTGGTTCTTTAGTCTATTTACTATATCCACAATTTTTGTTTTGTTTTTCACTCTCATGTCACTGTTTTATTTTACTATTTCCTCTTCATCTAATTCTTTTTCTCTCCATAATACATATCCAAGTTCAAATTATTAAAACAGCTGAAATGGATGAAAGAATATACTGTTTCTTATAAAAATTCATTTCTCATTCCTTGCTCGTCTATACGCTTTTTTGATTATTCTTCTCTATTAGTAAATTAATCGTTTCTGTTCTAATCATTTTCATATTTTACTTCAACTGGTGTAGTCGGTTCAACTGGAATCCCGGGAGATCAAAAGACTTTTCTCTCAGAGTCAAGGAGGATAATTAGTATCAAGAAAAGAAGACAGGTTGACGTTGGATTGGTAATCGAAGCCCGAAGCAATCCTTGGTGTAGTTAATTGAAGTTCGAGCAATACTGCTAATACTTACAGCTGAAGCTATATGGTTGCAAAAGGTGGATTGAAGATGCTCAAACACTGCTAGCCACAAACTATTCTGAGTAAGAAACATTGAAGCTTTAAAAAACATCCCTAGTCCGTGAATTCTTGGCACACGTATCAAAGCTCAAGGTGTTAGACTACCAAAGGCAGATTGAGGTTGCTGTAAATTAACATAGTTTATTGGAATTTGGACAAAAGTCTGCAATTCAGGATGAACGAGCACCAAAGGCGGATTGTTCAGTTTTAGCCGTGGAGTACCGTAATATGGAACCACCAAAATTTGGCCAAAATTTTGCGACAGAAATGGTAGAAAGTTCATCAATGCTTTATTGTAACAAGAGGAAACATTGTAACAAACACGTTAACTTCCCGTTGAAGAAATTCAGAACTAAAAAAAAAGCAGAGGGTCTATGTGAACCCGAATAAAAAAGTATCGAGACATAATAAAAGTAACTCGATGGAGACCGAAATATTTACGAATGTATCGGATATTCGCGCCCAGGTCTTGCCTCACCGTAACGCGGACGTCACAGACGAGGCCCCACACCAACACCACCACCGCCGCCCTCCCCCCTTCTGCCCCGCGACCCCGCGCCCGTCGAACTTATATCGAACGTAGAAATTATATTTATTCGAATTCTTATTTCCTGTTTCAAAGTATGCGAACTATTTTCGTTTTATTGTCCGTGGAGTCGGCGGTGGAGGAGGAGACGGAGGGGGCGGGGGAGGGTCGGAGGCCAATACTTTTTGCGCGCCGAGCACAGAATCCAGAACCTAACGTTATAAAAGTTAATATAACTTAGTTTTCCAATAAAAATTCCCGGGGAAATATAGGAATTGTATCGAATATAACTTTTTATTACTTGTACGTATACTTTCTATATTTTTATTGTGAAGTGGCTAAAAGTTTATACGTGCCCGCTCCATCATTTCCCCGGGATGGTTCTATTATGGACTGGAACGTCTGGAAAAATATTATTTCGAGTCTCGATTTAATGTGCTGCATTTAAAGATGGCAACGATACACCGACGACTATGTAGCACAAAGACGTCTTTCGCTCGCCGATATCCTGTTTGTATTTCGGTCGTTCTTCCGACGACGACTTCTTATCCGATCGTTTAACCAGTTTTATGGTACAAGGATCGTCATATTAATACTATAATTGTTATTCACTAACTGATAATTATAATTGTTATTGACAGGGTTGTGCAGTGTTTGAATTATTTGTAATTAGCGTTGGGAACTATCGGCTGTTTAGTAATTGACTACTTTTAACTATCGACTGTTTCAGTCATGTACTTTTAATTACTATTTTTGGTTCTAATAGTTTCATTCGACTGATTTCCGGCGTTCTATCTCTGTCGTCCAAGCTGCGACCTTGTTTCATCTATTGTCACATATCGACGCAAAAACTCGGGTTTATTATGCTTGATCATCTTCAAACACTGCTCCGAATCATCAAATCGTCGTTGTTTTTGATTAAAAGTGAGCTCGCGTGGCACCCACTTTGCACAGCGCATTCTCATACCCAAATATTCATAAATGATATGATGTACACGTTCAGTTGATATCTTTAGAGTATCTGCTATTTCATTTGGTTTCAATTTACGGCCATTCAAATTCATTTTGTGGATTTTTGTAATCTTTTCGTCGGTAACAACCTCTTTTGGGCGTCCACTGCGTTCACCGTCTTCGGTGCTCATTTCACCACGTCTAAACTTAGCATACCAATCCTTGGTGGTTGATTTTCCTGGGGTAGTGTCCAGAAACTCGGCATTAAGTCAAGTTTTTGCTTCAACTGTATTTTTTCCCTTCAAAAAGCACTATTTTATCAACACGCGAAATTCTATTTATCCAATTTTTTCACAATGACAAAACTTGCTCCACTCAAAATGCTATAATTCATAAACTAATGATTCGCCAGCTATCCAATTTCTACACGCATCTTTTCAGGGTTCGGGCTAACTAAAAACTATATGGATTTAATTCTAGTAGCGCCATCTATGTCTCAGGCCGGGGACTTTTCAAATGACCTGTTACATCATTTGCATAGATTGAACATATAGGACAAATAGAAGGAACTATGAATTATTAAGAATGCTTTTGTAAATACTATAAAATATTGATAAACACTAGTGTGAACAATTAATGTTATAACTTTGTATCAATTATTTTAATTATTAACTTTATAGACATAAGTATAGTTAATTTAATGATTTTAAATATATTTCTTGAATATACATTTCTAAATTGTTAAATATCGATTTCAAAATTGTTTTACTCATATATTGTCTGTGTTAATATATAAACATGTATTACTTCATTTATTATTCCATATTTATATCTATATTTATAACATAAATGTAAAGTAATGTAAATAATAAAATAATAAATGTAAATAATAACATAAATATATATATATATATATATATATATATATATATATATTAGAAGATTATAGTATATATATATATATATATATATATATATATATATATATATATATATATATATATATATATATATACTTTGTTTTAACGTTCAGCGGTGTAGAAATTTAAAGTTATCAATAATTGGCTGAAATATAATAGAAACTGGATATAATCAAATGCCACTTAAAAAGTTTAGCGGGTGTTAGTTCTTGAGATAGTCATTTTAATGTTTTACCATATCCATATTCATTTTAATTAATGTTATATATAAAATACATTACAATCTTATATTGAAAATACAAGTTTTAGTAGCATATCATGAATCATTAGAAGCATGACTAACTTGATAAATTGAGGGGCAAAGGGCTAGTAATACAAAATTTGTATAATTTATTCCATCAAGCAAATGACTTTCGGAAAGTAGTTTTTGCCATCTTGTAAGCATCATAAAAACGGACGTGGCAGTTAAGAGATCAAATCGATACAAGAGTCTATCTATCCAGGGTGGTGCAACGGATGGAGGACCGAACCGCCGAAATAGTACATTCCCTCCGTAAAATTCAAACGTTCCACGATCGTTAGTTACCCGTTCGGAAACTAAAACTTTCCGAGATACACATTTTTCCATGAAATATGCGGCTGGCACCGCGAGAGAGAAAGAGAGGGAGAGAGCGCGCGCCAGGCGAATATATTCTAATTTAAAATATAGAATACGAATTTACGAGCGAACCGCGAGCAACCCCGTCCTCGTCCCTCCCATCCCCCCTCTCGTCGCCCACAGTTACCCGAGTTCGATTCCCCGGGGAAACGTTCAATTTGATAAATGCGAAATAAATATTAAGGAGGAATTTACTTCAGACGGGAGGGCGGCGGCCGCTTCCCATCCACTCTAATTCCTTTAATATTCGCTAAAAGAATTATTATTTATTTTGCGATATTAATTTTTATTTGGACGTTTGACGGCTTCCTCGTTTTGTTCGCTCGCTTCTAATTGTGTTTTTTAATGGGTGGGGGGAGGGGGCGGGTGTTGTGTTCGTCGGCGTTGCGTTCGAAATCGTTCATTTCGCCCCCCGTAAATATATTTATTTTTAATCCACTATAATGGATTTTTTTTAAATATATTTTAAAGTCTCCTTTTACCAACCATGGGTTTATTTGAACTGGATGTGGGCTCCGAACCACGGTTCTCAGCATTAAGTCTACCGACTGGCGAGTGACCAACTTTAGAAAGCATCCCAGAAGACATCCGGTCTTACCCAGCCTGGTTACTGGCGTGACTGGGATCATTGTCCTTGTCGGATTTTACACTCTTGCCTACGACAATCACAAACATAAATTTACGACCATGCCCCAGCAGGATTCGAACCCGCGGCTACGCAACAGTAGCAGGACCGTCCCATTGCCTTTACCACTGCGCCACCAAACCGGCTAATGGATTTTTTTGCAATAGATTGTCTTCTAAATAAAATAAGAACATGAATATGTTGAATTAAAATAAATAAAACCCGAAGTACCTCAAGGACGTGTCCTAGGACCAATCGTCTTTCTGCTCTATGCTATTGATTTACCTAATCTTGCTGTTAACCCGTATTAAAGTATTTATAAAACTGTCGGATTTTCAGTTTGGATTTCAAAATCACCACTCAACAGTCGACCGGGTGAGTCTACAAGATGACCATATTGCTTCCGCTACACTTATCAACAGCTGGAGTCAAAAGAAAATTTAGAGTTTGAAATGAAGGGACATTCTCAACACTTAAACCTATTTCGACTGCCGCTGATGTTTCAACAACAAAAGGAACAGCTCTTGAAACATTTGCGAGAACACAGTAAATATGGCAAAATATATATCTCTGTCTAAAGCTGTAAAAAAAGTACAAGCGGTAGTATCAAGATCCACCAATGGACTAGACAGAAAAATACAGCTTAGTAGCTCCAGATGTGTCCATATTAATATTGCGTTAAGGTGAAATCACAAAAACCTAATTATATCACTTGACGGATGTCCGATTCCTCAAACAGAATCAGGTAAATAGTTACCTCTTGATGGTACGTTAAATTGGAAACATTAAATTAGGCAAGAAGATGAGGCAATCAGACTCAACTCCAGAAACTGTACTGCTTAGTCGGAAGATACTCGCAACTTTACATAAAATCAAAAAGATCGGTTCATCGGTCAATCATAAAGCCAATTTGGATCTATGGGGTGCAAATATGGCGTTGCACTAAAACATAAAACCAACTAGTAATCCAACGCTGTCAAAACAAAGTTCTACAAATAATTACCAATGCTTATTGCTACGTAATCAACGAAGAGCTATACGATAATCGCAAAATAAAATGGATTCACGAAGTGAACTAAGATTTCATTTTAAAGCATCAAATAAAGTTACTAAATCATAGCAACTTTAGCGATATAACTACTGGATAATACACAAGAAATCAGAAGATTAAAACAAACCAAACCACACGAACTCTTACAGTGTTAGTCTTAATTTTAGCTTAACATACATATATACTGATGTATTAATCCCGCTTTGGTTGTGTATTGATGCAAGTACAACAGAATACTAGTAATAAATTAATTTGTAAATTAAGATTGTACTAAGCATGTCTAATAAAACATTTAATTTATTAAAAAACCCAAACCAGAGGGAATGCTTTATTGGAAACCAAATTGATCAGTGCTTTCTGTGAATTTTGACATAATGTCCAAGAATAAGGCCCCTAGAGTATATAAGCCGATATTTCTTAATCAGGTTTACAGAGTTTTATGTGTTTTAATAGTGACGAGCCCAGATGCATCTATAAAGGAACTCCAGGCAGCTAGCGATAAAATAATTGCTCATTTAGTTTTAAATGAGTTCAACATTTTTCCGATTAACTTTACCAACTAAAATATGATTCAGTTTTGGACTTAAATGGTACTATTATACCATACGAAGACAGTGTCAAATACTTAGATAAAACTTTAGATCTTTAACTGAAATGTAAGAATAATTTTTACAAGAAAATAGTTGAATATCTTATATTAAATTTTTTTATAACATCTTTATTAGACACGCTTAATGCAATCTTAATTTACAATTAATTTATTACTACTTTTCCTATGTACTTGGATTATTAATTCCCGAGCAATACGAGTGCGAGAAAATACATCAGTATGTATTCCTCAATAGCTATAGTTTACACTAAATGTATATACTTTATATAAGTTCCTACGGTTTTGTTCGTTTCAATCTCCTGACATCCTGCGCGCTGTCCAGCAGTTGTATTGCTTCCACGTTAGTATGATTTAGTGATCTTCTTTCGTGTTTCAAGGCGAAATTGGATAACTTCATAAATCCATTTGATTTCCAGGTCATCGTGCAGTTCTTCATTAGTTACATAGCGATAGGCATTGGTAATCAATCGAAAAACCTTGTTTTGACAGCGTTGTATGACTAGTTGATTTGAATTTTTAGTGCAACCCCATATTTGCACCCCATAGGTCCAATTTGGCTTTATAATTGTATTATAGATCAACCTCTTTGATTTTAGATCAAGTTGAGAGTATCTTCCGATTAACCAGTAGTTGTTTTATTTTGATTCTAATGTGTTTTGCTTTTTGTCTAACGTAATGCTATATTAAATATGTTACGAATAGTCCAATCTTAATTTACAAATTAAATTATGATTATTGTTCTGTTGTACTTGTATAAATACATAAGCAAGACAAATTCGGAATCATTAAGCTTTTCTCAAATTAAAATTAGACTACTTGAGATAAAGTACTAAAGCACTTACACACTATATAAAGTTGTGTGGTTTGGTTCGCTTCAATCTCTTGAGTTCGTATTTTCCAGTAGTAATGCTTCCACGTTGCTATGATTTAGTAAACTTCATATTTTAAAGCCAAGACGTCTTGGATAATTCGCAAATCATTTTAATCTCGAGGTCACCCTACAGTTTTTTGATTCCCCACGATAAGCATTGGAACTTAAACGAAGAACAATGTTTCTGTAGCATTCGGACTACCGTTTGGTGTTTTATGGCAACCTCATGTTTTCACCCAATAAACTTTATACTTGACTGATAAACCAATCTGTTTGACCTTGGATCAAGTTAACTAACGACAAACCAATATAATTGTTATATAATTAGGGTTATTAGCTATATAGATATTGAATAGTATTGGTGTGAGTGGAAAACCCTGTGGTACATCAGACTGCATGGATCTGCTAGTCGAGAAAGAATCATAAAATTTGGCTTGGACCGGGTTTTCAAATATGACTGTATCAGGTTTATAAGACTACTAGGAATGCCAACATTTATTAATTTAACCTTGAATATTAGACCATGATGCCACATTTGGTAGAAGGTCCTAGTCAAAGCCAAGAACTGTCCCATTATGTTTTTCTTTCGAAAAGTACGGATTTAGCTCAAAATCCAAACTGGTCGTTTTGAATGACTTTTCAATTTTGCAGCAGAATCAATCTCTTGGCAATTTCTGACAGTGAGCTCAGAAGACTGTTTGGACGGTAGTTGGATGGTGCTGATTTGTCTTCTTTATTTGGAATAACAGCAATATATGTGTGTTTCTGGATAGATGGACATTATTACAACTTGAACATGGAATTTGTGGGGTTTATAAGCTCACTGAGTTGTTTCAGTGGAAGATTTTGAAGTTGTCGGATGGCACAACCACGTCGGGACCTGGTAATTTTTGGGGAATGAGCTTTTGTATTTTCATTGTGATGATTTTTGGAGTCGGAAATGTACAGGCAATTGTCGCATTGGTGACGTCTTGGTTTTCCTTGCTGTCGATAATTTGATCGATATAATTGTTGATTTGAGATTGAAAAGACTCCGCCAATACTTCAGCGTTCTAGTGATATGTGGCTGCGAATTACTGATTGTTGTCTGATTTCATTGTTTTTAATTAAATTTAAATTTTATTTGATCTTTATTATCAGGGAGCCCCGTCATCCTCTAGATGTTCAGATAGGGTGCGATGAGCCCAGATTGAGAAGGAGGATTCCCAATTTTTCTCCTCTCCCGTTTCATATTCATCTATTACGACCTTAAAAGGAGTTTTACTAACGGCATTTCCTCCCTAAACCATTAAATATATCTCGTATATTGAACGTGTCCCGTGACGCAATCACAAACATATTTCAGATAACGAATCGGGTAAAATTCGCAACCACCATCGCAAATATGGCGGAATTAAAGTTCCTACACGTGAACTGGGCATACAATTCGAATACAATGTATATTTACGACGTTATTAAATTAAATATGGCGCCGACCGCACACGAATAGGGGAATTATCATGCAGGTAGCGGAGGGGGCCAGGTGGTGGCGGGGGTTGGTGTTTCGGCGCGCGGTGGAAGCGGGACGAAACGGGAGGGATATTGTTTAAGAGATTTTATCACCTCACAACAATTATGGAGAGTTTTGCCAACGGGGCTCGCTTTACCGTTATACCGTATTTGGGCGAGGTTGTGAGCGTGTGAAAATATTCTCCCCAGTTTTTTCCTATTCCGAAATCGTATTTTTATACATATATTATTATACAATTTTCTATAGCTTAGAGTCTTGAGACTGATCAACAAACCGAATCAGCCAGTTGCAAGAGTGTTCACTCAACTAATTAATATACCTATGGGGGAAAAGAAATATTACAATCTAAACAAAAATATAGTTCTTCTGAATGCTTATTTTGGCAATTATTCTATATAAATAGATTCTAGCTATAGTTCTTCGAGATTATGTTAATAGGAATTTCAATTAAGATGCGAAATAGTTGAGGCTTAGAAGTACCTGCTGACCGAAAGGTGACTGAACTCCTCACAAACATCTGTGGTAGAATCGTCCTTCTATTTGTAAGACGCAAAGAGCTATCCAAGAGACTCATAGAGAACGATCTCTTTCCTAATTATTGGTAAACCTAACCCAATTATTAAATTAATTTTTTCGTTTAGCAAACAAGTCAAATCTTGATATCGAACCGGTTTTCTTGCATCTATCTACTCGAAACTTATATCTATCGCTACTGGCTCTTTAATGTAGCTGAAATCCGTTCAAATCATCTAAAAATGAAGTCTCGTAGATGCAGTTTTTGGGCTTCGGCAGAGCTTTAGATTGGCATCATCGATGGTCTTATAAATCTGATCTATTCGTGCTTAATAGTAAGTAAGTAATAAACGTAAAGTCGGTAATGCTTTTTCGACCAGGAGAATCGTACAGCCTAAAGCTCCACAGGGATCCCCACTCATTCTGGTACTGTTGTTACATCTAACTGATCAATTGAAAAGTCTCCGACCTGGCCCATAGATAGCGCTACCAGAATTAAATCCATATGTTTTTTAGTTAGCCCTAACCCTCAAAAGATGCGTGTATAAATATGACAGCTGTCGGATGATTAGTTTGTGAATTACGGCATTTTGAGTGAAGCAACTTTGGTTATTGCGAAAAAATGGATAAAAAGGAATTTCGCGTATTCATAAAATATCGCTTTTTGAACGGAAAAAAACACAGTTGAAGCAAAAACTTCGCTTGATGCCGAGTTTCCGGGCACTGCTCTAGGAAAATCAACCATCAAGGATTGGTATGCTAAGTTTAGACGTAGTAAATGACCACCGTGGACGCAGTGGACTCCCAAAATAGGATGTTACAGACGAAAACATTAAAAAATCCACAAAATGATTTGAATGACCGTAATTTGAAATAGAATGAAATAGCAGACACTCCAAAGATATCAACTGAACGTGTACATCATATCATTCACGAATATTTGGGTATGAGAAAGCTATGTGTAAAATGGGTGCCGCGCGAGCTCACTTTTGTCCAAAAACAACGACGAGTTGATGATTCGAAGCAGTGTTTGAAGATGATCAAGCATAATAAACCCGAGTTTTTGCATCGATATGTGACAATGGAATATGGCTCCATCATTTCACTCCGAAGTCCAATCGACAATCATCCGAGGGGACTGCACACGATGAACTCGCTCCAAAGCGTGGGAAAACGTAACAGTCGGTTGCCAAAGATATGGCGTCTGTATTTTGGGATGCGCATGGAATAATTTTCGTTGACTACCTAGAAAAAAGAAGGACGATCAACAGCGACTATTACGTAGCGACATTGGACCGTTCGAAGGATGAAATCGGCGAAAAACGGCCGCATTTGAAGAAAAATAAAGTGCTGCTTCACCAAGACAATGCACCATGTCACAAGTCAGTGAAAACGATGGCAAAAATCCATGAATTGAGCTTCGAATTGATTCCTCATCCACCGTATTCTCCAGATCTCGTCCCCAGCGACTATTTCCTATTCTCAGATCTCAAAAGGATGCTTGCTGGAAAGAAATTTTCGTCGAATGAAGAGGTGATCGCCGAAACTGGGGCATATATTGAAGCAAAGGACAAATCATACTACAAAAATGATATCGAAAAGTTTGAGTGTCGCTATAATCAGTGTGTCACCCTTGGAGGGAATTATGTTGAATAAAAAACACCAATTTTGCCAAAAAAATGTGTTTTACTATGGTAAGCCGGAGACTTTTCAATTGACATGTTAATGTAATTGATAAAAAATTTGATTTAATATCAATGTTATTGTTACGTTATTAATTCTAAATCTAGGATACCTGCTCATGTTGTATCAGTTCGTTATTTTAGTGACACTGAAACAGGAGTTGTTGCAATAGTTTCCGCAAAAACGGCTGATATAAGCTAAAAACAACTAGACCTGTTAGCATTTGATTGGTTGATGGGTTGAAAAAGAGAGTTACTGCCTCATAAACAAGAACTAATCGTTTTTTTAAGTTGATATTTCTCTCTAGCAGGCCTACCGTAACTCCAAAGAGAACAACCGATTTCACTTCGATGACGTAACTAATTTTGAAGTCGGTAATTGAAAGCTTGAGCGATGTCGTCCTTTTAATGATACGATTTTTTCACGACATACGACGACTCCCATAGAAACGCATGTAAATCAACGGTTACCCGAATAAGCAAACCCTGAAACATCGTTTCCTTTCCAATGTGCGTGCACGAATTTACGAGCAGAACGGTAACGGTAGCAGGACGGGCGGGACGAGGAGAACCGGCGACCGACACAGAGCCGGAACCACGACCGCGAGCGGTCCCATGGCCAATTACAGCGAAACAAACAGCAGCCACCCATGGACCGTTTTACGTCTTCATCTTCGATGGTCGAGAGAGCGGATGATCGCGCTTCCTCGTAGACAATGCATTAAAGATGAAAAGACCGTATATTACTCGGTTTATTGACGATCGGGACTACGGAACGAGCTACCTCGCGTCGTCCACCTGCCCATGTATATAGATCTAAGTGGCATCGCGGGTCCATGACTGTATTAAAAATTGATCCGAAGAATGTCATGGTTTGTTCGCGATTTATTGGGCCGTTCGATGGAGATATGGTCGGGCTTAACGGTGAACTTTAATCGGGTAGCTTTCGCTTGTGTCATAAAGCAATCAGTCGTCCTGCGAGATGGGCGAAATACGCTGTCGCATACTTATAACTTCAGCTACCAGTAAGAAATCTAGACGAATCCAGAAATATAATTTTGGGCATATATATTATATAAATATATAAAATGTAATTTTTTAAATATATTTTAAAATCTAATTTTACCAACTATGGGTTTGTCTGTACGGGACCTACAGTTTAACGCGGGCTCCGAACTAGGGTCCTCAGCATTAAGCCTACCGACTGGCGAGTGACTTTAGAAATCATCCCAGAAGACATCCTTGTTGGATTTTACACTCTTTCTTAGGACAATCACAAACATAAATTTACGACCATGCCCCAGCAGGATTCGAACCCGCGGCTATCGTAACAGTAGGAGGACCGTCCTATCGCATTTACCACTGCGCCACCAAGCCGGCTAAATTGATAACATCTTTATTAGATATGCTTAATACAATGTTAATTATAAATTAATATATTACTACATTTCATTTGTACTTGGATTAATTTACAAGCAAGACGAGTGCGAGATAAATGCATCAGTAAGTATTCCTCAATTATAAAATTATAATAACTTATAGCTATAGTTTACACTAAAGGTATACACTCTATATAAGTTCGTATAGTTTGGTTCGCTTCAATTTTCTGACATCCTGCGCTTTATCCAGTAGTTGTATTGCTTCCACGTTAGTATGATTTAGTAATCTTCTTTCGTGTTTCAAGGCGAAATCTTGGATAACTTCGCAAATCCATTTTGATGATTTCCAGGACATCGTGCAGTTATTCGTTGGTTAAGTAGCGATAGGCATTGGTAATCAATCTAAGAACTTTGTTTTGACAGCGTTGGATGATTAGTTGATTTTAATTTTTAGTGCTACCCCATAGGTCCAAATTGGCTTTATTATTGTCTGATAAATCTATCTCTTTGATTTTAGATCAAGTAGAGAGTATCTTCCGACTAACCAATATAGTTGTTTTATTTTGGTTCTAATGTGTTTTGCTCTTTGTCTAACACGATGTTTCCAATTTAGCCTATCATCAAGATGGATGCCGAGATATTTGGCTGATTCTGTTTGAGGAATTGGGAATTCATTGAGTGATATAATTAAGTTTTCATTAATTCGCCGCAATGCAAAATTAACATGAACAGATTTGGAGCTGTTAAGCTGAATTTTCCAATATTTCATCCATTTGTAGATTTTGTTGACTGCCACTTGTACTTTTTCTACCGCCCTAGGCAGATATATGCCGTTTGACATAATAATTATGTCGTCAATAAAGGTTCTAAGTAATATTTCTTTTGCTGTTGGGATGTCAGCAGTGTAGAGCACATACAGGAGAGGTCCTAAGACGCTACCTTGTGGAATTCCAGCCAAAATAGTTTTAAATGTCCAGAACGCCATTTCGTGCGATACTCTAAATTTTCTTCCGAAAAGATATGACTTCAGCAATTGATAATAGTTACGCGGTAATAATTTGATCGTCTTACAGATTAATCCCAAGTGCCAAACCCGATTAAAAGCTTGTGAGACATCTAGGAATATTACAGGGCAGTATTTCTTTTCCTAAAAGGCCTTTTCAATAGCCGCAGTTACTCTGTGCACTTGATCGATTGCTGAGTGGTGATTTCGAAAACCAAACTGGAAATCTGGTATTACTACAAAATTTTTAAAACGTTTAAATATTAGTTCCTCAGATAGTTTTGATATTGCAGGTAGCAGCGAAATAGGCCTGTAAGATTCGACTTGTTCTGCAGGTTTATCAGGTTTTTTGAGCAAACTATTGATGACATCTTAAAGCATTCCGGAATTTGTTTCAGTCTTAAACAGGCATTAAACATTTATGTCAACATGATGATCGCTTTTCGTGGCAGTTTGAGGGTTATTAATTTCACTGGCAAACCTTATCGATAAATAAATATTGTGTATATGTCATTTTCTTTATCGCTTGTAATTAAGATATTGTAAAAATAGTTAATTTTTACTACGAGGGTAACTATTTATACTTCGGGAATTGGCAACACTGCTGTCATGTGAATCCATCTGACGGTTCCAGCGTAAAGTTTGGCATTTTTGACGATATACGTACTCAGAACATTTTGTAGCACGGACGCTATTTGTTTATTTCTCGTTTAGTTGAAAGTTTCGCTTCGGCAAAAAATGGAACTGAATCATGAACATTTTTTATCACAACAAGAGTGCATCAATCAACTTAATTTGACTTTTGGCGATGAAGCTCCATCAAAAGCCTCCGAGTATCGCTGGTTTAGTGAATTCAATCGTGGCCGTAGTCCGCTGTCCGGCGAGTTTCGCGAAGGTCGTCCAAAATTGACTGTTGTGCCAGAAAACATCGATGCTGTATTCGATATAGTTCGAATAAAGTTCGAAAATTAGTTCAGTTCCATCAGCATATATGCGATTTTACATGAACATTAGCTGTGCGAAAGTTATGTTCGCGTTGGATCCCACACAATTTGACAATCGCTCAAAAAAAGACTCTTGTCGATTGGTGCAAAGAAATGCTTAAGAAATTCAATCACGGTGCTTCGAAATACATTTATAAACTCGTGACAGGTGACGAATCATGGATATATTCGTATGAGCCCGAAAGTAAGTAGCAGTGTATGGGTGTTCCAAGGTGAACTAAATCAACAAAAGATGTTCGCGCACGAAGCACTTCAAAGAAAATGGTGACCTGTTTCTTTGGGAAAACTTGTCATATTGCAACAGTGCCTCTAGAGGATCGTAGAACAGTAAATTATGATTGGTACACAACCATTTATTTGCCAAAAGTCTTCGGTGAAATAAGGAAAACAAACAAGAGATGCCGGATTGTTCTTCATCATGACAATGCGAGCTCTCACACATCGGCTCAAACAAGGACTATTTGACCACTCAAAACATCACATTGATGGGTCATCCGCCGTACAGCCCTGATTTGGCACCCAATGACCTCTTTTTGTTTCCATCCGTGAAGAATAAACTGCGTGGTCAATGATTTTCATCGCCCGAAGAAGCTACTGAAGCGTTCAAAAATCATGCTTTGAAGATACCTCATTCGAAATGGAATAAATGTTTTGAAAATTGGTTTAAGCATATGCAAAAGTGACTCGATCATCGTGGCGAGTAATTCGAAAAACAATAAAAATATATTCGCAGCTTAACTATTTGTTTTTTCCTATTCCCGAAATATAAATAGCGACCTTCGTATTTTATGACGGATAATAAGTCAGTGACGATTGAAAATCGAATACCCACCGTCAAATACTAGCAGAAGTCCGCCGGCATCCCAGGCCGTAGTCGCCATCGTCCATGGTTTGTTCGTTCGATAGCAATCGTGCAATCCGACCCATTCACTCGTAAATAACGAGTCCCATGTTCGATTTATAAATATTAATGCGAACCGGGACGTTCTTTACGGTTCCAGGATGTAGGACCGACTGCACGGACGGGTGGAACTCGTTCTTTAGGAGAAACTGTAGCAATTAAATTGATTTAATATTGTCAGAGATGGGAACGGTCCGCTCGGTTATTAAATAATAAATTGTTTATTGCACGAGGCCGCCGTTCGATTTCGATCCTATTTTAGTCCTCCAGTATGTACTGAACTGGTCTATATATACTATAAAACAAATCTAGCATAAAATTCTACATATATCCGTGTTTTGAATTATTGTTTATTTTATCATTTCAATCATAGTGGCTTCAAAACATCTATTATTTAGCTATATTTTGTCTATTTTATCTTGTTTTCATTAACTTAGGGTTTATATTGAAAGATAATTGTAACATTTATTAAGATTTGTCTCTACATTTTATTGATATTAACTTCTAATCTATTTCAGGTTTCATTAGTATATGCTTAACCAAATATGGCAGGTAATAAATACATTAATTTTTGCATCAAGAGTAAAATGAATGTTTTCATTCCTTATTTGCCACGAAGGAAAGTAAAAAAGCAATTTTATTTAAAAATGTAGGTAAATAAATTATTGTTTCAACAAATAAGACTGTTTTTTTAATTAAATTTATTGTTTTTCAATATATATTTTACGTGAAAGATATGTATAAAAGATAATAATTATATTAGCAAATAAATGAAGTAATAAAAATATGCAAATAAAGCGAAACTAACTACATCATTTGCCTAGATGGAACAAATGGGATAAATAAAAGAAATTATGAATTACTAACAATAATTTGGTAAATATTTTAAGCCTGTAGAAAATTTTAAGATGTCTAACGATTAAAAAATAAAAATTATATATGATGCCCTGAAGTAGTTGCAGTTCTGAAAATAATCTTACTAAGGATAGTTTTGTTATAATGTTCATTGATGTAGTAACTTAAACTTATTAATACTTTGTTGGTTATTAAAACTTAATAGACGTCAGATCTAATTAAATGCCATTTAAAAAGGTTAGTTCCTGAGATAGTTTGCACTTAACATATTGTAATATAAGATGTCTGTTACTGTAATTAATATTATTTATCAAATATATTTCTGATCTTATATTGAAAATATTGATAAAACAAGTTTTAGTAATATCAAAATATCATGTATAAGACATTCTCTTTAGTATCTTTTGAAAGAAACATGATTAACTTCATAAATTCGACCAAAACGTGATAACTAGTAAAAACAAAAGGGTTAATAATGATATCCCTGTTAGAATATTAGAAGAAAAAAAATGTATTTGTTCTTTACAGCCCATCAACCTCTAGGACTATTTAGGATCGATTACAATGTAGTATTTAATTTAAATATAATATACCAAACAGTAAATATATATAATATAAAGCTAACAATGTATATTATAAATAAAGTGTAAAATAAGTTAAAGACAAAACGTTTTGAACAAATTAATTAAGGCGTAAAAGGTTATAAATATCTAATTTCTCAGTGAATATTATCAGTGCTGCAGCAGGTCCGTGGCGGTCAAAAACTCAATCCTCAAGTCTAATTGCTCAGGTTGGATCAGTTGCTTTAATGACCTCGGTAGACCGAATTGCTGCCTTAGAACTCCATATTTCTGACAGGCTAGTAGGATGTATGTGCCTGACGCTCACCTGAGTCTGACATTGGTCACACAGGTGGGCCTCGTCCTTTCAACAAGTATTCGTGGGTCAGTCTAAAATGCCCTATCCGCAGAGGGGCGAGGATCCTCAGTTTGAACCTGCTAATATTACTGATATCAGGAAGTTGGTGAAAGACCGTCTTGATCTGCCGTAATTTATTATTCTTCATAAGGAGGTCCCTATTTAGATGGTCCAATTGTTTATTTGTAGAGAGCTTTCATGTGTGCATCTTTCTTGTAGAATAGCACATTTAGTTTGGTCGAATCTTCTATCCTGCTGGCCAAAAAGTCGTTTTTTTTTTCATTTCCAGGTATACCCCTATAAGAGGGAACCCAAAAGTATGTAATGTATAACTCCTTCTTTTGTAAAGTTGTATGCAGCTATCTTATATATGTAACCAGAGTGTGGATTGTCTTTACCGATCTCAGACTCTACAAGGAAATTTTTGAATCTGTTATTATAAGTATTGGTCCGCTCATCTATGACTATTTCAATGCAGACAGAACCAGCAGAAAAAACACTGGTTAGAGATGGAAGCCAGAAGTGCTCATCAAACTGACATGAAGTGTATGCCGCACCAACGAAGCCTTCGCGCTTCGAACCACCTGCGTAAATGGCAAAGAGTATTAGGAAATATTAGAAGATGAGGTTAATTAAATAAAAGTAAATGTTCGAAATTAACCGAAACGATCAATTCAAAATTAATCGTTCACAATCGAACCTAACAACTGCCAAACTTCTGTGCACTTTAAAGGTTTTTAAACCGAATGCCGAGTTTCGGCGTTTCCTTTATCCTCACCGACCTTCTCCACTTTCCCCCGACTCTACGCTCGCGCGCTCTCTCTCTCTGTCTTCCGCACATCATCGCGTTCGGATCCTTGGTTTTCTTCTTTTTTTGCCTCACTACCACCATCGCCGCCGCCGCCGCCGCTTCCTATCAGCCGATCTCCGAAGCGACTCTCTCTCCGGGTGTTAAGCGAAGTTTTACTTTCAATATTCGGCCTTTTCGTCCGGATTATCGGGCTTAAACCGCTGAAAATGTTATTTGCGTACCGCGAGATATTATTACGGGTTTCCCGAAGAGCTATTTTTCCTACGGTTCGTCGACTCGAGATCGATACGATTTCCTTTTTATTTTTACAACGACGATCTTCCCGTTTACCTTTGTCGAAGAGATGACTTACATCTTCGGAACTATTTGGTTAAACGATACAAAATTAGATAAATTTATCTGTGTATGAAGAGTATCGTAATTAGGGTTTAATGTCGATTACACGACTCTATGAAAACATTTTCGTTCTTTCTCTTAAAGTTTATTTTATGATTTTCAGTTTAGTTATGAACAAAAACGAAAAGAAAATACCTTTTTTTATAAAGTTTGCTTTTGTAATAGTTATAGTAATAATACTCATATTTAATTTTTTTTTATAAATTTTAATTATTTTTAATATATTAAAAAATACCGCGCGATCAGTGTGGGGTTTAAACATTCACACAGGGCTGATAGATGGTACTAGAACGACCAGGTGTTTTGTACAAATCTAGAATACCTTAAAATGTCGTTGCTAAAGTGTAAATATGATGCTGATACATTTTGTTACATATGTAGGCAATTTATTAAAGTTTGAGCAGTAAAATACGAATTAAATACATCTCACGTTCTCTGTGAAGCCTACGAAGTATATTTTAACTGTCCTGTTCGGAACCAAAACAAGACATGGGCTCCACATGTTGCTTGTAATAATTGTAAAAGGTGTTTGGAAGGTTAATCAGCAAATTTTAATTAAATGCTGAATTAAATATAATAGACATATTAAATTATATTTCGATATTTTAGATTGGTATCGAGATAAGAAAAGGCCAACGAAATTTGCAAAACCAAGAATCTGGCGAGAACCAAAAAATCACGTTAACGAAAAGGGTATTTGCAATAATTAATCAAATATCAAGAAAAATTACCAACACTTAATACCAAGAAACATTTAATATAGTCACCAAAACTTTGAAAACCATTCCACACAGGGTATACACGAGATAGATACGATTTCCTTTTTAATTTTACAACGACGACATTTCCATTTACCTTTGTCGAAGAAATTACTTACATCATCGGAACTACGACGTGGGGCAAAAGTCTCGCTATCATCGTGATTGCCTATAACTTCGCTCAAAGAAAAGATAAGTAAGCTTGGTTTTCATAAAAAGTTTATTTGGTCTTTACATTTTTTTTCCATTATTATTGAAAAATTATATCGGCTAAGTGGTGGCCGCAATTCACTATGCAACTTTCGGCTCTTTTGAAGACATTTTTATGATATCCAGTAACATCTGGCTGAGGCTGAATTTCTTCCAGTTCGTGACTAATATTGTCTTTAAGATGTTGAATCGTTTGGGACTTCACATATACTTTTGGTTTTAAAAAAAGCCCATTAGAAAAAGTCTGGTGCTGTTAAATCCGGAGATCTGGTTGGCCATGCTAAATCGCCACTTCGCAAAATTAGTCTTCGTGGAAAAACGTCATTCAATAATTGAATTGTTGAACGAGCTGTGTATGCTGTGGCCCATCTCGCTGAAACCACATGTCCCCTAATCCTTGCTCTTCCACTCCAGACACAAGAAAATTTAGAATCATTTCTTGGTACCGTTCAGCAGTAACAGCAACTACAACACTTTGATCATTTGAAAAACAAATAGAGACCAATGATGTTTCCAGGATAAATGTCCACACCATACAGTTGTTTTTAGTGGATGCAATGATGTTTCATGAATGAACTGAGAATTCTGTGTTCCCCAAAACCGACTGTTCTGTTTATTGACGCAATTTAGACGAAAAATCTTCAATTTCACCAGGCATCCTTAGGATTGCATTACTTTACTCAACTCGTTGATCACGATCTCTCGGTAGCAATTTTTAGATTAATTGAATTTTGTACGGGAACATTTTCAAATCAGTTTTCAAATTTCGCTTTAAACTGCGTGTAGAAATGTGTAACTGGGAACTACGCCTCCGAATTAATGTTTCTGGAGACTCTGCTACACTATCGCGCACTAGAGCCACATTTTCAGCGTTACGAGATGTCCGTTGTCTTCCAGAGCGAGGCCTGTCCGCTGTCGGACCATACTGTTGAAAATTCGCATGTAAACGATGAATCATGGTCTTGTGAGGCACTAGACGATTAGGATATTTTTGACGCAATTTCCGCTGAGTGGCAATGATGGAACGATTACTTTTTTATTTCAATAAATAGTGTCACTATTTCTGCTCGTCCTTGTGGCGCATATTATTATAATAAAATTTGGACGTCTACACGACACGACGGCTCGAGCGAAATAGTGATAAACGTCACATAACCAAGATGGCACGTAATGAAATGGTAGCGGTACTTTTGCCCCATCTGTTATTTGATAAAACGATGCAAAATTAAACAAATTTGTCCACGTAACAGACAGTCTTGTAATTATGGTTTAATATAAACCAATCGGGTGAAGCCACAATTAATTTTTAAAAAATATATAAAATCGGTGTTACTTACCCCCAAACATAGGAACTGTTTTAAAAACATTGGGATATATAAGGATATAAAATGTTGACATACCTGGAACAAAAAGAAACAGTAAACAAAAGATCATAGAACAATATATATTAAACATAACTCTCTATTATTCTGCCTATAAATTAGTTTTAAGGGATTTTTTATAATTTGAAACTTATTGTGAAAAAAAGGTACAATGTATTTTTTATTCAGAGTATTGTCCATCGATAGCCACTACTTTTTCCCATCTTTCATCATCAGAAGGAGCAAGGTTTGGAGAATACCATGGGTGGGATACCACTTCCCATTTTAATACTTCCATATATGCAAAATGTGGTCGAACTTTGTCATGCTGAAGAATAAGACTGGTGTATCTTTCTCGTATTCCGACCATTTTTCATGCAGTACTCTACTCAAACGCATCAATTGCAGTCGATAGCGATCCTCACTGATGGCTTAATTGACGAGTAGTGCCTTCAATTTTTTGCCTGTTCCGAATGCTCATTGTCTTGGGTATCAAAATCCACTTTTAAATCTTCGAAACCATTATTCACATAGTGATATCGAAAGATTATCAATCAAAAAGGCACATAGCCTTTCCAATAAAACAGCTAATGCACGTTATCAACGCCGTCGAATATATTGCAAATTCAGTTAATAAAACCGTAAAATTCGTTTTAAACTCAGAGTGGATATTTCTTTCTCATTTTACTAATTAACATTACTCTAGTGTGACACAGTGATTCTGATAGTGAAAGAGACCGAATGATATTCTTTTATTGTTGCCTTATGAATGCTGATAATTATCAACAATGGTAAGAGCAAAAGAAACTATAGATAAGCACATAATTAATATAGGATAACTGTAGAAAATGTGTATAGACGTTTGTGTAAATATTTAGAATATGTATGAGTATTAAATTAAAATTTAAAAGATAATTAATACTGTTTTGCAGATACACAAAATGCTTTAAGCAAAATGTAATGATTAAATCTAATTTTATAAAGAAAAATGTACACAGGCAGTAACAGAAGAAACTCAAGACCAATTCAGAGATAGCAAAATGACTTAACAAGGAAACACACGAACTAAAAGTAAAAAGGTAAATATATATCAAATATATGAAAATGCATAAAAAAGGGAGTAGTCTTTTCAATATAAACATAATTTAATACAATTATTTCAGAGGAAACCGATAGTATGGAGCTTATACCCTGTTGAGTAATATAGGATTAGATGGGGTAAAGATAACCCACGAAGAGATCTAATGGAACTTCCGGACATTACTTTCAAAAGAATACAATTTTTCAGCAATTATTTTGTTATTTATTATATTATTTAATTTACAAATAAATCTCAGAATGGGACCGATACCCAAGGGTTATTCATGGCAAAATCATAATAAAAAATAGTGTTGAGACAATAAAAGTTGATGGAAAAGAATGGTAAATGTTGGAATAACAACTGATTAAGCTTTCATTAGTCATACATATGTTGTTGTTTGTGCTGGAAACAGGAATGGTTAATTCGGTTTGCATGAACTCGAACAGACATATTGAAGAAGAAAATGACAAATGATGGAAATGTGAACAAATATAAAATGGACTGGAAACGAACAGTTTAGTTATTCACTTGAATGATACCTTCTGAATATGGGATTATTATTCCATGCTGACAATTTCTAAGACATGGTGATGATAGTGAAAAGAACTAAAGGTGAGTATATAATTGATATATGATAACTATAGGTAATCTTATTGTAGAGTGTGAAAGATTTATGTGCACAGATATGTGTGTAATTGTTCAAAATATACATGAGTATTTGCTTAAAATGTATGAAGCGGAAAAGAATACTAACTGTTTTGCAGATTTGGCAAATTCATTACTGCATAATGACAGATTACAATGAGAGAATGCAATGATTAAATCTAGTTTTATGAAAAAGAACTACCGAAGAAAACACGAACTAGGCGTAAAAGTTAATTAGATGGATTAGGCCTCCAACAAGAATACAACTACATGAATAAAGGCGCCTGGAATTCTAACGCATAGATGATGGTGGTAATCAACGTAAATATATTAAAACCCAAAATGAACTGAAACTCAACAGTCTATGAGCCAACATTTTGACGTCATAAATTCACATGACGTAAGTTCACTGGTTTATTGAATGGACATATATTACTATTATATATTAGATTGAGTAGTATTTGAAACGAATTGTAGGCTTATATCACGAAGAAGTCGTACCTAACATCGTTCTAGCTGAGATGTAAGAATGTAACATCAGTGTATAGAGTATCATGTGTAGAGTTCAGTGTGTAACATTTACAGAAATACCCGCATGCCAAAACTTAAAGAAGTACTGTACTACATCTAATAATATAGTTAAGTGAGATTTTTAATAATCCCTGTGATACTATGTAACTCATCAATTGCTGAACATTTGTTCATAAGCATTTTTTATTTCTATAATTGGTTTCAATATTTTTTACTAGAGTTTTTTAAATATCTTAGATATTAGAACGGCCTGACTTTTTGGTAAAAGTGGTAATTTTGATAAACAAATGTATAGTAAATTGAGTTAAAAAAAACTATAGGACTTCAGATTTATGTTACTATAAAAATATCTTTTATAGACATATTTAACGGCCATAAAAGTAAGTCATAATGAATCATTCGTTGGTTACGTAGCGAAAAGCATTGGTAGTTAATCGGATAATTATCATTTTCCATCGTTGGATTATTAGTTGATTTGATGTTTTAGTAATATATAATAGGTTAATAAATCTATTTGATTTTAGATCAAGTTGGGAGTATCTTATTAATATTTATTCAACACTTTCTTGACTTTGTTCTTGTATTTACACACCCTAAATTGGTGATTTAGGAACAAAATAATAAAAATGTACTTTTTCTCTCTTTTTTTCCTCCTAAACTAGGTTTAATACTTCAAAGGCCAATAGCGAAATATTAGATTGAGTAGTATTTGAAACGAATTGTAGGCTTATATCACGAAGAAGTCGTACCTAACATCACCGTATTTGAAAAATGCTGACGCTAAGCTATATTTCGACTTGTCACAAAACCGCTGTTGAAAAAAAACTTAATATTTGATATAAAAAACACAACAATGCGAACAAACAAAAGCATTAGTTTTAACACTCTTGCGCGGCGCGGCAACTTTCCAACGTAAACATTAAAAATATATTTGTGCGACTGGGCCTTTTTTACTAAACAAATTTATTTGCCTCAAAGTGTTGGAGTGGCCGCGTTTTCGGTCGAAAGCGGAAGTAACAACAACAACAACAACAACAAAAAACGGGAAAAAAGTCGACAGCGGTTGCCGGCCGTCGGATTTCGTCCAGGAAAAAAGTTTAGAAACAAACCGGATCGCTACCGGAACCCTATCCTCCATATTTATTATGTTATGTTGGGAGTTTTTTGCGATTTTTTGTCGTTTTGCCCGGAGTTGGGGAGTGCGCGCACGAAATATGTTAGGGATAGTTTGATTTTTTTTTGGGTGCAGGTTAAGTATCAGTTTTCGATAAAAATTGCCGATTCACTTCCTTCTAACGTTTTTTTCTATTTTATAGCGTTGGGTTTCTTATATTTAAAAAAGAAAAGGAAAAAATAATTACTGATTTCATTTTCGTTCATTTTAATTTTTATATTTGAATGTTCTGTGGATCTAATATAAGGAATGGGTATAATCTTGTAACAATTGTTGAACATTAAGAAGAGTTATCTTGTCAGAAAACTTATTTATTAGAATTATTTAGTATAAATATTGAACATATTTCATCACCTCTTGACGGTTAATATTTCTTTACGAAATCGAACCGCCACTGTAAAAACTTCTTCAAATCTTTTCGAAGGGATTCAATTTCTAGAACCTCTGGAACCTAAATTTTGTCTTCGAGATTTTAGGAAAGAAATTATGACAGTCAAAAGACTTGAACAAAAATCGAGAAAGTTAGATTGAAACCAAAAAGTCAATCAAAAAAAAAAAATTGCCTATTATTGCCATAAAAACAGCCAAAAATATTTTATTATTTATCATTCACAATATTAATCTTTTTAGCCTATTATATTAACAATCTTAAAAAATATCGTTCCAAAATACTGTTATAGTAATATACAATATATTGTTACTTACAAGTAAAGTACCAACAAAATCTATATTAAATATTAAAATATTTTTGTCAGGGTCGCGGCTAGGACGACAGCCAGAATGTTCAAAATCAGTCGAATGAAACTAATAGAACCGAAAATAGTAACTAAAAGTACATGACTGAAACAGACGATAGCAGACAATAGACTGAAAACAGTCGACTGAAACAGTCATTAGTAACAAGTAGTAAAAACAGCCGGACCAAAAATAGCCAAATAGCCAAACATATTATCGACTGTTTCGAGTGTTTTCAGTCGATAGTTCCCAACGCTACTATTTTACGAAGATGAACTATTTCTAAATGAAATAAAATGTCCGAAAATAAATGCGGATGGTTTCTGGAATGGTCTCTAAGTTCATATATATATGAGAGATTTAGATATCTTGCTAATTTTACTTTAGACACACTTTGTATAAATACAAGACTTCCTGTTAAGTGATGACATTTTCTTCCATCTGGTGTTAGAATGGGATAGTTTCAATGCATACAAATCAAGAGAACAATATAAGAGACTAAGAAAGAATATCAATGATAGAAAGGCATTGGATAGCGATCGACAACTAATAGAGACTGGCCCACTCCAAGATATCTAAAAAGCTCATATAGAAGTAGCAGTATGTCTTCGTGGAGACTTAACTACTACTATTACTATTCTTTTTATTTTTATTTATTATTAATATATTTCTTGTTTATTGTATCTGTAGATTCTTAGGCAACAAAGTGACAATGCATCATCTTTCATCATTTAGATCTAGACGCCCTAAAACATTTTTCTGTACGGAAAAATACCTTTTTACACGGTGCCAACATTCTTTTTGTATTGTTTACAACAAAGGAGCCTTCTGTCTTTTTTCCATACTAGCTAGCTAGTTTCAAAACAGCACGAATGCCTAGCATACACCCCCTACCCTCCGTGTCGTTTAATTTTTGCCGTTCTTTCTTCAAAACGCACAGCCCGACTGCGAAAAAATGAATCGCAACTGAAGAGGTGCCGCGGGGCGGAGGAGGAGGAGGAAGGCGTGTACCGCACTCAAGATTCGTGTGATGTCTGGAGAGTGCGGCTCGGCCTCAAAGCTTTGGCTGAGCCCGACGTATCGCCGCTTTCTCTAATGGTTCCATGTGTGTGTGTGTATGTGGCCGCGTTTCGTACTTTTACCAATGGTTTAATGGGAATGAATAATTTCAGGGTTTCTTTTTTATTGTTTCGGTTCTTTGTTATATCGCAAAAAAACCTCCCTACTTAGCGGCGTTTCAACAAATGGTCGGTTCTTTTAGATGGAAGTTGTTTGAAGCAAATATCAGTTTTTTACCAAAGAGAATTTGTATCGGGAACAAGTACATAATTTTTTCTATGCTAAACTATTGTTCAGCGACTTTTAGAACACTATTACATGTGTTAATTATTATTTATCATTATTGCTTTAATTCATCATGCCATTCTACTTTATCCCAAGTTCGAAACTAAGAATTTGAAGACTATGGCAAATATTTAGCAAAACTGTGTATAACGTAATATATTTAATCTAAACTGTGATACCTTTCCTCAGGTTTCCTCAGAAAATTTGATAAAGTGTCCATTAAAGTTACTAAAAACAAAGAATTAATGAAATAATAAATAACAACAGCCATTCTGAATATATTGAATTAACAATTATTGATAATAAGACAACATAAAGTAAGACATATGAATATTTATAAGGATATCTTGGTGCCTTGTTAAATTTATTTAATATGTATAAAACATGGACCGAAAAGTCTCGGGCGTGACAACGAAAACGCGTTTCTTTTTATTCAAAATTGGCTTTATCATCATCCATCAATGGAAAAAATCCGGTTTGTTACGCTTAAACATGGCCAAACACTGCTCAGAATCATCAACACGTTCTTGTTTTTGGTCAACAGTGAGCAAACGCGGTACCCACTCTGAACAGAGCTTTTTCATAGTCAAATGCTCATGTAATATAAAACCAATATGTTCTTTTGATATTTCTATGATGTTAGCTAAATCGCACAACTTCATTTTTTGATCATTCACAACGATTTTGCGGATTTTCTTGATATTTTCTGGTGTTATCGCCTCGTTAGGACTTCCACTGCGTTCTGCATCGTCGGTGTCTCTACTACCACGTTTGAAGTCAGCAACCAACGTTTAATTGCTGTTTCTGATGGATCGGAGTCCTTACAATACTTTTCAGGCTATTGTCTCGCTTGAACGGTATTTTTTCCCATCAAGACGCAGTGTAAAATTAAAACACGAAATTGTCTTGAAAATAACCAAAGTATGTGTCACTCTTAGCGCAATAACTCACAAACTTAAGTGTAGAATATCATGAAATTTTAACAGCTTTCTTTTGAAGGTTAGTACTAACTGAAAAAATGGCGAATGCAATAAAACTAGCGCCATCTATAAGTTAGACCAGGGACTTTCAGCCCACGTCTGATAAATTGATAAAATTAATTATTAAAATTTAAATAAATTAAAAAGTTTTACCTGTAACTAGGACACATCAATGCATAATTAAAGCCTGACAATTCATTAAGAAACTGAACGTAAACATTACTATATAATATTGATATTAAACTGTTTTACGTATTAGAATTCCAACTCGTTAAAAATTGATATTCTTTGTTTAAACAACTTTCATAGTTAGGAAACAAATGGTTTTCGTTATTACATTTATTTAATGATCGATCGTTCGAGAACTTTAAATATTAATAAGATATCTGCAATTATTATTTATTATGTTTTTTATTCAGTAATATTTCTTAATGTGATCCGTACAGAAATATTTCTGTATATTTATCCTTAAAAGTTTTAAAAGGTTTTAGGAATGATATCAAAATATCGTCCAGGTGAGTATATATTCTATTATTAATATTTTTAATTTTCTAAAATACGTTCAACTTAATTCGGAGTAGCGTCATCAGCTTTGAGTGAGTGAAAAAATTGAAAAAGAAAATGTTTAAAGACAAAAGATAAAATTGAAAAAAAAATTATTTTATTATTTAGGTATATTTAGATAGATATTAGGATATTATTTTTTACGTATATTATAAAAGATGACATTTGTACCAATATACTTATCAACATTTTAATTTCAATTGAAATATGTTTATTAAAGAACAGAAAATGTGGAGAATTAGTGTACATGTCAGGCATTCCTATAAGTAGATTATGACTGTGTTACAGATGCAGGCACATGTGGCGGGCTCTTCATTTCAGAGAAGGATAGACAGGCTCATTTAAAATCTGGAAAAACGCACACGATTTGGTTGTGGAGATCGTGTAGTCAAGTCGACTAAATCAATGAGGCCAATTGTAGCAGTGATGAACTGGAATCTTGTGTTTGGCAAAATAAAACTCAAAATAAACAATTAGCTTTGGCCATAATAAACACTATTTTTGAAAATTTGGCTACCTATTGTAATTTTATCCACTTGTACTGATCCACAAGGAACCTAAAAAAATCTAGTTATACAAATTTATATTATTTTAGAGTTCTACACTATTATTATTCTACATTATATTATGGTGCTACTTTTATTGTATTCACCGCGATTTCTGTTAGTAAACTTCAAAAATCTTCAAAAGAAAACTGTTAAAATTGCATGATATTCTACTCATAAGTTAACTCACAAACTGTGCTAAAAGTGACAGTACTTTTGTTATTTTCAAAGTAATGGATAAGAAACAGTTCCATGTTTTAACTTTACACTGCTTCTTGATGGAAAAAATACCGTTTAAGCGAAGCAATGTCTTGAAAACTGTTATAAAACTTCATCAGAAGCAAGAATAAAACGTTGGTTAGCTGACTTCAAAAGTGGTCGTAGAGACACCGATGATGAAGAATGCAGTGGACGCCCAAATGAGGTGATCAGAAAACATAAAAAATATCGACAAAATCGATTTGAATGATCTAAAAGTGAAGTCGCTTGGGTGACCCCTGGATCATCAGGAACAATCAAATTCATAGAGAAACAGACGTCACCCAAGTTCACGATTTTATATCCGAGCTCTATATCGATATTTGTCCACTCTTCGTCTCTCGGACAATAGATGTATTACCGAGCTGGCCGATATTTTAGGCCAATAACTCATTCGGCTCTTCGTGGCCTTATTCTATCACAGCCAACACTTCCCCGTCGTGCTCCAACTCCAAATTGTCTCGACCTTCTCCGGCGAGCCATTAACTCATGCACCGCAAGCTACGTGGTGTGATAACGACGCCATGTCCTTGCCTGGCCCTTGTGCCTCTTAACGGCGTTACCGGTTACGGGCACGCTCCTTACTAACAGTAAGGAGTATCAGTTAGGATCACTGGATCAGCTGATAGGGTGAAGTTTAGTGGGTAGCCCAGAGGCAGTCTCCACATAACCAGTCCAACTCGCTTATCCCTGCAGGTCTTCCCGACCAGGTATCGGTAACAGGTTTCTCCTTCACAGTTCCAGGACAAAAAAAAATGGTGACAGGCCTATTTTGAGTCAAAAGATAAATCGTTCTACAAAAGTAGTATTGAAATGTTAGAGCGGCGCTGGAATGATTGAATGTCTCTTGATGGAGATTACGATGATGAACAAAACCAATTTTGAACAAAAAAAAACGTATCACGGCACTTTTCAACCCATGTGTTATGCCAGTACATGACTAATATAGAACAGTATCTCATTATATATCTGTGACTTAATGAGGATGACAGGAATGCTGTCGGAGGTGGAAAAAACTATGCATTGATCCTAAATGGAAAACCGCGGTCTGCTAGAAAAATACCTGTCCGCTATTTGGACGTTTCGAACGGTTCGCGATTCGCTTTTGTTTGTCCGCCGTCGATGGCGTCCGCAACAATAACACGGTCCCGGAACGACTTGGCAACGGCGCATTCGAAGCTTGGAAAGGAAAAAAACCCGGGAGCCCTATCGGTCCCTTTTTGTTTTCCGCGTGCAAAATGGAAAATACGAAAATGGCAAAATGGCCTGGCGATATTTGTATGAAGCCATTGTGGCGGCCAATGAATAATGTCGTAAGTTATTGTAAACATTTATCTAGCCGACGAAACAGCTCTGCGTCCGTTCGTACGGGGGATACGCGAAAAATGTCCATTTTAATAACTAGTCACGGTTTGTGGAGACATCAGACTAAATATACTACTACTACTACTTTGAATCGTTCTAGCTGAGATGTAAGAATGTAACATCAGTGTATAGAGTATCATGTGTAGAGTTCAGTGTGTAACATTTACAGAAATACCCGCATGCCAAAACTTAAAGAAGTACTGTACTACATCTAATAATATAGTTAAGTGAGATTTTTAATGATCCCTGTGATACTATGTAACTCATCAATTGCTGAACATTTGTTCATAAGCATTTTTTATTTCTATAATTGGTTTCAATATTTTTTACTAGAGTTTTTCAAATATCTTAGATATTAGAACGGCCTGACTTTTTGGTAAAAGTGGTAATTTTGATAAACAAATGTATAGTAAATTGAGTTAAAAAAACTATAGGACTTCAGATTTATGTTACTATAAAAATATCTTTTATAGACATATTTAACGGCCATAAAAGTAAGTCATAATGAATCATTCGTTGGTTACGTAGCGAAAAGCATTGGTAGTTAATCGGATAATTATCATTTTCCATCGCTGGATTATTAGTGGATTTGATGTTTTAGTAATATATAATAGATTAATAAATCTATTTGATTTTAGATCAAGTTGGGAGTATCTTATTAATATTTATTCAACACTTTCTTGACTTTGTTCTTGTATTTACACACCCTTAAATTGGTGATTTAGGAACAAAATAACAAAAATATACTTTTTCTCTCTTTTTTTCCTCCTAAACTAGGTTTAATACTTCAAAGGCCAATAGCGAAATAAATACAAAACAACACGTGTTTCTTCAGCAGAAACTTATCGAAAGCAATCTCGGCAACAACAGCGCGAAGCCACCAGAAAACTTTTAGCGTTTCGCGTATCAATAATAAACGATTTCTTTATTGAAAAAGAAAAAACAACAGGAAATATAGCTCCGCCACCGCCATTGCAATGTGCAACGTCGCGACTTCACGAAACAAACGCAACTTTTAATTAGTTCCGAACCAAAGGAACTATCGCCCCGACAAGAAAACGCAACCCAAAGGCGGCGAGAGCCCATTCAGTCGGATAAGTGTTACGAAGAGAAAGAAAAGCATTTTAATTTATGCAAAGAAAAATACGAAAAAGTTTGTCGGATTCGAAGTGGCCGGGGTAGGGGGAGCCGGGGGCGCTCGGCCCAGACGGCGAAATAAAATATAAAACAACATTAGGATTTTTAATATCGCTATGAACAATGAACCCGCGCTGAGGTAGAGGGGCGGAGAGGGCGCGTTACGGCCGGGGGAAAGAGGGATATTAAAAAGAAATGAAATTAATTTTAAATTGGGTTATTTTTTACAAAAATTAACCTCATTTATCCTCTCTGAAAAGTTCCCCGTTCGAGATAAAGTGTATTTTTAAGACGAAGATAATATTTCGGTCCTATTTAGGTTAGTTCCTGTTTCGGAACGGTCTCGTTTGTGGGACGCGGCGTATTTTTGTGAATCGAGATTTATTTAAAACGCTCGACATAACTAAATTTATATTATATATAAATTTAATTTAATTTTCGGTTTCCCTTTTACCTAGATTAATTAATGGTTAATCCAGTGTTTCATGTGGGCTGTAACAGGTCAATTGAAAAGTCCCCAGCCTGGCACATAGGTGGCGCTACTAGAATTAAATCCATATGTTTTCTAGTTAGTCCTATTCATCAAAAGATGCGTGTATAAATTTGACAGCTGTCGGATCATTAGTTTGTGAATTATAGCATTTTGAGTGAAGCAACTTTTGTTATTGTGAAAAAAATGGATAAAAAAGAATTTCGCGTGTTGATAAAATATTGATTTTTAAAGGGAAAAAATACAGTTGAAGCAAAAACTTGGCTTGATGCCGAGTTTCCGGACACTGCCCAAGGAAAATCAACCATCAAGGATTGGTATTAACTGAGGATGAAGCTGTAAGAAGATATTTCATTATGCTTTGCTCCATCCTCAGTTAACTGAAACGCGAATTTATGAATCGTATCCTCTCCAATCCCAAAGCCGACACGATATTTTTCTTCTTTTATCAATTTAATCGGAACGAAACCCCACAGAACACACATCCTTCTAGTCCCCTGGTCCATAATTAATTTTAAATTGGGTTATTTTATACAAAAATTAACCTCATTTATCCTCTCTGAAAAGTTCCCCGCTCGAGATAACGTGTATTTTTAAGATGAAGATAACATTTCGGTCCTATTTAGGTTAGTTCCTGTTTTGGAACGGTCTCGTTTATTGGACGCGGTGTATTTTTGTGAATCGAGATTTATTTAAAACGCTCGACATAACTAAGCGTCTCCTCATATCGACGATTAATTTAATTTAATTTTTAGTTTCCCCTTTACCTAGATTAATTAATGCTTAATCCAGTGTTTCATGTGGGCTGTAACAGGTCAATTGAAAAGTCCCCAGCCTGGCACATAGGTGGCGCTACTAGAATTAAATCCATATGTTTTCTAGTTAGTCCTATTCATCAAAAGATGCGTGTATAAATTTGACAGCTGTCGGATCATTAGTTTGTGAATTATAGCATTTTAAGTGAAGCAACCTTTGCTGTTGTGAAAAAAATGGATAAAAAAGAATTTCGCGTGTTGATAAAATATTGATTTTTAAATTGGATAATTGGATAATTTCCGGACACTGCCCAAGGAAAATCAACCATCAAGGATTGGTATGTTAAGTTTAGACGTAGTGATATTATTTTTTATTTAGATTATGTAGACGCGTTTCAGTTAACTGAGGATGAAGCTGTAAGAAGATATTTCATTATGCTTTGCTTCATCCTCAGTTAACTGAAACGCGAATTTATGAATCGTATCCTCTCCAGTCCCAAAGCCGACACGATATTTTTCTTCTTTTATCAATTTAATCGGAACGAAACCCCACAGAACACACATCCTTCTAGTCCCCTGGTCCATAAACATCGCGCAAAAAAAAGATGTTTATCGTAACTTCGTTCTAAATTCCATTGACCCGAATCGGAACCGATTTTCCAACATTTACAGCTGAAAAGATATCGGAAGGAGACGGAACAAACGAGAGAGCACAAAAAATAAAACAGCGGCGGCAGAACGAACGGCTGAGGGAGCGCGTGGGGGAAAACGGGGGTCGAGAGGAGAGGGCGGCACAAGGAATAACGTTTCCAGAAGTGGTCTAGGTCGGGATCGGTGGGAATAGAGGCGAGGCGGGCGGCACGTGTCGCACGTGACCCGGCTAGGAGCGGGCGGAAATTGGGGCCCGTCGTCGTCACGTCGCCCAGATGAAGGCGATAAAGTCGACGGGGACGACGAAATCTGTTTAACGTCGGAGCCGGGCGCCAAGCTCGACCACTAAACGGTATTTCCTACGATGTTTTCGAAAACGCCGTTAAGGCGGACATATAGATCTGATATAAACAAACACGCCACTTCATTCACACCTTGTTCTCACTCGGATACGCGGTACGACAGTCGGATTTTACTATCACCGGGTAATTATTTACTATCAATCAAAGGATCGATGAAAAAGAGTCATCATTATAATTAGGTCTTGTTTTAAAGATAATGTCTATAAACAACAAATATACAGTATAGAATACATTGAATCATGTATACGAGGATTGCTATATATATTTCTGGTCTTGGCAGCACAAAGTGTTTCATACGCCATTCTTTGGAACATTTTGTAAATTATAAAATGTTCCGATTACTATTTATATTATTTAAAACAATTTTAAAATAAATAACTCATAAATATTTCCTACATTATTTTCCATTACGTACATTTTCACAGTACATCAATCAACTTTATATTAAACCCTTTATTCCGTGATAAAGCACCATCCTATTCTTTCTGCACTGTAAAAAACTGATATGATGATATCAATTACAGCTGATCTTTGCTCCAGAGCTATTTCCGTTAAGGTCTTGTTCCAAAATCTAGTTTTGTGTCAAGAAAAACTGACATGATCTTATACAGCAAATTAGTCCTGTATATTCTGACAATTGTTAAATTGACTCGTGTCTATAGGTGCAAGGAAATACTCGTAGAACAAATTGAAGGTGAATTATGGATATATGTTTTATCATGCGACTGTTAATATATATATAGGCTATGCGTACGATTTTTCCAAGACGTGACGGGGCGCTTATGTGATGAATGGTGGCGATGAGTCAGACGTCTAGACATAGACAGCTTGGTTTATGTTCGAATATATTTAAATCACCAGTATCGTTTGATGTTGCTGTCCAATAAGTCGCCTCTTCTTTTCTTAAATTCTTATCTCTGTAATTATGATTGCTAAGCTATTGATGCTATGATAGCGTTTTGGAATATTTTATCAGAAACAATTACTGGGCATGACATACGACAAATGTATTACATTTTCAGTTTTTTATCGCTATTTCTAAATCAAGGGAACCAAAACTCATACATATAGAGTACGATAAAAGTTGTAAGCAATAAAATAATAGAAAAAGATTCATATTGTTATTAAATATTATAATAATATTAATAATTATAATTATATTGAATATTATTATTATTATTATATGTATATTAACTACTTTTATTTTGTTATATACTTTATATTTTTGTTTATCTTTACTAGATGTCTATTGATGTTACTTGAACAAATTCAAACTATGTTAGTATCGTTACACACGTTTCGCACGTTCAGGGTTTCGAATGGTAAGCTCTGCAACAGCCAGCGTACTCACCAGACATAGTGACAAGTGAAATGCAGTAATAAATTAATTTATAATCAAGATTGTACTAAGCATATCTAATAAACATGTTACCAAAAAAAAACTGTCAAATCATAACTGTTAGAAACTGAAATTTGTTAGAAAATCCGGCAATGACTTTCCGTTACACCTTGTACATGCAAGTACGTAATAATAGACTATCTATGCTTTTTTTAATGTATGCACATTCCGATATGGATCGATGCCGCATTTCGACTAAATTCCAGTTGACTTCAATATTCTTATCGCGCCGATATCGATCTACGCCGCGGCCTCGGCCCGCTCCTTCGGGGTAGTTTTCCCACACCGTAAAGAAAACGCGAGACGCGAGAGATTTACGATAATGTTCGTCGGCTTTACGAGCGATCCGTTGCAAACAAGAGATTAAAATGGCGTAACTCAAACAAACGACGCGTTCAAAAAGCGTCCGCGAGTCGTGGACGGTCGTCACTTAATTCGGTTCGACTTTATTAGCCGATTTATGCCCACGCGATGCCGTACTAAAACTACCGATGAGCCCTGGCTGCCAGATGCGATTTCACCGACGCCTGAATAGAGGCAAGAACACCACGGCCAAGAAGCACGAGTCTGAGCCTGATTTGTACGAGAAAAGTACAAGAAATTATTTAAAATAAATAAATTTATGTAAATCCGCCCTACTACCATAAAAGTTTATAATGGGTACGGAAATTTGAAATAATAATCGTACTAGTCATTTCACAACATTAAAATTGAGCAAAAACATTGAGGTCTCACCCGCTTGAAGATTTTAAGGCGTGAAAAGATAATATTGAAAGAACTACTAAATTATCATTTATTAAGATTGCTGGTTCTTCTTTCGGTAAAAATGTTATTACCTCTAAATTCGAGTGTAGTTGATACAGCGTATCAAATGGTAAGAGGCATTCAAAAACTGGTATAAAACTGAACTAGTAGCTAAAATTCGAATGAAATCCGAGATAACATAATGACTCGTGAAAAGGTATATAGTATTCAGCAAGCAAATCGATTGAATTTCAGAGGTAGAAAGCATATAAGTGACGCTACACCTGTTAAATCATGGGTAAATAAAGTCAAAAATACAGAATGTGTGTTGTTATATAAACCACAATATCAGCTTCTGGAACCTACCCCATTCCAAAATCATAGTAAATGAAGGACAATAACGTATAATCTTAATTCGCAGATTGATTTATTACTACTGTTCTGTTGTACTTGCATTAATATACAAGCAAGACGTGTAAGGAATTAATACAACAGCATGTATTTCCCAAATTAGAATAAAATTAATTTACTTAAGCTAAAGTTAAGGATACACTTATACACTAAACTAGTTCGTGTCGTTTGCTATGCTTCAATCGTCTGATTTCTTGCGTGTTGTCCAGTAGATTGCAGATTTACCAAGCTTATTTCATGTTTTAGGGCTAAATCTTGGATCACCTCGTACATCCACTTGATTCCGAGATAATGATACAGCTCCTTGTTGGTTACGTAATGATAAGCATTGGTAATTAATCGTAGAACTTTATCGTAGAAGCCATCCGGTCTTACCCAGCCTGGTTACTGGCGTGGCTGGGCTGGTTATTCTTTGTCGGGTTTTCCAGTTTTGTGACAATGTGTACAATTGCAATCACAAACATAAAGTACATCCATGTCCTGCAGGATTCGAACTCGCAACTATCGCGACAGAGGACTGTAATACTTCTGTAAAATTATAGTAGTTATTTTTTGTCGATAATCTCTATAGATATTTTATATTATTAAGAAATGCAATTTTGCGGATATTGCCAATGCCTTTACAAATAGCGTGTTGTATTTGGGCATACCATTGGAATCTGTGGTCGAATTGGAGACCGAGGTATGACACCTCCTGTAGCCAGGGGATAGGAACTTTATCGATGAACTCCTTCCGACGATAGAACAAAATAGGCCGAGTTTTGCTAGGGTTAATCTGCGGTCGTCAGAATGTGCCCTTTTGTAATAGATGGCAAGAACGGAAAGGGTAGATACCTGGTCTAGCTGAAGAAATTTTGCAAAAAATGTAATTTTACTTGATGTTAATTTTATGTTATTTTAATGATCACACCAGTATCATACTTTTAATACTAATACTAAAATCGCACATTTTATTTCATTTAGAAATAGTTCATCTTCGTAAAATAGTAGCGTTGGGAACTATCGACTGAAAACACTCGAAACAGTCGATAGTCGCAAAACAGTCATATAACTCAGATAGTCAAAGAACTGGCGACTAAAAATAGTAATTACTATTTTCAGTCAAATGCAAGGTTCGACTGTATTTTTCCATTGGTGATGTCAGGCAAAGATGTAGGAATTCTTTCCTGTATAACATTTACAATATAAAAAAGAACAACAACACGAACAAATAAGAAACGACCAAAGACCTACGATTGGGTTTCTGGAATTGACGCAGTTTCTCACCTTCCTACCGACCCCGACAAATCAACCCGCCCCTACTCCGCCCCCCCTCCCACTCTACTTAACGTCGCTCTCTTCCCAAAACACTGGCTGGTACACTCACGTGCATACATATGCATGGGAACATTGATTGCCAATTTACAGCTCTAATATATTACGGCCTGATTGAGTTTCACTGTAAAATAGGAATAATGCTAACGGGAAATCTGCTGGTTCTATATATATACATATACATATGCGCCACGTATATACATATATGTGAGCGCGTGTGTATATGTACATTATTACGGAGTTTAAACTTTGATTAATTCGGCTGGTGGAGAGGCCTGAACGGTATAGAAACAACCTCCTACCCCCTCCGCACCCGTCGCCGTTTCAGACTTCCAGTTTGTCTTCATTTTGAAAGGGTTCCAGAAACGGTTGCATTCGTAAAAATGTGTGGTGGTTCAAGGGTTGTCAATTTATCAGATTCTAATTTAAAAATTTTGATATAACAGTAGATCTCAGAAATATCAATTTTAAACTAATTACAAAGGTCTGCAACAAAAACTGTTGTCCCTAAAGCTTTGAATCTTGCGAAATCTTTATGCCCAATTTATTTTAATATATTTATATTTACCTAGTTTTACAGATATCTAAAAAGTCTTCTGCCACCCTTCTTTTACCACCATCATGTTTTAATCATAACTTAGAGAGTATTTCATCAATGTCCGATGTAGAATACCTAGCCTACCTATGAGAAATTGCTTCACACCTATGCAAACCATTCCTAAACTGCAGATTTATTCTTCAATTGTGCATAGGTTGTAGTATTTTAGTCATCATAAAAAGTCTTTTTGATGGCATATTGGGTTAGAAGAACTTAATTAGACACAAACTAAACAGAACAGTTCGAACATTACCAAAAGCATGAAGCATGATTGAGCACTTAGCACATGGGCTAGAACTTTTTCACTTAGTAATAACCTTCAAACGAAAGCTGTTAAAATTTCATGATATTATACTCATAAGTTTGTGAGTTATTGTCCTAACAGTAAAACATTACTTTTGTTATTTTTAAAACAATGGATCAAAAAAAAATTCGTGTATTAATTTTACACTGCTTCTTGATGGGAAAAAATTCCGTTCAAGCGAAGCAATGACTTGAAAAATGTTATAAGGATATATTGCATGAGCATTTGACAATGAGAAAACTCTGTTCAAAGTGGGCGTTTGCTCACTGTTGACCAAAGACAAGAACGAGTTGATGATTCTGAGCAGTGTTTGGCCATATTTAAATGTAATAAACCGGCATTTTTGCGTCGATATGTGACAATAGATGAGACATGGATCCAACACTTCACTCTGGAATCAAACGATCGTCATCTGAGTGAACAGCACCTGGTGAGAGCCTCGTCCAAAGAGCCCGAAAGCACAGCAATTGGTTGGAAAGGTTATGGCCTCTGGTAATATTCATCGACTATCTTGAGAAGAGAAATATAATCAACAGTGAATATTATATAGCGTTATTGGAGCGTTTGAAGGGCGAAATTGCAAAGAAACGGATTACTGGAGATTACGTTGATGAATAAAGCCCATTTTTAACAAAAAAACCGTATTTTCTTTGTTACGCCGATGACTTTTCAGTCGATCTGTTACACCAGCGAATGAAATGATACCTTCAACTTTTCAGATTGATTAATTCAAGCTTAGATTATATATAAATATGATAATTTTAGTAGAATTATAAGACCGTGTCATGAAACATGTCCGGTTTTTGGGGAGCTCCACATTTAAATTCGCACAATCTCGTCGTAACGATTAACAAAAGCAGACGAAGGAGAGGAGCGAGCAAAAAAAGGAAGACAGAGAGAAATAATTCAGTTAATTATTGTTATTTCTTAGGCCGCCAGCGACCCGACAACTATATATCTCGTATTATGGCCTCCAGTTGCTCGACCAAGGTATGCAAATCGGGCGTATTTCATAATTAAAAGACCGTTCTCCACAGAGTGTTCATCTTAATTTTAATTTAAATATAAATTTACGGGGCATAATTTCTTTTTAATTTCCGAAACTCGCCGCGGCCGACCGGGTCCGGTCGTATAGCAGGAATCGCGCGGCGGCAGCGACGGAACAGCTATCTTGCACACGAGCTCAACATTGCAACGGACAACATTTTACGAATTATTTCGAATTATCACATGGGCTGAGAAGTCTCGGACGTAACGAAGAAAACGTGGGTTTTTTAATTCAAAATTGGCTTCGTTCATTCACGTAATCTTCAAGAGCCACACAATCATTCCAGCGCCGCTCTAACATTCAATACCACTTTTGTAGAACGATTTAACTTTTGCATCAAAATTGGTCTGTCACCGGTCGCTGTCGCACTCAGATGACGATCGTTTTGATTCCGAAGTAAAGTGATGGATCCATGTTTCATCCATTGTCAAAATTGGCAAACACTGCTCAGAATCATCAACACGATCTTATTTTTTATCAACAGTGAGTAAATGTAGCAGTCACCTTAAACAGAGACTTCTCATAGTCAAATGTTCATCCCATATAAAACCAACATGCCTTTTTGATATCTCTACGATGTTAGCCAACCCACGCAACTTCAGTTTTCGATTATTCAAAATGATTTTGTGGATTTTTTTGATGATTTGTGGTATTACCACCTCAGTTGGACGTCCACTCCGTTGTACATCATCGGTGTCTCTACGACCACGTTTGAAGTCAGCAAACCAACGTTTTGTTATTGTTTCTGGTGGAGCGCGGAGTCCTTATAACACTTTTCAAGCCATGGTTTCGCTTGAACGGTATTTTTTCCCATCAAGAAACAGTGTAAAATTAAAGCACGAAACTGTTTTTGATCCACTGTTTTGAAAATAATAAAAGTAGTGTTACTCTTAGCAAAATAACTCACAAAGGTATGAGTAGAATATCATGAAATGTTAACAGCTTTCTTTACAGCTACCAACCGAAAAGCGGCGAGTGCAGTAAAACTAACGCCATCTATGTGTTAGGTCCGGTGTGAGGCGACGGTGTTGATAAACTTCTTTGCCGTAGCCGATGTCCTTCGTCCCCCTCTATCGAATCACAAGATCATCATCTTTTTTATCTTCCTGCTGTTTTTTCAACGAGCATTTATTCTATAAGGTTTTTCATTATAGGAGCTCAAAATTCAGGAAGATCCATTGTGTTAAGGGACAAGTAGCGCTGTCGCGTTAGAAGGTTTTAGTAACCTATCATACAATTATTCCTTTTACTATGTTATGAGGGAAACATAATTACCTTCATATATTGTAGTCGAAATTCGACCGCAGAGCTACCATTAAAATTGATTAAAATCATAAAGAGCAACCAACACTACCAAAGATCAAAAAGGTTACCCAAACTCAGCATAAAAAACTTGTCCTTGATATGTCTATGAAATTCTCTATTTTCTAGTGCACAGTTCTCGAATACGCAACATATTCATGAAACTGCTGAATTCGCTCTAGTTTTCATGATTTTACCGCAGTCGAGACCTGTGAGCATTCAAATTCGAACATTGATGAAATTTACTTTATACCGGAAACTTTATAGAAGTTAGGACTAAAAGATTCTGAAAGAGAAGCTTGGAGAGGTTTTGTGTTGGTAGCAGAACATATTCTACGTAGATAAATGAATTTTGAAGTACAGACTAAACCTGAAAAGTAAATTTAACACTTTCATGAGCAATCTTTTATAGACAAATGCTAACATATTCGTTCTAATGTATATATATATATATATATATATATATATATATATATATATATATATATATATATAAATATATATATATTCACTCTAGTTTTCATGATTTTACCGCAGCCAAGATCTGTGAGCATTCAAATTCGAACATTGATGAAAGATACTTTATACTGTTACTGAAACTTTATAGAAGTTATGGCTAAAAGATTCTGAAAGCGAAGCTTGGAGAAGTTTTGTGTTGGTAGCAGAACATATTCTAAGTAGCTAAACGAATCTTGAAGTATAGACTAAGCCTGGAAAGTGAATTTAACACTTTCATGGGCATCATAGACAAATGCAAATAGATTCGTTCTAATAATGCTATATATATATATATATATATATATATATATATATATATATATATATATATATAATACAAGTATTATATTCTTCGATATTGTTTTCACAAAATAAAGCCATAAACATAGACGGTGAGGCTGCGAAGATATGCTAAAAAGCTTTCGCGACAATTAAAAAAATATAAAGGTAATTAAATACGTCCCCTCATTCCGTCCCTCGTCGTTGTCGTACCCGTCCCCCCTTCCCGCCGGCCCCCGTCGCCGGGGCCGTCCGACGCTTCAGCGCCGAGACGCCGGGCGTCGCGGCCGTTCGAAGGGACGGGAGATTACTTTTTAAATTTATTAGCTGAAAAAGCTCGGTTTCGCGTCAGTTCGCGTTGTTTTTAAATTATTTCGAGCCATATAATTTGCTCCGGAATAAATGTTTTCGAATTTGAAACAATTGTCCGTGTCTCTGACGACGGGGGAGGGGCGGAGGAGACGGATTGTTGGGAAGCGGGAGAGGAAGGAGGAGACGGGAAACGGGGCCGTTAATAAGGTTCCTATTGAACGAGGTGAATCGATGATAAAAAAAATTAAAACGTTGGCAATAGTCGCGTTGTCGCTCTACTTTACCGAATCAGGAATGTTGATTCTTCAGATGGATCTAGAAACGAAATTGTTTAACAAAAAGCATAAGAAAATAAAGGCAGTAGAAAAAAGATTTTTTTTTGATTTTGTTATTGTATTTAGATATTAGTGATATAGTCATTAAAGACACCTTTTTGGAAGAGACAGAAAGAATAAATTATTATAATAAATAAAAATTACAATAAATTATGTAAGTAATGTCTGAATGACTTTTATTACAAATCTTGTAGGAATACCCTTTAAGAAGGTGAAGATATATTGCCAAACATTGAACATAGATACAGCAATAGAGGGTTTTTGGTCTTGGGTATATCAAAATATGAATTTTATGCTAAAATTAAATAAAAAACTAATGGTGTAAGACTGATAGAATACAACATTTAGTTGAAAAACTTTATGGCACTATATATGTTACCATGGCACCTTGAATGATGCACCTTCTTGTGAATATTTATCGGAATTTAATCAAATAATGTTTGGGATTTCAATGCGCATGTCTTCGAGTATACAAATATATATTTCTTTATACAAATTCGTTGCTAAGTTGCTATTGAAGCTTCTGTGACTATACAGCTTCATATTAAGTTCTTTTTAAAGTGATTAAAACGCTCGCAATAATCGCGCTGTCGCTCTACTTTACTGAATCAGGAATGTTGATTCTTCGGTTTGATCTAGAAACGAAATTGTTTTTCAAAAACTACAAGAAAATAAAGATAGCAGAAAAAAAATTTATTCTTGATTTTTTAATTATATTTAGTTATTAGTGATATAGTTAGTATTAAAGACACCTTTTTGCATGAGGCAGAAAGAATAAATTATTACTTCAGTAATGTCTGAATGACTTTTATTACAAATCTTGTAGGAATGCTCTTTAAGAAGGTGAAGATATCTTGCTAAACACTGAACATAGATACAGTAGTAGAGGGTTTTTGGTCTTGGGTATATCAAAATATGAATTCTATGTTAAAATTAAATAAAAAACTAATGGTGTAAGACTGATAGAACACAGAATTTAGTTGATAAACTTTATGGCACTATATATGTTATCTTGGCACCTTGAATGATGAACCTTCTTGTGAATATTTATCGGAATTTAATCAAATAATGTTTGAGATTTCAATGCGTATGTCTTTGAGTATACAAATATATATTTATATAAATTCGTTACTAAGTTGCTATTGAAGCTTCTGTGACTATACCGCTTCATATTAAGTTCTTGTTAAAGTGATTAAAACGCTCGCAATAATCGCGCTGTCGCTCTACTTTACTGAATCAGGAATGTTGATTCTTCGGTTTGATCTAGAAACGAAATTGTTTTTCAAAAACTACAAGAAAATAAAGATAGCAGAAAAAAAATTTATTCTTGATTTTTTAATTATATTTAGTTATTAGTGATATAGTTAGTATTAAAGACACCTTTTTGCATGAGGCAGAAAGAATAAATTATTACTTCAGTAATGTCTGAATGACTTTTATTACAAATCTTGTAGGAATGCTCTTTAAGAAGGTGAAGATATCTTGCTATACACTGAACATAGATACAGTAGTAGAGGGTTTTTGGTCTTGGGTATATCAAAATATGAATTCTATGTTAAAATTAAATAAAAAACTAATGGTGTAAGACTGATAGAACACAGAATTTAGTTGATAAACTTTATGGCACTATATATGTTATCTTGGCACCTTGAATGATGAACCTTCTTGTGAATATTTATCGGAATTTAATCAAATAATGTTTGAGATTTCAATGCGTATGTCTTTGAGTATACAAATATATATTTATATAAATTCGTTACTAAGTTGCTATTGAAGCTTCTGTGACTATACCGCTTCATATTAAGATCTTGTTAAAGTGATTAAAACGCTCGTAATACTCGCGTTGTCGCTCTACTTTACTGAATCAGGAATGTTGATTCTTCGGTTTGATCTAGAAACGAAATTGTTTTTCAAAAACTACAAGAAAATAAAGACAGCAGAAAAAAGATTTATTCTTGATTTTTTTAATTATATTTAGTTATTAGTGATATAGTTAGTATTAAAGACACCTTTTTGCATGAGGCAGAAATAATAAATTATTACTTAAGTAATGTCTGAATGACTTTTATTACAAATCTTGTAGGAATGCTCTTTAAGAAGGTGAAGATATCTTGCTAAACACTGAACATAGATACAGTAGTAGAGGGTTTTTGGTCTTGGGTATATCAAAATATGAATTCTATGTTAAAATTAAATAAAAAACTAATGGTGTAAGACTGATAGAACACAGAATTCAGTTGATAAACTTTATGGCACTATATATGTTATCTTGGCACCTTGAATGATGAACCTTCTTGTGAATATTTATCGGAATTTAATCAAATAATGTTTGAGATTTCAATGCGTATGTCTTTGAGTATACAAATATATATTTATATAAATTCGTTACTAAGTTGCTATTGAAGCTTCTGTGACTATACCGCTTCATATTAAGTTCTTGTTAAAGTGATTAAAACGCTCGCAATAATCGCGCTGTCGCTCTACTTTACTGAATCAGGAATGTTGATTCTTCGGTTTGATCTAGAAACGAAATTGTTTTTCAAAAACTACAAGAAAATAAAGATAGCAGAAAAAAAATTTATTCTTGATTTTTTAATTATATTTAGTTATTAGTGATATAGTTAGTATTAAAGACACCTTTTTGCATGAGGCAGAAAGAATAAATTATTACTTCAGTAATGTCTGAATGACTTTTATTACAAATCTTGTAGGAATGCTCTTTAAGAAGGTGAAGATATCTTGCTAAACACTGAACATAGATACAGTAGTAGAGGGTTTTTGGTCTTGGGTATATCAAAATATGAATTCTATGTTAAAATTAAATAAAAAACTAATGGTGTAAGACTGATAGAACACAGAATTTAGTTGATAAACTTTATGGCACTATATATGTTATCTTGGCACCTTGAATGATGAACCTTCTTGTGAATATTTATCGGAATTTAATCAAATAATGTTTGAGATTTCAATGCGTATGTCTTTGAGTATACAAATATATATTTATATAAATTCGTTACTAAGTTGCTATTGAAGCTTCTGTGACTATACCGCTTCATATTAAGTTCTTGTTAAAGTGATTAAAACGCTCGTAATACTCGCGTTGTCGCTCTACTTTACTGAATCAGGAATGTTGATTCTTCGGTTTGATCTAGAAACGAAATTGTTTTTCAAAAACTACAAGAAAATAAAGATAGCAGAAAAAAAATTTATTCTTGATTTTTTAATTATATTTAGTTATTAGTGATATAGTTAGTATTAAAGACACCTTTTTGCATGAGGCAGAAAGAATAAATTATTACTTCAGTAATGTCTGAATGACTTTTATTACAAATCTTGTAGGAATGCTCTTTAAGAAGGTGAAGATATCTTGCTAAACACTGAACATAGATACAGTAGTAGAGGGTTTTTGGTCTTGGGTATATCAAAATATGAATTCTATGTTAAAATTAAATAAAAAACTAATGGTGTAAGACTGATAGAACACAGAATTTAGTTGATAAACTTTATGGCACTATATATGTTATCTTGGCACCTTGAATGATGAACCTTCTTGTGAATATTTATCGGAATTTAATCAAATAATGTTTGAGATTTCAATGCGTATGTCTTTGAGTATACAAATATATATTTATATAAATTCGTTACTAAGTTGCTATTGAAGCTTCTGTGACTATACCGCTTCATATTAAGATCTTGTTAAAGTGATTAAAACGCTCGTAATACTCGCGTTGTCGCTCTACTTTACTGAATCAGGAATGTTGATTCTTCGGTTTGATCTAGAAACGAAATTGTTTTTCAAAAACTACAAGAAAATAAAGACAGCAGAAAAAAGATTTATTCTTGATTTTTTTAATTATATTTAGTTATTAGTGATATAGTTAGTATTAAAGACACCTTTTTGCATGAGGCAGAAATAATAAATTATTACTTAAGTAATGTCTAAATGACTTTTATTACAAATATTGTAGGAATGCCCTTTAAGAAGTTGAAGATATCTTGCCAAACATTAAACATAGATACAGTAATAGAGGGTTTTTGGTCTTGGGTATATCAAAATATTAATTCTATACTAAAATTAAATAAAAAACTAATGGTGTAAAACTGATAGAATACAGAATTTGGTTGAAATACTTTATGGCACTATATATGTTATCTTGGCACCTTGAATGATGCACCTTCTTGTGAATATTTATCGGAATTTAATCAAATAATGTTTGAGATTTCAATGCGTATGTCTTTGAGTATACAAATATATATTTATATAAATTCGTTACTAAGTTGCTATGGAAGTTTCTGTGACTATACAGCTTCATATTAAGTTCTTGTTAAAGTGATTAAAACGCTCGCAATACTCGCGTTGTTGCTCTACTTTACTGAATCAGGAATTTTGATTCTTCAGTTTGATCTAGAAACGAAATTGTTCTTCAAAAAGTATAAGAAAATAAAGGCAGTAGAAAAAAGATTTATTTTTGATTTTGTTATTGTATTTAGATATTAGTGATATAGTTAGTATTAAAGACACCTTTTTGCATGAGGCAGAAAGAATAAATTATTACTTCAGTAATGTCTGAATGACTTTTATTACAAATCTTGTAGGAATGCCCTTTAAGAAGGTGAAGATATCTTGCCAAACATTGAACATAGATACAGTAGTAGAGGGTTTTTGGTCTTGGGTATATCAAAATATGAATTCTATGCTAAAATTAAATAAAAAACTAATGGTGTAAGATTGATAGAACACAGAATTTAGTTGATAAACTTTATGGCACTATATATGTTACCATGGCACCTTGAACGATGCACCTTTTTGTGAATATTTATCGGAATTTAATCAAATAATGTTTGAGATTTCAATGCGTATGTCTCTGAGTATACAAATATATATTTATATAAATTCGTTACTAAGTTGCTATGGAAGTTTCTGTGACTATACAGCTTCATATTAAGTTCTTGTTAAAGTGATTAAAACGCTCGCAATACTCGCGTTGTCGCTCTACTTTACTGAATCAGGAATTTTGATTCTTCAGTTTGATCTAGAAACGAAATTGTTCTTCAAAAAGTATAAGAAAATAAAGGCAGCAGAAAAAATACTTATTTTTGATTTTGTCATTATATTTAGTTATTAGTGATACAGTTAGTATTAAAGACACCTTTTTGCATGAGGCCGAAATAATAAATTATTACTTCAGTAATGTCTGAATGACTTTTATTACAAATCTTGTAGGAATGCCCTTTAAGAAGGTGAAGACATCTTGCCAAACATTGAACATAGATACAGTAGTAGAGGGTTTTTGGTCTTGGGTATATCAAAATATGAATTCTATGCTAAAATTAAATAAAAAACCAATGGTGTAAGACTGATAGAATACAGAATTCAGTTGAAAAATTTTATGGCACTATAAATGTTACCTAGGTACCTTGAACCATGCACCTTCTTGTGAATATTTATCGGAATTTAATCAAATAATGTTTGAGAATTCAATGCTTATGTCTTCGAGTATACAAATATATATTTCTTTATACACATTCGTTGCTAAGTTGCCCTGGAATCTTCTGTGATTATGCATCTCCATATTAAGTTTTTGCTAAAGTAATTAAAACGCTCGCAAAAATCACGTTGTCACTCTACTTTACCGAATCAGGAATGTTGATTCTTTCAACTTGATCTAGAAACGAAGTTGTTTAAGAAGTATAAGAAAATAAAGACCGCAAAAAAATTGGGAACATTTTTCGTAAAAAGAGATTCATATTTTCGCCTTTATTTGGGTATTATGGTCAGTTATAGCGCAAAAATTAGCTATTGGACTGTAAATCAATACCACATAAAGTATAAACATCAAATTAATATTTTAAGCTCATCAAAATAACTTATTCCTCAAATTCATGAACAACTTTTCATGTAACATTGGATGTATTGACTGTAGGTCATTTAATATGTCTTAAAATACCAATTCATAGAACATAAAGACTTAGAATGGGTGTCAATTAGGAGCAATCCTAACCATATTCTGAATGTGCTTTTAATAATATAGAATCACTACAGGGTCGGAGGTATGAAAGCAAAAGTAACTAATAGATTTATTGCTTTTGGTTCCATATGTCACTTCGATATTTTAGGGGAGATCTGGTTGAAATTGCTTTTATTTCTGTATATGAGTATTCTTCAAGCATTTTTAAGCATTCATCATAATAATTATTTGTTTAAACGTAAAAGCGAAACAAAAGATTTCTGTTTCAGGAAGTGAAGGTTCAAATAGAGTACAAATGATCTAGTTCTAGCCCAGGAAAGAAAATTGTGTAGCTCAGATGCAATCTGTAATGTAGTTTGTTAAACAGACAGAGATTAAAAGACAAAAAATACAGCCTGTTTAAAACACATAAATATGCGCCTTCTTCATCTTGAAGCAGATAGAAAATAGCCAGTTAATAAACACCAAAAGGCCAATTATATTTTGTTATCTGAATCTCATTTAACAGTACCGGAAATCTATTTTAATTCTTTAGAGAATACCGCCACATCCTTATTCTTTTGTTTGATGTTAAACTTGTGCGCAACACCTAAATAACTGAAGTAATTAATCATAATTTATGAAAATGCCTGTCTTTTTTACAAATAATTATCTGGAGTATCCTCTGTTGCATCTTTAGATATAAAAGACACTTAAATTATATTATTATTATTGGTGAAATTAAGGGCAGATTTCCTTTGATTTGGACAGAATAATTAAAATTTTTGATATGTCGTCTATGTAAGACATCTAAGGTTTGAAATCTTAGTACAAACAACTTAAATTAGAAGCGTGGTAAGAATGCAGTAACATCTATATAAAAAAAATTGTCCTCTAGAAAAGTACGTATATACTTTAAATTGGTTAATAAATTTCATAAGTTATTAAGAAGCGTGTTTATAATATTTGGGAACTATTTAAAAAAAATTGTACGGGCTATGAGTTCCACCATCCTCAACAGGACAATGTATAAGAAAAATAATTGAAGTATTATTTGTATTGGTGGATACAAATAATATATATATATATATATATATATATATATATATATATATATATATATATATATTCATATTAAATGACGTAGAAATTGAAGTTAAATACTATTCAATTAATTGAACTATCACACGAAAGTTCTGAATAATACTGCGAAACGCCGCTCCATCAGGCATTAAACATTTTGTAAAATTTTGCGTAGATATTAGTTATCGAATATCAGGTTCGACAAGTATTCCCTAATAAATTAAATGCTTTTCTTTCATAACGAACTCGCATTCAGTGCTCGCCGGTGATGAAGACGAAGATCTTAAGACATATTTTTTTCACTTGCGCAAGGCCAAATTGGCCATGAATCACTGTCCGTAAGTGGAACTGACTTCCACACTGATGTTACGTTAGGGTATTTATACAGTGTTATCTTTTGCATCCATAACGACGACATTCATCGAAAAAAAGTAGCAATCATCAAATCATGTAGATAGATTTTCCTGGTGCCTCAAAAACATGGTTCTGCACGTGTTACAAAATAAATTCGGTACCCATATCTCGTCAATGCTTGTTGCGAATTTGTTGTGGGATCTATGAGTGAATTTGTCATGATTTTTTCACATTTAGTGAACATATAACATGCACAAATATAACAAAAACACTTCTTGGATCGGCTTTGTAACCTTGTCTCTGTATTCTCACAGGTTCTGAACCACAATCACAGCACAACAAGTTCTAAATGATGTTTATCAATGCAAAGTCAATCGTCAGATGTTAACCCTTATGAGAACTAGAAAACTAGAACCAATCCTGATAGCCGAACCGAAGATCTAAGCTCAGGGCATCAAATCAAAAGTTACGAATCCTTCCCGTCTGCTCAGGTCCAAGAGTTTAGCCGAATTTGTAAACTTGAGTAATAAATAAATAGAAGATAAATGAAGAAAATCCTACATAGTCCTAATGAAATTAATTATCCATTATAACTACATTTTAACACAAACTGTCTCTCCATTACTACCGCAACAATGGAGTGACGATACTCATTAAGTGCCGCTAAAAAAACAGTGTTGCCGACAACAGCAAAAAATCGCCCGGTCCGCCGGTCCCCGATCCAATTAGTGCCATTTCCGCGTCGTAAAACCGAGAAAAGTCCCGCCGAAAACGAAACAAACCCCGGGCCCCCCGAAACAATGTTGCCCGCGCCTTCGATAATAATATAGTTTAAAAACTTTTTATTGTCCAGGAGGGGCGTAAAAATTCTCCGGGCAATTTGAAACGAACTCGCAGTCCGTCGGTTTTGTTTCAGCCGTTTCTCGCTCTCTCTCCGTCCCGCTCTCGCCAAATCCGAAGTCGGGATGCATGCAACACACCTGTACGTCGAACGGAGCTCGTTTCGACGGAAGAACGGGAGACTTTTTGTGGGCGAGAGAGCGTATTGTGTCGGAAGGGTTGAAAATGAAATATTCACCGATGCTAGTTAAACGGACATTGTGTGTCGCGCGGACTTTTTGTTCGGTTGTTGTGCAACAGCGCGGACGGTGATATCTTAACGAGGCTGCAGCTTTTTTGTTCAACAGATTCTAAAATCTGTTTCATGTGTATTAAAATGTTGCCGTACATAAACGTACCAACTGCTGAAATACATTCAAATACATATACATGCATTTTGATCGACGTTTGACATGGAAAAAACATATAGTGACAAAACGCAAACAGCTTGGGCTTAAACTAAACCAAATGTATTGGCTGATAGGGCGTTAATCCAAATTATCATTAGATAATAAGGTTTTGCTGTATAAGTCAATACTTAGGCCCATCTGGCCCTACGGTATTGAACTGTGGGGTACTACAAGCAAATCTAACATAGATATAATCCAGAGGTTCCAGAATAAAGTGTTGCGAGTCAACGCCGATGCCCCATATTACGTGTCCTAATAACATAATTTGCCTGACATAGAAGCTGAAAATTTGATGATTGAATTAGTCACGCCGAAAGAGTTAAGCAGAGTTATTAAAACTGACATTAACCCCACGAAATCACCAGGCTACGATTTAATAACAGGAGAATTACTGCAAAACTACCCAGAAAGGGAATTATAAAACTCACCAACTTGATCAATACAGCATTTAGATTAAAACATGTCCCAGACATTTGGAAGATGGCGGAAATTATAATGATCCCAAAACCTGGAAAGTCACCAAACGAAATAAGAGCCTATAGACCTATATCACTGCTGCCAGTAATATCTAAGGTTTTTGAAAAGCTCCTGTTGAAAAGAATAAAACCGACCATAGAGAGAAAAAACCTAATACAACACACCAGTTTTGGTTTATTAAAAAACACTCAACAATTAACCAGATCCACAGAATAACAGGTGTTATTGAAAAAGCCTACGAAAGTAAAAAAGTGTGCTCAACTATATTTTTAGATGTGACACAAGTTTTCGATAAGGTTTGGCATGAAAATACTACCAAAACAACACACCGAACTATTAAAATCATACATTACAACCAGAATGTTCAGAGTCAAACAAAAAGAAGCTTACTCTACAATAAAAGAAGCTAAAGCAGGTGTACCACAAGGAAGTGTACTGGGACCAATGCTTTATCTACTCTACACTTGTGATATACCACAAATGGAAAATATTACGATGGCTACATTTGCTAATGATACTTTGCGATTATGGCTATCGGAGACAATAGTGAAGAAGCCTCGCGAAAATTACAACAGGCAAGTGACAATATAAATAATTGAACACAAGCTTGGAAAATAAGAATTAATGAAAGTAAATCTGTACATGTGCAGTTCACCTATAAATAGACCGTACAAGCACCAATAACATTAAGCAACACTATCATTCCATATAGCAACAACGCTAAATATCTTAGAATGAATTTCGATGCAGAACTTCGCTGGAAGGAACATATAAAGAACAAAAGAAAAAGAAGAAGTACTCTGAAAGGCTAATAGTGCATCCCAATGCACTCGCCAAACAGTTAAATGTGCCCGATGATTGTGTACTGCATAGGCTCAAACGCAAACTACCATACGAACTGATTAATAGACAGGTAGAATCATATTTAATAATCTCTAGAATAAGTTAGAATGGTCTTTAGAGTAAGTTAGGATAGACATGAAAATTTCCAAAAGACAAAAACATTTCTATAGTTAAATGCCGTATGTCCATATAGGTTTCAGTACTTGTATAATTATTATTATTAATAATAATTAGTTTATTATGTACTGATAATTGCTATTTTGTTCTAGATAACCAATAAATTTTCCTATATTTTAACTACAATTCCTTCCATTCGTTTGTTACGTCTTCCTTAGTTAGCGAAGCGAAGCATTAATTAAATACAAGTCTTTAGAAAAAAAGTGTCAATCAATACCCATCATGGTTAGAAGAACGATGATAACCTATACGTCGTCAGGATAAAAATAACTTAAGAGACCTAGTTTGTTTTCTAGTTAGTAGTAGTTTTTGAAATGTTTCTAATATACATATACATACATATATATATATATATATATATATATATATATATATATATATATATATATATATATATATATATATATATATTATTGGCAGGATTTTCGATAACTTTTTCGACAAAACCGACAACTCGCGACGAAAAATCAATGACGCGCCATAAAAACCTGAAAATTGTTGAAGAAAAGTTCCATCCCGAACGATGAAAAATAAGGGGCCAGAACGGAAATTCTGTCGCGTAAATCTAATTATTTCGCTTCTTTTATCGAAAGACGTGCTCGCCCAGTGACAATGGACGGAAAGTTCACGGGGAAAAAGGAAAGAGTTGGTCGGTCCCCTGCCTCCTTCACCCCCCAACCGGCTCCACTTATCGTAACCCCGCCCCTCCGCCTTGCCCTCGTCCGCGTAATGAATTTATCGAGGTTTTTGTACTTTTAAAAATTCCCCCCATCCGCTGTGACGCCGAAGAGCAAAAATTCATTTAGCATTGGAGAGTGGGAGAGAAAGAAAGCGAGATAGAATACGAGGGAAAAAAAACGAGCAAATGTTAAAACGTTCGTCAGGTCTCTATACTAAAATATCAATATTATTTTCAGCTCTGCCTTATTTATTTTTATTCAACCCTTCGAAAATTTTAGTACGTTAAATCTAATAAAATTTCAATTACCTTCACTTATTATGAAACTTAATTAATTTTTTTGTGTATTTTAAAGCTTCCTTCTACCAACTAGGGCTTATCTCGACTGGACCTACAGTTTAACGTGAACTCCGAACCACGGTCCTCGGCATTAAGCCTACCAACTGGCGACTTAGACTTAGAACCTTAGTGACCAACTTAGAAGAAATCATCCCAGAAGACATCCGGTCTTACCCAGCCTGGTTACTGGCCTGACTAGGATCATTTTCCTTGTCGGTAACTATATTGCTTCCACTTTGTTGTGATTTAGTAACCTTATATCAGGCTATAATATGAAATTTTGAATAATTTCGTATATCCAGTTGATTTCGAGATAATTGTGTTGTTCTTCGTTGGTTATGCAGCAATAACCATTGGTAATTAATCGAAAAACTTTGTTTTAGCAATGCTGGATTAACAATCGGTTTGATGTTTTAGTACAACCCTATATTGGCACCCCCTGAGTCCTAATAGGTTTTAAGATTAACTGATAAACCAAGTTAACCTGGAAATATCTTAACTAACCAGTACAGTTCTTTGATTTTGAGTGTGATCGAAATTAAAATGAAATATAACTAATGAATAAATAAGTTATTAATTATTATTGAGAATAAATATAAGTGTATTAAAATGGTGGATCTATTGCAAGACTACTACTGCTATTTTGTAAATGATTATATTTAAAACATTTAAAGAAGTTCAACAAAGCATTTACAATTCTAGTACCACTAAAAGCCAAGTCTATTAAGAAGTGATCAGAGAGTCCTTAAATCTGATAAATGACTTTGTATCAGAAATTATAAGCTATACAACGTCCACGTCAAACCGGGATAAAAACAAACCATAACAAGCTCAAGAATGAGCGAATAACAAAAATCAAGTTTTGTATATATTTTGTTATAAATTACGGTTTTCATTGGGGCGCATAAAAGCTTAATCTGAAATTTATTGCCAGCAATGTTAAAATATCTGGTTTTAGCATACTGGCAGTGCCGTGCGAGTAATAAGCAGGAATGCAAGCAAGGATGGAATGGCGATCGACGATGGGCGAAGTATAACAGACCATATTGTGATAAGTGGGAATCACATAAATAAAAAATGACAAAAATATAGAATTGATACAATGAAACCGGATTAATGTATTAATAAAAATGCATTTAATTTTATAAACGTTTTACATCTTATCTACAACTGTTATGATTATCAAGTATTATGTTCTCTTGTTATCATGATTTAAGAAAAGATCAGATAATTCTAGGTCACAGACAGTCGGCTGCAAAAAGTGCTATACATTGGGCTGCTATTCGTTTTGAAGGAAATAATTACAAATACAATTCATTTCTGGGAAAATTAATAGTATAAGTTGTATTAAATTGATCCAGTAACAGTTAGCCAAATGTAACAAACAAATTGTAAATTAGTCGACAACGACTAGTGATAATCTAACAAGTCCACCACTATGGTTTCTATATTATTGAAAATTAATGGGGAAAACTAGCACACTTTCAGTCAATTAAAGGTAATTTTATATAGTATTTAACATTAGGAGTATTTTAAATAATCAAGATTAATATTGGCATGTTTATAGACGTTTTTCAGTTTCCAGTTCAAATAAAAAATGTTCTAGAATCATAAACAACTATGTCTTATAAATAACAAATTAATTTCTGTGGTACAAAGACCCCTGTCATGATACCAGATAATCTCTATAAAAGCAGTAAAAAACAGCCAAGTTTGTTGATACAATATATGAATATTAAGAAACAATTGTGTAAAAAAGTAACGTTATTTTTTTTGATAAAAACTAGAAACATCAAGTTGAAAAATAAAAAATCACCATCTTAAAACTGTGAAGGATTTTAACTTCAAAATCATCAATATATGAATGTCGTAAATAATTTGTGTCTATTTTTAGTAGGCAATGGTTGAAGCCTTAGCTTGTTATATTTTTGCATGTCCAATCTAATTTTTACGTTACTAAACATTTCTAAAAGACTAGTAAATCCGGATAAAATCGGTATAAATAAACTGTAGAAACGTAATTTAGTCTCAAGATTTAAAAAAACAACAACATTGGGAGAGTCGTCCTGGACCGGTCATAATTCCAAAGTGAGAAACAAGCAGACAAAAAGAAGAAAAAAATATTAACTATACTGTAACAAATTACATTATGAAAATGGAAAAAAGTTTCAACTTTTCCACTTTAACTTTCGAGCATTTTTCAGAAAAACTTTTTCCTTCTACCCAACTAAGGCAATATATAATTTCGAGTTAAAAAAGTTCGTTACTACCTAAACGAATCGTTCCTAGCCAGGATGCTATTTTAAATTTTTCGCAGATTAAAGTTTTTCCACGTAAAAATGATAAAAAATAGCTTTTCGCATCCTGAGAACTATTGAAAAGCATTTCTTCATTGAATTTTATATATGTAATTATATATATATATACATATATATATATATATATATATATATACATATATATATATATATATATACATATATATATATATATATATATATATATATATATATATATATACTACGAGATATATTGATATAAAACCAGTCCCAGTACTCCTACTTACCTCAATGCTCCATATTTTGAAAGAGATATTTAAAAAATCTTTCAAAATAATAATTGAAAGATTCTTTACGAGACAATGAGCACTGATGATTCAACAACTACCACTTTTTAACTTCCAAAACCTGATAAGATTACCTATATAACTAAAATAAATGAAAGAAAATGAGTTCAATATTACATTCACTCAAAGTTAAGATCATTATAATAGAAATTTATAGTATGGATATTTGAAATTGAAGATACCACATATGTTCTTAAAAGTTTAAACTATCTGCTTAGGAGAAACTTCAATTTAACCAGGTAACCAATGTGTCATTACACTTCTTTAGTGAATCTCTTGTTTTAAAATCGTTAAGACAGTAACTTTCTACGCCCTCTTTGATGCCGTAAAATGAGAGATACCGTCCAATACGAAAAGTTTGGATTCCGAGCCAAATATTCGCCAATCTTTGGTCCGCATGAGAGCTTTTGATAAAGAGTGATACCATTATATAATTTTCCATGCATTGTATTTTGGTATATCTAGTATACCCAATAATAAATAATAAAAACTGGTCAGTCCAAGTCGCAGTCGATGATTCTTTTTCGACTAACAGACTCATTCAGTATGATAAAAAATACATTCACAGGTAGGCGAATGGAAAATGGACATAATAATGAGAGATGGAAAATGGCAGGCAAGTTATTGACGAAACGTAGATAAATAATACGAGATATTTTAATATAAAACCAGTGCCAGTACTCCTACTTCCCTCAATGCTCTAAATTTAGAAAGAGATATTTAAAAACTCTTTCAAAATAACAATTGAAAGATTCTTTACGAGACAATGAGCACTGATGATTCAACAACTACCACTTTTTAACTTCCAAAATGATCTGGGTCTTTTCCATTGTGATAAGATTACCTATATAACTAAAATAAATCAAAGAAAATCAGTTCAATATTACATTCACTCAAAATTAAGATCATTATAATAGAAATTTATAGTATGGACATTTGAAATTGAAGACACTACATAGGTACGACATAGAAATAAAGAAATTGAAAATTGATATATTAATGTTCTTAAAAGTTTAAACTATCTGCTTAGGAGAATAAACTTTAATTTAACCAGGTAACCAATGTATCATTACAATTCTTTAGTGAATCTATTGTTTTAAAATCGCTAAGACAGTAACTTTCTACGCCCTCTTTGATGCCGTGAAAATGAGAGATACTGTCCAATACGAAATATTCGCCAATGCTTCTCTTTGGTCCCCATGAGAGCTTTTGATAAAGAGTGATCCCGTTATATAATTTTCTATGCATTGTATTTTGGTATATCTAGTATACCCAATAATAAAAAATAAGAACTGGTCAGTCCAAGTCGCAGTCGGTGATTCTTTTTCGACTAATAGATTCATTCAGTATGATAAAAAATAGTTTTCCGCATCCTGAGAACTATTGAAAAGCATTTCTTCTATATATATATATATATATATATATATATATATATATATAGAAGTATATATATATATATATATATAAATATATATATATATATATATATATATATATATATATATATATACATATATATATATATATATATATATATATGATTCAACAACTACCACTTTTTAACTTCCAAAATGATCTGGGTCTTTTCCATTGTGACTAAAATAAATGAACGAAAATCAGTTCAATATTACATTCACTCAAAATTAAGATCATTATAATAGAAATTTATAGTATGGACATTTGAAATTGAAGATACTACATAGGTACTACATAGAAATAAAGAAATTGTAAATTGATATATTAATGTTCTTAAATGTTTAAACTATCTGCTTAGGAGAATAAACTTTAATTTAACCAGGTAACCAATGTATCATTACACTTCTTTAGTGAATCTCTTGTTTTAAAATCGTTAAGACAGTAACTTTCTACGCCCTCTTTGATGCCGTGAAAATGAGAGATACTGTCCAATACGAAATATTCGCCAATCCTTCTCTTTGGTCCCCATGAGAGCTTTTGATAAAGAGTGATACTATTATATAATTTTCCATGCATTGTATTTTGGTATATCTAGTATACCCAATAATAAATAATAAGAACTGGTCAGTCCAAGTCGCAGTCGGTGATTCTTTTTCGACTAATAGATTTATTCAGTCTGGAGTTTCCCAAACTAGGATCTTCAGAATAATTTTCAATGTCCCATAGCATGTTAGTAACAACCAAATAAATACAAGACAGAAGAATCAAACACTGAACAAACCTAATAGCCATGAGAGATGATAAAAATATTTATTTGAGTATGTCATTATTGATGAAATTTTTCTGATAAAGATTTTCTGGTATGGATGTATATATGTTACGCCCAGAAAATGGACCAAATATAGAATCAAGCATTTTGCTCTCGTTGATTTGGCAAATGTCTAGCATAGCGACCAAAACGGACTCATGAAATTCATGGCCGGAGCATCTTCATTCTAAAAATGTCATATATGTCAAATATAGAAAAACAAAGACTGTGTGTTCCGCAGGCCAAGGATATATGTGTAATGAATACATGATCGTTGTATGCACAAATTAGGACGGAAAAACATATATTTTAGGTAGTTATTTCAAATATTAGCGCTTTGTTTAGTTTTAAAAAACCTTTAAAAGTTTAAATGTTGATTAATATGTAAGTTCAAAGACACTTATTAATAGAGGCCTGAACTTGGCATATAAATATAGTTTTACTTATATAAATTAAAAAGGGGTGTTAGTTACTTCACTTTTCACACCTTTTCCAAATTATCTTGTTCAGAAAATAATAAAAGCCGTTGACCTGTCTTTTTGGTTCCATACATATTTGAAAATATTACTATTAAATGAAAATCAATGTACACAACAATAAAAATCCTTAATACAAAGACCAATATATGCTATAGTGTGTATCAGATCTTCATTGTTATTATTTCATTTTAAACAAAATCTTTATACACACAAACTCATTAGGAGATATAATATATAATTCTTAGGGACAGGCCAGCAAATTTAGTTTATATTCCAGAACTATATACTATGTTATTTCTCTAGTGTATTTCTTCTCATAAATTCGAATATAATTTTAATCAAAACTAAAGAGAAAGTTTATACATAGGTTTACATATTAAATCTATGAAAATGCAGAATATCATTCGAATCTCACTAGGATCTTGGATAAAGTGTAGTATTATGGTCTCATATCTAACGCATTCAAATTTAGTATATCAATCTTACAAACTGATATATTCATACTTGAAAATCTTGGAATAACTGGTTTCAAGTTAACGCCGGTGCTTGTTTTTCGACTGAGATGTTGAAGATGATTTTGGAAGCTAAATGATATGTCAGAAACAAACTATATAAGGGTGCCATTGGACTCGAGGTTCACAAACACATTTACGCTCATAAAAGAAACGTTTGACGTCAATAACAGTTTAATTTGATCCATTCCATTCACCTTCCACTATAATGTCATGTTGTTAACAATTTGATACAGTATACCGATGAACAATTAAGAAGGGGATCATTTTCCGATTTATCTTCAAAAATGGATAAACGCCGCTGCGTATATACTTGAAAATATTACTATTAAATGAAAATCGATGTTCACAACCGACAAAAAACGATAAAATTCCTTAATACAACAACCAGAGCATCGTAGTACGTTTCAGATCTTCAGGATCATTTCTTCTCCACAATTCATGATTATTTCATCAATAACTTATTGATTCCATCAATATTCCAACTTAGATTATTCCACAACGATGCAAGTTCAATGTATCCACGCCATCGTAACCCATTCGGTCGGATAACAAAAAAAAACCAAAACCTCAAACACCCGATATAACCTCAAAAACAATGTGGAATCAAGCTGCTAAACGAACAAAACAGTTTGCGGAATAGACCATACAAAATCCGAGCTTACCCAAAAAAAGCCCACAACAATCCGTGCCCTCCGACACCCTCTCGACCTCGCCTTCTCCCCATCATTACTCCCTCTCTCTCTCTCCCGGGAGCATCTCCTCCTCGTCTCTCCCATTCTCTGTCCCCTTTTCGCTTCGTCTTCCTCTCTCTCTCCCTCACCCTCTCGCTTGCCACCCGCTTCCCTTCAACACCAGGCCAAACCGAAAGGTCTGATGCTTTACAAGGCGCCAACAAGTGTTCGGGCGTCAGGCGACGTGTGAAGCTTTATATCGGACGATTTTCCAACGTATTTTCTCGGTGAAAAGCCGGCTTTCCCGCCGGCAATTCGACCGGCGAGCTTTTCCGTTTCCCAACTCCATTAAGCGACTCGATCTCGGGTCGGACTTTCAAGGTCGACATCTGTACGCGATACCGGAGACGATCTTTAGGAAACTGGCCCGCGATTGATCTCGACGATTTTACCAGCGGTGGTTCTGTTTTTGGGATCGTAAATGTCGAAGGTATATTAGATATGTACGGATCTTCAATTAATTTTAATGGTTTTCTGGAATAATTGGGATATAATTAATAAACAGATAGATGGTTAAGGATGATATTACCAGGTTGTTAAAAGAAAAAGTAAACTAAACTAGCTGGGATAGCTCTCTGCGTCACTGGAGAGAACTTCTTCGATAGCACTCGTAGCGAACTGTCGTTGGAGCCCCTTTATTTGTTTATTGCTACTAATTTACTCTGCGCCCTGGTTGCATTTCAACTAGAGTGTCTTGTGAATTATTTTTTTTAATTCATTACATCTTATAAGTTTAGTGATATGCTTTATGATTACTACTGTTCTGTGGTAATTTAATTTTATTAATATACAAGCAAGGCGAGTACGGTATTAATAGATAACTACGTATTAAGCTAAAGTTAAGAATACAGTTCAATCTTCTGATTTCCTGCGTGTTGTCCGGTAGCTGTATTGCTTCCACGTTGCTGCGATTTAGCAACCTTATTTCATGTTTTAACGCTAAATCTTGGATCACTTCGTGTATCCATTCGATTTCAAGGTCATCGTGCAGCTCTTCGTTGGTTACGTAGCGATAAGCATTGGCATTAATTTATTTGCACTAATTACCATTTAAGTGAACCAAGGCGATCTATAATATGGGTCTTTCCATCTAGACTTTTCGACCCTGACCTCACGAATTATTGCGAATTATAAGTTTAGCGAATATGGAAGAGTGAGAAAGGATTAGAACACTTCAGTTCGACCTATTTAACGTGGCATGTATGTCACGACCACTGCGAAAGTATACTGCATTTGTCAGTCACCTTCTCTCCTAGCCAATGGTCAATTATAAAGGTTTTTCTATATCCTAAATAAACCAGAGGCTAGGTAGCGGTCACAAAAATGATCAAAGACTGATCGATAATAAGAGCCGGAGAGACCAAAATACCACCATAAAGCTATAAAAATGCACATATTATAAAAGCGGTATTTGGGGAAATGACTATTAGAATTTTACAAATATAATTAACAATTTTACTTCTTTATCTTTCCGGCATCTTTAACACAGATGTATCGGTAAGCCGGGTTTCCTATCAGATGTCGCTAGACATAAGTATGCAGTGTTATAATTTGACACATATGTCACTTTATTTTACTCTACTGACATCAGGCTTCAAATACATTATATATTATATTTTGCGATAGTAACATCGTGAAAATATTAAGTTTCGTGCCTGAAAACGTTCATTTGCCTCAGAAAAAGGAAAGGAAAAAGAAAAATAGGAAAGTCTTCGTTTGTTAGCAACTTACGGTGAGAATCATCTAAGCTTAAAAACACGTGTGACACAAGACACGAAAACACAAGTGACGTGTCGTGAAAAACACAAGACAAAGAACATTCTGGTAGATCGAAATAGCTTGAAGATGCGAAACGGCGAGCATTGGATGCAGACCCAACACAAACTCAAAAATAATTGGCAGAAGCGTTAAATGTGATCAAAGAAACTATTAGCGGCCAATTACGAGCAATCCAACAAACGGCAAGATGGGTGTCACATCAATTGAATGACAGGCAAATGGAAAATCGAAAGTCATTTATGCAACGAATAGTGACGGCTGATGAAAAGTGAATTTATTTTGAAAACTCTAAGCGTTAAAATCATGGTTATCAACCGGCCAAGTCCAAATCTTTTTGGTTAAAAGATAATGTAGTGTTCGGTGGGACCAGTGTGGCGTGGTGTATTACAAACTATTGTAACCTGGAGAAACAGTTAACAGCAATCATTACCGACAACAATTTATCAATTTGAATCATGCGTTTATCGAAAAACATACAGGATGGATTCGAAGATACCGCAAAGTGATTCCACAGCACGAAATGAGTTGTACAACCATATAGTTGGTTTATGGGTATAAACCATCTCATAAAGCAAAACCGGTCAAGGGCTAAGGAAGCGTTGAAAGCACTTGGATGGGACATATTATCGCACCCGCCTATCGTACTCTCCAGACCTTGCCCCATTCGACTATCTACTGTTGGTATCAATGGGACACGCGCTTGCAGAGCAGCTCTTCGCCACTTTCGGAATTCAAGTTAGAAAATGGGTCGACGAATAGTTTTTCTCAAACGACAAAGATGGGCAAGATGTATAGAATCAAATGACCAATACTTTGAATGAATACAATTTTCCATTTTCTTGAAAACTCCCTTTGTTAACAAGTACAATCCGCCCCAATATTAATACCTTTGATGTCAATAATTAACAATCGCCAATAATGAATATTAATTGACTTCATTTAAATTTAATTATCTTAACACAACCGATAACTTTTCGGGGGAACCTCACAGACGGAGGGGTAGATCGATTTTAATCAATTACAAACGCACCCTTCCCTCGATCGGAAGCATCTCGGTAATAAAACATACAAAAACGGTTAATTTCTAATGACGATTAGCCATCGTGCGATAATTGGTCGAGTCGATAACCGAATAATTAGATAGGTGTGACGCCATCGCTCACCACCAACCAACCAACCACCCCTCTCCCGTCCAGTCGTCATATTTCTTCTATTTGTGATTGATAGGATCAGGCGAACCTATACGGTTAAAAAAATTGAGCTCTATTATAATTTTCATTAGATCGGTCGCGGATAAGACGGATTAGCGAGGTGTGGCGGCCAATATCCGTCGAGCGGGTTGCATACGCCCCGGGGCGGGGTGACGTGTCGTCGGGGAATGTCAGAAAATAATCAGCCGAATATACTCAATCCGGAATCACGTAAACTTTTGATTAAATTGGATTGATAATGATTTTCCCGTATCTTCTCGATCACCGGTGATGTGTGTGACTTTTTCTGGTGCCATGGGAACCTTAAGGGACACGCACATGTTAATCGGGCTTTATTTTGACTCAATAGTACGTTACGCTGATGTAATATTCGTTAATTTAATTATAACTGACTAAATTCTATTCAGAATTAATTGCTATTAGTTTTTGTAATATATAAAATATGTTTTTAACAAAAAAATTGAACCGATTTCGAAAAATAAATAAGGAATTAAAAAATAATCAAACTTAGATTTTTAACACAAAAAAAACATTTTATAATAAAATATGTAGATAATAATAGTTGTAATAATTAAACAAAAACCTTATTTGACCTATCTACTACATATATTTTATATTCTACTATATACACACAATTTAGCTTAATACCTACCTAAACCTATTTATCTATTTATAATATTATTTTAACTACTACCAACCGACTATTTAGAAGTCGGTGCCGAGCCCAAACAATTATATTAATTTAGATCTGTTTTGTTGGTAATTTAAATTTTTCTATATGTTACAAAATTATATTATTAGTATTGTATTGTTTGAGCTCGGCACCGCATTCAAAGTGATTAGTTGGTAGTAGATAAAGTAATATTGCAAATAAATAACTTTAAGTAGGTATTAAACTAAATTGTGTGTATATATTAGAATATGCAATACGTGTAGTAGAGAGGTTAAATAAGGCTTTTGTTTATTTTTATTTAGTTATTACAACTATTATTATGTACATATTTTATTTAAATTTTTTTATGTTAAAAATCAACAAAGTTTGATTAATTTTTACTTTATAGTTAGTTCCTTATTTATTTTCTGAAGTCGGTTGAACTTTTTTGTTAAATATATTTAATTTTCGTCTAATTATATTTGCTCAATAAATTACGCAGTTATTTCATTAACTATTACAATGAATAGCCCAAAAAAAAGTACAGCCCCTATGAAGAAAAATAGGAATAAAGAAACGATGAATGAAAATAAGGAACGTTCCAGGTCCTAGGGTCCTCTATCTAGTCTAGGTGATTTGACAACTAGTCCAACCAAATTAGAACAAAAAGTTTGCTACCTTGTTCGGAATCGAACCCCAAAACCCCCCACGTGTAGGCTTAACGTTTAAACCATTACACCATAGAAACAATTGCCTAAAATGTTTCAACCCCTTCTCATACGATATGATTACTGCTTAAAAAGCAAACTGATGGCATTTACGCTGAACTACTTCCGATTTTTCGTCGCACCAGTTCAGCAATAACATTATACACAAATATCTGATTATTTTAGATAAGAAGTATGTGAAAACATTATACGTGTCTTTGGAATTTGAAGTCTTTCCTCGATTTACACCCCAGTTATTATATAAGTTGTTTATTATTGTTTATATTTACTATAGGCTATTATAGCCTCTTCGGATGTTTAGCGTCTGTAAGAGGAAGAAAGAAATAAAACGTATTTATGAAAAAGAACAAATCCAACTATAAAATTACAGAAACATTAAAAGTCAGGTAGCATATTGAGTAGTCGGTCTCTTATATTAGTTTATTTGTTGAGTATACCTAATTAAGTGTATATAAAATAGAACTTGACATGAGGGTGTGGGTTTTTTTATATTTTCAATTTCCTGTGGCTTTTTTTTTGTTTGTCCGCAATTCTTTCTTCGACATTATCATAAGGGTAGTTTTCATTAAGTTTAGAGACCTCATGGTTCTCAACCAATCGTTCTTATTATCAAGCCCCGGACTGTCGCAGATGCTTCTTCACAATACAAAAATGCTCAATAGCCAGTATTGACCCGATATTTCTCCTTCTTATCATTAATTCATCCAAGCGAAATTAAATAACCATAAGTAGCTTCTATTTAGCACTTCTATATTCTATTGAAAGTTCTTGCAACGATATTTTTCATAACAAAAGGCTTGAATATACTTGAAAATAAGTTAATACGTTAAATCTTCATAAATTCGAACTTAGTGCAAATTAATATACATTATATGAATGGTATAATTATTAATAATAATAAATAATAATTAATAATCTTAATCTTACACTTCTTGGATATAATGCTGTTACATAATGCGACTCATACCACGCTGATTGCTGGAAAAAACTATTGATTTACGTCTATCTGAGAGATACGATGAGTATATAGAATTAAGGGTTTTGTTTACATTAAAATAGGGTTGGGCTGAAAGTATTGTAAGTACAGTAATCCTAAGAAGTCGCTATTTTCTTCTGTTAACTTACAACAGCTATCAACTTATTAACAAAAGAAAACAAGTTAACGTTGGAATGACAATCGTTCGGTAGTTATTCGAAGCATTCCTTAATGTAATTAAGTGCAGTTCGGGTAAAAGTGTCGCAGCTGAAGTTGTAAGGTCGCAAAAGGTGGATTGAAGGTGCTCAACGGCCCCTAGCCATAAACTATTACAAGTAAGAAACATTCAAGCTTTGAAAGATACTCCTAATTCGTGGATTGCCAGCACACCTATCACAGTATAGGCACCAAAGGTGCACTGAAGATGTTATGAACTAAGCTAGTCCACTGGAACTTAGCCAAAAGCTTGCAGTTCTGGGTGTATGGCCACCAAAGGCGAATTGCATTAATTCATTTACTCAGCTGTTGTTCATTAGTATTTGGGGATTTCAAAACCTGGAAAACCATTCTGTACAGGTTTTATCATAAAAATTTGGGATCAAATAAAGACTGAGAGATGAGTTACAACTGACACTAAAAATAGTTTTCGAGCTTCCATATTAAACTCCACAAGTAACTTATATACATTAAAAATTTTTACTCTTAAGATTCTCTAAAATAAAAAAAGATATAAAAGTCCAGAGACAGACTGATCGAAGAAGGAATCATCTCTCATTAGACAAAATATTGGCGATAAAATGCTACCGTTCCCCTGCCCACCCGCGTCACAATGCCCAACCTCTTGTTAGTACCGTCTTTTCGACTATAGCGATGGATGAACTGCGAAGAAATCGAATATGGTAATGATAGAGAATGCGCCCAAACCGATGTTTTATTTATGAGCTCGGCGGTATTTGCTTTTGCGATTGGAGGGGGGGCCGGGGGGCGGTATAAGGAGCGGGGAAATGGCGCAAGTGTTCTATGGGAAACGGGCGAAGCTTAAGGTGATGCCGGCGTTCTCTTTGAATCGCCGCGATGGTATCGTTCTCAAGAACAAACATAATATCAGTTGTAGTAGATTAGGGTGGGGGAACTTAACCTACCAAACATAAAATTTTATAAAACAAGTAAACTGAGAAATAAATTAATAAAAATAGAGAAAATTAATATGTATCCTTTGTTGACTGTTAATTGTATAATATCCATTCTAAAAGTAATAAGACTTCCTTGAAACGAAGACCATTTATCTCCATAACACTCTATACAGTGGCTTAACGGATTAAATAAAAATATTATTAAATAGTTCCCACAAAGGCCCAAATATGCAGCAAAATCCAATAATTTGATGTTTTTCGAGAGGCATTGAGTTTTATTTTTAGTAATTTTAATAAAGATTTTTGTTGATCCTTGTTTAATCTGTCTCCAATCTATGGGTGGGCAGAATTTCTATTGTCCAATGGATATATGAAGCTTGTAGATTTTGATATAGAAACAATTCTCGTAACCAAATTACCGAGTGTTTCGAAAGGCAATTTCTTTCATTTTAAATTAAATCTGCAACAATTTTCGAAGCTTTGATAGAGTAATTAAAATTGCCTATACCGCGACCTGTGCGACCCATGATTCACTCTCATCACATCCACTGATATTCAAATTTATATCGGTAAATATATAATATACAACGACACTATATACTATGCGAACACACAACATGTGTTGCATAATATCGCATTTTCATAGTCCTTTATTTATTGCTCGATTCTTATATATTATTGATAACTTTTACTAATAGTTATTATATAACTTCGTCTTTATGTTTGCTTCTCATTGTACCAGTAGAAATGAACATTAGAACAAGACAGCAAATGAAATTTAAGATTAAACATTGTACCAAATATTACGAATTGAGCTTATGTAATTCAGAAAATGAACGGAAAAAACAAAAACAGATATTCTAACTATTATCTATCGTTCTAGAAAATGTAGTAGTGGCAATCAATCAAGACCCGAAAATGGACTAGAGACTGGAAAATACAGCTTAGTGGAAATGTGTCCATTTCAATTTTACGTTACGGCGAAATAACAAAAATCTGATTATCTGATCACTTGAGTGTCGCCCAATTGCTCAAGCATTCATCTCGATGGTATGTTAAATTGGACACATCACATGAAATAAAAATCAGAACAGATCAGACTAAAAATCACAAAAGTACATGCTCCCAAACTTCTTAAGTCAAGAATATTTAAGTGAGTCTACGAAGTTATCCAACAATGTGCCTGAAAGAAGGTTACTAAATCATAGCATCGTGGAAGCAACCGTACAACGCACATGAAATTAGAAGATTGATAGAACCACACGAACTTTAAGTTAAGTTGTCGTTAGATTTTAATATAGGAAACAGATAATACAACACAATACTTATCCTGCACTCATTTTGCTAGTGTTTTGATGGAAATCCATCAGAATAGTAAAAAATTAATTTGTAAATTAACATTACGCTAAGCATATGTAAGGCAAAAAGTAATAAAAAAGAACGATCATCTGATGAACATTAACCAAACCTAAACAAATTAATAGAATAGATAATCGATCTAGAAAAAGGATAATCTCCATTAGATAAAGCAGTAGAGTATTGAAAAAATATTCAGAGTAGTTCCTTTATACATTTGAGTATGTACATGGAAATTATTATTATTCATATGCATATATAGAAGCATCAATTACTTGAACCAGAAAACAAATAGTCAAACATGTAGTTTTTCTCATCTAACGAGATGCAAATATATATGCTGTCGTATAATAATAAATGAAATGTCGTCTAAATCACTTAAGAACCATGTAGAGATAAAAACGATATATATATATATATATATATATATATATATATATATATAAATAATATGTTCTCGCTTTCTCCCTCCCTCATTAGGTCCAATAAAAAGAGCTTAGCGATATGAAAAACGAGCCCCCGGATAATATCAACGTCAAACACTTGTCCTGCGGCGGCCCTTAATCCTGCCCGGATATTCCGTGCAGGACAAGGCGTCCGTTTGCTTTTCGGATACAGAAATGTGTACCGATCGTATTTGCTTCGGTTCTCTCCTTCGTCGTCCCTTCTCCCTCCCTCTCTCTACCTCACCGGTCTCGTTCTCCCTCCTCCCATTAGCTCCCGTTGTCTCCTTAAATCCATTCTATATTTACTCATGAATAATAAAAAATATTCATGTATAATATGCGTATTTTGAGTTGTTCGGACTTCGAATTGTAAATGAAATATATTATTATATGCAAATTCTGATCATTGTTAATGTAAAACTAACATGAAATGCCTTAATAGTTATCAATTACTTTTACCAATAATAATTTCTCAGGATTTCAGAACTTGTAATAAATCACGCCACCTTGATCCAATCAATGCTAGAGTATCGAATATTACTTTAACATCCCCTGGATATATCCCATGTTTTTTGAGATCCTTACAATATGTATTATTTCAAGCTTTCTACAGTCCAGAAGGATATGCTTGACGCTCTGTTGTATTTGACATTGGTCACATAGTGGAGGGTCTCTTCCTTTTAACAAATCCTCATGGGTTAGTCTGCTAGTCCTAGTTAGTCTCAGTTAGAACCTGTTGAAGTTAATATTACGAGATTGACGAAAAATCCTTTTATATCCCAATAACTTCAAAACTACACAAGTGACATTGTACCAAAACTACGGGCGTTTCTACGATTTAGGATTACGTTTCTTGTTTTATCAGAGGAAAAAAGTCGCTGATAGTAATTGTTTGATAGTGGAGATGGTATGATTTTTCCATCCATAAGAATTGCAGGAGATGAAGACCTAAAATAAATTCAAAATCAATAACCAGAAAAGTTAAATATGTTGATTGAAATTCCCAATTCAATTATTCTTTTTAATAAATGGTTAACAGCTAAAGAAAGGAAAAAACCAAGGAAACAATACGACCGACTTGAAAATCTGATAAGAAGGGCAATAGAGCGGGACATTAAGACATCCCTTAAGTGGGTGGTAAAGCTAAAGGAAAATGATCAAAAAAGTAACGATATAATATTTCATGCTCGTTTTCCAGCAATGATGTTAGTTGAGAATATTAGTTAACAGGTCAATTGATAAGTCTCCGGCCTACCATAGTAAAACATATTTTTTTGAAAAAAATTATTTTTATTCAACATAATTCCCTTCCCAAGGGTGATACATTGATTATAGCGACTCCCCCAAATTTTCGGTGCCATTTTAGTAGTACAATTTGCCCTTGCTTCAAAATAGACCTCACTTTCGGCGATCATCTCTTTACTCAACGAAAATTTCTTCCCAGCGAGCATTCTTTTGAGGTTTGAGAACAAGAAATACTCGCTGGGGACCAAGTCTGGAGAATACGGTGGATGAGGAAGCAATTCGAATCCCAATTCATGGATGTTTGCCATCGTTTTCACTGACTTGTGACACGGTGCATTGTCTTGGTGAAGCAGCACTATCATTTTCTTCAAAAGCGGCCGTTTGTCAGCGATTTCGTCCCTCAAACGGTCCAATAACGCTATATAATAGTCACTGTTGATGGTCCTTTTTTTTTCAAGGTAGTCAATGAAAATTAGTCCATGCGCATCCCAAAATACAGACGCCATAACTTTGCCAGCCGACTGTTGCTTTTTCCCACGCTTTGGAGCGGGTTCATCGTGTGCAATATTTCATCTATTGTCACATATCGATGCAAAAACTCGGGTTTATTACGCTTGATCATCTCCAAACACTGCTCCGAATCATCAACTCGTCGTTGAATTTGGTCAAAAGTGAGCTCGTGCGGCACCCACTTTGCATAGAGTTTTCTCATACCCAAGTATTCGTACACGTTCAGTTGATATCTTTGTGAGTGTCTGCTATTTCATTCAATTTCAATTTACGGCCATTCAAAACCATTTTGTGGATTTTTTAAATGTTTTCATCGGTAACAACCTCTTTTGGGCGTCCACTGCGTTCACCGTCCTCGGTGCTGATTTCACCAAATCTAAACTTGGCCTACCAATCTTTGAAGGTTAATTTTCCTGGGGTAGTATCCAGAAACCCGGCACCAAGCCAAATTTTTACTTCAACTGTATTTTTTTCCTTCAAAAACAATTTATCAACACGCGAAATTCCTTTTTATCCATTTATTTCACAACAACAAAAGTTGTTTCACTCAAAATGCTATAATTCACAAACTAATGATCGGACAGCTGTCAAATTTATACCCGCATCTTTTGAGAGTTAGGACTAAAAAGCATATGGATTTAATTTTAGTGGCGCAATCTATGTGTCAGGTCGGGAACTTTTCAGTTGACCTGTTAGCTATAATGCAGTGATTATTTCCTATAAATAACAAATTATTTAAAATATAAAAAAAGAACGAAATAACTACATATTATTCGCTAGACTGAAAAGGTGTTAAAACCTCCGAAAATACCGAAATAGAAACCCGTAGACCATCGCCTAACTAAAACTACTAGGAAAAGAACAAACACACCGAGGCGAAGAGAAAATGTACAAACGTTCCGGGGGCGGTTTTTATCTAACCAATGCACGCTTTGCCCCCCCGATCTGATAAGTCTCGCCGGTTTAAAATAAATTCCGAAATTTAATTACGTGTACGTTTCGCGAACGGTTTTTTTTTTCGGGGCGGTTTTCACGCGATCCCCCCATTTCGCATGTTCGGTTGGACTGGCGTCGGTGGCCCGACGAAAGGTGAGGTGGTCTCGCGGATATGGAGAGAGGGACAGGCCGGTAGGTACGATGCACACCGGCTTTGTGTGCTGTGTATGCGGAGGAACGTGTATGGCCGGGACTGTACCGTGTAACTAACGGGGTCGTGATTTTATACGTCTGTTCCTACTAATCCGATTTTGAAACTGGAATATAATTAGGAAGCGGCACGTAAATTAGCCGAGAGGTCGTGTTGGTTTTTCCTCTTTTGCCATTCGGGGGGCGGAAATAATTGTTGTTGAGTTCTTTTTTATTAATATCTTGGAACTTCAAAAATTTACCCGTGGGCAATAAGTATTATCATATGATTTCTCTTATATAAGATATCCTGACATGTATAAGATCGCTTCAGTAAGTAATCTGCGTCGACGATGACACGTAACACTTTATTCTGGAACCTCTGGAGGATAGCTATGTTTGATTTGCTAGTAATACCCCACAATCCAATACCATAAGTCCAAATGGGCCTAAGTTTTGACCTATATAGCAAAACCTTATTATTTAAGTATAATTTAGATTTACACCCCAACAGCCTATACATTTGGTTTAGTTTAAGCCCAAACTGTTTGCGTTTTGTGATGATCAAAATGCATTCCCAGATATTTAACGTTGTCTGCTTGTGGGAGTTCATAATTATTCATTTTTACTGAAGGACAAGTTCTTCTACAAAGGGTGAATGTTACTTGGGTCGATTTTGTCTCATTTGCTCTGATACGCCATGTTTTCAAACACAATTCGACTTTGTTAAGATTAAGTTAGAGGTTTCTTGTGGCTGATATTGGATCCTCGTGTGATGATAAAGCCGCTGTATCGTCAGCATATGTCAACAGTAGTGTTTCTTGCGGTCGATAGGTCAGCATGTTACAATAGATATAAAAGTGCACCAAGAAAACTGCCCTGCGAAACACCCGAATATATTTGGGTGTAGGTCATTGTATTCGTCATCCTGTTTCACAATAAAATATCTGTTTGTGAGGTATGATATTGAGTAGTTGAAAGTGCTTCGGGGGCAAAAGCTTCCGAAATGCAGCGGAGCAATATTTTTTATTTTTAGATTGTTGTTAATTTATTTTACTAATCTATGTATTTGTATCTAAGTTGAAAATTATAAAAATACGTTCTTTTTTGTACCAGGCGTGTCGGAAATTCCTTTCCCTGTTAATCTAAAATATATTAATTACATTTTAAAATCTCCTTTATACCAACTACGGTTTATCTGGACTGGAACTACTGCTTAACATGGACTCCGAACCATGGTTCTCTACCGACAGGCGAGTCACTAACTTGGAGATCAACCCAGAAGACATCCAGTCTTACCCAGCCGGTGACTGGGCTCATTTTTCTTGTCCCATTTTGCATTCCTGCCTTTTAGACAATTACAAACATAAATTTACGACCATGCCCCAGCAGGGTTCCAAACCGTGGCTATTGCAACGGTAGGAGAACCGTCGCCTTGACCACAGCACCAACCAAGTCGGCTGATTGAGATTTTTAAACACATTTTTTTAAAAGAAAATACTTTATTTACAATGAATAGTTAAAATGTATTTATTCAAATTATGGATACCTTTAAAAAAACAGTTTCTCCTTTGAGCTTAAACCATTCATCGAGCTAACATCTTTGATTAACTTCTTCGAAATCGGCGAAATCGTATATCACATAAAAGAAAAATTAATAAAAAAAGGAAAAAATGTTATACGGGAAAAATATACCAGAATGTGATATGTTTACGGTGAAATATGAATTCACTACCACAAGATTGTTGGATGGACATCAGTTAAGTGTCTGACATAGATCACATATCTTATCATAAGTGCTTCAAAATCACTTCGAAGCTTCAGGATATGTGAAAAAATAAGTGGATTTCCTGCGATTAGATGGGTGTTATACTTATAACAGAAGAAAATAATTGTAGCGGTTGTTATAGTTCCTATGAAACATCAACTATTAAATATCTATGAGAACTTTAGAACAGACAACAGAATTCTTAAATATGATATTTCTTGATATTGCTCTAAATTGCCCTCTGGTGGACTAAAATTGTAGAAAAACATAGTTATTAAATATTGACTAATCAGTATAAAATTGATAACGCTTGATATAATAAACGCAGTTATAATTATAAAGGTAATTAATGATTAAATGAACATATTATCAAAAAAGAGAGATGAAAAAATACCAATAAAATAGACGTGCGGTAAATTTAAATCTCGAATCACGAAAAAACAACGAAAGCTGTCGTCAGACACCCCCACCCCCGCATAAATATCAACCCAACGCACATTAAACGTCCGAGGGATACCGGACCAAGAACGGAAATCAAACTAGCCGACGGAACTATCGATTATTAATAAGAAAAACAAAAGCTCGTTCGTTAACGTTATTTTCTAACGAATGAATGAATAATTGAAGAAAGTATTACCGGACGCGCCATCGCTCCTATATAAGTAAATTAAATTTCCACAAAGTTACGGCTCATACATTTTTAACTGTATTATGTATCGTCGTTATTGAAAATAAATTATGCATCGGCGGGGAACGAGGATCGATATACCGAAAAAAACGAGGACGGAAACTCACGAAATATTAATGCGAAGCCATCTAGATTTGCATCGGTTCCATCGTCTTAATTGCCATTTGGTCGTGAAGAAATTACGACAAGGATCACAATATCAGGTCTCGAGTTTATGAGACTGAGAATATTGGGTGATAAGCGTCAAAATAAACTATTGCTCCACGAAGCATAGTTTCATATTTAAACCCTGAACTCCGAGAAAATCAATTGATATATGCTCCAGCGTTGACTTTTTGGAATCACATTTTTATATTGGAATGACTAGTATTCGAGGACCCTGTAAGTAAATGTTCTACTCTCCTACAAAAGCCCAAAGCTACAAAAGCCTAAAGTCAAACCCGCAAAGTTGTGAATTCTTCAGATCATCCTTGAGTACTTTCGTTCACTACATCAATGTTTCCTACATATTTATGAGTTTGAAGAAGCAGTCACCACAAAAACTGCAGGCTCCTGTGACCCGTGTTGAAAACCCTTAGTATTTAAACCCATAGAGACTTAAGATAGATATTCAAAATTATGACACAGCATTAACATCAAAGAATACAAAATGAAGTCCCTGTAGCTTGTTTTTAATTAACTAATGAATCAGCTGTATAAAGAAGTGAAAATAATTGGTTTAAAAAAATTTTGTTTGGATTAAATTATATCTTACCACTGGATAGTTTCTATCTAGTAACTATCTATTCATTTTTCCATCTATTAGATTAGATTTAAGACCTAAAGTGTAAGTCCACTGCAATCGACCAGTTGTAGTACTTTTACATTTATGTGATCACACAAACTATTTAACACAAACTATTTATTTTATTCGCTGACCGTTAGTACCATTGGATCTATGTAGATATCATAGATGTCTCATTTCTAATGCACAACGTGGCGTTAACACTGCTGTGGAGAGCTTTGTTTTGGTAAGATTGGATCATATTAACATTAGATGCCTTTGTGCAAGCCCATGGTCCACAGTGTAATATTAAACGTTTATTGTGGGGTGCTAATTCGGGTTGTCGTCAAAGCAATTAACACATTTTTTTGAGCTCCATAGAAAGTTCTGCTAGTTTATTTTTAACATGCTATTTCTACTTGAGCTTGAGATGATTTTCACCATTTCGCGTGTGTTTTGACTAAAGGAGAATTGGAATTATACAAGACAGTGTTACTAAATAAACAAATTTAAACTTCTCATGAACAAAATTTATTAGTTAATTTAATCACAATAAAATTTAATAATTAATTCTTATTGAATGGCAAAATCGAATGACACAATCAGCTGTATAACAAATATAACATATATGATATTATTGGCTTTATTGTTGTAAAACAAAATTAAAAAAACACATTTTGAATGATACTAAAATGAAAGAAAAGCTTGAACATCGTGAAAAAAGCAGATAGAATGAAGTATATCAATATCAATCCTCAAGCTAAAATAGATCTAAAAAACAAATTCCTTATACTCAAGAAAATATCTAAAAATAAGCAAAATTAAAAAAGTGTTAATGAAGCTTAAAAAGCACTATTTTATGAAATTGATTTTTAAAATAAAATTTTCAAATGGGTATTAAAATTAAAAATATTGTAAAACAAGAAAATACAGACTAAAAAGAAAATTCTCCATTTGTGAAGGAAGTTGAGAAGTATATCTATGGTGAATCAACCTTACTAACAAAAATGAAAAATAGTTTCACGTATTAATGAAGCACAGTATCTATCTAGCACAAGGTTCTTCAAATATTACAGAAAAAGTCATTGGAGAGTTATTGTTAATGTATTACACCGACTACGTCTGAAATGAAGATGTTTAAGGAAGAAGAAGATTCAAGTGAAGGAATCTGTGCACATGCACAGAAATGGACAATAAAGTCACTCATTTAACACATTTGTCATTAATGAATAAACATACTACATCAATTTTAATGAAATTATTAATACATTAATGAATTAAATTTGCCATCATTGTCAAAGGGATGCAAAAAAAAGAACAATGACAGACACTGTCCGACAAAGAAGACAAATCTAATTAAATCAAAAAAATAGACGGGGCGCCGGAAAAAATCGGCACCAGATGGCATCCCTCTCCATAAATTAACCCCCCCGCGCGACCGGTATTCCCCCACCCCCGTGCCTACCTCTCGCTGAGGCTTCACCGACTCCCCTCTCGCACTCCTACTCACATCCCATCCAGTTCTACTGACGGCCGACCACCTCGTTGCGCACCTCCAACCTCCTCCTCCACCTCCTCCACTACCGCCACTGCCCCCGACGGTCCGGACGGCCATTGCGAGTTGTATTTTTTAATTCGTTTTTCGACCGAATACATCAATATCATATTATATCACGTCCATCCCTCTGAAAAAATGTAATTATTTGGCGGGATTTTTTTCCGTTTTTTTTTTCGGTTTTTTTTCCGGGGCCAGGCCCGATCAATACGCCGCTCTCGGGTCCGACAGCCATTTCTAACAATAGGGGCCTTTCGGCCGGCGCGTTATTTTCGTTTTTATTTTGCCCCCTCTTTCGGCAAAATAACAAAAACAAACGGGGTGGCGGGGTGAGCGTGACACGGTCGAGTCCTTTTCGGGGGCGACTCTCGACGAAAATCTTGAGAAAATGTTCTGCATACGAAATAGCTAGCAATCTATAATAAATACCAAAGACACAAGACCAGATATTAGCAACTACAATAGATACATTGTGATTGTTTAATATTTGTGAGTGTCCTAGTCAAGAGTGCAAAATCCGTCAAGGAAAATGATACCAGTCACGCCGGTAACCAGGCTGGGTAAGATCTTCTGGGATGGTTTCTAAGTTGGGCACTCGCCAGTCGGTAGGCTTAAGCCGAGGACTGTCGTTCGGAGTTCATGTTAAATTGTAGGTCCAGTCCAGATAAGCCGATAGTTGGTAAAAGGAGACTTTAAAATACATAAACATATACCAGCTCTTAGTGGCTTCATAAGACATAATGTTTCTTCCACGAACATTTCTAATGGTTATCGAAAGATGTAAGTATGCAGCAGTTAGCTACAGGTTATACCTTGAAAAGCAATCATGAAATAATTTTGGTATTACTTAACAACTGAACTGTTAAATTAATTTACAATACTTGAAGTGAAATAAACTTTTTTATACAAGTGAGTCCTCTGGGTAAAAAAACTCTAGGGTAGGAGGGTAGAAACTTAGAAATTATTATCAAGAACAATGCGGATTGAAGGTCATAATGTTTGAGCAATAATAAGCAACATGTCTATCGACAAAATTGACGGAGTTCATCAGAAAGTACTAGTTTCCAAATGACGTCATTTGGGCAAAGCATATTGTACAGAACAATTTCTCATGCCAGATCGCTTTCAAGGTGTTCAAACCCTAAAAGAAAAACATCAGTAAAGATTGTGTCTAAAACACCATTGCTGGAAGAATCAAAGAAATGAAGACTATAGGTTAAAAGAGAGCTGTCTTTTAGCCTCCTTATCTTTTAAGTGGATCAGAACTTGTAACTGATTATACTTGTCAATTAAAAAACAAAATATTAAATAAATAAATGTGCAGAGTGGTACACTTTTGATAACCACTAATGGTCGAACTATGGAACATTAGCAAATATTCCCGCACTCATTTAATTATTCAGGAGTTGGAGATTCAATATAATAGAATCGATACTAAAACAAAACACAACCCTCGAGGTTACAAGATACAGATATGGTTTGATTCAGGTCGCAGCACATCTCGATCTTCTATATAAAATTGTATAATTATAAGAGCAAATTGATGCAAAAATTTAATCGAGAGAACGTAGAAATGAGACTAAATGTTACAAAGACAGGGATGATAACATATCGTGATACCCAAGAAGTAGCAATTGAAATCCAGCAGATTTTATCTTTGATTTATTTTATCTTGGCATCCTACCATCTCCCCAATGGGCAACTTGACCTGATGACGCCACATATTTGTTTGGCCAGTGCATTCGGGTGTACTGACACACACTTAAAAGTACTTTACACTGATACTTCGGATCACACCCTTTATGGTTATTCTTTATAGAGTATATAGCGCTGAATTGGGTTGTTGGCATAATACGTCAACGATGACACGGAGCTCTTTATTTTGAAATCTCTGAAGAATGATTATGTTGGATTGGCTAGTAGTACCCCACAATTCGGTTGATTTGATTCTTCCAAGTTAAGCGCCGGTCGGGATCCATTCCCAAATATTTATCATCATCTACTTGCGCGGGTTCATGATTTATCGGAGGACAAGTCCTCCTACGCAGGGTGAACGCCATACAAGTAGATTTTGTCTCATTCGCCTTGACACGCCATGTTTTCAATCACAAATGGATTTTGTTGAGGTTTTTTCTGACCGAATATATCGGATTTAGTTCAGTGTACTCACTCGTTGTTTCACAATAAAATGTCTATCTGTGAGATAAACTTTTTCAATTTAACTCAAAGTTCAGAACACCTTGTCTCTTTGGAAGGTATCATGCAACAATGTTGAGAAATAGAAGCACAATATTCAGCAAGAATTAGAATTGGTAGTATTGTAGCGACCTTGAGGTGTGTCGAATTTTCTACAAAACGGATTTTCTTCTTTCTTCGAACGGTCTACAAAATACCCAGAAATATAATCCCAGATGTTGGCACACGGGCGGGGTGCCAGTAGTGCCAACTAGAAGACGATAATGAATAGCTGGCAACTCTGAGATGTTGATATGGGAGATTATTGAAGTAATTTGAATCATTCAGTATCTGACCAGTATCAGTATCAGACGTGCCACTATCGACTGCCCAGGTCACCAGGTAACACCGCTGCCAGCCCTTTTTTTATCACTTGTATTTTCCACATTTTTATATTATCTCAATAAATAACGGTCACATAATGCAAACATCACTGTTTCATTTCGCTTTACCTCACTCGCTATATAGTATAAATACGATATAGAATCACCAAGGACATCTTCCTGATATTATTTTTAAAAATAAAATTATAATTAAACGCCCTGCATAAAAAATTTCCACATTTCAGTCCTAAACCGTCGACTTTCGTGTAAACGGGCAAAAGGTCCTTCGGCCGCCTTTCCTTAATTGAAAAAAATAATTTAAACCAACACAGTTTGTTGTTTATACGCCGCAGTATAATTCCTCTTAAGCTCCCAGTCGATCCTGTCGCTTCGCTACCGCTTTTTCCACACCAGACAGTAAACTATCTCCCGTCCGCAGATTACAATCGGCAACTCCACGACCGCCGCCTCAACCCCTTCGCGGTGGCGAAACGAACGGAAAAAAGAACAACCCACCTTTCGTCGTCCACCTCGCGCTCGTTACGCCAACACCCCCCCGCCGCTCCCCTCGGCGACGTTTCGACCATTCCGGCCCGATATATATCATCACGATCCCGAGGACCTCGACCACCGAGCCGTTCTTTACATAATTTATAAATAAACATTCATAATGCAAGCTGTATTTTAGTCGAAACGGCATAATGGGATGCAAATTATAATGGCGCAGAATGAAAATTTAAATTTTAATGTTATTTCCGTCCTCGGGTTTTAATAGGAGAGGGCCGAGGAAGAATAAGAACGGCGAGAGAGAGAAGACGGAGAAGAAACGGGGATAACGGGCGCGACGAATTTGATGGAGGTAGGAAGGACGACAAACGACGAGGAAGGAAATAGTACGATGTAGATTTTTTTGCAACACACGGGTTGGGAAGTTTTCAGTCAACCGATATCAAAAAATGTTCAATAATTGTAATATTCAACCTTCTATACACGCAAATACGAATTTCTGTTCGTTAGTCAAGCTAAAATTCTGGAACGGTGAGAGTGATTTGATTAATTTTGATTTTGAAATATGTGTTGAAGGCCAGGGAAGGTCTATATGGTGAGAAAATATAGAATAAATGCAAGGAAAATAGTAAAAACAAAAACTTTGTTTCCCGATGGAAAGTGTGACGGTCACTATCATCAACAGTTTCACTGTCACAAAGGATCGACACTTTTGTGACTAAACATACTGAACGCTGGTTAGAACTACCGGCCGCTATCATCAAACCGCCATTAGTTAATATAATGTATTTAACATTGAAGATACTGATCTCGGTACTGACCACTTAACTTTGCCTTTAACAGGTCAATTGAAAAGTCCCCGGCCTGGCACATAGATGGCGCTATCAGAATTAAATCCGTACGTTTTTTAGTTAGGCCTAACCCTCAAAAGATGTGTGTATAAATTTGACAGCTGTCGGATCATTAGTTTGTGAATTATAGCATTTTGAGTAAAGCAACTTTTATTGTTTTGCTTTTGCCAAAAAGATGGATAAAAAGGATTTCGCGTGTTGATAAAATATTGCTTTTTGAAGAGAAAACATGTAGTAGAAGCAAACACTTGGCTTGATGCTGAGTTTTCCGACGATGCGACAGGAAAATCAATCATCAAGGATTGGTATGCTAAGTTTAGACATGGTGAAATGAGCAGTGAAGACGATGAACGCAGAGGACACCCAAAAGAGGTTACTACCGACGAAAACATTAAAAAAATCCAAAAAATTATTTTGAATGACTGTAAATTAAAATTGAATGAAATAACAGACACTCTAAAGATATCAACTGATCGTGTACATTATATCATTCACGAATATTTGGGTATGAGAAAGCTCTGTGCAAAGTGGGTGCCGCGCGAGCTAACTTTTGATTGATGATTCGGAGCAGTGTTTGAAGATGATCAAGCGTAATAAACCCAAGTTTTTGCGTCGATAGGTGAGAATGGATGAAATACAATCGAGAGTCATCCGAGTGGACTTGCACACGATGAACCCGCTCCAAAGCGTGGGAAAACGCAGTCGACTAGCAAGGTTATGGCGTCTGTATTTTGGGATGCGCATCAACAGCGACTATTACAGCGTTATTGGACCGTGAGAAAAGACGAAATCGCTGAAAACGGCCGTATTTGAAGAAAAAGACATCACTGCTTCATCAAGACAATACACCGTGTCAAAAGTCTATTTGTTGGGCTTCGAATTGCTTCCTCATCCACCGTATTCTCCAGATATGCACACCCCCCCAGCGACTATTTCCTGTTCTCAGATCTCAAAAGAATGCTCGCTGGGAAGAAATTTTTGTCGAATGATGAGGCAATCGAATGATGAGGCAATCGCCGAAACTGAGGCCTATTTTGAAGTAAAGGACCAATCATACTACAAAAATGGTATCGAGAAGTTGGAGGGTCGCTATAATCAGTGTTGAAGTATAATCACTCTTGAAGGGAATTATGTTGAATAAAAAAACTAATTTTGCCAAAAAATGTGTTTTACTATGGTAGGCCAGAGACTTTTCAAGTGACCTGTTAATTGTATTTCATTAATTTTTTTATTGATTTAAAAAATTTCAAATTGATAATACATAATCACAGATATGCCAAATATGATTATTATATGGTAATTTCGCACCGTATTCTAATAATGGTCGAGTAAATATTTACCAGTAATAAAGTTGAACTAGATAATGACTATTCATGGTAAAGCATACTTTGTAAATCTATTTCACATTTGTTATTACTTAGACACAAATTTGGTGCACGAACTTTCTTTACCATTCTTATTCACTACACTGATGAAAAGATGACCCGACTTTGATGGTTGGAGTTAATCAAATGCGCGACGGGCTATATCTGCATTTTTATAGCTTTATCGCGATATTTTGGTCTCTCCGGCATATCGTCTGTCAGTATTTTATCACGCTTTGTTACCCCTAACTGGCCTCTGGCATATTTGGGATATGGAAGATGAGAATGGCAAATACAGTATACTCTCAAAACAGACGTGACATACAAGGCTTCCTTAAATAGATCGAACCCAGGTCAATCCTCTTTCAATTAAATTCGCTAAATCGATCTAGATGTTTAACCAATAGTCGGTTTCGGTTTCATCAATTTAAAATGAATGGTTTTGACGGCAATAACAAAAAACTTTCTAGAGGAACAAAAAAGGTCGAAAACAATTAACTACCCTACATATTGGTTGGGAAAGATCCGAAAAGGAGGATGTGGAAAGTCTGCAACACGAATTGGCTGAAAATGCCCTTTCTAACCGTCAACATCGTGGTTTCATCGCTTATCACGCGAAAAAAGTTTTCGATGGTGTATTGGGACTGAGGATCAAAAATGGGTTTACAACGCCAATCCCAGACGTAAAAATCATGAGTTAGTCCAGAAGAACTCACCTTAAAGTCTTGCTCGATATATGGCGAAATTAGCGAGCTGTAGTATATTAAGAACTGCCAAAACAAATGAAACTTTTAGGGCAGATGTTTACCGACGACAATTGAATGACGAAAAGTATGTTTTTTTTCAATATATCCAAATTTTAAACTATAAATATAATAAACTATAATATAAATAAATACTACAGCGTTTTTCTCCATTTTACCTGAAATTTTTGGATGGACCTACTCTATATATTCATCTATCATATCAAAGTTATCAGAAACCATAATAAAGTTTGAATTTAGAATTAAAAAGTCCATTTCTAGACTAGAATATCCCCATAATACGTAATACGTCATTAGAACGCACGATACCACCATACAGGTGTTAATGCAACATAAAAGTAAACATCTGAAACAAATATTGAGTGTTCCACTAAAGTATGTCCATCAGCTCGATACAAAACACAAGCTTTGGTTACTGACGAATGTCTACAGATAGTAGAAGATCGACAACAAGTAAAACTATCATATCAAAGTTATCAGAAACCATAATAAAGTTTGAATTTAGAATTAAAAAGTCCATTTCTAGACTAGAATATCCCCATAATACAAACTGTATGAACTGTCTGAATTTTTCTGAATGAGTGCGTTTCTAAAGTGAACAAAATGATCATAGTACATGGTAAGCACATAATAATTGTAGGAATGACATGAAATTTTGAAGGTTAGTATTTATACCAGAAAGGAGACTTGAGACTTCACAATCTTTTCAATATTATTCCAACCTACGTCTACCTTTTAGAAATTTATATTGTTTAATAATTATTACCATTTTAAAATTTATAAACCTGGAATGAAATAACGAAATGTAAATGAACAGTATATGATTTCAATAAATAGTCTATATAATCACTATGTTATTGTTTAATTCTGGATAATCTCTACGCTCCTTAATATTCCCCAGTACATACAAAATACAAAACTTAACTAAAAACCATCCTTCCAATTTTAGCGTGGGTTCAATATTAACAGACTAAATTGGAATCGATAAAAATATCATAGCCCTTAATATTAGAGTGTATCTGACACGACTAAAACGGGAGGAAAACACAAAGAGGGTAGGATCTGGACTCGATGGGGAACAAATTGTCGATATAAAAAAGCGGTAAATAGTTTTTTTTACTGAGGTGGTGTGGTCTCTTTGATCAGCTTATTTGAGGCGTCGAAACAAAAGTTTCCAAGGGTGAAATAATTAGCCCTTTGAAAGGAGCCGCAACCCTATCTTTCGACTACGTACTAGAAATAACTCGGTGGGGATGGGGTAGAGTGAGCGGTCGACCTCAACCCTCTCTGAATTTTGTTATTATCTACCTTATTTGAATGTTTTAATGTAGTAAAATGTATATTATATATATATATATATATATATATATATATATATCATCACTACATAGTATAAAACAAAGTCGCCTTTTCTGTCCCTATATCCCCATGTGCGCTTAAATCTTTAAAACTACGCAACGGATTTTGATGCGGTTTTTTTCAATAGATAGAGTGATTCAAGAGGAAGGTTTGTATGTATAATACATGCATAATATACTAAGGCAACATTGCTAATTTTAGAGGTTTCTAACGTGATGTCGTAAATTAACCTATTTTTTTAGGCTTATTTAGCAATTAGCAAAAACGCTGCCTAACCCTACGAGTTAGATCAAATTAATGTACTACAGTATTGTACACCATAAAAAGGTCTACAAAAATGTCCGCGATGGTATATGTTTATCTTTTAGGGATAACCCACATTAACCATTTTTATTGTTTACTTTTTACGTGAGAAAATGGCTTATTTACGAAGCTATTTTAAGCAATACGGCATTAATCCTTATCGAATTAAGTACCTTAAATACAGTGTGCAATTAATATAGATCAATATGGTTCCTTACAGCATGTAAATTAAACAAATATTTTCGCAAATTTAAAATTTGCGTTTAAAAATGTGTAATGTAATAAAAATTTTATGAATTTAGATATTCCAAAAATAGCAGGAAATCTTCATAGTAAGTATAGGGGAAGAGGAATTATTTTACTCCAAATTTAATGCGTGCAGGCCAAGGGCAGTAATGAATGAACCAAAAATACTGGATCGATTTTAATCATGTTTTCATTGAATGACATAGGCATATATATTTTATGCCCGTGCAAAGTCGGAGCGGGCCGCTATGTTTTTATATACAACGTTCATATTTTTTCTGTAGTGTATTTAATTTAGTATCAGCATTGCACCCGTGCGAAGCCGGGGCGGGTCGCTAGTATATATATATAATATGTAATTACATAGATTTGAACAATATATCTGAACCAGTGTCTCTGACTCAAGTTATTATAAAATATATTATCATAAAATGGACAGCAAAGATTATTAAGAAAATTATAAATTATATCTATTGAAAAAAAAAGAGATAACGAAAAATTATTATATTATTTCTACAGATTAGTGAAGTTTTTGTGAGATAATTTATATATTCTTTCAACATATAATGTAATAAAATGGCAAAGACTATGTATATGAAATTAAATATGAAATATTTTATATGTAAAACATAATAAAATATTATATTAAAAACGCAACACTAAAAAGCTAAAAAATTAGATATCAAGAAGCAACAGAACATCTTCTTTCAACAACACTTTAATTATAGTAAAGTGAGCTAGCTAGTTAGAAAATTATTATGGAATGGAAGTATCCTGTTAAAAACTTGTGACTAAGTACTTGTGTGTATTATTCACTGAAATAGTTTTCGATATATCGTATTTATTTTCTCTTAACAGAATATATTAAGGATGTTATGAAATTTCGCATTAATACTTGTTTGTTAGTCAAAAATGAAATGCTATGAAAAAAAAAACTATTTCGAATCCTGCTGTGGCATGACCGTAAATTTATGTTTGTGATTATTTAAAATTTGTGAATGTTCTAGGCAAGAGTGTAAAATCTGAGAAAGAAAATGATCCCAGTCACGCCAGTAACCAGGCTGGGTAAGACCGGATGTCTTCTGGGATGATTTCTAAAGTTGGTCACTCGCCAGTCGGTAGGCTTACTGCTGAGGACCGTGGTTCGGAGCCCACGTTAAACTTTAGGCCTAGTCCAGATAAACCCATAGTTGGTAACAGAAGACTTTAAAATATATATAAAAAAAAATCACTAATACTTGAAAGTCGAAACAACATATAAATTCCATTCATTAGAACGCACGATACCACCATACAGGTGTTGTGTGGAAACAAATATTGAGTGTTCCACTAAAGTATGTCCATCAGCTCGATACAAAACACAAGCTCTGGACAAATGTCTACGGATAGTAGAAGATCGACAACAAGTAAAACTAATCATAAAGTGCCATGGTGTTATTATTCCGCAATTTCCATACCATTTTCCCGTTCTTCCCTCTCCCTTCCGTCCGCCCCCGCGAAAAAAAAATACATACATTTTTTCCCGTATTCCAAGGAGGCGTATAATTTAATATTTTATAGTCGGTCATAAATCAACCGAAATTAACTCAATTAAAAATAATTTCTATTCGTCGAAGTGGCGGCGGCGAGAGGAGGACGGCGAACGCCGGGCGAGAGAGAGAGAGGGCGACGCGCGTAATCAATTTCGGTTTATTAGAATTCCTAATCGAGCTATAGTGGAATTAAGGATATTTAAAAATTCAGAAGGCGGCTATTAATCATCGCCGGGGGAAGTTATATTCCGAAACGAACGAAACGGGGTTGGGCTTTTTCCAGTCTCGCCAGCGCGGTAGGGGCGAGGGGGACGGCGGCGAAGGGAAAGGGGTTCGCCGTTAATATTTCTCCTTTTTCCTTAATTAGGTTGTCGGTAAATATTTCCGATTATTCTGTAATTCGGGCGACAGGCGGCATTGAAACCTTTTTGATCAACACATTTCTTGGAGATGTGTTTCGATGTCCGTTCATTAATTTGTGGCGAACTTGAGGCATATCGAATTTTAGATCATTCAATAAGGGCCTACAAAATATCCAGAAATATTAAACACAACACCCGCGGGGTGACTAGCAAACGATAGCGAAGATCTGGCAACACCGGATATCATTGAAGAGTACTTTGCATTAGTGAGTCACTGACCATCTTTCAGTTGCCCAAGCCTAGTCTTCAGGTAACTTAGCGCCGCTCCATGGTACAGGTACCTCTCCGAGAGACAACTTACATTACTCTAAGTGTTCTAATCCAGGCATCCCGTTCGTAAAAGGCTTGAGTGTGAGGTTCTCCCTTGGAGCCTTAGACCACGAAAACAATTTGATCAAATCCGTACCCATCTATAAACCCCGATAGTTAAACCAAATACGACAATCCCAGTCGGAAGCCAGAGTCTCTGTCGCCCGCAAAACCTTTCTGCCCTGAACCGAAGACTATTTGGTTCTACCTGGCCATGCTAGAAAAACTTTTAAAAAAGCCTCGACTGTTCAAGCGTCTCTTCAGTTAAAATTGCGCCGCTCCATTTCATCTTTTATATTTTCGGTATGATATATGATTTTTCCTTCAACAATTACATTCTTATAAGATAATGTTCTTCATTAAGTTCAGTTTTAGTATTGGAACAAAGAACACGCACAAACTCCATTGCATTTTTCCATTTCTTTTACGAATATTATTTCTTCGACAATTTCTTGAAATCTGAAGAGCATTTAAGATCTACTTTACACTATATAATTATCAGAATGTCGACTAGATATTTCTTTCGGCGCCATATTAAAATTCGATTGTCTTCCTTCGCTTGCAATCATTCTTATTGGCGGACATTTTGATTTGAAAGTCTTCTTGGGACAACCTCGATTGAATACCGTTGTTACTTGTTTTCCTCGAATACCGTAACATATGCGGCTACGGATTAGTCACAGAGCAGCCCCAGAAGCTAGGTATCGTAGATCTAGGAAGAGGATCTAGGAAAATCTTCAAAAGGTTTCACGAAGACTTAATTTTGCTGATTTGTGTTATATTTAAACCGCGAACTTCATCGAGAACAGATTATTTTAAAGCTTGTTTCTAATCTTGTTTAATTATATATATATATATATATATATATATATACTAGCTGTCCCGGCAAACGCTGTCTTACCATGTAAATAATTTCAGAATAATTTCTAGTGTAGAAAAAAAACGCTTGACGCATGAACACCCGAAGCCGAAAATTGTAGAGGAAGTGAGAGAAGGCTTAGTGTTTGATAGAAATAGGAGACCATCTTCGTTGTCATCTCTACTCCGTGCTGTTTACTGGGTGAGAAGTGACAGCGGTAGACACATGGAGGGGTAACTTACCAAGTGATAACAATTGATGTTATCGAGCGGGATAAAAAATGATAAGATTATTAAAATGACTATTAAAAAGCAGAGGTTGGTAATAGAAAAGTGAAAATTTAGGGTTGTATGTATTTTTAGTGCCACATAATAAAAAAATTTAAAAAAGTCAAGCCGTTTCGGAGGAGTATGGGAACGAACATTGTGACATGAGAATTTCATATATATTTTTTTATTATTATTTAATTAATACATTGTTACTAGTCGTTTCCGTCTAACCTACAATTTGTCTTTATGCTAAATTAAATCTAGGTATATAACCAGGAGGACCCATCGGCCCTAACTCAGTCTCTGGTGAAATAATGTTTATACATGTCACCGCTGAATTTTTTAATATATGCACCTGACTACACAACACTACACAAGATCAGATAGTTTGATTCTTTTGAGTCTGTGTCCAGTTCTGGTGGTAACCAAAAGTTGCAGTATTTCAATATTAGTATGAGAATGGAGTTTTTCCTCATGCCCCCTTGCAATTCTCTTGATTTCTTGACTGAATGTGGGTATCTGAAGGTCTCGATGTAGGTAATCAGTGCTATAGTATTTGAGTGCACCCACAATACCTCTCAGGATTTTGTTCTGAAAAATTTGTATTTTACTAATGTTACTCTTTGCAGAACATCCCCATATAGGTTTCAATATTTGCATAAGAGTGCCATTGCAGTTTCACCAACTCTAAACAATTTATTATTTTTGTGAATGTTGACGAAATTCGGCGTTCAGTTTTATTTGTCCATTGTTTAGTACCGTTGCTTTGAATACTATATAGTTGGACCTCAGTGTTTCGTATAGCAAGTCGGTAACATTACTTACGATAATTGGAGGTGGCCTGGACATTCTAATTTCTTTATTTTGTTTATTATTTAGTTTTATTTTTATTTGCTGTGGTGAAGATGCTGGAGAATTATTTGCTTTTCTTTTTTTATTTTTAACCGTTATCCAGCCTACTTCTTTCTGCGATTCTTCTTCATCTGTTTCGTATGTAACAATTGGACTGATTCTGTTGGTTTGGTGGTTTATCGTTGTTTTGTCCTTGCCCTCAGAGCTTCGTTTATTTAGTTGTAGCTGGAGGGCATTTAACTGATTTTGCATATTGGTTAATGCAATTTCAAGGCTCTCCCGCGCCCACTTCTCGTGCATCCACGCATTGTAAAGTGCCTGTTCGTTCTGTGTTCTAGTTGTGTTCTCTACATTCAAAACTGCAATATGTGATACGCCTGATGTCGATGTTTCCATTTTATCTGTTTTTTGTGCAGTGTTCTTCTCCATATTTTTTATATATTGTTGAAATGATACTCTTATTTTTATATTTCAAATTATCCTACCCCGCATTTGTGGTCCAGATGCTGAGTTTTCGACCCTTAACGTTTTATGGCATTTTGCATTTATTTTCTACGGTACTGGCCTTTTTTCCGATCGCATTTTCACTTTTTCACCAGTCTGTAAAATGTTATTTTTAGACTTTTTTTAACGCCTCATTTGTGACACAGATGTTGCACTTTTGTTTCATTTCACTGACCGTCTCAGAACAGGTCTTTACACTGTGAAGGTCAAACGTCGACTTTTTTCATATATATGATATGGTATATGGTGGTATGATGGCAGACCCAAGGCTGATCAATAGTATCAAAATAGTTTTAATTCCGATGTGATATCCATTGTGTTATGTCTTAAAAAAATTAATTTAATCACAAGACATTATGAGATATTTAAATGGTACAGAACTTTCAATTATTCCGTTGACGAATTGATAGTACTGATAGAACTAATCGTACAACTGTGTACCAGACACATTAATCGAAAAAGTTTTGATTCCAAAATAAAAGTAAATCCAAACTCGAATCCAGTTTATTTTTGCTGAGCTGAATCTTTAATCTCCATTTTGCCGGTCGACTATCATCCATCCGCAACCCTAATTAATATATAATTGCTATCAATCTATGTATAAATAATTTGATTTTGCTTGTTATTGCATTATTTAGGCGGCTGATTGTTTATTGAGGCCCTCGCCGGTGGAATTGTTGTTATTACTGTTTCATTTGCGGAGAAAAAGAAAGGGAATCGAAATCGTATTACGGCCAGACCATATTGCCATTGTGTAGTAGTTGGGAAAAAGTATGGTATTGTTATTAGAAAATGATATTATGGTTCATCAAATCGGTTCAATATTATTCTATATTGCATATTGTCCACGTTTAATCAAAGTCTATAACTAAAACAAATTAAAAAATCACTAGCTTGAATATAAATAGAGTAACTAATAGGTTGCAATCCAAGAAAAATAATTGTTATATATTTTTTTAATTATCTTTAATAAATATGTATTTTTTCATGGTCTTTATTACATTTTGATAAAAATAAAAATAAAATTGTTCCTTGTTTATTTTTGTTCATCAAAACCATCAGAGGGCGTTGTTTGCAACATTGTTAACATCGGGTGTTCTAGTACTTCTTTACCATTACAAATATTAAATATTAAGATATGTTAGTTAGAAAAATGAACAAACAATAAACCATATTGTCTTCCTTTTCTAATTACAGTACCTTCTTTTCGAGTCTTCTAGATTTTGTGTTGTATTAATAATTAATAAATAACAGTGTTGTCATGTGTGTCCATCGTAAAGTTTGACATTTTCGACGATATACGTACTCAGAACATTTTGTCGCACGAACGCTATTTTTAATTTAATATTTAGTTAAAAGTTTTGTCTCGGTAAAAAATGGAACTGAATCGTGAACATTTTCGTGGATTATCACAAGAGAGCATCACTCAACTTAATTTGACTTTTGGCGATGAAGCTCCATCAAAAACCACCGTGTATCGCTGGTTTAGTGAATTCAATCGTAGTTGTAGTTCGCTGTCCCGACAAGCTTCGTGAAGGTCGTCTAAAATCCGATGTTTTGCCAGAAAACATCGATGCTGTATGCGAGATGATTAAGCAAAACCGTCATGTCACCTATTGTGAGATTGAGGTATGTTTAGGCATTAGTTCCACCAGCATATATGCGATTTTGTTAGAACACTTAGCTGTGCGAAAGTTATGTTCGCGTTGGATCCCACAATTTGACAATCGCTCAAAAAAGGCTCGTGTCGATGGTGCAAAGAAATGCTTAAGAAATTCAATCGCAGTGCTTCGAAAATGCAGTGCATATTCGCATGAGCCCGAAAGTAAGCAGCAGTCGACTGTATGGGTGTTCCAAGATGGACCAAATCCTTCTTGTAGTAGAATTCGTAGATAATTATAAATGGATGCTTTTATGTATTACAATGCAGGTGGCTTTTTTGTTTTGTTTTAACTATATTGACTAAACTTGATCTAAATAATGTAAATAATTAGAAAAGAAGGCAAGTTAACGTTGAATTGACAACCGTTCCCCAGTTACTCGAAGTATTGTTTGCTGTAGTTACGTAGAGTTTGAGCAAAATAAACGCTGTAAGGTTACAACAGGTGGATTAAAAGTGCCCAAAAACTCCTAGCCATTAACTATTCCAATTAGGAAACATGTAATCTTCGAAAAACACCTATAGTCTATGGATTCTCGGCACATACCCCACAGTTCAAGGTACAAGGTCACCAAAGGCGGACTTAAGTTGCTGTGAATTAACAGAACTAATGGAATTTGGACGGAAGCTAACGGTTCAGAGTTCACCATCAAAGGTCAATATTGGCCTTAGACTATTGGAATCCAAACTATTGGTTACCGAAACTTGAAAAACCACTTCTTGGAGGGACTAATTTAGGTAGAAACAGTGCCATTTCGAAGATGTTAAAAGGCAAAGTGACGGGTGAAGGTACACACAATACTAATAAGATTAATTTATTAGAACAATAAGCTTTCCAGACGGGACATCGACTATGTCCATATTTGTAGTCTTTTCTTTAGGACTGAGGTGTTATATTATACGACTAGTAATGCACTGGCTACAGACTGCACTGTGATATGAATTATTTCCGTCTGTTTTAAATGGTGTCACGAGTGACCATCTAAAAATAGACGTCGAAATGATTTTTGCTTGTAAATAAGAAGAAATAAAAATCATGAAGAATCAAAAGATTTTCAATATAGAAAAATACTGGAGAAATAAATAAAACCGTTCCCCATAACGGTCCACTATTTAAAACGTCGTCGCCGTTTACCGATCGAAGATCCGAAAAAACGAAAAAAGTCCGACACACACAAACACAAAACGGTCCCTCTTTAGCACTTTACCTATTTAGCTTTATAAACAGCTCCGGAGAACATTCAACAATTCCCAGTTTCATAGAAAACAGCGCGGTAAAGCGCAAACAAGACTAACGTTTATTATCAGCGCGCAAAAAAATCCCGCTGTCGCAATACCGGGGAGCAAAACGGGCCTCTCTCCCCCCGCGCCAGCGACAGGGGGGACGAGGGCACGGGAAATAGAACTAAAAAAAACGGGAAAAAAAAGGAACGCTTTCGTCCGGTACAGATTGCGGGAGTGGGACGAGGGGGCGGAATTGGTCGGGGAAAGCCGGGCGTCGAATGGGAGGAGGTGGGTGGGGGGATTTTCATATGTTTTTTTCCTGTTCGGTGGGATCGGACGATGGTAAGCGGGGCTACATTGTCGGCCGCGACGATACGACGTTTTTATGAATATTAAAAAAGTTTCGACCGCTAAAAATTATAAAGGCATTTGCATATCGGACGACAGCTTTGTATTTTAATTACTGTATATAATATTTAATTCCCGTTTTCCGTACAATTAAACGCACGTAACGGTAAATGAAACGTCGCCGCTTTACTGCGAACGCTGGAACTCGCTGCACTCCCCCTCAGCGGTCCCCTACCTCGCCGTCCCCCTATCCGGTACAACCGGCGTTTAAAAAGCCACCCACAGACATCTGTGTGGCTCCCGGACTGTGTCGTTTAGTTTGTTTATTATTATTTATTACTTTGTTACGAGTCTTTGCCGGTTAACCTCCAATTTCTCTTTACAATAGCTTGAATCAGTGTTAGCGATACATGATTGGCTCTGTCAGTTAAACTACCTACCCTTGGCGTAGATTACAAGAACGGTTTTGGAACGTCGAGGGCACCACCATTCATCAAGACTGGAGCCATCTTTTTAGATGTATCTAGAGCTTTCGATCTAATATCTCTCATTCACTCATACTTGGACGATAGGTCTTTCCAAGTAAAGATCGGTGTCACAAGGTTCTCCACTAGACCCGAATCTGTTCTAACTGTACATGGCCGATTTCGCACTCCCCAAGTAATCAAACACAGTATTTTATGCAGACGACACAGAGTTCGTAACCACCGGATATAGTCCCGATGCCACTAGAAACCGCAGGTTCCAGCAGTCAGCCCAAATCCAACACGTTATCTGCAAAGGCAATGGCGTGTACTGCATCCTGTACCCACTCCTCTATAGAAGTAAACTTCCTATCCCCCAGAAAGCGACTGTGTACAAAATGCTGGTCCGACGAGTCTGCCTCTATGGAACACAAGTACGTCTCCGAGAAACAACTTGCACTACTCCAAGTATACTCCTATCCAAAATAGTTCTCGCGTCATTCAATACCCCATGGTTTGTGAGAAACGGGAATACCCACCTCGCAACAGGCATTCCGTTCATGAAAAGCTTCGCGAAAATGCTCAGTGTGAGATTCATTTGGAACAATCAACACTCGCAAATCCACAAATCCAAATATCCTAAACCCGAAGTGAAATCATCAAAAAACTAAGTGGTTATAGCTTGTTAATTCGGTTTCTTCAAAAAAAAAAAAAAAAACGTCGAGGACACGTTCCTAGGTACCATCTCGTACAGTTTCTCACAACTTTCTTATAGTAATAATAGTTCTCTTCAGATTATATCTCATCTTATATTTCATTGTGTCGGTAACATTGTTATTATTTAAAGAAATATTTTAATAGTATTTTTATATTAATATTGAATGATATGTTAAGTGTTTGTTTCTCTTGAAATAAAATTGAAGAAGAAGTTCGTTACCCCCACAAATACTAATATTCAACTCTACCAATAAAAGTTTAAAAATATCGCTGAACGCCACAACAACGATATCGCATTATCGTCGCCAAGAACATCACGCAAATCATTAATCCCGAAGCTGATAAACGACGAGGCGCGCTGTTGGTCGGAGTTATTTAATTTACAGACAACATTAAATTGCAATATGTGCCCCAAATCTCGATATATTGACATTTCCTAATAGCGCGGCCACAAATTCTCACCCCTCGAGCTCTCTCCGTGTGTCTGTGTGTGTATGTGCGAGGAGAGAGCTAGACCCCCCGCCCCGCCAACTTTAACGAACTTGTTTACGAGTCCTAAATTACAATTCTGCAAAGTTCCGCAGCCACTTCTCCAGAAACCCACCATCTACATAAATATCCGAATTTCTCGAGCAGTTGGAGACTGCACGCTGGATGAGAGACGCGCGAAGGGGAGGGGTGCTGTTGATGCAGGGGCAAGGGGGTCGAGCGGGAACGAAGGGTTCGGGTCGCCGGGGTCGAGCGAGGAGCAGGAGGACGAGGAGGAGGTGGCCGACGTGGATATTTCCGAGACTAACGTTGTATGGAAGTTGCCCTCTAAGATAAATAACCTGGGCGCAGATAGTATTGCATGCTGGAGGTGAACAATGTTTATATAACAAACGTTCAAGTTGGCGAACTTCGAACGTCGGTTCTCTATTGATTGGATAAACTTTGCGAAGGCGAACTGGAACTTATCAACTAATTAAACTATCCCGCTGCTAGCTCGTCGCCCTCCGCCGCTGCCCCTCCGCCGTTCTCCCTCACCGGCAACCTCTCACCCCCCCAGCCCCTCCGACTCAGGCCGCCGCCGCCACTCCTCTGCGACAATGGAGATATGGAAATGTAGATTGCAGCCCGTTTATCAGCAAGTATCTCGCTGTTTAATTTTGGAATTTGCCGGCTCGGGTACGAGGCAGGACTTGTTCCCCCCGCGACCCCGGCATATGGCCCCGAACACACTGTCTTAATTAATCTCTGGTCTTATGAATACGAACCGTATAGGAAGAGTATTATTAAATATAACACCTATCGCGAGGTTTATTAATCAAAAATAAAAGCTCCAAGGCAAGGATTTGAAAACTCTTTTAAAAATTGGAAAAAACTAATTATTAGTAGCTAAATGGCATAAAATAGTTCATTCGAGACAGAGCGTTTTAAAATTAATAGTAATATATATGTGAGCATACACCCTTTATAGCCCTTCCAAATAAGGATTCCTGGAGAACCCAACAGTCACGAGGACGGACATTCGACAACAAAACACGGGACACACGAGTGGTTCGACCAGGTCAGTACCGATAGAGCGGCGAATTTCTGATTCGATCAATTCTTATTGGATTAAGATGCTGTTAACCTATAGTATTGAACTGTCGGGTACTACAGAATAAATTGTTGCGAGTCATTGTCGATGCCCCATATTATCTGTCTAACAAACTGATTCAGCGAGATATCATCCCCTTAGAACCCATAACGAGTGTGATTCAAAGTTCTAGGGCGAAGTATTCTGAAAGACTATTAGTGCATCCCAATGCACTCGCCAAACAGTTAAATGTGTGAGATGGCAATGGAGTGCATAGGCTCAAACGCAAACTACCATACGAACTGATTAATAGACACATGGAGTGAGATTTAAGAATTTCTAGAATAAGTTAGGATAGTCTTTAGAAAAACGTAGAATAGATTTTAAAATAAGTTAGAATAGTATCTAGAATAAGATTTAGATTATAATTTGTACAGCAGATCACTGAAGTAATCCTCTCTACAGGTCAGGATAGTTATATAACGGAAATCATATAATAATACTTATTGTCCACGGGCAGATTGTTGGAAGATTCCATGAGGTTTTGATGCATATCAATAATCAATTAACATCACTCATTCGAATCAATCATTCATATAGTTTTATTACAAATATCACGTGCCCATCCCCTCAACTCTCACATATACATAACCACATCAGATACTATATAGAATATACAGCACACGTAATCAGACAATCAAATCAGACATAACCCATCAGAAGACTTAATTACTTAAAACTCCTCAAAAAAATACATCTACAATAGTAATGATACAGCCATTTATAATCTTCAAAAAGATATAATAATTATATTTTAACAGTAAAAGTCTTCCTCTATGTGATGAAGACGATTTTTTAAATATTAAGAATAAATAACTAAACCTTAACAAGTATCTAGTAAAAATAGATATTTAAAATTTGGTTTGTTTTTGTTATTTCACTTGAAAAAAATCTTCATAGCTCTAAATTAGACTAGCCCCTTAGTCCACATCAATATATCATCGGTTATTAGAAAATAATAAGAAATTAACGAATACGCATTAGCTGACATTGTTTGCTTTAAAGACACTACCAATGAAAAAATTAATAACCTCACTAAAATGGCTCAATTCTTAAGAATTTTGGTTTAAACGAATATAATAAAAAAGTCTTTCTTTCAATTTTTTTTTAGTTTTTCTCCCCAAAAATATTTCGTTGATATTGTGATATTTTTTGTTCTACAAAATTGGGGTTGTGGGATGTTGAAGGCTAATCTGAATATATATATATATATATATATATATATATATATATATATATATATATATATATATATATAAGCTGAATTTTATATTCCATGTTGCGCCATAAAGGTTTTATTATTTGTGGTTTATATGTCGATGGGCTATGATTCAGTTTTCCATAGTTTTCAAGGTAATTCAGGTGCGCTTAATATAATTAGGGATCAAACTTTACATGTATATACGAAGAGGCTAGGTTAATATAGAATTAAGAAATATGTTAAATAAAGAAGCAACATATAGAAAAATTCATCTAGTATCATACGTGGAATTAAAATAAGTGAATGAAGTCATGAAGTGAATAAAACTACAAGCACATTGTTTAATAGTTGGTGAAACGATATCGCGGTTTAAAAACTCCAACTACTTCCAAATCATATATTTGGGGTAGGAAAGGAACTGGCAACAATCCTGCTTTTATACTAAGAATTTAGAGCGATCTATATAAACAACCTTATAATTTGTATACTCTGAAACTTTAAAGAATATTTGTTAGTAAAATCTAGCTGCAGATTGTTAGTAAATTCGGCATGCTTCCTGCAGTAAAAATAGTAGTCCATTCAGAGACCCAATATTTTAGCAGATGGTTTTGCCGGTATGACATTATTACACAAAGTGAGGGAGTGATGTGTTAAGTTTCTGATTCTACAGAAATGGACGACGATGGATAATATTACCACATTGTACTGGCAGCAAAGTTAAAACTTATTTGGGGAATAATTAAAAGGAAGCTATATCATCAGCTGAGAAGAGATACATTTTTTATTATTGAGCAGTGTTACTAATGGGGAACAATAACATCTCTATACAAGTCCTGGTATGAGTTGGAGAGATCAACAGTGTCAAGTCGAAGACAATTTAATTTTTCGTATAAATCCATTTTTGTTACAGTTTATTATTAATATCACTAAGAGGTGGTCACAATGAGAATATTATCTCTATTAGGCTTTTGGACAAAAAGAAGTTTCTAAAGATCTTTGAGAAGATCATATTTTTTAATATGTATGGACGTAAACCACAATACAACCTAATTTAAAAAGAAATGAGTCTAATAGAAGATTTCATATTAATGATAATGAATGACATGGTTGCAGACAGACAAACTTATAGAACAAACTATACAGCTTGAAGAAGAGCAAATAACATGATAACATATAGATGATATAGGCGAATACTGAAAAAAAGAAAAAATAACACTTAAATTTAACATTGTAACATAAATCGTGAATCTAGTTAATCTAGTCGATGTACTTTGTACCATCATTATCTCCAGATAGACAGGGTACCAGAGTCTTGCTACATCATCAACTCAACAATTTGCTTGGTGTACTTAAGTTAGAATAAGAATAAACGACCTCTTCAGAAATGTCATTTTAAATATATAAACACACTTAAACATTTCAACGACTAAAAAGAAAACAAACGTCTGGAAAAAAAAATTAAAATCGAAACGTAATGTATGTATCGTCGGATGAATATTTATCGAGTCCCGTTTCATTTACCCCCTTTTACATTTATTCTTACGACGGTTATATAAATTATTAAAAATAAAAGAATGGACGGGCCCGATCCGGATCGATCGCCGACGGTTGAAAAAATATTGCATGTTTATTACCACGCCATTAAACTCAACATTTCATTATGTAAATACATGAAAAACGTCATTTTTTTCAATTATTCAGAGCCGGCCCGTTATCCATTGTCTTTTTCTTCGCGCTATATCGTTTTTATTCCCTTTTTCTTTTCTTATCCTGTCTCTCAAATAATTACATTATTTTTAAAAAGCAATTTATAATCTAATAATAATATAAGGTGCACCCTATTTGTTGTCTGATATATAGAAATACATTTCGCGACAAAACTTTAGCACACCTCATATTTTCATTGTAACTATGAATAAAAATAAAATTGTAGTTCTTAGATTTTATGCTTAGAAAGTTAGTAGTAGTCCTCATATAAACATTACAAAGATTTTGATACTGTTCACTTATAGGAATCGCGTAGAACCTTGCCACCCCAGCGGTGCGACAGAACTGTAGCACACATGCAGCCTATTTGGCCAACAAACTATTAATATGTGTTATTTTTGTTTTATTCTTGATTTAATATTTTCGAACGATATAAGTATCACTATCATGATTAAAAAAAAACATTAGATGATTTTACACCGCTTCTATACACATTGAAGTGTAAAGACAAATAAAATTTCTGTAAAAATTAATAGTATAAGATGCATTAAATTGATCGAAGGACTGTTAGCTAAAGACGAAAACAAATTGCTGGCTAGAATAATATATTCCAGCGAGAATACGCTGCAGTTCATACTGCGAAACTTGTTAAAGACTATATTTCAGAAATCTATATGTAAAGCTGCCGAAGTGACTGTTGAAGTTCTGGAAATTAGAGGAGAATGTGCCCGTTACAGAAATAAAAATTCAAAATATGGATCAGTTCTTTAACTTTAGGGCCTATAGTAAACAATAGCTGCCTCTTTGTTTACATCAATACTAGAGTTGAAATGAAATATGTGTAGTGTATATATTTATATACATTATACATACATACATACATTAAAGGTTTATTAAAATATGCATAGGGATATGCCGTCATAGGACAATTTGCAGGCTCATATTTTCAACTGTATCTCATCTATCTATCCATCATCATATTCAAATGTTATTTTCGTTTCTTTTCTTCGAAATGGTTAAGTAGCATGTTTTCATGGAGACGCTATATTTTTTCTTCTTACAATTATTTAAGTATATATATGTATATATATATATATATATATATATATATATATATATATATATATATATATATATATATATATATATACATATATATAAACAGTTACGATATGTTATATGTATATATCTGATTATTCGAACATGTAAAGGAATGAGCCTGTCAAAGTCGCCCGGTTGTCAGACGTATGCAAAATTCGTGAAAGCAATAGTGATAAGAGGTTATAATTCTAACCTATAAACTATTGTGGCTGTATAATTAACTGCAGTTTTTAATAAAATAAATTACATCTGATAACATATTTGTTCAACTATTTTATTTAGATTAGAATTTTGTTGTATGTTAAAGCCAAACTGAACTAACACTCAGAGTTGATGCGGCAACATTGAGACGTTTTAATGTCACAAATTTAAATTATGTATGTACAAAATAACTTTGAACAGACTATATAACAAAGTATTTCATAGATCTTGCTTATTTCTCGTCAAGAACAGGAACAGTTTGACAGTATGAATTACATAAAGAATCAACGACATAAAAAATTATATCCAAAATAATTCCACAATCCTATAGACTGAACAATGATATTCAGGGCCTCATTGGATCAAGAAGTATGTCCCGAATGAAGATTTATTTATAGACAACACACAGAAGTCTATATTTTTACTAATTTTATTGTAATTTTTAATATAGGTTCGATTTAGGGGCTTATACTATCAAAATTTCTCAGCATAAATGATCCGACAATCCAAAAACTATGCTAGAGAAAAAAATAACAAGCAAATTTATTTTTTACCCACAGATGAAATTATTAATATTTAAGAAAAAATTGAAAACATGAAGTATATATTATTGTATTACAAACTAAGGAAATTATTATGGTTGAAAGTTTTCTTCAAGTAACAACTTATTGTATACGGATTCTATTTTGATTTATTTTTTTACTCTGGCCGCGTTTAAAACTAACGTAGGTCTTCTAAATTTCTTTGTTAATAAATATCTGAATAAAATTGTAAGATTGTAAACCATTACCATTTAATTAATTGATATATAAATTAGACAATAAGTTTATTTTAACTTAGTCTTACCACTACTACGTAGAATTAGAGTAGGCCTGTCGGTTAAACTCACCTGTAACAAAAAAGAAACGAGAAAATTACACCGGTGAACGACCATAAAGCATCATGGAAACAAGTTCAAAAATAGCAGTAAAGAATCTAACACAGTGTACGTAACAAGATGTTGGTAATAAAGAGCAAAGCTGACGCCCATCGAGCAATGAAAATCTGGGCTCTAGTGGAGAGATAAAAGTGAGTCGAGAGAGTTTACGGCTGTGAAACATTTTATGATCATATTTATTTTATTGTGCGAGGAATATATACACCGCGCCGCGGCAGGGGAGATAGATGGCGCTTTCGCGGATTGACCGTATGTTGTTCTCTCTGTCTTTCACTATTTACCTCCCTCTCTCTCTTATCCTTTACCATATTGTATATTATAGTTTTAACAATATAATGTTAAATTACTGTATATTTCTGGATATATAATTAAAGTTATATTAAATACACATAACAAAAATATTCCCTCCACATATCAATACTACTTTTTAAAAATATATGGGGTTGCCTTTTATATTTTAGGACTTGAGAAGATTTTTCGGTGTCTAAATAAAACTTCTGTAGGCTTGGTGATTTTTGAAAAAATAAAGAAAACTATCCTATAGAAGTTTGTAATCTAAAACGTGAAAAAATCATAATAAAATGAAACTCAAAACATCATATATCATCGTATCATCATATATATCGTGCAAGTCTCTAATAATAAGTTAATAAAACAATATTTCTATGTTAGTTTTTTTAATGAAGTTTCTCGTTCATCTTCGATGTAATTACTAATAAATTTTAACGAAGTTACAAGACCAAGTATTACTCACCATCCTAGGAAAAACCTAATATTAACAGAATTTCTGTTAATGAATAATGACTAAAATTTAAATACAAATTATTCACAAGTTTAGCGTGTTTAAAACATAAGTAGTGCTGGGAACTATCGACTGAAAATGACTATTGACTGTTTAGTAAATTGACTTTTTTTTTACTATCGACTGTTTCAGTCGCTAGTAAAGTTTGTCAGTTTGGTTCGACTGATTTTACTACTTTTTACCAGTGACTGTTTCCAGTCGACTACTATCAAAACAGTCGTGTACTTTTAGTTACTATTTTTAGTTCTACTAGCATACAGTTTCATTTGACTGATTTTTAACTTTTATGCTTACATAGATTTATATGAAATATATATAGTATTATGATTTTTTTGGTAGTTTGATTGTAACTAACAATATTTTGTATATTAATATAGCAGCATTTGGAATGATATTTTTCAAGATTGTTAATGTAATAGGGTAAAAAGATAAAAATTATGAATTATAATAGTAAAATACTTTTGACTTTTTTTATGGCAATAATAGATCATATTTCCATTACATCCAAAAAATATTTCTGCTCAATAATAAATAAAGCATTTACTTTATTTAAAAAAGCTGTAGTAGTTATTGTGCGATCACTTTTAAATGTGTCATGGATTAGTTTTTTCTATGATTATACGTTTAATTAAGAGTATATGTTTAATTTTTATTTAGTATTTATGGTTATTGTACATCTTTAGTTTTCAGGTTATGTTTAAGTACTATTGTATTATCTATATTTATTATAGTATATTATTTGAAATAGCAATTAACATATTAAAATACGACAAAACATTTATGCGATATTACATTCCATAGAAAAATTCCACTCCTTTTTACAGATCCACAGAACATTCAAATATTAAAGTAATTCTACTTCGTTGAAAATGAAATCATAAATTCAATGTTAATAGTATTCAATAATAATTTTATTCCTTTTCTTTTTTAAGGTTAGTACGTGAAGGAATATGTACATCTCCGTCTCGCTTATACTACTGTAGGAAAATATAAGCACATATAAAATTAAATGCTCCAAGGAATTATCTCCGTCCTTTCCTCTCTCACAACTTATACAGGACAGGGTTCGTATATCTTCGTCTGACATCACGAATTGACAAAGAGTCGAACGGTATATTTGACTGCAAATAATAATTACTATCGACTGTTTCGACTGTTTTGCGACTATCGACTATTTCGACTCTTCTCAGTCGATAGTTCTCAGCGCTAATAATAAGGAACACCATCCAATAGAGAATGGTAATCTTCAAAAAGAGCTCTAAATTTATGTTAATTTGCATTTAAGAGAACATGGTCATTATAGTTACAAATTAAGAAATTGTTAAATTTCTAATTGTAAGGTCATTACTATTTGCCGGCTTGGTTGGGGCAGTCGTAAAGGCGACGGACGGTCCACCTACTGTTGCGGGTTCGAATCCTGCTGGGGCATGGTCGTAAATTTATGTTTATTGTTTAATATTTTCGATTGTCCTAGGTAAGAGTGCAAAATAGAAAATCGTAAAATTTCTATGTTGGTCACTGGCCGGTCGATAGGCTTAATGCTGAGGATCGTGGTTCGGAGTCCACCTTAAACTGTAGGTCCAGTCAGATAAACCCTCGTTGGTAAAAGAGATAAACCCTCGTTGGTAAAAGCAGACTTGGAGGAAAATATTTTAAAAAACACTATTTAGATTTTGATAAGTAAATTATTTCATACTCGTTAGTTATTTTCTGTATTTCTACCATTTCACCAACAACTTCAAAATAAATAGAGCGTTTTAAAATAAATGAAGCAAACCAATTTAGAGGTTGATTATTAATGGTAATGAATGTCTAATTTTAAGTTGATAAAAACGCCAGTTCAATTCATATATTTTCATTAGTTCCTTTAAGAATCCTGCTCGTTTTGTATAACACATGTATATGACGGATTCTTGAATTATATGTCTACAAGTTTCTTGTCCGACACTATTTAAATGAATTTAGTATATTTAAAATTTTTCCATAATCCGTAGTTTCTTCATGTTTTTTACTGAAACCCGCGACTCAACCGCTTCCCATCATCAAAAGCAACCCAGGCAAGCTTTTTATCTAGCATTATTGATTGTTTTGTTATTGTAAAGTTTCATGCTGCTGCTTCCGCCATATTTTGTGATCCGAGTCAGTGTTCGCCAAGGATATGTCTTCTCTCCGCTGCTTTCAACATAATACCAAATGCAATTACATGACATAACGTTCAAAACGATGCTACAAACTCCTGACCAATTTGATATTGAGGCTGTTGGCATTCTTCATGACTGCAATCTAATCCAGTCAGGTTAGTAGTTGGTATCAGTAATACAGAAGAAAAAATTGGAGTCTACCGCCGAAGTAATAAGCCAAATCGGTTAATCTGCAGGAGCTTCTACTTCTCTATAATGGTGCGCATAGAAAAGAGGAAATACTCAGACTATAAGAGAAATCCAGACTAAATCATCAAGTTTGAGGTCTTTTGATCTCTTAAGGTAAAATCTACATGTTTCAATCTGAGATCGTATTAGAAACGTAGCCATTCGTATAAAATGTGACGATCAGTGCACAGTTGAAGAATAAATCCAGAAACGCAGATTACAATGTTTTAGACATGAACTCTGTGGCGATATCAATCTTTTGGGTAGAAGAATAGCTCCAAAAATGATCGGAAAAATGGAATACTAACATTTATTATTCATTTAGAAAGAATGTTCGATGTCTTGCGGCACCAACCCAGTGTATTGGTTGAGTAGAAGCCACTCTCGCCGAGTATCGAGTTTTGGATGGATGCATAAAATACGTAGATATATCCAATGTCTCTCAAAGTAATGCGGAGGTTAGACTAAAAAAACATCGGAAGAATAAATAACCCATGAACGTTTTATTTCAATATTCTCGCTACTTTTTGATCTCAGTAGCATAAAAGGCAACGACACTAATTATTCGTATGGCATCGGCAAGCCTAATTAAGTCAGAGATATTCAGGCTTTTTCTGCAGTCGCCTAAGGGTCCTAATCGAAACAAATGAACGTCTTAGACGTAACACCGGCCGCCCATTACCATTACCTCGCCTAACAAATGACGTTCGAGGTGACGCGGGAAGGTAGGTATCCCGGTATTATAATGTATCGTTGTCGGCGCTTGTCGTGTCGTCGTCTGCGTCTCTGTGTGAGTGTTTGTACGCGCCGATTTATTACAAGTTTCGCTGCGCCATCTACCATTAACATATCGGGGAGCGTGGCAAGACGCCGGACGAAGAGCAAAAAACGCGAGAGGAAAAAAACTATGGAGGTGTGCGGTGAAGCCTACGATGACGTATGCCGACCGGAATGTCATGCGAGGGTGTGCTGTTAATGTACGTGTATTTAGTTGTCAACCATTGTATGAAAAAGGCCACTAAGGTCATTAGATGCCGTCAAGTATTTTCATATTTAATTATTAGGCCTTTAAATTAGTTCGAAAGTATTTTATTCAGTGTTTTGTCCATAGATCGCCGTTACATTTTTCCATCCTTCAAGCAAATTACGGATCCAATCTCGAAATAACGATGTATCTGTTGAGGCTATGCATGGTTTTGGGTATATTCATTCAAGAAGTAAAGCGCTGCTCATATAGGTCACGACTTATATGTCGGAATAATTAGTAATCAGAAAGAGCAGGGTCTGGCTGAGCGTTATCGTGCTAAGGAATAACATAGTTGTGTACTTGCTCGTATTCCGGCAATTTTTCGCACAGTGCTCTAGGTTCAAATATATCAATTCTAGTCGATAGGAATCCCCATTGATAGTATGATTAAGTTTTAGTAGTTCATAAGTTTTAGTACATATTTTAGTACCAAACCAAGCTGAACTATTGAACTATCGACACTCTTGAATTATTGTACGCTCCCTTAGACATAAAAACATTCTTGAAGATTCGTGAAAACTTGGGTAAAGACTGTGTAATTTGTTTAAATGTCAAGTATGTTGTGGCCATAAATAAACACCAAACACATTACACGCCTAGACTAATTTCTACAAACTGAAAGTACGATTTCTTGGTATAGGAAGATTTTTATTGAGACTGGAAATGCTTGATCTACACCGGCGAGGGAACAGTTAACTTGAAACGCTGGAACCATTCCCAGTAACTTGCTAGATTTTATCTGGTCATCTTAGATGGCGGTCGAAATGAATGAAGGTCATATTTAGTTACTTTTGGAGTTTGAAACGTATCTTATTGGATCATTCAGAGCGTAGAAAGAAGGCAGAGTCACTCGTATAAAACACGGATTTTTAGTAATTCATAAGTTTTAGTACATATTTTAGTACCAAACCAAGCTGAGCTATTGAACTATCGACACTCTTGAACTATTGTGCGCTCCCTTAGACATATAAACATTCTTGAAGATTCGCGAAAACTTGGGTAAAGACTGTGTAATTTGTGTAAAGATGTATTCCGTCTGCACTCTCCTTATCTCAAGTATATTGTGGCCATAAATAAACACCAAACACATTACACGCCTAGACTAATTTCTACAAACTGAAAGTATGATTTCTTGGTATAGGAAGATTTTTATTGAGACTGGAAACGCTTGATCTACACCGGCGAGGGAACAGTTAACTTGATACGCTGGAACCATTCCCAGTAACTTGCTAGATTTTATCTGATCATCTTAGACGGCGGTCGAAATGCATGAAGGTTATATTTAGTTACTTTTGGAGTTTGAAACGTATCTTATTGGACCATTCAGAGCGTAGAAAGAAGGCAGAGTCACTCGTATAAAACACGGATTTTTAGTAGTTCATAAGTTTTAGTACATATTTTAGTACCAAACCAAGCTGATCCCATCAAATAAAGAATAGACAGTAATAAAGAATACACATATAGCTTGCAACCTTCAAATTCAAAGTTATCGTCATAATTTTTTTCACTATTGATTGTCACCAGTAAAAATACGATGCAAAAGACCTATCCGATTTTGCCGCTGACTGAGAAGTACAAACGTAACAATAGTATAAAGAATAAGATAAGTGTTTAGATGAAGTACATCTAGTAAAAGAGCGATATAAGGTAGGTGAGATGTCACAAAAGAGAGGGTAACGAATGATATGGAATCCGAGGCTGAACAATACTCTATCAATCATGGCTCAATTTAGCACACAACGCTATATGAAGACACTGGACAAGATCTAGTCTCATCTCAATTAATCACACTAATTATAGAACGACAAAAATTCAAACAGTGTGCAACCCTATGAACCATATACGTATAAGCCAGAAGAGGTGGTGGTTTTAAATAACAATAAAATAGGTTTTAGAATCTACTGCCCTCAAAACCTGGCCTATGGGAAGTTAAGTCAGGTTGGACTAGCATGCTCCAATCTCTAAAAATTAAAGACTGGCTTTAAATAAGTATTTGTACACAAAACTCGAATAAGCTCCTGCATTTGTACCTGACATATGAAAAAATTAACAATACACCTTCACTGCATAGTAGCACCACATTTATTATATATAGATACTTTTTGTGTATATATTTGCAACTGGTATGTAGAATGACGTAAAGTTCATCAAAATACATCGTTTCTTTTGTTCTAAAATTTCTAAAAGGAATTTTTTATCATAAAAGTCCACGTCGGACACAGAATTCATTGTTTTAAATCATTGTGTACACTTCCAATAGCACTACCAATTAATTGAGTTTGATTTATTTACCAAATAAATTGACTTAAGTTTGGCGATTGTCGATTAGTCGACTCGACATTACCTTGACCAATAATCGATAAAAATTCGAAGTTTAAAAGCTGTTGCTTTCACTAGTCGAGCCAAAATTCAACCCCATTCTTAAAAAAATGTGATATAAAGCCATCTTAGGGCCGATTTCGTCATATGTGTCTGTAACAATGACTCAAAGACTAATAATGTACCTGGTGTATCGGTATTCTAACAGATTTGATGTGGAACGTCCTAGATAATAGCCGAAAAGGTTTGAAGATGCGAAATTGCAAGAATTATTGGATGAAGACCCAAGAGAAATTCAAAAACAATCGGCAAGAATGTTGAATGTGATCCGAGTCGTAATTTGTAAGTGATTACAGGCGGTGGAAAAGATTCAAAAGATGGGAAAAGATGGGTGCACGTGAACTGAATGAGAAGCAATTAGAACATTGAAAAATCCTCAGTGAAAAACTGTTTTGAGGTATAAAAAGTGGTCATTTTTGCATCGAGTAGTAACGGGTGACGAAAAATGGATTTGCTTAGAAAATCCCAAACGAATGGTTAACAGCTGGCTTATAAAATGAATCTTTAATGGGAATTTTATCTCAGTCCATCCGACTACCACGTTTCCGCACTGGTGGGCACCTGCGGAACGGCTTTTCGCTGATTTTGAAGAAGTTAATAAGTAGCTTAATGAATTAACTTAAAATAGAAACTATTCCTTTGGAATGGCATCCATAAAATATGTGAAAGATAAGCAAAATATATAGAATCAGACCAATACTGGACTTATAACAGAATAACTCCTAAATAGACTCAAACTAGAAATGAATTAATTGATCTTACAGATAAATTGAAAGTAATTCCGAGTCAAATTTAAAAACCTAAAATTAATCACCAAATAAACAGAGTTCGGGCTCCTATCGGCCATCGTCATATCCCGCATATCTAAATTTAAACCGTCGTCTTAACGGGAACACGAAAAAAAGAAAAAACAAAAGAACACGACCGAGTACAAAGCCGGCCGCGTCGGAAGACAAACAAACGAACAACGACAAACGGCCCCCGAGCCGTCTACGACCATCTATACGATTTCAATTAATATACGGCAAATTAATAAACATAGCATTAATAAATAGATTAAATGCGAGCGCTAATGACTGCGAGACGCCAAATTAAACAAACAGCCATCGGAGTCGTCGAGATTATTTACTTTTCGCGTCCCGCTCCGTCAATTGATGACGAGTCCGGCCCGTACGGAGGCAGCGGTATGGACGTGGGCGCGGACGCTCGGGATCAAAGGTCCGACGTCAATAACTCGGTCGGTTTTATGGACTTTCGTGTTTTTCTTTAATTTCCGAGACGAATGCGTCGGACGAAATCTTAATTTCGCGGCGTGGTGATATAGGATTCGGGCGAAGAACGACGAAACGATGGAATACTTTCGATTTGGTTCGCGTGTGTTGATTATACGCGCAAACATAAACAAAAAACCGTGAAAAGTGCTAGGTTTCACTAATTTACCCATCAAATAAGTTCACAGAGCGCCATCTAGTTTTCAAGAGCTTAAAAACCAGTTAATTAAGAGCTCAACTGAAAAAACACATTTTATTGGCAATTTATTTTTTTTTATTCAACATAATTCCCTTCACTGATTATAGTGACCTTTCAACATTTCGATACCATTTTTGTAGTACGATTTGTCATTTCCTTCAAAATAGGCCTCAGTTTCGGCGATCACCTCTTCATTCGACGAACATTCTTCGAGAACAGGAACTAGACGCTGGGGGGCATATCTGGAGGATACGGCGGATGAGGAAGCAATTCGAAGCCCAATTAATAGATTTTTGACACGGTGCATTGTCTTGGTGAAGCAGCACTTTCTTTTTCTTCAAATCTAGTAGTTTTTCGGCCTTCAAACGGTCCAATAATGCTATGTAATAGTTGCTGTTGATGGTCCTTCCTTTTTCAAGGTAGTCAATGAAAATTATTCCATGCGCATCCCAAAATAAAACGTCATAACCTTGCCAGCCGACTGTTGCGTTTTCCCACGCTTTGGAGCGGGTTCACCGTGTGCAGTCCACTCGGATGACTGTCGATTGGACTTCGAAGTAAAATGTTGAAGCCATGTTTCATCCATTGTCACATATCGACGCAAAAAAAAAATCGGGTTGATGGTTGATTTTCCCGGGGCAGTGTCCGGAAACTCGGCAAATTTCTTTCAAAATTCCTTTTTATCCATTTTTTCACAATAACAAAAGTTGCTTCACTTGAAATGCTATAATTCACAAAATAATGATCCAACAGCTGTCAAACTTATATACGTATCTTTTGAGGGCTAGGGCTAACTAAAAAACAGATGGATTTTATTCTAGTATTTTTTCTATTTAGTTTATTTATATGTCAGGCCGGATACTTTTCAATTGACCTGTTACTATTATTTTTAACATTTTAATTCATCTTTCATAATAATATGATAAGTGTATATGTAATAACTACATAATTAATAGACACAGGGGACAGACAAAACAATAAGAACACCATGAAATATACTACATGTTGCTGCATGTTGCAACACCGCCATTTTGCACCTTTTTTCTCCCGATTATAAGAAAAAAACTGGCGGAGTTAAAACGAGACTTTATTTAGTGACGACAGTCTTGAACTATTGTGCGCTCCCTTAGACATATAAACATTCTTGAAGATTCGTGAAAACTTGGGTAAAGATTGTGTAATTTGTGTAAAGACGTATTCCGTCTGCAGTCGATTGTCATAAATAGACCTGCCATAAATAAGCACCAAATACATTAGATGCCTAGACTACTAATATCTACAAACTGAAAGTACGATTTCTTAGTATAGGAAGATTTGTATTGAGACTGAAAACGCTTGATCTACACCGGCGAGGGAACAGTTAACTTGATACGCTGGAACCATTCCCAGTAACTTGCTAGATTTTACCTGATCATCTTAGAAGGTGGTCGAAATGAACGAAGGTTATATTTAGTTACTTTTGGAGTTTGAGACGTATCTTATTGGAGCATTTAGAGCGTAGAAAGAAGGCAGAGTCACTCGTATAAAACAGGGATTTACAGCTTTAGCTTCAGTGAAAAGTGCCATGTAGATATTAAACAGTTGAGGAGTGGGTACATTACTTAGTCAAAAGTGCTGGTCACATTACGCACCGAATCATTGGACATACCAATTTTAATGGCATGAATATTAGATATGATGTCACAATTTGTCTCTCTGGTTGGTGAGATCCAAGAAGACTGCCTTTGTAAGATTCTTGTGACAGAAATTGTGGTTTACTTCGTCTGCTAACCCGGCAAATCGAATGACTCACGAGTTTCTTCAACTAATTCTACTCTACTCGAATCACTGTAATTTAAATAATGGGACACGTATATATTACTCAATTTACGTGCCAAATCTTGGTTATATTTCAGTGCTTTGTTCTGTGACGATTAAAATAATGATGGTTAGGACTCAGATGTTGTTTCACGGAAGCGTTTTCATGGTAATGACGGCATATACAAAACATGGTAAAACATCATCAGCAAAGAGGAATAGTGAACGAGTCTCAAAGTTAATTGTCAGCAGAAATCAACACTCACTTCAGTACAGATTCGACAAAAACATTTATAAAAGGGCTGAGAAACGAAAGAAGTAGCGCAGCGATCATCAAACCTGGACACTTGATAATAGGAAGAATGTAATATGGTCCGATGAATCAATGTTACATTACTTTCTATAACCGGTTGGGTTTATGTACGGAAAACTTCGAAAGAAATGTACGATCCAAATTGCCAGCGTTCTACAATCAAGTCTGACGGAAGTTCCGTTACGATTTGGGCGGCAATATAAAGGCAACCAGATGGTTCTCTCATTTACATCTCAGTTATCATTAGTTACTATTAATTACTGCGAACGAATATCTCGACACATACAACCAAAAAAGTTTAATCTTAGGCCTTAAGGACAATTAAAATATCGTCAAACATACTTCCTCACCAACACAATCGCCAGACCTGAATATAATTGGCGTTTAGGCTGTTTTAGAGCAGAGAATGAGGAGTAAATTTCCATCACCAGCACCAACGAAGCAATTGGCGGAAGATATTCCGTTAGACCCTCTGCAAATCTATTCCATGAAGAATTGCAGCTATTTTAAAAGCAAAAGATGGCTCGAGACTTTACTGATGAATATTATTAAGTATATGTTTGGTCTTCATGCGCTTGGTAGATGTTTAGCCAGTATAATTGGCCTGATAGCTTATCTATAAGAAAAGTCACACCTTTTAAGATGTTTTAGACCGTCTAGCTGAAATAATCGCCTTTGAAAACTCTTGGTTATTGATATTTAATAACATTCTGTATAACATATACAAGAAAATTTAATAATAATAATACTGTAAGGAAAATGAATTAAAAATTCGCAAAATGGTCAGATATCCGTTAATTCTAGTGAATTAAGCTCAGGACTGTTTAAACTTAAGACTTTTAAATCAGCTTATATCTATCACCAACTCATCAGTTAAAAATGATGCAGCTTTGTACTTAAGAATATAATAAAATCATAATCTCTTCTTGATGCTAACAAATAAATATAATATCACCGGGATCTAAATATGGCGAGTACGAAGGACGGACAAATATTAATTCACGCATTAAACCAACATTTCTATGTTGTCTGTTAGTTTCATGACGCAAGAGAATATTAGTCTGGTCATATATGGCCAGTTTTTCTTTCCGTCGCCTTCGTTTACTATTTTTCTGTCCATCCAGGTGACTGAATTTAAATCTTCCACTATAACGATGCAATTACGCTCCATAACTGTTGCGCTTTAACAGAGCCCCATACAACACTGAATCATCAACATATTGTTGTTAAACACGCACAAAACCATAGAATTATATAAATCATCATTATGAATAGGTAATAACCAGTGATGTAATGATTCTTGGAAAATATAATTCAGTATGATCTAGTAATTTTATTATTTCCTGGTAATTTTCATTAATTTTGGTTCAACTTTAATTTTTACCACAGTGATGACAAATGTTCTATTCTCGAAAATAAAATAGTTATGTATAGAATAGTTTACAGTTTCTTCATATCAAGAATAAGTAAGTCAATATCAAGGAATAATCAAGAATAAGTAGTGTGGGCTTATTGGATCGATCTCCTTGCATTTTAATTTAGATAGAAGCTCATAATATAATATAAAAAGTGGCATGTTATTGATCCCAGGCCAGAAGTACCACACGTTTACAATAGCTGGCGAAATACAACCCTTGTTAATACTTTGGTATTTTTTTTCATTAATTATCAAGCCATATAGCTCCGCAACGCGAACTATATCGCGAAATATGGTCAAAGCGTCAAAATTCTTACCAAGAAAGAATCATATAACTTTTTATATACATTCACTCGCGACTCACATTTCTATTTTAATTCTCAAAATTATTTCCCGTCGAAGTGGATGTTATTTTTATGATAAATTCTGACTTCTAGAAACTGATAACTATATTTTCAAACCAGTAAACATGAATAAAGAGAGCATACATACAACAACAATAAAAAGTGATGATAAATACTGAGTTCTAGGAAGCATCTAAGTCTATTTGATAAAACAATAAACAATATCAAGTGGAAAAACGTTTTTTAGAATACGTTGTCATATTTTTTAATCATCCTTATTTTTATATTGAATATTATATCTCTACGAATTATTGAACGATTGGTTTACAAAATTCATGAAAGTGGATCAGTCTCCGTTCAATTATTATTTTATTTCTTGACGTACACCTGCGTTAATGACAGTCTATTGTTATTTTATATATCTTCATTTATTATGCGACTTTTTGTTGATTTCCCAATACCGTTTTTATATTCCACGTGCTTATTTTGATTTTTATTTGTTCTTTTAACTTTTTTCCGTTTATATCGTCTCTCATTTACTTCATTTGCATTTGTCGACATTGTTCATCAGCTCTTTATCATTTATTTTACTTATTATTTGAGCTAGTTATATTTTTTGTCGTTTTTTTAATATTTAATACTGATTTACTCTCGGTCGTTTGTTATGTTATAATTACTGTGTCTTCTGATTTTAAATTTGCATTAATGTGCTTTATAACTACATTTAGTTATCTTTACTTTTTTTCCTCCATTTTCATATCGCAGGTTATTAATACCATTTATTTGATCTTGTATACCTTTCTCGTTCCTTTCCTAAATCCTGTACCTATTATAAAAATATATTTTTATTATATCAATAACAATTATTGCTCGATGATTTCATTTTCTTGTACTTGAAATATATAGTTAGGTTAAGCACATACTTTAGTTAGGTTTTAGCAGTTTTTCTTGATACACCTAAATTTTTATTTGTGAGTGTAGCGACCTCGAGGCATGTCGAATTTTACATTGTGGAATAACGGTCTACAAAATACCCAGAAATATAATCCCAGATGTTGAACACGGGCGGGGTGCCAGCAGCGCCAACTAGAACCCGATAACGAATAGCTGGCCGCAACCCCGAGACGTTTATCTGGGATGTTATTGAAGGATATTTCGATTCATTCAGTGCTCAACCATCGTTTGGTTTAGACGTGCCACCATCGACTGCCCAAGCCTCGTCTCCAGGTAACACCGCTGCCATCCGTTTTACCTAATTGTATTTTTCACATTTTTTTATATTACTTCAATAAATAACGGTCACATCATGTAAACACCACTGTTTCATTTCGTTTTACCTCCATTCACCTAGCCATATCATTTACCCTAAAGTGAGTGTCCTTATATTTTTTTCTTATGTTACAGTATTTTTAATATCTTTACTCAAGTAATATATCAAGTCAAGTAATATATCTATGAGTTAATTTTGAAAGTTTTACAGCAGCTGGCGCGTTACATTATAGCATATGAAATCTGCTATATTGCAATGAAAAATAAAATACTTAAGTATCTCGGTATGAAGCTTGACGCAAAATTTCGCTGGAAGGAACATGTAAAAAAGAAAAAAAAAACTAAGAGTTCCGATATTTGGAAAATGTGTTGGTTAATTAGAAGAAAATCACAATTGTCAGTACATAATAAATTGTTATTATACAAGCAGTGTTGAAACTTATATGGACATTAAATTATGGGAACCTTCCGCGACAAATAGTTTTAACAAAGTACTCAAAATTATTGTAGATGCAACCAGATGCTATGTTACACGGCTTGTTCCTTACATCTAGACCTTCATATCACCGACTGTCACTGAGAAAACCAAGACAATTTTAAGGAGACATGACTCCGTTCTCATGTCAATATCGAAGTAATATAACCCTTGGATAACAACAGAACAAGACACAGATTCAAAAGAATCAAACCATCTAATCTTGTGTAGTGTTGTGTAGTGAGGTGCATATATTAAAAAATACAGCAGTGACATGTATAAACATTATTTCACCAGAGACTGAGATAGGGCCGATGGGTCCTCCTAGTTATATACCTAGATTTAAGTTATTGTAAAATCAATTGTAGGTTTTAACAACGACCAGTGAACATATAATAAATAAAAAAAAAATAAAAAAAGGTTTCAACGTATTAAGTTCTAAAGATCTTGGTACAACTCATCCTCAGACTCTTGAAAAGTCAAAAATATTAATACATTCAAATCCTACCAGAAAAATAGGGCATAGCACTCGCTAAACACCTAGCACCTAATTTGGTGCATTCCAAACCGCGAGTCTGCAAAAAATTACGTTAATTGTAATATTTACTGGTATTTAGGAACTGACTAAAAATAAGATTAAATTATAACAATCCAAAACTTCTTAATTCCAACCACAATACACTAGATTTCCTCAAAACCCTTTAATTTATTATTTTCCAATAATAACCTTATTTGTACTTCCCCCAAAATAACTATAATTGCTCTCCCACCTTCTCGTATTCCCTAGTCCTTATTTAACTAAGCATTTTTTATTTCAATTACCTTCCTGACCCAAACACGAACGCCACAACGAACGGAAATACTCGAATAAGAATAGGACTAAATCGTTCTATTCGAACCTTTCCAAACGGAACAATAGCCTATATATAAACCAGAGCCAATAATGACTGAACGCAAAAAGAATACGAACTTATCAAACTTCGTTGCGTCGATGCACTAGTAGTTCAGTTCCTCCCTATCCGGACTACGGATTAAATAACAGAAAAAAAAAGAAGTTTTTAATTCATCCCAACATATCCTTCACCCTTTTTCAATTAAAATTTATATTGAGCTTGAAATAATACCCTTTCATTTTTAATATATTTTCAGTGAAAGAACTTTTAATTGGATTTTTCTTAGTTTTATTCCTTTCATTTCGCCGCCGATGTTGGCGCCTTAATAATGTATTGTTCGATGGCGATAGCTTCTAATATTTTCTCTCCTTCTCCCGTTTTTATTTTCTGCATCCGGTCTCGGGTATCTACAGGGCGATCCGTGAGTATACGGCCGAGGAAATATCATTCCTTCTTCAACAACGAAATAATTTTCAATTAACTCGAGTCAATTTACGTCCAGCTGAATCATTTTATCATATTTTGAGGATATAATCACTGAGTCTTAGATCTGGTTAATATAGTTGATATTGTTGTGGTGGAAAACGGGTTTTCTTTCTCGAAGTAGATGTAGATATTCTCCTGTAACTCGTCTCCGTTAAATCATTCTATCATATTCTGAGGAAATAATGATCAATGGATGCTAAATTATTTTATTTTATTAATTACATCTTACATTCGATATGCTTAGTACAATCTTAATTCACAAATTAATTTATTACTACTGTTATACTTGCATTAGAATAAAACGAATCCACTTAAGCTAAACCTAAAAATACACTTATACACTAAACTAATTCGTGTGGTTCGCTTCAATCTTCTGATTTTCTGCGTGTTGTCCAGTAGCTGTATTTTTTCTACGTTGCTGTGATTTAGCAGCCTTGTTTCATGTTTTAGGGTGAAATCTTGGATCACTTCGTGTCATGATGCTGGTCTTCGTTGGTTACGTAGCGATAAATTTGGGTGCTTTGGACTACTAGTTGGTTTGATGTTTGAGTACAACCCCATATTTGCAACCCATAGGTCCAAATAGGCTTTAGGATTGACTGATAAACTAATCTCCTTGATTTTAGATCAAGTTGAGAGTAGCTACCGACTAACCAGTACAGTTGCTTGACTTTGCGTTTGCAGTTTAACCTACCATCGAGATACATTCCGAGGCATTTAGCTGATTCTGCTTGAGGAATCGGGCATCCATGAAGTGATATAATTAAATTTTTGTCAATTCGCCGCAACGCAAAATTAACATGGACAGATCCGGAACTACTAAGTTGTATTTTCCAGTCTCTAGTCCATTTGTAGATATTGTTGACCGCAACTTATATTTGCTCTATAGCCATCTTTTGCCATTATAATTGTGTCATCAGCAAATGTTCCAAGTACTATTTTCTTTGTTGTTGGCATATCAGCAGTATAGAGCAGATAGATAAGTGGTCCTAAGACACTACCTCGTGGAACTCCAGCCGAAATAGCTTTAATAATTGAGAATGTATGCTAAATATGGCTAACATACTTCATAGGGAAGCTATTCCTATGCACTGCCGTATCACGCCATCTTTCTTGCTGAAAACTTATACTTATACCCAACAACGTTGTTTTTTTTTCAGCGTTTTGACACATATATCAATATTAATCGTGGTACTGTCGTCAAAGTTAAAATAACGCGAAACTGATACTAAATAGATAATTAATCCTACATATCTTCTGGTTAGATAAACCGTTCTAGAGCAATCTATCAATCTATCAGCAATCTCAAATACCACCACAATGGATAATATCTTAGGAATGATAGACAGTTTACAACATTTTCCGAAGTATTACATTTACTGTCTCATATTTTAATGCTGATCTGTCCAAAATTTTCAGATAGATATTCTTCTCCATAAACATTATGGCATCATCCACCAGGGTTATTCTAAACTCAAATTACTCTAAATATATGTTATATAATGCAGCGTTACAGCCCTGACTATAGCGGTCATGTCCAAGAGCCACCTGTTTTAAGACTACCGAATAGTAAATGAGTGGGCTGACTTGACTAATGGTTTGCTCTAATAGATTAAAAAAAACCTCACTGTCGTTCTGCATCGCCGTTTAACAACTCGTACCTTGAACAGTTCTTAAAGTAAATTAATATTTTTTGTATTTCTAAACCCGTTCACATTTTATAACTTATATCCTGATTCTCAGCTGATATATTTCCGTTTTTGTTAAGAAGTATATATTAGGTATTATACAGTTATGATGAGATGAAATAAAAAACTAGAAAATATATGGAGTACGATCTGGGGTTGGCAGTCACTAATAAACTAAAGAGTTGCTTGAAGAACAGATTTATTTAAAATCTTCAGCTAAAGAGAAAGAAAAAGAAAAGGGAAGAAAGCATGAAGGCTGAAATGTTAGTAGAAGAAACAGTCATCGAAGTGCTACATAGTCTAACTTATATGCCTCTAACTATTCGAAAATAATTAAATCCATGTATTAAAACTTAGTTCAAATGGTGATGACGTATTTACGACATAAATTTAATATAAACTAAAATATCCTGCGACAAAGTTTTTCTGTATTTACCTAAATGGATCCCCTGGATCCTCTGGATCCGCTACTGTCGACTTTTATTATAAGCCTGTAACAACTGACCTTTTTAAACAAGCGATTCATCGGTGCATATGTGTGTGTGTGTGTGTGTTCGGGATTTAACTCATTTTTTTTATATTGAAATATTCAAAAGGGCGGTTAGACTTAATTGCAGAGGGCGTCTGGTTCGGAACATGATTTAGCTTGGGCCGTACTATAATTTAGATCAAAAGTGGAATCCATGCAAATCGAATGGATAATTAATAGTTCCCATTTTTTCCCTATCGGAATTGTGAAAAGGATTTATCAATAAATAATACGCGCTAAATTATAAAGTGGCAGGTCTTCGGTGGACTGGAAGTTTGATACATAGAGAACGTTGTATAGTTTTAGATTAACATACATATATAACACAGGATGACTAATAAAGAATATTAGGATTCTTTTACTGAGGTCATAATCAAATTCGGGTTTGATTACCGCAAAGAGACCGCGTGGGTGTTGGTACCACATATTACTATATTTACGATAAAAACAAACAAAAATAACGAAATTATTGGTTGAATATCAATTGTACCTTATTCTGAACAGAAACCACGCATGTTTTATGACCACAAAATCCACCTACAGCGCCAATTGTTGAATTCCTAGAATTGGCGGCTTTAGTCATTGCTTTTATAATGAATATAAACTTTTATATAAAGTTTTTAATATGAAACGGTACCTAAGAGGAAACAGGAAAAAAAACAAAAAAAGGAAACAAAATTCTCTTCAACATAGGAGTGTTATCTGTACCCTGAGCCAGGAAGGATGTTATATGCAATAAACTGCAGAAAAAGTCAGAGGTTCATGTAAGGCTATACATTATGCTCTTACGCGAAACGGAACTACATGAGGAAATCAAGTCCGGAAGGGATCTGAATCTTCCACATCTACAAAAAATAGGAAGATACTTAAGTAAAATACTACTAAAATAACTAAACAACTGTAAAGAGGCATTTGCTGTTTGTTGACCTGAGAGCCAATACAGCGACACTAGATCTCTAAGAGAAATAGACTGGAGTGGGCCAAAACATAAAAATCAAGTTTGGAGAGGCTTTAGCAAAAAATAAATTAAACTATAACATATCAATTGAAAATTCCCCGGCCTACCATAGTAAAACACATTTTTATGGCACAATTAATTTTTTTTATTCAAAATAATTCCCTTCAAGGGTAATACACTGATTATAGTGAACTTCTCGATACCATTTTTGTAGTACGATTGTCGTTTACTTCAAAATAGGCCTCAGTTTCGGCGATCACCTCTTCATTCGACGAAAATTTCTTCCCAGCGAGCATTCTTTTGAGATCTGAGAACAGGAAATAGTCGCTGAGGGCCAGATCTGGAGAATACGGTGGATGAGGAAGTAATTAGAAGCCCAATTCATGGATTTATGCCATCGTTTTCACTGACTTGTGACACCGTGCGTTGTCTTGGTGAAGCAGCACTTTCTTTTTCTTCAAATCCGCCCCGTTTTCGTCCTTCAAACGGTCCAATAACGCTATGTAATAGTCGCTGTAGATGGTCTTTCCCTTTTCAAGATAGTCAATGAAAATTATTCCATACGCATCCCAAAATACAGACGCCATAAACTTGCCAGGCGACTGTTGCGTTTTCCCACGCTTTGGGGCGGATTCATCGTGTGCAATCTACTAGGATGACTGTCGATTGGACTTCGGAGTGAAATGATGGAGCCATGTTTCATCTATTATCACATAACGACGCAAAAACTCGGGTTTATTACGCTTCATCATCGTCAAATACTGCTCCGAATCACCAACTCCTCGTGGTTTTTGGTCAAAAGTGAGCTCGCGCGGCACCCACTTTGCACAGAACTTTCTCACACCCAAATATTCGTAAATCATATGATGTACACGTTCAGTTGATATCTTTAGAGTGTCTGCTATTTCATTCAATTTCAATTCACAGTCATTCAAAATCATTTTGTGGATTTTTTAATTGTTTTCATCGATAACAACCTACTTTGGGCGTCCACTACGTTTACCGTCTTCGGTGTTCATATCACCATGTCTATATTTAGCAGACCAATCCAATGTCCAGTGTCCGGAAACTCGGCATCAAGCCAAGTGTTTGCTTCAACTGTAATTTTTCCCTTCAAAAAGCAATATTTTATCAACACGCAAAATTCCTTTTTATAAATTTTTTTTCACAGTCACAAAAGTTGCTTCACACAAAATGCTATAATTCACAAACTAATGATCCGACAGCTGTCAAATTTATACATGCATCTTTTGAAGGTTAGAGCTAACTAAAAAATATATAGATTTAACTCTAGTAGCGCCATCTATGTGTTAGGCCGGAGACTTTTCAATTGACATGTTAATCCAATCACCACTGAAAAAATGATGAAACAAGTAGACTTTATTATTAATTACATGTAATTTAAAGTTAGTTATACTTCACTGAAAAAAATTGAATAAAAAAACGCTCGAAAGTATCAAAAACATGCTCGAAAAGTCCGTCAGGTCGCGATCTCAATCGTCCGAACCATAATATATCGCGGAAACAATCCGACAATATTATACGTTTTTAATAATAAATTTGTTTTAATTCCCATTAAAATCGAATCAATTTGCGCGCCAGATCGGGCGCTCGCCGCACTCTAAACGCGACCGATCGAAAATAAATAAATAATAAAAAATGCAAAACATAAATAAATCGCGGCCCTTTAAATATGTGTAAAATTCATTTTCCGACGGGGCGGGACTGAAGGGGGGTGAGAACGACGAGCGGGCGGGTGGATAATCATAATTGCCACGGCCAATAAACGTTATTTTCATGGGCTTTATTTAATATAGACCGACGAATTAATGCCATTCCAACATAATAAAATGTTGCTCATCGAACGAGGCCCGACAAGTCGGCAATAACGGTTGGAAATTGCACGATTTTTGTTCGTAGTTTTTCCACGTTTGGATTTGTTTGGTCGCTTGTATCTTATGTTTGCCACAATAAATTATGAAAACAAATTATTAAGAAAAATATTAATGTAAATTAACACTAAGATAAAAAGGAAGACATATAGATTATTAAAATTAAAAGGCTCCATGAATAAGAACGTTTTGTTGTTATACGTTAGAGAATCCTTTTTACCCGCTTACTGTAATAGTAATATTAAATTGTTGTTTTACAATAATGGATCATTACCATTATTTTGATAAACTATTTATATTAAAAAAAGAAAATAGAATAAGGAGGAGTGTGCAGTCGAAGGAAAACTATGACGAAATGGTGATGAGGCAGATAGCTAAACATAGAAGTTTGTCCATTTATCATTATATATATATATATATATATATATATATATATGAATAGAATAGCTAATGCACACATCACAAATTTATGACGTCGGCCACTGTTGCCACAATAACTTTTGGAATGGAATTTTGGTTTACTAGGTCTGTCTATTAATAGCACTTACAACTTTTGTTGTTTTACAATAATGGATCATTACGGTTATTTTGATAAACTATTTATATTTGAAAAATAAAATAGAATAAGGAGGAGTGTGCAGTCGAAGGAAAACTATGATAAAATGGTGATGAGGCAGATAGCTAAACATAGAAGTTTGTCCATTTATCATTATATATATATATATATATATATATATATATATATATATATATATATATATATATATATATATGATATGCACACATCACAAATTTATGACGTCGGCCACTGTTGCGGCGATAACTTTTGACGATCAGACAGCATTCTGCTCCTTGTCAGCTAAGGAATTTTAGAAAAATCAAAAAAATCATTGCTTATTTATTTCGTATTTATCTGGAGTACCTAATATAGTATAACATGTGTTACGTAGAAGCTTACAGTGTCTACATAAAGTATATATGCCGGCTTGGTTGGCGCAGTGACGGTCCATCTCCTTCTGGGACATGGTTGTTAAAATATTTTTGAGATTGTTTAAAATTTAAAAAGAAAATAGAGGAAGGAGGAGTGTGCAGTCGAAGGAAAATTATGACAGAATGGTGATGAGGCAGATAGCTAAACATAGAAGTTTATATATATATGAATAGAATAGTTAATGCACACATCACAAATTTATGATGTCGGCCACTATTGCGGCAATTGGTTGTGATTGTCCTAGGCAAGAGTGTAAATTCCGACAAGGAAAATGATCCCAGTCACGCCAGTAACCCTCGTTAATTTAATTGATTAAATTGAATTGATTGTTTTGAAAATATTTTTTATGGAAATCAATATGTTTTTCCATACGCTGGAATCAATTTGTCCACCATAACTGAACTACACCTGACGTCGTAATCGTTGACCACGAACACCAGGAACAAAAATATTACTGGATGCCAAACAAGGACTGTACAACGGATCAGACATAAATTCGATTTTTGTATATATTTCGACCCATTATTTCGAATTGTTTGAACCGATATGGCAGTGAGACTGTGGCGATAAAGAACGATTTTATTCTTCTTTGACCTTCAGAATTTCTCCTAAGATATCTGGCAAACAAATGATCGCATAATACTCAGAACTGATTATCTTACAATGCTCTAACGCCAGTGCCACAAATAATGCCAACGGAACAATTCTATATTCGCTATATTTCTACCCACGAATATATTTTGTTGGATTTTGGCTGGCTTTGAAGGTCCCATGCAGTCGATGTATGTTTCATTTCGGGCTCATAAGCATATATCTTTTTACCATCAAATAAGTAATTGTCTAAATCGATCTAGTGGAGGGAATAACTGTGGAAATGTTACTTTTTCACCGGCACAACATAATCCTGTAGATTCACCGCTGCATTTTGTGGAGACTGTCATTTCGCAAATTATAAGTGATTTGTTGGAGCCATACTTATTTCCGGATCGTATTAAATCGCTTAATTTAATTGCATCATGTTCGCTAGTTCAGTGTGAAGTGCACGACCTCGTTGGACTCTAGGCTCATCCACTTCATATCTAGTCACTCTCGAACGCAACATACCAAAACTAGTATTATCAGTTTTTGTCTCTCCTGCCATCAGCGCGGTTAGCAAGTGAGGCAACTCACCGCACATTCGATTGACTTTGATGATCTAAAACTCAGGTCGTTTTCACCTTGGTATGGTTATTAACAACAGTAAAAATAATTGTAATAAAAGTTCACGAACAGTAAATTTGTGACTAAATAATAACTTAAAACCAACTAAAAAATAACTTGGTAAATGTTTACTCGATTGCAATTAGAATAGGACTTAAAATTATCATACTATATTTGACATATATGTCTATATTTTACACTTGATTTTTACGTTATCGAATTGATGAACCTATCAAAAACTACATAAATTATCAAAAACTAATACCTCGGAATCCATCTTGACGATAGATTAAATTGGAAATTTTATGTTAGACAAAAAGCAATACACAGAACCAAAATGAAACAACTATAACTATACCGGTTAGTCGGAAGATAGTCTCAACTTGATCTAAAATCAAAGAGGTTGGTTTATAAGACAATCATAAAACTAATTTGAACCTATGGGGTGCAAATATGGGGTTGCACTAAAAATTCAAATCAACTAGTCATCCAACGCTGTCAAAACAAGGTTCTTCGATTGATTACCGATGCCTATCGCTACGTAACCAACGAATAATTGCACGATGACCTGGAAATCAAATGGATTTGCAAAGTTTTACAAGATTTTGCCTTGAAACACGAAAGAAGATTACTAAATCATACTAACATGGAAGCAATACAACTGCTGGACAGCGCGCAGGATGTCAGGAGATTGAAACGAACAAAACCATGCGAACTTATATAAACTGTATACATTTAGTGTAAACTATAGCTATAAGTTATTATAATTTTATAATTGAGGAATACATACTGATGTATTTTCTCGCACTCGTCTTGCTTGTTAATTAATCCAAGTACAAATGAAATGTAGTAATAAATTAACTTATAATTAACAACGATTTTGTAATAAGAATATCTAATAAAGATGTTAAAAAAATTCTATGAACGGTTAGTGCCGATAAGTTATCGTCAATATTTAATACATTATATACTCTAGCAATATATAATGTATTATATGCTACTAGAGTATTAACGTATAATACGAATATAACTATAATTAATAATAATTCAGATTAAGATTAATTAATAATTAAGAATAATTCAATCAGTATTCAACATTTTTAGTTACCAAAATAATCTTCGAACGTACCCATCAATATATGACAAACAACAACATTATCTTTACACTATATGATAGTAACAGTTTGTATGGAAAAACAAAATTATTGTTATTACAATTTTTCGGGCAATTAGTCCACATTCTTTCACAATATAAACCCTCCCCGGACTTCTACCAACATTGCAAAATCAAAATTAATCAAAATAGAAGAAGGATATTAATAGAAATGGACACTTTTCGGTCGCAGAGTCGACTAAAATAACTGATGTAAGATAACACGTCCACATCAGTCATGTCGCTAAGAGGCGCAACAACCACCGAATCCGCAAATCGACAGTCGCTATTAATGAAAAGCGAAGCCGACAGACGTGTTATTTTCATTGGATTTATTTAATATAAATTGACAAATTAATACCGGCCGAATATAATAAAATAGAACGTAAAAGCCAATTCAACAAATACGGTTTTATGCCGTTTTTGATTTGGCACGCGGCGTCGTTCGAAACGCGGCCGGCCGCAGTCGGTGCGAGGGCGAGGGGGCGCACAACCAAAACAGAGGGTGTACGTAGCGGGACCGAATTTTTCCGGGTCAAGGTCGACGGTACGGGTTGTTTTTACGTCCGCCCGTTGTGCGAACCGATGGTGCGGTAGAGAGGAGGGGGTGGGGAGCGGCGCGTTGTAGTCGCTTCGTATTTTTGGTGTATTGTTGAAAATTTTCCAACGCGGCGAATTAATTAATAGCGGTTTCGTAAACAGGCCGCGAATTTACATGGGAATTTACGGGGAAAATGTGCACCGATTTGGTTTAGTGTATCGTCCCGTTGGATGAAATGAAAAGGAGCAATGAAAATAGGCATTACAACTAGTGTTAATATTTCCCTATTTAGCTCGAAGGAGTTCGCCAATACCTCTCTATCTGTCCGAAGGACTATAAAGAATAAGTGCACGGTATTACTCTATTTAATAAATCAAAACAGCCTAACAGGTCAATTGAAAAGTCCCCGGCCTACAATAGTAAAACACATTTTTTGGCAAAATGAGTTTTTCTTATCCAACATAATTTCCTTCAAGGGTGACACACTGATTATAGCGACCCTCGAACTTTTAGATACCATTTTTGTAGTACGATTTGTCCTTTGCTTCAAAATAGGCCCCAGTTTCGGCGATCACCTCTTCATTCCACTCTTCATTCGTTCTTTTGAGAGAAACAGATCTGTCCATCATATAGTTACTGAAGACGAAAAGTGATGTCACTATGACAACCCCAAGCCCAACAAACACCGTGAAGATACCTTCCTCACGTTTCCACGTCCACAACGAAGACAAATAATCATGGTGCTCATCAGTGGACTCAACTGATGAGTTCGAGCTGGACACTGAAAGAAAAACAGCCACTATATCAGGAAAGACAAAGGTAATATTGTTATATGACAATATCCATCACGTGTATATGACTCAAGAGGTTAACGCGTATCTTGAAACGCTAAAATGGGACATTTTATCAAACCGTATTCTCCGGATATTGCTCTTTTAAATTACCTATTCCTATTTGACTGAATATCAGTTTCGTTGTTTTGAAGACATCAAAAATTAGACTTATTCTTGGATCGCTTAAAATTCTAAAAAATCACCATATTATCTGAAGGATGGGTTAAGTTGTATACAATAGTTGGTGTTTCACTCCATAAAAAAATAAAAGTTTTCAATTTATACTCCTAAAAAAGCATCTTCCTATTCAGGCATTAAAGACACTCCATGTCACATTTACTTATTCTGGCTGTAACACTGCTACCGTAATAATAACAAAAGAAGTCTGACTAGAAGGAAATAATTAATACCTTGGTTTTTGAACGACTTCCTATATTTAGTATATATCACAATAGTACAACACACATATTGTGATGACAAAAGTGAATTAACAGAATTAACATGGCATATTGTTAGTTAGACTACCCCATAGATAAGTTTTTTATACAATATACTATTCTTGTTATACTATTCCCACACAGTTTTTTATAGATTGAAAATACACATCTTAGTTATTCACTTGAGTAGTAATTCTGAATGTGGCAGTAATTAAATAAAACTTAATGAATGCTTGTTTCAATGATTCAATGCTGACAATTACCAAGACAGGGTGAAGAGGAAACAATTAAAGGGTAATAGGCAATATAATTGATATACTTTAACTGTATGGTAACGTTTGGTTAAAATGTATGAAGAGAGAAATAATACTGTTTTCCAGATATGGCAAATGCATTAAGGAGAATGGAGTAATTAAATCTAGTTTGATCAAGAAAGGTGTATACAGGTAGTATCAGAACAAACTAAGAAGAAATACGGTAATATCAAAATGACTTTACAAAAAAACTTTGCATCGAAAGAAACAAGAACTAATCTCTAATGAAAGTGAAATACATTACTCAGATATACAATTGTTAATTGGTGGATTAGTAAATATAATAAAACAACCCTAACCTGCAAACTATTACACCTGTGTTCTTAATGATGTATTATAATGTTTAAAAAATGATATTTTATAACATTTTTGTTTAATTATTTTATTTAGATTAGAATTTTGATTTATGTCAAAGTCAAAATGTACTAAAACTCAGTTGATGCGGCAACACTGCGTCATTAATTCGGATGACGTGGGTTCATTGCTGTTTTGAATATACTAGGATAACATCATGTTGTTCAATATCGCTTTTTCCTATATTAAAACGATTTGATATTCTTTTTTATGTAGCTATGCCATATATTTCCTATAAATCCATTATTCATTTTAATTATCCGTGATACTTGCTATTTTCATCCGGGTCGTTATGGACAGAAAAACGCCGTTTTACTCGAAAACATAACCGACAATAAATCCTACAGTTTCCTGCGGGGCGGAGGAGAAACTCTTGTTCCTGGCGAGAATGTTTCTTTAGCGGAAGCGGTATTTTAATTACAAAAATGAAAAATCAGCGCGCGGAAGACAGTGCTTGCGAGCGTCACAAAAGGCGTCGTGACGTGTGAGACTTTCCTGGAGCGTATGCAGATATTCGATGTAGACGCGGGAGGAGCGGGAGGGGGGAGGAGGGTGTTGTTGGATCGTGTATGGCTGGTGGTCGATTAAAAAACGCTGGTCTCGATTCCTACTCGTTTTTGCGATAGGTGACGCGTACCTCCGTGCAAAGGTTTAGCACTGTTTTAGGTTAATGAAAAAGCAATGAGACAGTCCTTTGTTTTATAATATGTATCTTTTGTTCACCCTCCCTTCGTAGGCTTCATTATATCAAATTATAGAATTATACAGAAAAAACCTAATACCGGCTAATCGGTTTGGTTTAACAATCATTTAATAATTGACCCACTGGAAGAAACCTAGGAACAAAAAATCTAGCGTAACTTTATTACCAGACGCAACCCAAACTTTCGACGAAGCTTGACTTATACATAAGCTTCATAATATGTTGTAGAATTGGAACCAGACCGAAGAAGACCTAGTCCACAAGACATGGAACTTGGGATAAATTTTACCAAATTTAGGACAGCTGTGAAGAAACAAGAAGAAAACCACATTAGTTAAATAACATTATAAAAAACTGGACACAGACGTGAAGGAGACAGAAAATATAATGAAGATAAATGAGTGGCCAATAAGTTCACATATAATTTTATATAACTGAAATAACTCCAAGTAACTCTAGTAAGTGGGATGAAATTTAATGAAAAATTCCATTAGAATAAACGTTTCACAAATAATAGATAATACAGAGATATGTAATAAATAATATAGAATTAACAACTCTCAAAAGATGCGTGTATAAATTTGACAGCTGTCGGATCAGTAGTTTGTGAATTATAGCATTTTGAGTGAAGCAACTTTTGGTATTGTGACAAAAATGAATAAAAAGGAATTTCGCGTGTTGACAAAATATTGCTTTTTGAAGGGAAAAAAATACAGTTGAAGCAAAAACTTGGCTTGATGCCGAGTTTCTGGACACTGCGTCAGGAAAATCAACCATCAAATATTGGTATGCTATGTTTAGACGTGGTGAAATAAGCACCGAAGACGGTGAACGCAGTGGACACTCAAAAGAAGTAGCTACCGACGAAAACATTAAAAAAATCCACAAAATTATTTTGAATGATCGTAAATTGAAATTGAATGAAATAGCAGACACCCTAAAGATATCAACTGAACGTGTACATCATATCATTCACGAATATTTGGATATGAGAAACTGCTGCGCAAAGTGCGTGAGGCGCGAGCTCACTTTTGAACAAAAACAATGACGAGTTGATGATTCGAAGCAGTGTTTGAAGGTGATCAAGCGTAATAAACCCGAGTTTTTGCATCGATATGTGACAGTGGATGAAACATGGCTAAATCATTTCTCTCCGAAGTTCAATCGACAGTCATCCGAGTGGATTGCACACGATGAACCCGCTCCAAAGCGTGGGAAAACGCAACAGTCGGCTGGCAAGGTTATGGCGTCTGTATTTTGGGATGCGTATGGAATAATTTTCATTGACTATCTTGAAAAGGGAAAGACCATCTACAGCGACTGTTACATATCGTTATTGGACCGTTTGAAGGACGAAAACGACCGCATTTGAAGAAAAAGAAAGTGCTGCTTCACCAAGACAAAGCACCGTGTCACAAGTCAGTGAAAACGATGGCATAAATCCATGAATTGGGCTTCTAATTACTTCCTCATCCACCGTATTCTCCAGATCTGGCCCTCAGCGACTATTTCCTGTTCTCAGATCTCAAAAGAATGCTCGCTGGGAAGAAATTTTCGTCGAATGAAGAGGTGATCGCCGAAACTGAGGTCTATTTTGAAGCAAAGGACAAATCGTACTGCAAAAATGGGATCGAAAAGTTGCAGGGTCGCTATAATCGGTGTATCACCATTGAAGGGAATTATGTTGAATAAAAAAAACTAATTTTACTAAAAAAAATGTGTTTTACTATAGTAGGCCGGGGACTTTTCAATTGACCTGTTAACTTAATAAAAGGCAGTCGTATTTCGATCACTAATATTTATTGTTATTACTGTACAGTGTAAAAAACGTATTTGGAAACAGTAACCTCCTGTACCACTACACTGTCCGTCTCCTCCGTCGCCCCCAAGATAATATATCTCCGAACACGTCAAATAGCTTATGAATTGGTCGTCAAAATGCAAACAATGTTCCGGCGGCCCTTGTTCGCGCTCTTGTTCGCAGTCCGGGCGGGCCATTCGGCCGGTGATCTATGGCCAGGTAATTAGCAGTAGCGCGAAAACCTCCATACGCCATATTGGCCGACCGCGCCCTCTACCGTCGCTATTTACGGCCGACGCCGCTTCCGGACAGATGATCTATATCACCTTATCGCGGTTCGTACGGGTTTCTTTGCCTTGATTTATTCTTCCTGTTTCGGGTGGAGCGCGCCGAAGGGGGGAAAGCGGCAAAACGGACGATGTACGGCCATCGGAAAATAAATTTCACCGACATTTTTCCGTTCCTCTTGTATAACTTATGGTTTATTTATGTGAGGACGATGTCTAGCCTCGTGAAAATGAAGTTTGTTTTTGATCGCTCGTCATTTCCTTTATTCTCATTTCATTATATGTGAACAATAACGGTATCCCTTCCCGTGCGGTTATTCTTGGTATCCTCACCACCTTTGTATTTATTTTAAAAAACTGAGTCATTCTTAAAAAGAAACTTGAAAATGAATGCAAACCAATAGTAATTTCAACAGTATGCCATCATAATAACAATAAACACGTATAATTCCTAATATGATAATAAATAAAAATTTTAAAATCACTCTCAAAAATAAAAATAGTGAAATCAGGACTTGAATGGAAAAAAACTAGTTAGAAACCAAGTTTACACTTCTTATTTTGAACGGAAACATATGTTGGATTTACAGAAACCAATTATGGAATACTTTTTATAAAAACCTAATATAGTACGGTTCCCAAGCAATCATTGAGTATTATAGTCGATGCTCCGTACTACGTTTCTAATGAACACTTTAGAACCCATAACGAATATAAGTGTTTATGAATTAAGTACTTCAAAACTGTTTGGATGTACCCCAATGAACTTACCAATCAGTTAAATGTGAGTGATAACAGTGAAGTGTGTTGATCAAAATGTTTACTACCATTCGATCTGGATCGATTAATGGACCTATATTATACTTGAGCAACATTTATAATAAGATAATTCACATAGGGGATCATTAATAAAATGGTGTTCTATGTGAAATGGATATAATAATTATCCTAACCTACTATCCATTGGACATATTATTAAATAACCAAGAGTAATAAGAAATCTTTCAAGTTTTCATCAAGTTTAAAGTACCATGACAATTTACTACCCAAATAAACATTTACAGACAACAGATTACAGATTACAAGCATTATTCTGTGTGTTCATAAAAATATTTTTAAATTTTGTATTAAGCCCATTTGGGCATATGGAATGCAACTATGGGGTACCGCTAGCAAATCTAATATATCCATCATTCAACGGTTCCAAAATAAGGTGTTGCGTGCCATTGTTGATGCTCCGTACTATATTTCAAATAAAGTGATACAACGCGATATTCCTCTAGAACCTATAACGAGTGTAATTCAACGTGTTTGTGTGAAGTACTTCGAAAGAGTGTCAGTGCATCCCAATGTACTCGCTAATCAGCTAAATATGCGACGTGATAGTGAAATGCGTAGACTAAAACGTTTAACACCACCTGATCTGATTACTGGACATATGTAGACTTTAGAATAAGCTTTAGAATAAGACTAATTAATTAAGATAATATTTTATACAGAAGATTGCTTAATGAAGTGATTTCTACATGCCATGTATATATAATATAGACATAAGAAATACTTATTGCCAATAGGGCAGATTGTGGACTCACGAAGAGTAATAAAAATAAATAAATAAATAAATAAAAAAATTTCTATTGACTATCGTTGTCCCACCTTCTTTGCTTTTAGATTCCACGTTGGATGAGTCTCTAGATGTTACCCATTCTCGGTTAACTACATAAAACCGACCTGCTCAATTAGCTCATGAGCTATCGAAATGACTATCAAAGGGGGGTAAAGGGGTAATATGTGGTCGGAACAGCGAGTGAGGACTTTTATCACACTTAAGTATCTTCGTATGCGCATTCCCAAAGAATTGCCCTGTTGCACAATAATTGCGTTACCTTCTATTTACCGAGCTTTCTGTTACACGTCTTCTATGTCTTCCAATAAAAGCTACCTTCCAATCAAAAGAGGTAGAACTTGATGTGAAACTGTGGACTGATGTTCTGTTCGTTGTTTGGTTCGTCATTCAGATATTTCGAATTAGTTAAAAGAATTAGCTTTACTTTTGAAACATTAATATCTGAATTTTTAGATGAACATGGTTAAAGACAAGTTAATTTATTAGAGATCCTTCGAAATCAACGCGCGTTTATTGCACGGATTTTTCGAAACAGAGCAATTTTCTGCTTATTTTTTCACTTCTTCATAATATTAAAATAGCACTATTAAATCTGCTGCATCAGTTCTAAATATATTGCCTGAATAATCATCTCCAGAAAGAGAAATAACGAGGCACTGGAATCAGGACTGGATAGTACTTAAATTACTTGTAAGTAAAATACATAAATGAAAAACAAATATGTATTTGGTACTTGTAATTCAATTACTTCTTAAAAATCCTAAACCTGAGGTATTTCGCAGTTAGTATTTATATACTTATGGCTCAAAATACTTGAGAGCAAGCTACAAAGAATATATGATAAGTTTCTTAAACTATCACCTGTAATAAATGGAGCCATTGTGGTATCATGGTACCTTCCTAGGTACAAAATACGTTGGTTGCCAGCACGTACGAAGCATCACAACAGATGAGAGGTAGAGAATATAAAACCTTACAATGGATGCCTTTGGAACAATTTACAAAAAAGATGAGATAATACCTCGGGGTAACAGGAATCGTAAAGATCATATGAAAAGACTATTTTGTAATTCGTACATTTAATAAAAATAGTTAAAATAAAGTATTTTGTATTTCATATTTTCAATACATGCCAGATAATATTTTGCAATTTGTATATAAATTAAAGTAATACGCTTATTTTTTCCCAGCTTTTGCTCTGTAAGTCGATACTTAGGCTCATTTGGACCTATGGTATTGAACTAAAAACTAGCAAATCTGAAATAGATATCCTCCAGAGGTTCCAGAATAAAGTGTTGCGAGTCATTGTCGATGCTCCATATTACGTGTTCAACAAGCGATTCAGCGCGATATCCCCTTAGAACCAATAACGATTAGTATGATTAGAACTATTAGAGCGAAGTACTCTGAAAGAATATTAGTGCATCCCATTGTATTCGTCAAACAGTTAAATGTGCGCGATGACAGTGTAGTGCATAGGCTCAAACGCAAACTACTATACCAACTAATTAATAGACACATAGAGTGAGATTTAATAACCTCTAGAATAAGTTACAATAGTACCTAGAATAAGATTTAGATTATAAGTTGTACAGAAGATCACTTACTGAAAAGATCTTCTACATGTCAGGATGGTTATATTATATAACGGAAATCATATAATAATACTTATTGCCCACGGGAAGATTGTTGACGTTCTAGGTGATTAATAAAAAAAATTAAAAATTTCTAGCTTTGACTGAAATGAGCACAAATTATGAAGTGCCCAGCATGCTTGGGAACACTAAACTTCGACACAAAAAGAACTATGGGCTGATAAATTTTAAAAAAGTATACCTTCATATAAAAACAAATTCATCAAATTACAAAATAAACATCAGCAGCTACCGTTAAATGAATCCAATAAAATACACTCAAACCATAATTCGAAATCTATCAATTAGGAAAAGGAAAAACCGAGCTCGACCAAGAGATATTTGCGTCCAAAGAGAGCGGAACATAATGGAGCATTAACAACGCCGTTGAGGCGAAGCGTCCAACCTGAAATTGATTTCCATCCGACATAACAGACAGAAGAAAATACCGGGGCCCATAAAATAAACCGGGGAAGGAAATATTTACGGGGCCTACTATGGGGAGGGGCGCGCGATCGGCCGGAATCCCATCGACTAATAAACATGTCGGTGCGGGGTGGCTTCAAGAAATATCCGTCGTCGGCCCGGCCGGACATACATTACGTTTTATATCTCGGCAAACTAATTCGTTTAGCCGAGGCGGCGGTGTAGCCGACGGCGGGTACGCGAACGCTTAAATTAGATTTCGAAAATGATTGCGAAATTTTCAATTATAGCGACACATATAAATAAGTTTTATTATTCGGGTTCGCACCAGCACTGCCGGGTGATTAATAAGTGGCGGCGTACGGTTAATGCGAGGATGGAGCGACGAAGAAAAGTATCGGCACTACCGGCTCGCCAAACCAGACGTTCATGGAGCTCCGTCTCGTTCTATAATCAAAAATTCAGACACTACCGTTTCAGTTTTTCATTCGACATCATCCGCCAAGCCTCAACAAAGTTATTAGGTTATTAGGAATAATACTCGACTGGAATTTGAACTAGATTAGAATTTAGATTCGAATTACATTAGAACTGGATTAGAATTGTAAGGACCTCAGAACATAATGCATAGAAAATTGGAGATGGTAAATGGAGCGTTGTTTTGAATGTCGAAACGCAAACTCACATGATTCACTCTATCATGTTACAAGAACCAAATTCTTTACATTAGTTACGTAAAATATAATAAGCTACTAAAAACTTTTTTAATAACGGCATCCCCTAAAGTACTCAAGCCTTTATCTACTAAATTTACCAGATATCATCGTCCGATAGCTATAAACTACCCAAATTATTCGGAGGGTTTCTTGGTATAGTTAAGTGGAGTTCGGCCAAAAGTATGGTAGTAGAAGCAGTAAGTTCACAAAAGGTGAATTGAAGGTACTCGACGACCTCTAACCATAAACTATTTCAAGAAGAGATGCATAGAGAATATCGATATATCGCCATATCGATATTTTCTGCCGATATTTTTCTGGTCGAATTATCGATATATCGATATTTATGAACCGTTAAAATCGGTGCTTAATTTTAAATGTTTGGCTAAATTTTAAAGCTCCATTAATAATGTCACTATTTTTTAAAATATTTATTTTTTCCCAAAAATATCGATACATTTATTGTAACATATCGATATCTTTTACACTTGTTTTAGAGGTCGATAATATCGATATTTAATATATATATATATATATATATATATATATATATATATATATATATATATATATATATATATATATATATATATATATATTATTTTTAATAACCTTTAAAAGTAAGTACAGGTTTAAACGTTTATTAAAAATTGCATTTAATTTATTCTCAAATAATATCGAAAAATATTGACTAAAAAAATATCGATATATCGGACAATAAAATATAGGCCAAAAATATCGATATCTCGATATTTTTCTGCATCCCTAACTGTTCAAAAAAAAACATCGATATTTTTTTTCTCCGATATATTCATATTTTAAAAAATAGAAATATAGGCACAAACACAATCCGACATCCCTGTGACCGTTTCTTTAGGGGAGGTGCTACAGAATGCAACCGTTGCGGACCTGACTGTCGCGATCATACGTAAGGGCATTCATCTTATTTAATTCAACTTAAATAGTGAACGCGTGAGATGGATTTGGTCTGTTCTCTAATAGATAAAAACCCACAGTATCATCGATCAACAAGTCGCTTCTTCTTTCTTTGAATAAATATATCTCGTATATGAATATAACGTCGAAATATGAGAAAATTGCTTATATTTGACGTAAATGGGTTAGTAAACAGCAAAAATTAATATTAAGAACAAAAATGTATTCTGACTGTTTCACTCGTTGGAAGTGAAGATATGAATCGAGATTACTTTGAACTTGACCTAAAATCAAAGAGATTGCTTTACCAGTCAATTATAAAGCCAATTTGGACCTATGCTGTGCAAATATAGGGTTGCACTGAAACATCAAACCAATTAGTAATCCAACGCACCCAAAACAAAGTTCTACGATTAATTACCAATGTTTATCGCTACGTCGCCAACGAATAGCAGCAGGATGACCTCGAAATCAAATAGATATACAAAGTGATCCAAGATTTCGCCTTAAAACATGAGCCAAGGTAGCTAAATTACAGCAACGTGGAAGCAATACAGCTACTGAACAACACCCAGGAAATCATAAGATTGAAGCGAACCAAACTACACGAACTTGTTTAAGTAGTTTAGTTTTAATTTCGGAATAACAGAGCGGTAGTGACAAAGTAATTTGTAAGATAAGATTGTACTAAGCATATCTAATGCAAGATGTAATTAATTAAAAAAATCAGTACATAGATATGTTTAGCATCTTAACTGATATTATACGCACACTGTGAAAAAAAAGGATTGTACATAAACTTCAATTGTTTTTAAACAAAGCTAGATGAACACCATACATTATCTTTGGCAAAAATGAAAAAATATTTAACATTTTAATTAAATTACATAAATAAAATAGAATGATATCCAAGAATTTGATGAAATTAAAATATTACTGTCTCCAATTCAATCACAGACTCCACACGACCATCCCAAACCAACACAGATACATGCTATTTGACGGAGAACAATCGTAAAATAATTTATAGTATATAATACTGTTGGATTCAATAGGCTGAACAGACTCTGATTGGTGGCAGCGGAGATTGAATGAATGAACGGGGGAGCTATGACGGGAGGTGTCGGGGGACGCCGGTATATTTCGGTGAGAATCACTCAGTTTACCAGAAACAATTGTCAAGTCGGTGCAGGAACCATCGGGGTTGATTGTATTTGCGACTGATATAATTGGTAATTCTGAATCAACAATGTGAGAATGAAGGATTGACTTCAGTTGTGTTGTGTTTGCTTTACACATAATAAAAAATTACATTAACAATAAAAGTTCTCGAAAGTATACACTAATAACAGGTCAAATGAAAGGTCCACGGCTTACCATAGTAAAACACATTTTTTTGGTAAAATTTTTTTCTTTTTGACACTGATTATAGCGACCCTCCAACTTTTCGATGCCGTTTTTTATTACGATTTGTCAAAATAGGCCTCAGTTTCGGCGATCACCGATTCATTCAACGAAATGTTTTTCCCAGCGAGCATTCTTTAGAGATCTGAGAACAGGAAATAGTCGCTGGGGGCCAGATCTGGAGAATACAGTGGATAAGGAAACAATTCGAAGCCCAATTTATGGATTTTAGCCATCATTTTCACTGACTTGTGACACGGTGCATTATCTTGGTGAAGCAGCATTTTCTTTTTCTTTAAATGCGGCCGGTTTTCGGCGATTTTGTCATTCAAACGGTCCAATAAGGCTATTTAATAGTCGCTGTTGATGGTAGTTTCTTTTTCAAGGTAGTCAATGAAAGTTATTCCATGCGCATCACAAAATACAGACGCCATAACCTTGCCACACAACTGTTGCGTTTTCCCACGCTTTGGAGCGGGTTTATCGTATGCAGTCCACTCGGATGACTGTCGATTAGACTTCCGAGTGACATGATGGAGCCATATTTCATCCATTGTAACATATCCATGCAAAAACTCGGGTTTACTACGCTTGATCATCTTCAAACACTACTCCGAATTATTATCTCGTTATTGTTTTTGGGCAAAAGTGAGCTTGCGCCGCATCCACTTTCACAGAGCTTTCTCATACCCAAATATTTGTGAATGCTATGATGTACACGTTCAGATGATACCTTGCTATACATGCAGACACAGCTAGAGCTCTAGCCGTGTCTGCTATTTCATTCAATTTAAATTTACGGTAATTCAAAATTATTTTTGTGGATTTTTTAAATGTTTTCGTCGGTAGCAACTTCTTTTGGACGTCCACTGCGTTCACTGTCTTCGGTGCTCATTTCACAACGTCTACACTTAGCATACCAATCCTTGACGGTTGATTCTCCTGGGGCAGTGTCCGGAAACTGGGCATTAAACCAAGTGTTTGCCTCAACTGCATTCCCTTCAAAAAGCAATATTTTATCAACACGCGAAATTCCTTTTTATCCATTTTTTTCACAATAACAAAAGTTGCTTTACTCAAAATGCTATAATTCACAAACTAATGATCCGACAGCTGTCAAATTTATACACGCATCTTTTGAGAGTTAGGACTAACTAAAAAACATATGGATTTATTTCTAGGAGCGCCATCTATGTGCCAGGCCGGGGACTTTTCAATTGACCTGTTACGTAATAAACGAATAATAATTAAAGTTTTAAACTCAAACACAGTGAGAGAACGAAAAGTAAGAAAACCTAAAATTAGAAATATACAAGTTTAAATATCCAAGAACCATGCTATCAGGGAATGGAGGCAGAAACACTGAAATGAAAGATATAATTATAAAAACAAATCATTCTATACAGGTAATAGATTGTTGAAAACAACGTATCAATAAAATAGAATATATAAAACCTCAAAAAAAACTAATGATACTGTTTAGTGTACAGGTAATGGCAAAACTAACATCAGAAGAATAGATAATGTTAAGAAACATAATAGGACTAAAATAAAATGTATATATGTAGTAAACATAAAACATTAATTGGATAAATCAATAAAAGCAAATCTAGTAAAGCAGCTGCAAAGTCACGCGGCTAAGACCTCTATCGAGAAATGATCAAGCAGTTACAAATACAATCATAAACTAAATGATAGTACGAAAGAGGAAGACCAAGTTGTTTTAGTCGCGTTAACCTCTTGGATTTTTTAGTGACTGGACGTACACGATCCTCGCCATTAAGCCTATCGACTGGCGTTTGACTAACTTTAGAAATCATCCCAGAAGGCATTCTATCGTAACCCAGCCTGGTTACTGGCATTATTCCTTGTCGGAGTTTACACTCTTGCCTAGAACAGTCACAAATACTAAACAATCACAAACAAATTTAAGACCATGCCCCAGCAGGATTCGAACCCGCGACTCTTGTCGCCTTTACCACTGCGCCATCAAGCCGGCTATATCTGTATTAAATTTATGCATAGTTTTTTGCTCCTTTTTTAAAAATATTTATAGTTCTTTTGCATACAATACTATACCGTATTTAGTTTTACAGTCGAATATATTTGGATATAATTGCATATAATCGCATTGTACAATACCGTGAAATGTTTCATCATAAAATATATCATAAATTTGCAATGATAATTATGGTAAAACTTGTAGAAGGTAATGTAAACAGTGAAAAAAATTATTTTAATATTTTAAGTTATTAAAATATTATTTTAGTTATGTATTCTCTCGCTGTGAGTTGACTTGACCCTAGTGTAATATAATGTAACATATTTTAAAATACTTTTCGCATATTTATATAGGTATATGTATATTTATTATTATATATTAATAAATGATAATGCAATACTAATGTTTATACAAAAGAGAAGCTATATAAATATTACAAAAAAACAGTTCTGTTTACGTCGAGAAATAATAACCATTATTTAAAAATAAAGTTCGAATTTAACCATAATAATTCCATCGATGAAAGTTTTAGTTTAATTTTAGAGACTATAAGTTGAATGAAGCATCTCCCAATCAAATGACAAAAAACAGTTGAAAAATTAGGGGTTATATGCTCTAACTAAACGAAACTATTACAAGACATCGCTATCAGAAAACAATATTACATGATGATTGGTCATGTGTTGTAAAACGAATGAATATATATGTAGAAAAGTTTAGATGCTTTTTTGGTCTAGAGGATTACACACTCATTACACACATTACACCTCCTTCAATGACATCAAAAGTAGAGATGAGAACTATCCGCTGAAACCAGTCGACAGTCGCAAAACATCGACAGGAAATAGTAGCTACTCAGATGCGCGCTTTTATTGTCTTTCTATTAGTGATAACAGACGGAGTTATACAAGTTCCTTCTAACGGAGATAATTACTTGATTATTTGTGCTGTATATAAATAATTTTAAAATGGTAAGTGGCTATGTGAAAAAGGAAGGCGCAGTAATGAATATGGTTCATCGTATTTTTATATTCGGCAAGTAACAATAACATAATATAATAAAAGTAACGGGTTTATGTATTTCATTCCAACGTTTACTTAGGAATGTCTCTTTTAACTGTATCATAAGTGAGACGAAGATGTACGTATTCGTTCTCAAATTTCCTCTTGGAAAGAAAAGGAAAGATGTAACTGCTGGATTCCTGTTCAAAAGCACAGTTTCATTTTGAATGATTTTAAATTAATAACTATTGGTATCGCATTTTCTCAATCGATCATTATAATATATTCAATTATCGCGCTCTTTTTAAATAAAATAATGACTTTATTTGTAGGCAATCTGGAATCTCTTGGGATTATTATTCGTTGAAACTTCAATTAAAGAAGTTTCAACGTTCAAAAGACTTGAACAAACATCGAGAGACTTAGAAAATCGAAAAAGTCAATCTACTCCAGTCAGGCCTAATAGTTGCCAAGATCTTTACCCTATTACAACAATAAATAATATTGAAAAATAGAGTTCCTATATGGAGTTATATTAATGTACATTGTTATTCACAATTATGTTATAAAAAACATACAACTATATATTTACATATAAGTATAAAATCGGCATATTGTTTTCAATGTCGCGACATAATGTTATAAACCAGTCAAATGAACTACTCAGGTCTGAAAACAGTGAGTGCCAAAAAAAACTAGACTAATAACAACTGAAATCAGTAACGACTGTTTCAGTTTATAGTAAAAAGTAGCGAATCACTAAACAGTCGATAGTTCCCAACGCTAATCAAGAGACTTTCTGATCATTTTTTCAATATATAATTACCAGAAAAAATTTAAAAAATAGACTGAATACAGACAACAATTTGATTAAAAATAATTAGCACAATTTTCCTTTGCAAATCTTTGATCTAATGAAATAATCCTTCAAATCTAATGTACAGTCCGTATATATCAGAAAAACACGTAAAGAATCACCGAAATCATTTTAAATTCAACAATATCTTGATGAAGATGATCGCCGAAGAAGAAACGCGCTGCCGTTCTCGCGCATGTAGGCCGAATAGACAGGCGTCTCCACGCAGAAACAATGGACGGTCTAATGAATATTGAACGACTGGACGCAATCAAAGGGTGACAGCTGTCAACGGGCATCTCCATCAAAACGCCGACCGACACGAAATAGTAATGCGTCCGGTAATTGTTTATTAAATCGACTAATTAACCGGCCGAAGATAATTAAATTACTCGCAGAAATGGGTGGCGGGTCTATTATCAATTTTCAGGCAAAAACTTAAATAATTCGGCCAATTATCAATAAAAACCTAACCGAAAACGACGTCTAACAATCACGAATTTCAAAAACAATCTTTGTCCTAGTGATTGATGATTTTTAATTGGTATTATCTACTCATAATAGACGACATAGTTAAACTTGATTCTGAACATAATCAATATCTAAATATTATCACGTGTTCTATTAAAGTTATCATTATCATCACAAAACAAGGTAGGACAAAACCCAAAAACAAAGAAAAGAAAAACCAAAAAAAAATTCGTTCTTCAGAAATATAACATGGAATGGAAATAGCCTAAATCAACAGGTCCGAAATCTAGATCTATTTATGACAACAAATCACATAAATATAACTCGCATATCGGAGAAACATTTTGCGAAAAAAACTTATAATAAAATATGGTGTTATGACTCAAACTGGACACTATATCTCAGCAACAAAATAGTCAGCATTTTCACAACATGAGATTAAAAAGAAGACATAGAAGAGAATACCATCAAACATCTTCCATGTTCATCACAATCGCTAGACCTCAACATAATTACCGTTATGGAGAATCTCAGAGCAGAAAACTGGGGATGCCATTTAAAAAATACAATATAAATAATAAAATGTATAAAAACATAATACATAATAAAAACATAGTACTTAATGTTAAATGTACATGACAACGTCTGATACTTAGCAGAAATGCCAATACAAAAGTTCGATACTCTCTTTTGAAAAACCTAGGTTTTTAATATCAATATATTGATTTTCAACTAAAAGTTCATTACTCTCATTTACAACAATTAATAATTCTTTGAAAAAAATATCCGCCCAAAAATATTGATATATAACGGTGAAAAATTAGATATTTGATGAATTTGATTGATTTCTTCGATTGTTTCATTGTCAAACGCTAAATAAACTTAGTGATACATAGTTGTTAAATGAATCCAAGTTACAGAAAACATCTGCTCCAAGAAATTATATCACAATTTAGTAAAATCGAAAAAAATATAAAAGGCAACCTTCGTATAAGTTAACTAACTAAACTAGTCAACAAATAATTTGTAATAGAGACGAAACGCTTTCGTGAAGAACATTAAAGCGTCACTGGAAGATAGAGAGGGCACCATAATGTTATGACTTCATTTAAGTAAAAAATGGCACAGCTTCCTTGGTTTACCTAAACAGATTTCCATCTCCAACATGACTGAAGTATTTGGCGGATGTTATGGTACAAGAATTTTTTACCATCTCATTTGTAAATTCCAAACCAAAAAGCAGAAGCATTTGCTGAACATTTAGAAAAAAACTTTCAAACCAAACGAAACTAATATTGAATATAATTTGCCAGACATCGAAGCTGAAAATTTGATGATTGAATTAGTCACGCCGAAAGAGTTAACCAAAGTTATTAAAACTGACATTAGTCCCAGGCAATCACCAGGGTATGATTTAATAACAGGAGAACTACTGCAAAAACCACTAAGAAAGGGAATTATAAAATATATCCCAGGGATTTGGAAGATGGTGAAAATTATAATGATCCCAAAACCTGGAAAGTCACCAAACGAAATAAAAGCCTATAGACCTATATCACTGTTGCCAGTAATATCTAAGGTTTCTGAAAAAATCCTGTTAAAATAATAAAACCGATCATAGAGAGAAAAAATTTAATATCAACACAACAGGGTCTATTAACAAGCATTCAACAATTGGCAAGGTCCACAGAATAACAGATGTTATTGAAAAAGCCTACGAAAGAAAAAAGTATGCTCAGTCATATTCTTAGATGTAGTACAAGCCTTCGATAAGGTTTGGCATGAAGGCCTTGTTCATAAACTACAGAAAATGCTAGCAAAATAACACACCGAACTATTAAAATCATATATTACAGCTAGAATGTTTAGAGTTAAACAAGAAGAAGCTTACTCTACAATAAAAGAAGCTAAAGTAGGTGTACCACAAGGAAGTGTACTGGAGCCAATGTTTTATCTACTCTACACTTGTGATATACCACAAATGGAGAACATTACGATGGCTACATTTGCTGATGTTACTGTGATTATAGCTGTCGGAGACAATAGTGAAGAAACCACACGAAAATTACGACAGGCAAGTGACAATATAAATAATTGGACACAATCTTGGAAAATAAAAATTAACGAAAGTAAATAAAAATTAACGAAAAGTAAATCTGTGCATCTGCAGTTAACTTACAATCAGACCGTAGAAGCATCAATAACATTACATAATACTATCATTCCATATAGCAACAACGCTAAATATCTCTTGAATAAATCTTGATGCAAAACTTCGCTGGAAGGAACATAAGGAAGAAAAGAAAAGAACCGGAATTAAAATATAGGAAAATGTATTGGCTAACTGGAAGAAAATCACAATTATCAGTATATAACAAATTGCTGTTATATAAGCAAATACTGGAATCTATATGGACATACGGAGTACAATTATGGGGATGTTCTGCAAAGAGTAACATAAACAAAATACATATTTTTCCGAGCAAACTCCTGAGAAATATTGTGGGTACACCCAAATACTCCAGGACTAACCACCTACATCGAGACCTTCAGATACCACAGTAAGTCAAGAAATCAAGAGAATTGCAAAAGGGCATGAGGAAAGACTCCATTCTCACGAGAATATTGAAGTATTGCGGCTTTTGGATACCACCAGAACAGGACACAGACTCAAAAGAATCAAACCATCTGATCTTGTCTAGTATTGTGTAGGGAGGTGCATCTAATAAAAAAAAAACATTATTTCACCAAAGAGTGAGATAGGACCGATGGGTCCTCCTAGTTATATACCTAGATTTAAGTTAACATAGAGACATATTATAGGTCAGTCGGAATAGTAGCAATGTAATAATTAAATTAAAAAAAGTTGATAAATTAATATTGTGTATATATCATTTTTTTCACCACTGATGCTATCACTCAATACTCCGCTGTTGGCACCTGTGCTCCCGAAAAGTTACCAATGTAACTAAAAGGCCAAAATGTCGAGAACTAATGCGAGAGAGTGCAATTTCAAAAAGGCGATTCACGTTTACCAACTAACGGAATTGATTTACTGGTAGTAAACTATAAAGGAACTAAAAAAAAACAAAAACAAACCAATATTCATTAAATCTTGAAGTTTCTGTTACAATGTTAGGCCGCTTTTACGACCGGAAAGTATATAAAAGTTGTTTAATTAAATTTCCTTTAGCACGGCACATGGTTTTATAGTTTTACGGAAAGTGCCTTAAATATACAACGCGTATAAACCGAAAATAATTGAAAAATATTATTAGAAATAGCACGGCTCGAATTTAAAGACTCGGATATTTCCGCCACACGTTCTGTATTAATTATTTTCCAAGCTCGGCATTTTAATTCAGGAAACTTTGGAAATGGAAAAAAATTTACCTCGGTTAAACGGAGCGTCGATTAAAAAAGAACGAATTGTATTTAGCCGGTAATTTAGACATATTTAAATGGAATTAAAATGATCTCGATCAAATATTGTTTCAAGAAAAAGAAACAGCTCAATAAAAAAAATTCTATAATTTCGATAACGCCGTTACTATACTTATAATAAGATATCTCTCAATTTATGTATAACAGGTCAATTGAAACGTCCCCAGCCTACCATAGTAAAACACAATTTTTGGCAAAATTAGATTTTTTTATTCAACATAACTCCCTTCAAGGGTGATAGACTGATTATAGCGACCCTCCAACTTTTCTTTACCATTTTTGTAGTACGATTTGTACTTTGCTTTAAAATATGCCTCAGTTTCGTTGATCACCTCTTCATTCGACGAAAATTTCTTCCCAGCGAACATTCGTTTCATTAATTTCATTCATCAAGGATTGGTAACCTAAGTTGTGAAATGAGCACCGAAGGCGGTGAACGCAGTGGACGCCCAAAAGAGGTTGTTACGACGAATACATTTAAAAGATCAACAAAATGATTTTGGATGATCGTAAATTGTAACAGAATGAAATAGCAGACACTCTAAAGATATCAACTGAACGTGTATATCATATAATCCACGAATATTTGGGTATGAGAAAGCTCTATGCAAAGTAGGTGCCACCGTGTGAGCTCATTTTTGACCAAAAACAACAACGAGTTGATGATTCGGAGCAGTGTTTGAAGATAATCAAACGTAATACATCCGAGTTTTTGCAGTCGGCTGGCAAGATTATGGCGTCTGCATTTTGGGATGCTCATGGAATAATTTTCATTGACTACCTTGAAAAAGGAAGGACCATCAACAGCGACTATTACATAGCGTTATTGCACCGTCTGAAGCACGAAATTCTCGAAAAACGGCCGCTTTTAACAAAATTAACGTGCTGCTTCACCAAGACAAGACACGGTGTCAAAAATCCATGAATTGGGATTCGAATTGCTTCCATCCACCGTATTCCCTAGATCTGGCCGCCAGCGATTATTTCCTGTTCACAGATCTGATGGTGATGATTGATTTTCTTGGGGCAGCATCCGGAAACTCGGCATCAAGCTAAGTTCTTGCTTCAACTGTATTTTTCCCTTCAAAAAGCAATATTTTATCAACATTCCTTTTTAACCATTTTTTTTCACAATAACAAAATTTGCTTCACTCAAAATGCTATAATTCATAAACTAATGAACTGACAGCTATTAATTTATACAAGCAATTGAGGATTAGGGCTAACTAAAAAACATGGATTTAATTCTGGTAGTGCCATCTATCTGTCAGGTTTTGTGCCACATTGTTTTGTTCAATTGAATATCAAGATGCTGTCATTATTGTGTACAACTAGCAGAACAAGTTGGATATCTATTCCGCTGCTACCTACGATATCAAAATCATTTGAGAAACTGTTTAAAACATATTAAACCATTCATATAAATACTAGATTTCCAGTTTGTATTTAAAAATCATCACTGGACAATCAACCAAGGGCACAAAGTAACAGTAGTTGTCTTCATTCGAAGAAAAAAAATACTGCCCTGCAATATTCCTATGCAATGGCATTTGGGATTAATCAACAAAATGAGCAAATTTCTACCGCTGAATTACTGTCGACTGCTGGAATGATATATATTCGAAGAAAAATTTAGTCTCGCATGAAGGGGCATTCTCAAGACATAAACCTATTTCAGCTGGAGTTCCACAGGTTAGTCAGGCCATTTCTCTATTGCCTACAACAATAGAAACAGTACTCGTAAACAGTACTTGTACTAAAAATAAATGAATACTGTAATTAGTGTTCAATTACGGAGTTATGTACTCGATAAAAATAACTGACATATGTATTAGCATTTATAAATCATATACATAATATTGATGCAAAATTTCGCTGGAAGGAACATATAAAGAAGATAAGAAAAGAACTGGAATTGAAATATAGGAAAATGTATTGGCTAATTGGAAGAAAATCACAATTACCAGTACATAATAAATTAATTGACATACGGAGTTCAATTATGGGGATGTTTTGCGAAGAGTAACATAAACAAAATACACATTTTTCAGAACAAAGTCCTAAGAGGTATTGTGGGTGCACCCAAATACTATAGGACTGATTACCTACATCGAGACCTTCAGATACCCACAGTCAGTCAATAAATCAAGACAAAAGACTCCATTCTCATACGAATATTGAAATATTGAACCTGTTGGATACCACCAGAACAGGATACAGACTCAAAAGAATCAAACCATCTGATCTTGTGTAGTGTTCTGTAGTGAGGTGCATATATTAAAAAATACAGCAGCGACATGTATAAACATTATTTCACCAAAGACTGAGATAGGGCCGATTTTAGTTAACGTAAAGACAAATTGTAGGTTAACAATGTAATAATTAAATAATAATAAAAAAATATATACGTAATTTCATCTTCGTTTTGTTTTTGAACAATGGACTAATATTTAGAAAATTCTAGTTCCATTACTTTCACCTATATCCAATATTGGAATACATCGATTGTACTCAACAAAATCTAATATTTTAATTGATTCTTGAAAAGTAAAAAAACTACAAAAATTCTCATAAATTTAAGATGATCAAATATATATATATATATATATATATATATATATATATATATATATATATATATATATATATATATATATATATATATATATACCTAAACGATTCCAAATATAAGTGGACTTACCCAATATATATAATTCATATACTATTTTTACTGATGTTTGAGAAATGTTGGTGTGGACTTACCTGAAAAAGAAAAAGAAAAACATAAATATTTCAATAATGCTAATAATATTCTCCATTTTCATGGAAGAAACGATCGTGCAATATCGACAGATCTATACAACTAAGGATTTCCGAAAACATCTATATATTTTATAAAATATATTTCTTTTCAATATGTTAATAAACCTATAAAATTAAGTTTATGGTATTTAATTTTAAAGATGCGTGACGATAGTAGAAATCTCAAAACAAAAGTTCCGATACTATCTTTCGAAAAGTCTACACTTTTAACCAACTTCGAAAAAGGTTTTATGTTCGGCTGTACATATTTTTTAAATATATATTCGCCGATTTCTCAGTCACTTGTGGCCCGATTTTCAAAATTCTTTTTTATTCCAAAGAGTGCAGTTCCGAGGTAGTCTCATTGGAACCTAAACAGGATCTATTGAGGGGAAAGGGGGTTAAATCGAGGGAAACGCTCAATTTTCAAAAAGGTTTTATGTTCGGCTGTACATATTTTTTAAATATATGTTCGCCGATTTCTCAGTCACTTGTGGCCCGATTTTCAAAATTCTTTTTTATTCCAAAGAGTGCACTTCCGAGGTAGTCTCGTTGGAATCTAAACAGGATCTATTGAGGGGAAAGGGGGTTAAATCGAGGGAAACGCTCAAATTTCAAAAAGGTTTTATGTTCGGCTGTACATGTTTTTTAAATATATGTTCGCCGATTTCTCAGTCACTTGTGGCCCGATTTTCAAAATTCTTTTTTATTCCAAAGAGTGCACTTCCGAGGTAGTCTCATTGGAATCTAAACAGGATCTATTGAGGGGAAAGGGGGTTAAATCGAGGGAAACGCTCAAATTTCAAAGACACATACAAAGTTTTCACGTATTTTTTTATCTAAAATAATCAGATATTTGGGTATAATGTTATGTCTGAGCTGATGTGACGAAAAATCGGAAGGAGTTCAGTGTAAAAATCAGTCAGTTTGCTTTTTAAGCACTATCTGTAGCATATAAGACCTTGCAGAAATATTGTAGCAACTGCTTCTATGGTGTAACGGTTAAAGCGCTTAGTTCCCAAACGGAGGTCGCAGGTTCTATTTCCGGTGGGGACAATAACTATTTTTTGTTGTTTAGTTAGAACATTTATCAAATCACCTAGGCTAAGTAGTGGACCCCGGGGCCTGAAGAGCTCCTTATTTTCAATCATTGTTTCTTTATTCCTATTTTTTATTATAGGAGTTGGACCTTGACTTGACCTACCCATTGTAATACTTAATAACTGCGTAATTTATTGAGTAAATATCTAACACTAAAAAGAGAAAAATAATCATCACTATGAACTCGGTGCCAAGCCTGTATGTATTTATAATATGTATTTGTACTGTACATATTTGTACTAAATATTTCTATTAAATAAATCTTCTGATAGGAAAACTCTTCATTAATATTCAATAATTTATTTTCTTGGCTATTAAAAAATACAAGAAAACAATGTTGGTCGGGATACTTTTTGGTTAAGATATATTTTAACAGCAAGTAAGATACAGAAATCTTTTTACAATCTATTTTTATTATTTTACAACTTTTTCAGTACAATGCATTGAGCGAAACGTTCTATGGTTCGAGAATATTTTGAAAGACAATCCTCAACTTATACTATCTGCAATCCTCCATTTAAAAAATCAGTATTTGGTATTACAAAAATTGCGGACGCGATACAAGAAATTACCACAAAAGAGATATCTTCCATTCTAACTTCAAAAAATACAAATACAGGACTATAACTCGAAATTCAAGACACAAATACTGACGAAGAATGTATTACATCTGAAGACATGAAGTTTGACGAAACTAGCTAGAATGAAAGAAAGAATTACACCAGGTACTACAACAATTTTACAAATTAAGCAGTATTTGGAAATGCCACTTATTGGGCGTTTGGAAAGCCCATTAGATTTTTGGCAAGCTCATAAAATGATATTACTTGAAATATGTCAGTTACATTAAAAATATTCTGCTATACCCACAACATCTATCCCCTCGAAAAGAGTTTTTTTTCAAAATCTGTCACGGGAGTTTGTCACGGAACAAATCTGTCAAATCGCATCACGGGAGAAAAGCTGAACATGATTATATTTTTGAATAGTGATTACAAAATATTTCCGTTCAAAAATAAATGAAACATTTATCATTTTTAGTTATATCATGGATTGTTTTTTAGTACATGTTTAATTTTTATTTATTATTTATGGTTATTGTACATCTATAGTTTTTTTGGTTTTGTTTAATGTCTATTGTATTGTATCCTTTCCTTTTTACAGATCCACAGAACATTCAAAAATAAAAGCAATTCTACTTTCTTCAAAATGAAACTATTGGTGCTATATGCAATGGCACGGTAATAGTATTCCGTAATTATTTCTTTCCTTTTCTTTTTTTAAGTTAGTACGTAAAGGAATATATCCTTCTCCTTCTCGGTTATACTTCCCTTGGAAAATATAAGCAATTCAAATAAACTGCTTCAAGGAATTATCTCCGTCCTTTCCTCTCTCACAATTTATAAAGGAAAGAATTTGTACATCTTCGTCTGACATCACGATTGGAAAAACATTCGAACCGCGCATTTGACTGAAACTTGAAGTAATTACTATTTTCAGTGGCTATTTTTTTGACTATCGACTGTTTCGATTATTTTCAGTCTATAGTTCCCAAGGCTAATGCTATGACTCCGGTTAAGTATACAATGGGATAGTTTTCTTAGTTTACCTCAACCTTGCCTCATTTGTTAGACTTCACTTTTTTCTTTATTCCTTTCTTATCTTCGATCAGAAACGAACCTCATCTGTTGCTAGAAAAAAACGGCGAGAGAGAAGATGGAAATAAAAGTATGTCTCATGCTACATTAAAAGCTCATTAAAATCAAATACCGCTCCAAGCGTATTTCATACTCAGAAACATCGGCTCGAAGCAATTAAAACGTATTGTCGACGCTGGACACATGCCAGGAGATTAACAAGAAAAATTCGTTGCTAAAATCAATATTTATTGTCGGGGAATCGATCGGGAAAACAGTAATATTTACGAAATAATAAAAATTAAAACGAATTAGGACGAGAGAGACGGGCGAGTAAGGAAGAGAGAAAGACGGCGAGCAGAAAAAAAAGAGCAACGATAACGGTTTGTTTTTCTTCCATTTCCAATTCAATTAAGTTCGAATCGTAGCAGGCGAAAAGAAAAAATAAATTAAAATAAAGTGTTATATGACCCGCTAGACGTGGCTTTTAATAAATATTTATAAGTTTACGTTATTAAAAACGTCAGCCGCCTCGTCGTAATCCTATTAAATATATTTATTACTCCGCATTGGAAATGTCATTACAAAGTGTTTCTTTTTGTAGACACGCGAGTGCACATGCGCAGTATCAATAATTTTCACGCCGTTAAATTATCAACAGTTAAAGACTGTCGGGACCGATTAGTAATCAGAAATTAACTATCTCAGTGTCTTATTTTACTTTATCCAGCTTTTAGCTGACTATTTTTTGTCAAAAATTAATAGTTATTAAAAATATTATTATGATATAAAGTTAATAGGGTAGACAACCAACAATTTCACATTGACCAGTACCATAGTTTCAGGGCGTCTAGAACACTGGTGTCAAACATGAGGTTCTGTCAATTAACAGTTACAATAATTTTCTATAAACTATAATTTGAAGTATTATATGACTAAAATACAGACTAAAATAAACCTTTAGGTAGTGTAGAAGTTAAGTTAGTAACATATACTATAAGTATATACGAATTTACAAAATTAGGCCTAACTACACCATTTAGTGAATCGAAATACAACGTGAGGTAAAAGTGCCGCTACCACTTTGATTGCCTATAACTTTGCTCAAAGACAAATAAGTTTGGTTTTCATAAAAAGTTTATTTGGTCTTTACATTCTTTTTATTATTATTAAAAAATTATAACGACTAAATGGTGATCGCTATTCGCTATGCAACTATCGTCTTTTTAAAAATATTTTTGATTTCTTCAATTTCGTGACCAATATTGTCTTTAAGATGTTGAATCACTTGGGGCTTATTCACATAAACTTTTGATTTTAAAAAACCCGATAAGAAAAAGTCTGCTCGTTAAATCCGAAAATCTGGCTGCCCATGCTAAATTGCCACCTCGCAAAATTTGTCCTCGTGGAAAAATATCATTCAATAATTGAATTGTTGAACGAGCTGTGTGTGCTGCGGCCCCATCTTGCTGAAACCACATGTCCTCTAGTCATTGCTCTTCCATTTCAGGATAAGAAAATTTCTAATCATGTCCGTTCGGCATTAATAGTATATGGTCATCAAAAAAAAAAAAAAAAAAAAAGAGACCAACGATGTTTTCAGCATGAATACCACAGTATACAGTTGTTTTTAGTGGATGCAATGATGATTCATGAATTAATTGAGGATTCTGTATTCCCCAAAACCGACTGTTTAGGCGAAAAATCTTCAATTTCACCAGATAGCTTTAGGATTCCATTACTGTACTCAACTCGTTGATCAGGATCCCTCGGTAGCAATTTTAGGACTAACTGAATTTCGTACGGGGACATTTTCAAATCAGTTTTCAAAATTCGGCTTAAACTGCGTGCAGAAATGTATAACTGAAAACCACGTCTTCGAATTGATGTTTTTGGAGGCTCTGCAACAATATCATGCACCAGAGCCACATTTTCAGCGTTACGAGACGTCCGTTGTCTTCTAGAATGAGGCCTGTTTGCTATCGTACCGTACTGTCGAAAATTCGCATATGAACGAACATTGTGGTTTTGTGAGGCACTGAACCATTAGGATATTTTTGACGCAATTTCCGCTGGCAGTAATGGAACGATTATTTTCAATAAATATTGACACTATTTCTGCTCGTGGCGTCTATTTAGCCGTAATAAAATTTGGACGTCTACACAACACAATGGTTAAAGCGAAATTGAGCTAAATGTCACATAACCAAGATGGTGCGCAATCAAAAAATTCAAATAACATTTTGAATTTAAAATTCAATTCAATTTTTAAAAAAAATGTGAATAAAACTCATCGTTTACTTACTATTAGAAACTTGATGTCTGGACATACCAAAAGTAGAACCTTTATTTCGATATTTATAGAACTCTCACTCATACTGTTGTATTCACCAGATTATGCCTCTTCCGATAATAGCTTGGTCCGTTAAGCCTCCGTATGATTTTGATTATACTCAAATATGACCTTGAGTTTTAAAAAAATATCTCTTTATAAAAAAATTCCATACACTCAGAGATGGGCAAAACCAGACAAAAAGCTACTTGTTGGAGACTGTATAAAAAGCCCTGTGTTAAACGATGGGGCTAGCAGGACACCGGCTAACACTAACTCTATTCTTGATTCTTCTCCATGTTCTTTAACATTCTCCCTGTTTGCAACAATATTAAAATCATCATCTTCTTTACCAGTAGTACTACTTCTGATACTCTCAGGCAACATTTTTAGTTATTTGCCTCTAAGACATGAATTGCAACATTTTGAATTATTTTATTTATTATTTTATTTAATTTAAAAAACTTATAAAAACTTCGTTCTAAGCTCTTTTGTAGTTCTGATGCAATAACAGTAAAATGCCTCAAATTAGTAAAAAGCTCAAAAAAGACACGAAACATTGAATTAAAAGAAACAAATATATAGCGATATATCATATTATTAATTCTACAATACATCATCCCAAAGCAAACGGCCGATACCTTCCTTCAAGAAACCTAGGTTTTAATATCGATATTTTACTTTCAACTAATACTTCAAAAACTTTACCACAAGATATAAATAGTGAAATAATCCAGGCCCCCCTAAACGAAGAATATTCAAGATAAATTGATCAATGTTTATTTGAACGCAGATATAGTTATATTCGGACAGAGTCATTTAATCAGTGTTGAAATAACAGGTCAATTGGAAAGTCCCCGGCTTACCATAGTAAAACACATTTTTTTAGCAAAATTAGTTTTTTTTATTCAACATAATTCCCTTCAAGGGTGATACTGATTATAGCAACCCTCCAACTTTTCGATATCACTTTTGTAGTACGATTTGTCATTTGCTTCAAAATAGGCCTCAGTTTCGTCTATCACCTCTTCATTCAAAAAACATTTCTTCCCAGCGAGCATTCTTTCGAGATCTGAGAACAGGAAATAGTCGCTAGGGGCCAGATCTGGAGAATACGGTGGATGAGGAAGCAAATCGAGGCCCAATTCAAGGAATTTTGCCATCGTTTTCAGTGACTTGTGACACTTGGTGAAGCAGCACTTTCCTTTTCTTATAATGCTATATAATAGTCTCTGATGATGGTCCTTCCATTTTCAAGGTAGTCAATGAAAATTATTTCATGCGCATGCCAAAATACAGACGCCATAACCCTGCCAGCCGACTGTTTTCCCACGCTTTGGAGCGGATTCATCGTGTGCAGTCCATTCGGATGACTGTTGATTGTACTTCGGAGTGAAATGATGGAGGCATGTTTCATCCATTGTCACATATCGACGCAAAAACTCGGGTTTATTACGCTTGATCATCTTCAAACACTGCTCCGAATAATCAACTCGTCGTTGTTTTTGATCAAAAGTGAGCTCGTGCGGCACCCATTTTGTACAGAGCTTCATCATATCCAAATATTTGAGAATGATATGTTGCACACGTTCAGTTGACATCTTTAGAGTATCTGCTACTTCATTCAATCTCAATTTACGGTCATTCAAAATCATTTTGTGGATTTTTTAAATGTTTTCGTCGGTAACAACATCTTTTGGGCTTCCACTGCGTTCACCGTCTTCAGTGCTCATTTCACTACGTCTAAACTTAGCATACCAATCCTTGATGGATGACTTTCCCGAGGCAGTGTCCGGAAGCTCGGCATCAAGCCAAGTTTTTGCTTCAACTGTATGTTTCCCTTCAAAACGCAATATTTTATCAACACGCGAAATTCTTTTTATCCACTTTTTTCACAATAACAAAAGTGGCTTCACTCGAAATGCTATAATTCACAAACTAATTATCCGACGGCTGTCAAATTTATACACGCATGTTTTGACGGCTAGATCTATCTAAAAAACATGGATTTAATTCTAGTAGCGCCGTCTATGTGTCAGGCCCGGAACTTTTCAATTGACCTGTTAGAACATTGTGTAACTTTTTAACCAATTCTTAAATTATTAGCTGACACCATTTAAGATATAACTGGTACCAATTAATTTAATTAACACAACAAAATAATAACGTAATATATCAAAAATCATTAGGTCTTTTGTTGATTTGTCATCAATATGAAACGAACAAGGGTTGTTTAATTTTGATAACAGATTTAACAGCTCGATCAGACCTGGTCTTGATGTATTAGCTTGTAAATTTTTTACCGCTTGCTTTAATAGCCACACAATAGTTCATTGTGTGCCAGCGGATATGAATGTTTTAACGTTGGTTTAGTTAAAAGTACGATGTAATTAATGCCTATTTTATACTATTTCATTATTCCGGTTTTAATTAATATTTTTTTCGCCATATAAAAAGGAAATGTTATTACTGTTTGTTCTCAACATGTTGTTTATGTAGATATTTATTCCTCTACGAGGTCTGCTTTTAATAGTTCAAGAATATGTTGAACTATTATTGTTATTAACAGGAATATATTAACTGAAATGGAATTGAATCCTAAACATTTTCTTCAATTATAAATTTAATAATAATTTAATTGGACTTCGAACACCATTACTTATCACATTTTGTACTTTTAAACCATGGCTGTATTAATTTTAGCGACGAATTGCACTATAGTCACCTAAAATCGACTATTAATTTGATACACTTTGATAGTATACATTAAAAAATCACCGTGGTCCGGAGATTCGGCTACTTTCGGAACTATTCGTATATTCGTTGGCGCAATCTATTCGTCGCAAGCCGAAATGCTAAAAGTCGATGTTGCCAAATTTACAGCTAGGCTATTTGCTTTATTGATATATTTTATTTTAGAAAAATAATAGATTTCACAAGACTTTCTGGCATTAATTTTTAATATTTTGTTATTAAAGAAAAAAAAACAATAAAAGAGTAGATATATTTTTTTAGTACAATATATAGTCTTGCCCTTAGATTTGGCACCAAGCGTTTCTCAAAAGAAATGGCGACGTACCGTATTGCCTTAATTAAACGTTGGGCATTTATTTGTTTAACTATTAAAGGGTTTGATATGGCATTTTTAAAGTTATATTGTGATGTTCCTTTTTACTTAAAAAGAAGGCCCTTTAGTTTAATATTTCCGCGTTTTAACAGGACTACAAATATGGACAGTCAAAAGTAGGTTTAGTTTCAATTGTTACAAATAGGATACATTAATTAAATGACCTAAATTTTGTAGTGAAAGTAAATTAATATGTCAAGTTTGTAATATGACATGCTTAGCAGCAAGAGAAGGAGAGATTTCACCATGATCTTGCTGCACAACTAAAGCCGATAACAAGAAGGATCATCTGCCTTCTCTGTGTCTCCAATATAATGATTTTAGTATCCATCTATATTGAATTTCGGCAGTATCTTTGTCGGATCCATAATATAGATGTTAAACAATCTAATCTATATTTTAAGAATTTGTAAGGTTTGAAAGGACGATAGAGACGGACAACAGGACGATAAAGAAAAAAATATATAATGACATATAAAAAACAAGAAGTCAAGAAGCTTATGTACCACTGTATAAGAAGTTATCATCAAGGTAGTATTTTCCATAAAACTATTGATATGATTATTATCTTACGAATGAATTTTAGGTAGGGTATGATAAGTCAAGAAGAGTTACAGGCAAAAAATTAATTTGAGTCTGTCTATATAAGTTTTTTTTTGTTAAGAATGTTATAAGACTCGATATTGAAGTAAATACAAGTAGCCAATATAGCTCAGAATAATATTCGACAACTGAATTTTGACAAGGTAATAGAGAATTATATATTTAGGTAATTTCAATCAATCGTCCAGTTTATAGACTTTGCAGAAGTGTAGGAAAATATTGCATACCATTAATCCTGAAAAGCTAGCTAATTAGAAAAGGATTGTACTTGCTACAGCTATATGATTTGTTGATAAGTAAATCTGCCAAAATATCAACAAAGAGAAAAGCAGACCTAAGCAGAAATAAAAGAAAATAGTTGAAGTATAAAGGACTGTATCTATAAGAAAGTTGTTACAAAATTTTATTTATATATAATACATTTTTTTAAATATATTTTAAAGTCTCCTTTTAACAACTATGGGTTTATCTGGACTGGGCCTGGGAAGTTTAACGTGGGCTCCGAACCACGGTCCTCAGTACTAAGCCTACCGACTGGCGAGTGACCAACTTTAGAAATCATCCCAGAAGACATCCGGTCTTACCCAGCCTGGTTACTGGCGTGACTGGGATCATTTTCCTTGTCGGATTTTACACTCTTGCCTAGAACATTCACAAATTTTAAACAACCACAAACATAAATTTACGACCATGCCCCAGCAGGATTCGAACCCGCGGCTATCGCCAAAGTAGAAGGACCGTCCCATCGCCGTTACCACTGCGCTACCAAGACGGCTTATATAATAGATTTGTAGTATTGTATATTCAAATATGTGGTAATTTAGTAAATAGTTTATGGCATAGTTAAGGTTCATTGTTTTATATCCTCTAATTTATAATTTGAAATTAATATTAAATTTTAAAATATATAAATGAATATAATATAAAAATTTAGTATTATTCTGTATTTTTCCTTTTACCTCCTCTAAAATGTATTGAAAATTAAATTCATGTTTTTACTGTTTTTTTAAAGTTATTTTTACTATATATACATATATAGCTTAATATAAAACTTATGAACCTTATGCTTTATTTTAATAACTAATACAGAGTATATTTTACGTCTCGAAGACTAACATTATGCCAATATCAGAAGTTTGATTATAGATAAGACACAGCCGCCACCCATGACGTCTCAAGCAATACTGAGAATATTCAAATATTTCTAGCACAGGGGACGCGCGCCCCATCGCAGTATAGTCAATCTACCGGACCACGATGATTTATAATGTATTCTCACTGTGATATAAAGAATACACTGATACTGCAACAGCGTCAATTTTTCTATTTTGTATATGAAAAAAGGTACACTTTATTGAATCATAGTTGACTCATATTCTACGTATTAATGAAAAAAAGAGACTACCGCTGCAGCCTAAAAATGTGTTTTCGAGATGCCCCAAAACGCAAATAGTAATTCGAAATTAACAAATAAATCGAAAATCAATGCAATAAGATTCATAATTAATGCCTGTCAAGGCAATGAGAGTGATCGAATATCAGGTTAGTTAAAGTGAAATTTAAAAATGTAACTATAGTTAATACATCAATTATACTGATTTTATTAAGAAATGTTACGGGTCCATCATTAATCATCCTTAATTTCAATAATATGGCTTCCTACTTATTTAAAATACTACTAGAAACATTTTATTCCTCAACAATGTATGTATCTGTTCCACAATTAATTAACTAATTACCAACACAATTATTTATACGGCATTTCTATCTGTATTTCGAACAGGAAGTCACAAACATATTTTTATTTAATTGTTGATAATATTATCGAACAATGACGTAATACGATATTCTAATTCTTCTTACATCCCAGCTTTGTTACCACTAAATGTCTGTGATAGTGTTTATTATTCCTCTATTTAATTATTTATATTATAAATTTAATTGCCCAAAATCAGATTTAGGAGTATTTATTTAGCTTAAATATTTCTAGAACTGGGTGTTCGTCATCAGACATCACTCTAAAATAAATATTTATTCTCTATAGTAAAATCAATTTGTGTTCTATTTGTTTTTATAATAGTTCCCTTTAATCCAAATTAAGAGTAAGGATCTAAAGGAGATATTTTAAACCAGAATATACCAATCCAATCTAATGTATTATTATATGAACAGTTTTTTTTAAATTGGGACTAACTTATTTTCAATTTCATTGCATAAAATATCATTATTAGTCACTTGGGTTTTTAATTTTACATTGTTTCTTGATGGGAAAAAATATCATTCCAGCGAAGCAATGGCGATGGCTTGAAAAGTATTTTAAGGACTCCGCTCCATCAGACACATCTATAAAATATTGGTTTGTTGACTTCAAACGTGGTCATAGAGACACCGATGGTCCACCCAAATGAGGTGGTAACACCAGAAATTATCAAAAAAATCCACAAAATCGTTTTGAATGATCAAAAAATAAAGTTATTTGAGCTATTTTTATTTATTTATTTATTTATTTAAACCCTCTTGGGCTATTTAGGGTGAATTGCAATACATTTTATGAACATTAACAGCTTAAAATACTACACAGTAGATTATAAACAGTAGGATATATACAATAAAATTTTTCAATTATACAATAATAAATGTATGTTAGAAGTGTTGAAGTAGGTTTATGGTCTTTAGATAGTCAATCAGCAGATTCAGTTGCTCAGGTTGGACCAATTGTTCCAGTGTTGTCGGCATCTCAAGTTGTCTTCTCAAATCATCTTTTTGGCAGTCCAGTAGGATGTGCCTGACACTAAGTCGAATCTGGCATAAATCACATATGGGCGGGCTCTGTCCCTTCAACAAATATTCATGTGTCAGTTTACAGTGCCTCTACAGTGCATTCCCATTCGCAGTCGTGCGAGGATGCTTGACTTGTGTCTTGTTAATGGAGTTCATAGCAATTATGAATAGTAATGGGCTAATACAGGAGCCCTGAGGTAGACCGTTGGTTTGGTGATATGTTGTAGATATTACTCCATTAACCCTGACCCGGAAGCTTCTGTTAGTTAAGAAGGATGCAATGAAGTCGGACATTCTGCCCCCTATGTCCCAATTAAATAGTTGTTTCAGGATGCTATCGATATTGAGTCAAAGGCCTTTTCTAAGTCAAGAAAGACTGCAGTCAGATGTTGTCCCGTATTAAAGGCCTCACAAAGGTCCTCCTGAAACCCGATTAAGTGATCAAGTGTAGAGTATCCTCTAATGAAGCCTTTCTGACGATTATTTAGTAGTCTCTGCTGTTCAATCACATATATCAACCTATGACAGACCATGCGCTCAAGTACTTAGGTGATTGGTTAGCGCGATAGGCCTGTAGCAGGATACTGAATGCCGTGGTTTACCTGGTTTATATATGGGACTAATAGCGACTGCTTCCACGACAAAGGCAAATGTAACCTCATCCAAACTTCATTGTAGATATTAAGCAAATGGAAGTGTTGCGATTGAGTTAGGTTTTTAATTAATGGGAAGCAACGTTTGTCACACGTTATCACACGTTATTAGCACGTTATCTAGTCCGGAAGATGTGTTTCTGTCCTTACTCATGGCCTTATTAAGTTAAATTGTGAATGGAATATTCAAAAAATCGTGTGCATTTTTGCTTACCCCATAATTGCTGTTCATCTTTACCTCCTTGTGTTTGTTTAATATGGAATGATAGTGTGCTGCAAATCTTTCAGTCATTTCACAGGGGCCTTCAATACGTCGACTTCCATCAACCATTACTGGTATTTTAGATTGTGGGGTGCCTTTTAGTATGCATACTTTCTTCCATATAGTATGTGATGAGGTTTGCCGGGTAAGGCTACTTGTAAATTTTCTCCAAGAGCTTAATTTTGCTTGCCGAATAGTTTTTCTCGCAATTGCCTTTAATCTATTGTAATTTTGAAAGAGAGTTATTTGAGTTAGCTAACATCGGAAAGATATCAAAAGAACGTGTTGGCTTTATATTGCATGAGCATTTGACTATCAAGAAACTCCATTCAAACGGGCTGCCGCGTTTGCACACTGTTGGCCGAAAACAAGAACGTGTTGATGATTCTGAGCAATGTTTGGTCATGTTTAAACGTAACAAACCGAAATTTTTGTATCGATATGTGGCAATGGATGAAACATGGATCCATCACTTCACTCCGGAATCAAAACGATCGTCATCTGAGTGGACAACAACTGATGACAAGCCTATTTTGAGGCAAAAGATAAAATCGTGTTACAAAAGTGGTATTGAAAGGTTAGAGCAACGCTGGATTGATTGTGTGGCTCTTGATGCAGATTATTGATGAATAAATTCAATTTTGAACAAAAAAAAACGCGTTTTCTTTGTTGCGCGATAAAAAAACCGAAACTATATTCGAACCCCCTCCCCCAAATCAGCGCAAGAAACTAAAAAATAATAAAAATCGTTTATTAATAAACGGAGAAATTTAAAGGAGATAGAAATTAAAAAATAGACGAAAAAAGAGTCGCAATTAAAAAGGAATATTTTATTTTCATGGCGAGACGCAGACGAATAGTTAAAAGCAATTTGGGAATAAATTTAATTTTAAAATCAATTTTGGGTCGACGCTCGAGGGGGTTTATTAAAATTAAATGTGATTTTTATATTGCGAATTTACGGAATGCCCGAGAAAAATATTAGAGGCGCCGCGACGAGTGAGCGATGGAGATAGTGGAGAGCGTCGGAACGGAAAAAGGACGGACGGGAACGAGGGAGAGGGAAGAGATATTATTTTTATGCGATTAAAATGTTTGTTGACGCAAGAGTTATACAACTCCGGCGAGATTCGTATTTTTTTAAAAATGTCGAAAGGCGTTTATATTGCAAAAGACCAAAGACAAGATGGTTAAAAAATAGTATGATTTAAAATTGTGGTGCTGTTCGTTATATGTTAAATATCTTCAGGGGGACTAAACCGACAACGAGGAACATCACCTGAGTATATTGAATCGTTGGCACTTATTTCTAGAAACAGGAATGTTGGGTCAATAATTCTTGTACTGTGCCTTCTAGCGCAGTATTACTTCTTACGTAAGGGTTACTTTTCTCTCTAATAGAGCTTCTTCAGAAGAATTCAACTGTTCGGAAAATTGGTAAATTTGGCGTTAATTAAAAAGGTTATTTTTAAAGCATTTTTTATGTATGTGTTAAAGTCTTCTTTTACCAATGAGGGTTTATCTGGACTAGACCTACAGTTTAACGTGGGCTCCAAACCACGGTCCTCGGCATTAAGCCTACTGACTGGTATGGCTGGGATCATTTTCCTTGACGGATTTCACACACTTGCCTAGGACCGTAACAATTATTAAACAATCACAAATATAAATTTACGCCCATGTCCTAGCAGGATTCGAATCCGCCACTATCGCAAAAGTAGGTAGACCGTCCGGTCGCCAAGCCGGCAGAATTTTTGTTAATTCAAATTTTATTATGAAAAATCCGCACACTATATTTATTCAAACCATTGTTTATCGATAGCCCCTAATTTTTCTCATATTTCAGGCAATTTATGGATTGCATATCGTAGATTCATAAGAAGTGAGAAGCTGCTCAGACAAGTATGTTTTCATCGGTTTTGCAAAATATGGTCAAGCATTGTCATGCTAAATAAGAGCATTGTTGTATGTCTACTCGCATTATGGGCGTTTATCGCGCAGTATCCGACTCCAACTCATCAATTGTGGTCTGTGGCGATCGCTATTTGGTGCTTTTATCGCCTTACCGCTTTGTCTTCTGTTTCAAAATCACCACTTTTAAAACGTTTAAAATAGTATTGAAATCGATGAAGAATAGTTGTCTTGAGCTTCACCCAGTATTTGATGAAATACAGCTGTCTTCTTCTTCAAACTATACAAACATAATAATATCATTTTATGTCATGAACACAAATAAAAAGGAACAAAACAAATCTAATATATCGATTTTTGCACGGTACCGACTTCAGACTGATTTTTGTTTAGTTATTACAAAGATTAGTACGTAAATATTTTATTTTAAACCTTTTTTTCTTGTATTAAAAGTCTAAGTTTGATGATTTTTTACATTTTAGTGAGTTCCTTATTTATTTTTTGAAGTCGGTTCAATTTTTTTGTTAAAAATATTTTATTTTTCTCTTATTAGTGTTAGATATCTACTCAATAAATTAGGCAGTTATTTTATTTAATATTACAATGGGTAGGACAAGTAGAGGTGCAGGCCGTATGAGGAAAACAAGGAATAAACAAAAAATAATTGAAATTATGGAGCGTGCTTCAGGCCCCCGGGACCGCTACCTCTAGGTGATTTGACAAATGTTCTAACTAAACAACAAAAAGTTATTTTCGACTTCCGTTAGGGAGCTAAACGCTTTAACCATTACACCATAGTAGCAGAAGTGTACAATATTTCTACGATGTTGTAACTTGTGTTACAACAAATGTTATAACTTGTGCTTGCAACTGAATGCTCAGAATGAATACCGCTGAAGCTCAGCAATAAGACTAAACACAAATATCTGATTATTATAGACGAAAATATGTGAAAACATTATACGTGCATAATTTGGCCGTTTTCCTCGATTTCCCCCACCAGATCCTGATTTGGTTCCAATGGGACTATATCGGAAATGCACTCTTTCGAATAAAAAAAAAAGGATTTTGAAAATCGGTTCACAATTGACGGAGAAATCGCCGAACATACTTATGGTAAATGCGATTTGCTCGTTACAAAATCAAATATTTTCAACGCATTAAAAATATGTTTTATTCACACTTCGACTAAATGACTGAAAAGTGAATATAATGTTAACACATTATATTTCATAGAAAATAGATAACTACCAGTACCCTCTTTCGAGGTTCGTACTGTTAGTTGTTTACATGCAAATTCTGATAATTATCTATTGAAGAGTTTCTGAATAATAGCTTTGTACAACTCTCAATATTCATTTTCTATTGCATTCTCAGAATTTCGTGTCGAATTCAGTTCGATAGAGTCGTCCGTCGTAGCACGATGAAATTGACTGAACCAAGTCAAGAAGATTGGCTCTGAAGGGGTTTGGTTACTTCTAAAAGAGATCCAGACCCTATCAAGTTCTTGTCTTGATCTTGGACACATATTCATCCACCTCATCTATCGTTAACTTATTTCTTATATCAACCTCTGCCATTCATATTTGTAACGAATCATTTTTAAGCTCATCTAACTCGTTCGATCTTCGTTCTTCCTTTTTTTGCTTTTTCCTGTTTTGACCTATCTTGTTATATTGCTAAGAAATATCAAAAAAACAAAAACTGATTCGAGAAGTGGACTTTTTTGGAATGATAACTTTATAGTTAATAAATAGAGAGTAGCAGTGAGTAGATACTCTAATATATATTTTGACTTATATGTTCGCAGCTTGTAATTTTATCTATACACACTTCTTCTTCGTCTCTATTACCATTATATCTCTGCTTAGATCAAATTATATATTTTATATTGTTTTATCTACTCTAGCTTTCATCTCTGAGTATTTAAATATAACAAACTCATTATTATTGTATCGACTTAGTTAGGTACAGATTCACAATATTTTTTGTCCCCCGTTAGTTTAAAAGCAATGTTCGAAATCCTAACCATTTATAGAAGTAAGGTGCGATATGTTAAGATTAAGAAACAATGTTGAGTTAAAAATTAGATCAATTAATATCAAGTAACCATGACTATATACATTAAATTATTTAATAAAGTTATATTTTGTTAAAAAGTCTTTAAAATATTTGGGAATCAAAATTCCTGGTTGATAGCTCCAACAATGTCCACAGAAACAATATTAATACAAAACAACTTAATGTTCTAAGTTTCTAGATAGCAACAGCCTGTTGTGGCGACAACAAAAAAAAACATGTCTTCATTCAAAACGTGCTTCTCATTTCTTTTCGGAATAATATTTGATAAAGTTAGCTTGCCTACTTTTTTACAATCTTATGGCTTGTAAAGTAACTTGTTTCTTTGTTGAAACTTCACTATAGAATATCAGATGTATAAGTTCGAGAATTCTCAAAGGTTTTTCTATTTCATACCAAAGAGTGCCATTAAAAGATCTCAAATATAATCAGAAAATAAAATTTTAAACCCAAACATTTCAAATGAAGACTGTTGAAACCGAAACCAATAAGTTCTAGGTCAACCAATACTACAAAAATTGAGAACGCTTCTAAATTGACCCGTTCATAGTATAACTCCGAACGACGAAAAAACACGCCACAGAACTTGAAAGAAAACGCCGTAAACGACAAACAAAAGAAACACTACGTCTACCCTCCCATTTGATGGGAATCAATGGGATGGTAGAGACGGCCATATAAAACGGCCGCCCCCTGCCGACCCCCTCGGCTAGCGGGGACGGTGCGTGCGGCATCATCTCTTTCCCAGGCGACGACCTGGGCCAACACAACCCTGGTTACACGGCGTAGTCCGATGCCTTTTTTGTCGCTCATCCGAATGAGGAGCAGGAGGAGGAAGAGGATGCCGTAGTTCACGGTCCAGATCCCCGGTCCTGTGGGTTCTTGCGGATCGTTGGTGATAGGGGGAGCGTCCAAAATTAACTCGGTGTTGCCATATTTTCGTAAAAACTCGACAATTTACTTATAGGCGATATTTTGGATAGATAAGGTAATTTGAGGTATTTTGTCATTTTCCTCCTTTTTTTATCGAGGCATAGGTCGAAAATTTGAGTATTTTTAAAAACAATTCGATACAGTTGGACTGACTCTATAGCCGGCGAAGTTAACATCATCATCATCACAGCTGAATATTTAAATATACTGAAATAATCATTACTCCAAGGGATCTCTCGCAAAAAATCCTTACTGTTAGTTTTTACAGGTTTTGCGTTGCACTGCTTGTAAATACAGCATACCCTTTCAGCAGAATATATATATATATATATATATATATATATATATATATATATGTATGTATATATTCATGTTTTATTCCAATATTCATAGTTCATTAGCATTAGCAATTGTATAAGTTTCCAGACAGACGACCTCATCGAAAAACAAGAAAATTTTAAATCAAAATTGTAACGAAATCGTAACAATGTTATGCTGATGAATATTAATCGACTTTTTGCACGCTGAAACATATTACCTTTCACCTAGGCCATAAGTGTATTCGTTATTATCGTTGGTACGTATTTGCATTTTACGGAATCGAAGAATAAGTCCATACCAGACAAATATTATATCACGTTTAGAACGAACAAACAGGCGTTTTGAACTTTTTGTTGTGTGTTCGGTTATGATTATTAAAACTGAATAATAAATATTAATTACGGTTAATAAACTTTTATATGAGTGATTTATTAACTATGTATTCGGAAAAACAGGCGTCAGGCATCAGTCAAGGTTCGAATCCAATACAAATAGATGTAAATTTATGTTATCACAGACGTGAATGTGAAAACCCACAGGAAACTAGCATTTGTAAGAAATACTTTTATTTCTTGGTAAATAAAATACAAATGTTCAACAAAACATTATATTGGCCACTATCTTGATAATATGCAAGGTATAACAATAACGGTGATTACAATAACATTCGGCTATCAAATACGTCAACAACATACTCTTCGAGAGACTCTAAGAAACTATATCATTTCTCGTCAAGGCCTTTATATCCAAAAGTGTGCATCTCAGCATTCCCATTACCCGGTCCCGATAACACGACCACCACGACTAGCGAAAGAATAATCAGGTACTCTTTTCGTAATTCCTCAACAATGCCGTTCTATATTTTCTTACACATCACTGGCACGTTAGTAACAAAGCTGTCTAAGACCATCTTCTCTATGTTGGCCACTCCCACATACAGTCAGTAACAGTCAAGAATCGTACTTTGGAGTACACGTTGAGTTATACAGGAATGGATAAAATAATATAAACGTCATGCAATATGACACACCATGTTATATGTTGGAACACTGCTTGCAGTTTGCATCTATCGTGGCGTAACAACGAAAATGAAATAAAATCTACCCATGTGATATTCAACCTTTCTAGAGGAACATGTCCCTCAGTAAAATGTAAAAGTGAGTTATTTCTTACTATAGTTTTGTTCGATTCATCTATGAAACACGAACAAAAAAAGAACCACTTGCTGTTCGAGGAGTTGGAAATCCCAGAATCGACCGTTAGTTACGTTAATGGTAAAACATCGAACATATCTTAAGAGTAATTTGATATTTTACTGGTGCGTTTTATGTTTCTGGGAAAATTAAGATAACGGTAAAGAAGCTAAAAGAGCGAGGTTGTTACCTCTGCTCGATTGAGACCTGCCACCCTTGCAGACACCTAGCACCAAAAACAATTGCCATAAATGGCAACATGTTTAGCCTCCTCCTCGAACTGCATTTGCCAAATGTGATAACTTAGCATGCCCGAGGGCTTTTCGAGCTCTATGAAAATTCATTAATGCAGTCGTGATCGTCAGAGTAACTATGTTTTTCAATAGTGTCGATTACACAGTGTTTTATGCTGTACAACCCGAGTTGCAAAACGGTGAGTTTTTCACAGAGTATGCCAGTTTTCTTTTTATTTTAATGCTATTCATTTAACTATTCATTTACCTATTCACTTATATATTCATGTATTTACGTATTTATCTATTCATTTATCAATTTACTGTGAACATTGTCCGTTATTTATTTATTTAATTATTATAACTCATAATTACTAGAAATCAATGATAATAGTTTTATGGTTGCAACTGTAAATATAAACTGTAGCTATCTTATAAACCAGAGGCTAATGCCATAGTGGTCAAAGTTTCCGATGTATAGTTATGATCTATGGATAATTTGAAGCATACATATACGCCACCGAAAGTGGTTTCTACTAGCTCTTGATGGCAGCATATTTAACGTGTGATTTTTAACTTTCTCCCTTGTACGCATTGCATGTCGATCATAGCAGGAGCTGGAGAAGTGAGTGCACTAGTAACAGTACTGTTTATTTGTTTATTTATTTTAAAATACAGCTTAAACCTAGGGAGGCCTACAAATCTTAGTGACAGTATATCTCGGGCGTTATCCCTTCCCTCAATAGTCATTTATCACCTGTTTACTTTTAGTTTAATTGATTTATTATTGTTTGTCAGTACTTTATATGATGTTTGTTTTCACTGTGTATATATTTTCTCATAACTAAAATAAACAAATATCCTTTAAAAATAATTGATATTTTTTATTTACGCCCACATGATAAAATTCGTTCTACAAAAATTGAATAATCATGAACTTCCGCAAGCAGACGTATTATTTTATATCCATAATACTACTTCATGATACACTTAAAAAGCGTTACCAAGTAAATAAATATATATATTGTTTCTCAATAAGTCTGCGACAATATCAGACAAACATCTCCATTATCAAGGCATTTCAACGACGTTCAAAAAAAACCGAACGATATGGCAACGCCGCGTGCGTTTACAATGATCCGTACCGTTCGGTGCAAGGTCACCGGCCGCCCCCGCGGATCCGGCCGCCACGCATCACCGCCACCGTCGTCAGCTGATTGCCGGGACGACACGACACGTCGTTTCCTTTTCTTGTTTTGCTCCTTCTTCACGATGCCGAGGCGCGACGTTGCCGCGTCGCCCGGAATATCCGGATCTCTCCTGCTAGCGTGGGGGAAAAAGGCGTGGGGGAGCCGGCATCAGCGTCGCGAAAGAGGTAAAGATTGATTGAGCGAGGAGGGCAGGGTCGGTGGCGAGGAAGGGGATGAAAGCGAGCGAGCAGGCAAGCGACTCCGAAGGCATCGGCCTTCGGGTAGGCTGTTGTAAATCAATTTTAAGGATGTTGATCCCTTTAGTCGGTTATGATTTATTCGGGTCTAAAGAAGGCGGTGGTTCGTTTAATACCCGTTTAAAATTATATCTGTATATTTTCGTTTGGGATTAGTACTATAATATTTCTGAGTTAATAGTTAATAGTTAGGAAATATAAAAGAAATGCTTCAAGTCTTTGGAGGTTGCTAAAATAGCCCTAAATGTAATATATGAAAAATCTCGTCTTCAAACTGCCTGACAAAATAAATGTTATAGTATCATAGCAAAAAAAAAGATGAATCTTAAATAATCTCATCCATTTCTTATTATTTATAAAACAATCTTGTTTCCTGTTAAGCATTTCAGAAATAGTCAGTATCAATTGCAGCTTCTACTACCGTGTGTTTGTTAGATCTCGCTTTATCATATTGTTCATTATGAAACCTGATTTACAAATAAAAGAAGTTTCCTGCCACTTCTTGTTGAAATAAAATATTTTAATTGAAGTGAAAGTGTGTTTAATCACTATGCATATAAAAACTGTTTTGATTTTATTTAAATAACCAGAACTGACGGATGAAAAGAGGACAATTTGAAGTTGTTTAGCCAATAACTACAAGTCCACTGAAATTTGACTATACTCTTCTGAATTCTGAATTGAAATTACTTCTCGCAGAACTTGTCGTCACTGAATTAGGTCCAAAGGTCCATATAGGTGTTAGTATTTGCCTGATAAATAAGATTTACTTCCAAATAACCAATACATGTTTTTGTATTTTAATTCCAGTTATTTTGTTTTCTTTTTGATATTCTCCTTCCAACTAAGTTTCGAGTAAAGATTTATCCCAAAGTACCTAGCGTTGTTACTGTATGGGATAACCTGCTGTATGTATACCAGACTTTTGTTCATCTTACGATTTCTTTCATTGTTGAGGAAGTTTCTTCTCGTTTAAAACTCGGATGAGATAAAAGAGTTCAACGTAATGTTTCGGTACCACTTTCAAGACACCTCAAAGATTCTCAGAATATCTAAGAGTCAGTTACATCCAAGAATATAGCTGAATAAATATTTTATCATCGTAGGTTTTAATAATGTCAGTGATTCTATATATCTAGTCAATTGTTGAATGATCTCTCATAAAAAGCCTAAAGAGCCGTTTTTAAACGAGGTTCATTGGTGTTATTGAATAGTATAGTACTATCTGTATTTACAATAACTTAAATCTAGGTATATATCTAGGAGGTTCCATCGGCCCTACCTGTTGTTTCCTAAATAATGCATCTCAACACACTATACAAGATCAAATGGTTTGATTCTTTTGAGTCTGTGTCCTGTTGTGGTTTAATCTAAGTGTTTCAGCCTTTGCAGCGATGGAGATGATATAAGAATGGAGCCTATATTCATCTGTATAGTGTGTGTTTCTATTAATTGCACCTGACTACATAATACTAAATAGTTTGATACTTTTGAGTCCGTGTCCTGTTCTGGTGTTATCCAAGTAGTATTCCATCGATATTGAAATGAAAAAGTAGTCTGTTCTCATATATCCTTGCAATTCTCTTGACTTTTTGAGTGACAGTCGATATCTGAAGGTGTCGGTGTAAGTAACCTAACTGGTAACCTTGTATTGTATTTATGTTCGCGGAACATCCCCATAATTGAATTCCATATGTTTATATACGTTTCAACACTTGCTTCTATAATAACAATTTATTATGTATTGATAGTTATGATTTTCTTTCAACTAACCAATACATTTTCCCATATTTGAACTCAAGTTATTTCCGTTTTATATTCTTTTCCTTCCAGTGAGGTTTTGCATCAATATTCATTCCGAGATAAATAGCGTTGTTGCTATATGAAATCATAGAATATTATTTACTGTTATTGATGCTTGAGCGGTCTAATTATACATGAACCGCACAGGCGCAGATTTACTGCCGTTAATTTTCATTTTCCAGGTTTGGTTCAAATAATTTATATTGCCAATATCTGTGAGTCTTCTTCGATATTGTCACCGACAAATTATATCAACGCAATATTATTAGAAAATGTAGCCATCGTCATACTTTTGCGGTATATGCAGAGTAGGTAAATAATTCGACACAGTACCTTGTGGTACACCTGCTTTAGTTTATTTTATTGCAGAGTAGGATTCCTCTTATTTGACTCTAAACATCTAAACATCAATAACAAACACATCATGATATAATGTAAGATTTTGATAGTTCAGTGTGTTGATTCGGTTACATTTACTGTAGCTTATGAACAAGGCCGTCATGGCATACTTTCCGAAGTTTTGAGCTACATCTAAGAACATAGTTGAACATACCTTTTTATTAGCGTTAGGAACTATCGACTGAAATTGACTATCGACTATTTAGTAATTGACTACTATTTACTATCGACTGTTTCAGTTGCTATTTTTGCGAAATTAAGGCTTATGTAGATTTTTATGTAATATATCCAGTTTTATGAATTTTATGGTGGTTTGCTTGTAAATAACAATATATTGTATATTAATATAACAGCTAATTGGATTGCTATTTTTCAAGATTGTTAATCTTTGAATAGTGTTTAAACCATATTTCCGTTTAATAATAAATAAAGCATTTATTTTATTTAAAGAAGCTCTGCTAGTTATTGTGCGATCATTTTTAATTGTCATGAATTAGTTTTTTTCTATAATTAGTTATATGTTTAATTTTTAGTTAGTATTTATGGTTATTGTACATCTTTAGTTTTCAGGTTTTTTTTAAGTAGTATTGTATTATCTATAGTTTTTATAGTATGTTTAAAAATAGCAATTAACATATTAAAATACGATGAAACTTTTGTCGGGTTATTAATCAATTCCTTTTAACCAACAAAACCTTCAAATATAAAAGTAATTCTACTTCCTTTAAAATTAAATGATTAATTGCATGTTCATAGTATTTAGTAATTATTTTTTCCTTTTATTTTTTAAAGTTATCACGTGAATGAATAAATATATACATCTCTGTCTCGCTTATACAACAATTGGAGAATATAAAGACATTTAAAATTAACTGCTCCAAGCATTTGCCATGCATTTTCCAACCGTGCATTTGATTGAAAATAGTAGTTACTATTTTCAGTTGCTAAGTTTTTTGACTATCAACTCTTTTGACTGTTTTTGGTCGATAGTGCCAATAGATTTCAATAGTAGACTTTATCTCATTTCATTTCAGCTATTTTCCAAACTGGTCAAGATGGTAAGTTTTATAATTCTCCCTCATGGTAGTTTTAGCAGCAATTGTCATATTATTGAGTTATAGCCTGGTAATTTATTTGGATTAACGTCAACTTTGGCAAGTTTGGTCACTTCTCTCGGTGTGCTCGTCGAATTTTCATATACTATGTCCGTCAAATTATACTCAGTATCACTTTCGTTTGGTTTGAGTGCTTCTTCTAGATGGTCAGTAGATGCTGCCTTGTTGATCGCCCAATTCCCGCTCAGATATAAAATTAATGTGACTGTGATGATACAAAGCACGAAAAAAGAGGATCTTAAACGAAACGCGTGTAAAACAATCGGCGGCGTTTTACGTAACGGTCGTGCCGAAGGCACGGGGGAGCGGCGAGGAACGGAAGCGCCACCGCCAACTACGACGACACGCGGCCGTCAGGGCCCAAACCGTGACTGAATGGAGCGAACCGACGACCGGCCGGTTCATTCAACAACGAATTAGCGGTCGCCGGAACGCTTTTTGTCACTATTTATACGCGAAATAATTAACGCGGCCGCCAGTTCGGCTCCGAATTATCCCCAAATTGGCTGTATCGAAAAACAATTAAGCGAAAAATGTGCAAAAGCGACGAGAGATCGGGGGAACGGCGCGCGACCGACACCCAAACGGCCCCCCCGCCCGACGTCACGAGCTTCAGCATTAAATAAAATTTATGAAAATCAGCGGCACGGGTGCGAATGTGGCGCGGGAAAATCGCAAAATGATAATGGCGATTCGGCGGGCGACTTTTTTAATTTGGCCCGGTTTTTTGTCGTCGGTGCAGCTGCGGTAGTGGCGGTTTTTATTCCTTTTTCATCCGGAACCTTGCCCTCACCAGGAATTAATCAAAATTGATATATATTCAGCGTAAAATATGAACAAAACTTGCTGGAGAGCCGAATTTTTATGGCATTCATTAACATAAGCACTCAATATTAACATATAACGTATACTTTATTAGCGGATGCATGTCGGCCAAAATATCGATATATTTGACCGACATATCGATTTTTTTTCAGAATAAATTAAAAACAATTTTTAATAAACCTTTGAAATTGGTACCTAAGTATAAAGTACTTAACTTAAACTTAAATTTTTTTCGGTGGCCAACACCCCGAACACTTATACACAATCATCTCAACTTCTAGATATTTCTCCCTCCATCCTCTTGGCTAATTTTTATTTTCCTTATAGCTTATGCCTATTGTGCATGAGTTTCCTACCCACTATTAGTAGTCTTTTAAATTTGAATATATTGCTAATACTAATACTTGACACTAAAACCCAATCCTTCAGCCAGCTTACTTTACCAACCCTTTGGAATAACTCTGAGATTTGAACGCAGTTACTGAAACTCTTTGAATACGAAGCTTAAGGATAAGTCTGCACACGTATTAGATAGGAAGATTTTCGATTAAGATGCGGCAATCAACGAAGTTGACACAGTTGAGGAATAGATCCTGAAACGCTGATTGCAAAGATTTGAACATGCTTGTTAAATAAAACAAGAACAAACTTCCAAAGAGTTTTAGTGGTCAAATCAACTTTTTGATCATAGAGATAAAAAATAGGACAACCAAAAATAGACCAACATTGTTTTGGAAATATTTTAGGGAGAATATTCATGTCGCGACCATATGCAAGTGTATTGTTTTTTACACAGAATGGTATAACAAGAGGAGTTTGGTTTGTTTTCTAATAGAGAAACTTCATTCATAAAATAAAATATAACTAAAAGTAAATTAAAAGTAAAGCTTTATTTCAAAGTACATGAGACAAAACCTACCCATGTGACATTCACCCTTTGTAGAAGAGGATGTCCCTCAATAAAATTGAATAATCATGAACTTCCGTCAGCAACAACAGCAGACAACGTTAAATATCTGGGAATGCATTTTGATTGACGTTTGACATGGGAAAACATATAGTGACAAAGCGCAAATAGCTTGGGCTTAAACTAAATCAAATGTTTTGGCTGATAGGGCGTAAATCTAAATTATAATTAGATAACAAGGTTTTTGCTGTATAAGTGAATACTCAGGGCCATGGTATTGAACTGTGGGGAGCTACTATCAAATCTAACAAAGATATCCTCCAGAGCTTCCAGAATAAAGTGTTGCAAGTCATCGTCCATGCCCCATATTACCTGTCCAATAAACTGATTCAATGCGATATCCCCATAGATCCCATAACGAGTGTGATTCGAAGTGTTAGTGCGAAGTACTCTGAAAGACTATTAGTGCATCCCAATACACTCACCAAACAGTTAAATGTGCGCGATGACAAAGTGTTGCATTGGCTCAAACGCAAACTACCATACGAACTGATTAATAGACTTTAGAATAAGATAGGATATACTTTAAAATAAGTTAAAATAGTATCTAGAATAAGATTTAGACTACAAGTTATACAGCAGATCACTTACTGAAGTGATCTTCTACATGTCAGGATGGTTATATTATATAACGGAAGAGATTAATAAAAAAAGAAGTTTTATTGTTTTAAATCTTCATTTCACATTTCATAACTTATATTCCTAGACGATAGAAGTCCGTTAAGTTGGAACCTCATCTCAACTGTTTAATATTAAATTTTAAATTGTAAATAAATGTAATATTTTTATTCAGAAACACAAATATACCAAATGATATTAATATTAAAAGTGGTTAGTTAAAGCTCGTTTATCAAAGAATTGATCATATGCCTCCACAGATTTTGTCCATCTCTCAGGAAATGTATAGATGTCGTTCCAACGTTGCTCCTTTAAGTTAAACTATTCATCAAGACGTTTTTTAAACTTTGGTACTTGGTAAAAACATTGGCGAAGCACAATTAGTAAAATCTGCAAGTGCGTGCTCGTCGATGCCATGCAAAAAAGTGGTAATCAAATAGAGCCAGCCCCAGTTATTGGGGTCAATAATTTAGCTCTACACGTGTGATTCTTACTCTCGACGATAATAGCGAAGAAGCCACGAGAAAATTACAACTAACAAGTGAAAATATAAGTAATTGCGCCCAAATCTAGAAAATCTAAATTAACGAAAGTAATTCCAGACCGCATAAGCACCACTAACAATAAATTATACTATCGTTCCATATAGCAATAACGCTAAGTATACCGAAAAAAGAACTGGAGTTAAAATATAGGAAAATGTATCGGTTAATTGGAAGTATATCATAATTATCACTACATAATATACCTATATATACGGAATTCAATTATGGGGATGTTCCGCAAAAGGTAACACAAATACAATACAAGATTTCCAGAACAAAGTCCAGATAAGGATAGTAGATGCACCCAGGTACTATATGACTGATTACTTTCATCGAGACCTTCAGATACCGACCGACACTTAGGAAATCAAGAAGGATACGTGAGGAGAGACGGAAAAATATCAGAACAGAACGGAGACTCGAAAGAATCAAACCATTTGATCTTGTGTAGGGTATTGTGATGAGGTTCATTTAATATAAACATTATTAGAATAGAGAGCGATTAGATAGCACCAAGTAATAAAGAAATTTAAAGAAAACGTAAATCATATCATTACGGCTAGTAAAACAGGTGACAAAAACAGGAAAGTTATTAGCGAACGCCCAGGAGGAATTAACTTAATTAACGAGGCCAAGAAAAAACAAAGCGAAGCGACGGCAACGCATTAATTGTTTTGAATAAAAATAAGTCATAAAAAAGACGCCTCGAAATTAGAGAGACGGTTATTAATTTATCGAACGAGGCGAACGATAATCGATACGCCGCCACCCGCCTTTCGCCCCCCCCGCGCTCGACCGACCCCCGGTTCCGTTTAGCCGTCGGCCCAACGGCCGGCGACGAAACCCACCCCCCGCCCCCTCTTATAAAATAAAATTAGAATATATAGGCAGCGGTCACGGAATCGGCCGTCGGACCCGTCCGGCTAAGGTAATCAGCTAATTAATTAATGGTTAATTAATGTGTATTGGATTGCGCGGGGGCTAATAATTAGATTTAATTGGAAAGCATGGCGGCCATCGTTGCCGCCGCCGCCGCCGCCAATAAAGATCCTCCAATCGCAATGCTTGGCCGTACTTGGGACTTACAACAATAACCTCGACAAATTATTGTTTCAGCTATGTGCAAACCCAATCCGGTGTGGTTTTGGTTCTAATTATCGAGCCGGTGGCGGCGGCGGCGACGTGCGGGGGCTGGGGGTGTGTTCGGCTACCGTCCCGCGGGCTTGTGGTGGTCCGGGGCGCGGCGGCGATAAGGGGGGGGGACCCGGGGAGAGGACGAGAGTGATCGTTTGCGTTGCAGTCAGAGAAAGAGCGAGGCTGCATGGAGCTGAAGTGCTTTCATGGATTAAGCCTCACCGGATCATGTAGGAAGCTGTAAACAGGGACGATTTGATGTAATCTCTCTCATTCTCCCTGTTGCAATTGTGCTACAAACAAAATATTTGTAATTCCTTACTTCTTTCAACTTAGAGATATTTATTTCTTAAACAAAACACTTTCGTCAAACAAAATATTTGTAGTTCAATTCTTTCAATTTAGGAAGATTTATTTCCTAAATATTTTATTATTATTCAGTAATATTGCATATTCACTTAACTATTGTTGGAAACTACCAAAATTGACTATCGACTGTTTAGTAATTGACTACTATTTACTATCGACTGCTTCAGTCGCTATTTTTGGTTCGACTGTTTTCGACTAATTTCGTAATTATTAATCATATTAAATATTATAAGTTGCTGCAATTTTATTGAAAATGTTTTTAGCGTGTAGCTGCTGCGCTGAATATTAGTGTAGGTACTGTGAATAACATCGCTTACAAAACGAAGAACAATACGTTAGACTCAACCAAGAAAACTATATGTACACAAACTATTTTATCTTGGAATGTGAATTGGAACGAAATCGCTAATTCATAAGACCATTTTACAATATTGGCCCAGGTTAGAAGAAGAATTGTAAAATTTCGATAGTCCATATCTCGGAAACTATAAGAGATAACGCAATTAGCATGCCGAATATTACTTGGAATGTGAATTGGAACGAAATCGCTAATTCATAAGACCATTTTACAATTAATAAAATTATTTTACAGAAAATTGTTAGTCTGGGAAGTATACATAAAATACCTAGGGATATGTAGATTTTTGAGGGATATAAGACAACCCTTCAAACACTTTTATAGGGCATAGGATTTAAATGGTATAAAGATAACCCTCGAAGAGATCTGATGCAACTTCGATTTCAGACTGATCAGACATTGCCTTAAAAGGAATTCAATTTTTAAAGGCATATAATAAGACTAAGGAAGATAAATTATTTGAATTTGAGTATTTTGATGAAACATGGATATTTCAAAATGATTCATTGGGGCACATTTGGCAAGACAGTAACAAAAAAAAAGTAAAGACAACAAAAATTTATAGGAAAACGTAAAAGTTACAATGGCATTCCATTACGTTTTGTTTATCATAATATTTATTAAAAATTAATTGCAGATATATTGTTATTTATTTAGGAAAAAGAATGAGTTCAGTTCCAACCTTCGTAGGGTGAAGACGTATTTTCAATACGGTCCAAGCTATAAAAAGATACCTTTCTTTAAAAAAAACCCAGTATTTTATTACGGTTATTTAATTGAGTGTTAAAAACGCATAACAGATACGGCTATCCGTCTCTCAGTGGACCTAAAGTGTAGTGAATACGTGTTTACGTGACCAGACAAAAGGACTGCATCTCATTTTTATTAGTGTTTAAAATTATTTCATCTTATTTTACAACAGTCCTTTTGAAATTCATTTATAGTATTATAGTAAAAAGCTAGTGCTAAAATAACGTAAGTGAAAAATGAAGTGCGTGAAATAAACAATGTATTTATTTTACTTTTTTTATCCTCTGGAAGTAAATTAAATAAAATATTAAAAATTAAAAAATGGCAAACCATAGCGATTCAACCAAATCACCTGCACACTTTGATATAAGATTAGAACAAACAGCAATAACGCAAACTCCACCATCAGAATGGACTACAGTCATTAACAAAAAACGATTGAGAAGTCCAGAAGAAGAAATCGCGAGGAAACAAACAAGAATCAGTGACTATTGGTTGCAGAAACCGATAGAGACAAAAAACAGTTTTAGCAACCTGTCGGAAGAAATTGAAGAGAACATACAACCAAGCCCTGAAAAAGTTGTTCCCAAACCACCACCAATAACAGTCTATAAGGTAGGAATAATAAAAAATATCCATGACTTATTGAAAACCATTACTACGAACTACACAATTAAAACAGTGAGCTATGAAACAATTAAAATCCATTTGTTCGAAGCGGATCACTTTAAAGTTCTTATAAAAGAATTAGATGAAAGAAATACCCAATACCATACATTCAGGCCAAAATCCGAGAGAACACTTAAATTCGTATTAAAAGGATTACATCACGGGACGGACTTTAACACCATCAAGGTAGCACTAGCTGAAAAAGGCCACGAGGTCGTAAATATTCACAATATACGACATCACACGACAAAAAAACCTCTGCCTATGTTTTATATAGACATAAAACCTAATGGAAATAATAAGGCGGTGTATGAAATCACCAAATTGGAAAATAATATTATTAAATGCGAACCACCACATATAAAAAGAATTATACCACAATGCACAAGGTGTCAAGCGCACGGGCACACAAAGACTTACTGTCGCAAATCATATAGATGCGTAAAATGTGCAGGAGAACATAAGACAGGAGATTGTACTCGTAAAGTTCGCGATGAAAAAGTGAAATGTGTTAATTGTAACGGAAATCATCCAGCGAACTACAAGGGTTGCGCAGTTCACAAGCAACTACAGCAGAAACTCTATCCTGCCTTAAGGGAAAAAAGGCATCAACAAAAACAATCCACTACTACCAATCTACCACTACCCACCAGAACAAGTCAACCAGACATAACTTATGCCCAAATAGTTGAAAATGGTTCAGCACAAAAACGAGAGACAATATCTCAACCTACTGAAATTAGCAACATCTCAAGATTAGAAAATATGATGGCCAAACTAATGGATCAAATGAGTACGATGCTTGGTCTACTCACAACCGTCGTAAGCAAACTTGCCTAATGCCTGAAACCAATAGCTACAAAATCGCCGTCTGGAATGCCAATGGGCTCCAACAACACGCCAGGGAACTAAAAATGTTCGTAAATGAACAAAATATTGACGTTATGATGGTTTCCGAAACACACTTTACGGACAAGAATTATCTGAAAGTTCCTAAATATAAGCTTTATCATACAAATCACCCTGATGATAAAGCACATGGAGGTACAGCCATAATAATTCGAGATGATATAAAGCATTTCGAAAAAGAAAAATTCCGCAAAGACTACCTGCAAGCCACCAGTATAACCATAGAGGAAGCCCATGGACCATTAACAATTTCTGCGATTTATTGCCCACCCAAACATAACAACAAGGCAGAACAATTTCAAGAATTCTTCAGTACGCTAGGTAATAGATTTATAGCAGGAGGAGATTATAATGCAAAACATTTAATGTGGGGTTCAAGAATAATAACCTCAAAAGGTAGAGAACTGCTCAAAGCTATAAGGAAAGATAACTTACAACATATCTCTACTGGTGAACCAACATATTGGCCTTCAGACAGAAATAAAAAACCAGATACAATAGATTTCTGTATTACAAAAAATATTGATCCAAAAAAGTGTCAGGCAGAATCATGCTTCGACCTGTCTTCTGATCACTCACCAATAATAGTAACAATTTCTTCAAAAATTACCATCAAAGATAAACCCCCTTCTCTGTGCAATAATAGAACTAACTGGCCCTCATTTAGAGAAAACTTAGACCAAAACATCTCTCTAAACTTACCGTTACAAACTGAAATGGATATAGAAATAGCAGCAATAAATCTTACAAAAAATATACAGGAGGCAGCATATTCCGCGACTCCCAACAGTGAAACATTTCCAAGAAAAAATACACATATATCATGTACAATACAGAAAAAGATAGCAGAAAAAAGAAAGTTACGACGAAATTGGCAACAGCAAAGGACTGAAGAGAATAAAAGAAAATTTAATAGGGCCATAAAAGAGCTGAGAGATCTAATCCAAATTGAACAAAACCAAGGCATTCAAGAATACCTAGAAAACTTGACATCAACTGAGGCTACGACTATTCGTTGTGGAAAGCAACAAAAAAGCTTAGGAGATCCCAGCAGCATAACCCACCTATTAAAACAAGCGAAAATAATTGGACGAGAAGCAATAAAGAGAAGGCCGACATTTTCTCAAAACCCTTAAAAAATGTTTTTAAACCTTTCCAGTCTCAGCTACATAAAGATGATGAAAATAAAATTACTAGCTTTCTAGATTCTCCATTTCAAATGGATTTACCGCACGAGAAATTAACGGTCAAAAAAGTTAAACATACAATAATGAGAGAGATTAATATTAAAAAAGCTCCTGGTTATGACTTAATTACTGGCAAAATTTTAAAAGAACTATCAGAAAAGGCTATAAAACTATTAACATATATATTTAATGCTATGCTACGAATTAATTACTTCCCTAGTATCTGGAAAGTAGCTAAAATATTAATGATACTTAAACCAGGAAAAATACCAGAAGATGTGACCTCCTACCGACCTATAAGTTTATTACCAATTATCTCGAAAGTTTTCGAGAAATTATACATAAAAAAACTAAACTATATAATAGAAAAAAGAAAAATTATTCCAGAACATCAGTTTGGCTTTCGCAATAAGCATGGGACTATAGAACAAGTGCATAGACTTGTAAACCAAATAAACGACGACCTAAATGCCAAAAGATATTGTTCGGCTGCTTTCCTAGACATATCTCAGGCTTTTGACAAAGTATGGCATACGGGCTTGCAGGTTAAACTAAAGAAACTTCTCCCCCATCCGGACTATCAGCTACTAAAATCGTATCTCACTGACAGACATTTTATTGTAAATCAAGGCGATGAACATACCGAATTAAATCCCATATATTCAGGAGTTCCGCAAGGTAGTGTACTGGGTCCAGTACTGTATCTTCTGTATACGGCTGATCTGCCCACCACAAAAATAACTACTGTGGCAACATATGCAGACGATACAGCAATCTTCAACTATGGGGTACCGCTAGCAAATCTAATATATCCATCATTCAACGGTTCCAAAATAAGGTGTTGCGTGCCATTGTTGATGCTCCGTACTATATTTCAAATAAAGTGATACAACGCGATATTCCTCTAGAACCTATAACGAGTGTAATCCAACGTGTTTGTGTGAAGTACTTCGAAAGAGTGTCAGTGCATCCCAATGTACTCGCTAATCAGCTAAATATGCGACGTGATAGTGAAGTGCATAGACTAAAACGTTTAACACCACCTGATCTGATTACTGGACATATGTAGAGTTTAGAATAAGCATTAGAATAAGACTAATTAATTAAGATAATATTTTATACAGAAGATTGCTTAATGAAGTGATTTTCTACATGCCATGTATATATAATATAGACATAAGAAATACTTATTGCCAATAGGGCAGATTGTGGACTCACGAAGAGTAATAAAAAAAAAAAAAGGAAAAAGGATCCTGGTACAGAATTTGTGTTTTCCTCCAAATCTAAGGGCAACTACCATGGAGAAATAAATGACCCATAACATGTTTTTGTTACGGTTTGAAAATCAATTGTTAAAAATCCTAGAGGAACCATCAGTTATTATTTTGTTTAGTCACTGCCTTGGGCAGTGACTAGGAAAGCGAAAGTGACTAAAGGAAACTTTCCTGATATATGATAATGTTGGAAATTCCTGAGACAGAGTGATGAGACTGGAAACAACTAAAGGTATGCACATAATTAATAGAATATAATTGTAGAAAATGGAACAGTAGGGCGTGAAAGATTTGTGTGCACAGATATGATTGTAATTGTTCAAAATTAAATATGAGCATTAGGTTAGAATGTATGAGGAAAGAATGAGTACTAACTATTTTGTAGATATGGTAAATGCATTAGCCAGAATTTAGTGATTAATTTTATTATGAATGGTGTACAGAGGGAGTAGCAGAAGAAATAAAAAATACAGTGTTATCAAGATGACTTGACAAGTAAACACACCATCGAAGGAAACAAGAACTAAATGTAAAAAGGTAAATATGCTCTCGAACGAAAGTAAAATACATTAATTTAATTTATAATTGTTAATTAAGCGGATTAGGCCTCCACTTAACCTCCACCATACCACTACTTAAAATTATGTGCTTAGAACTCGATGTACTAGAATGTTAAAATAAATTATATTTGAAAACAGTATTTTATTGAGATTAGAATTTTTTTGTATGTCAAAGCCAAACTGAACTAAGACTCAGAGTTGATGCGACATCATTGCAAAGTTTTGACGTCAATAATTTCGATGACGCATATATAAAAAAACGTTGATAGACTATAGTCATCTAAAGTTGAGGGTTCCAATAGTTCTATCTTTAATCGATATAGCATTACATTTTGGTTTTTGGATTACGTGATAGTCGTAGCCGTGTTAATTATATCTTTGCTCGTTTAACTCCTCTTTTTATTGATCTATAAATTGAGTTTCTAGTAATGTTAACCTGTTACTTCCTGGTAAAGTTAAATACATCTAACACGTATTATAGTTTCTAATTAATTCCAATTTTCAAAACCGCTGATGCCGTATTATTGGTTTCAGTTGGTTCTTGCTATATACGTATAACAATATGACCTTTGTGGGCGAAACAAGACCAAGTAAGTTTTAAGCTATTCCCAGCTCCGGTTCTTCCGCCAACATTATCCACATATCTGAGAACCTACTAAGACTTTCGGACTATAAACCAAGACATTAAGTCACCGTCTAAGCCAGAAATAATATGCAAATAATTTGAGAACGTCGTCGCTTATGCTAAAGCCCATCAGCGTTTTCATGGAGCGATAATTAATAATTACGTACATTGTTGTCGGCTTTATCGCGGGACGGATTGCGAGTTAACCCCTCTCCCGCGCCCCTCGACCCCACCCCACCGTTGTTCCGTCAACGTACACCATCCTCGCCTCCCCGTCATCGTGCGCCCTTTTGTCATCTCATCCCTCCCGTTACGTAGGGTGCGGTGAAACTGAGCTTAATAATTCAGCTGGTAATCGCTTATCATATAGTTCGATAAATCAAAAGACGAATATGATTGGACTCAGTCAACTTTCTCTCTGGGGGCCGGGATGGTTCGCTGAGAACTTGTTAACATTCTTCTGTCCTTATTCAGTCCATACAGTACGTATACAATTTGGATATATATGGATAATTTGGAAGCGTTGGGAACTATTGACTGAAAATAGTAATTATGCTTGGATCGTTTTTTCAATTCGCGATACCAGACGAAAGATGTACGAATTCCTGCCATTATAAATTGTGAGAGAGGAAAGGGCAGAGCTAATAGCTTGGATCAGGTCATTTTAAATTAATTTAATTAGGCAATTGGCATTGTTAATTAATATTATAATTTAGTGATACTTTCAAATTATGAAAACTGTTTTTAGTCGATAGTTCCCAGCGCTAAGGTAAACCCTAATAAAAGTCCGAGTTATATGAAAAATAAACTCATTAAAAACCTCAACATTTCGCGATCTATTGTCTCTGTATAAACAAGCGTAATTACCTTCGAAAATGGGAACGAAAACGTTAAAATCGTCAGTCGAAATATTGAGCAATATAAAAATAAACTTATAGGCATTAATAATTAAATTTCGCAAAGAGAGAGGGAGAGACCACTCGCTCTGCCCGTACGATATGGAAATTTGACAATGGTGCAGCTCGTCGAGCCGTATATGCCCCTCTTAATTAACGACAATTACTATTAGACTGGTTTATAGGTATGACATGTTTGTTATGCATAATACATCCAGCGACTTTGTATTAACATGATTTATTAATATTATCGATCGTTTTGCAATGTTTGCCGTAGCTCGGATATGGCAAGCTTAATATACTGTAAGGATATTTATATCTAACATTTAGAGGCAACATGAACCATTAAATTTTACAGCCGAACGCGGCATTATAACTACCGAAATAATTATTTTATAAATAATGGCGTATGCATTTATGACGGGTTTATTTTTGGGAGGCCGGCCTGCGTTGTTGCCGCTACCGTTACCGCCCTTCGCGGCGCAAATTCGATTCGGTCGCACGCCAGATGGAGCAACCTACTATTGATGTCGGCGTTTTCATTCGAGTTTAAGTTTAAAAGACTATAACAGGTTAATTGAAAAGTACCCGGCCTACCATAGGTAAAACACATTTTTAGCACAATTAGTTTTTTTTTAATCAACATAATTCCCTTTAAGGGTGATACACTGATTATAGTGACTCTCCAACTTTTCGATACCATTTTTGTAGTACGATTTGTCCTTTGTTTCAAAATAGGTCTCAGTTTCGGCGATCACCTCCTCATTCGACGAAAATTCCTTCCCAGCGAGCATTCTTTTGAGATATGAGAACTTTAAATAGTCGCTGGGGGCAGATCTGAAGAATATACCGGATGAGGAAGCAATTCGAAGTACAATTCATGGATTTTTGATACGGTGCATTCTTTTGGTGAAGCAGCACTTTCTTTTTCTTCAAATGCGACCGTTTTTCGGCGATTACATCCTTCAAACGGTTCAATAACGCTATGAAATTGTCGCGATTGATGGTCCTTTCTTTTTCGAGGTAGTCAATGAAAATTAATCCATGCGCATCCCAAAATACAGACGCCATAACCAGCCGACTGTTGCGTTTTCCCATGTTTTGGAGCGGGTTCATCGTGTGCAATCCACTCGGATGACTGTCGATTGGACGCAGTGAAATAATGGAGCCATATTTCATCTATTATCACATATCGATGCAAAAACTCGGATTTATTACGCTTGATCATCTTCAAACACTGCTTCGTATCATCAACTCGTCGTTGTTTTTGGTTAAAAGTGAGCTCGCGCGACACCCACTTTGCACAGAGCTTTCTCATATCAAAATATTCGTGAATTATATAATGTACACGTTCAGTTGATATCTTTAAGACTGTCTGCTATTTCATTCAGTTTCAATTTACGGTCATTCAAAATCATTTTGTGGACTTTCTTAATGTTTTCATCGGTAACAACCTCTTTCGGGCGTCCACTGCGTTCACCATCTTCAGTGCTCATTTCACCACGTCTAAACTTAGCATACCAATCCTTGAAGGTTGATTTTCCTGGAGTAGTGTCCGGAAACTCGACATAAAGCCAAGTTTTTGCTTCAACAGTATTTTTCCCTTCAAAAATCAATATATCAACACGTAAAATTCTTTTTTACTGATTTTTTTACAATAACAAAAGTTGCCTTACTCAAAATTCGATAATTCACAAACTAATGATCCGACAGCTGTCAAATTTATACACGCATCTTTTGAGGGTTACGGTTATTAATGACGATTTAATTCTAGTAGCGTCATCTATGTGTCAAGCCGGAGACTTTTCAATTGACCTATTAAACTGTATTCAATTATAATAGTGCATTATTCCGTCCTCTGCTTTTGACTAACCATTTCTAAAAATCTCCTGATTTTTTTTTGTATTATAATTATTATTGGACTTCATGGCAATTTTAAATATTTTATATATCGATATCTCGATATTTTATGGAAAAAATATCAATTTTTGTAAGTCGATATTTTTCAACAAAAAAACTAAATATATTTCTTAAACAATATAAAAACTTAGATCATTATTTTTAATAAACCTTTTAAATTGGTACTAAAGGGTTAGTGTATCTTGGTACTTATTTTATACGTATTTTGAATCTGCTCTTACAACCTTTTCTAAGTACACGTTTTCAAATGACGTCTCTTGGAACCAAAGAAGTAAATACTTTAACTCCTAGTTACGAATCCAGGATCAGTAATTTATTTAGGTTACGTCCAGCTAAACAGGCATCAACTATATTACGTGCAATCAGTACATCCGAATTTTAAATGTATCTTCATCATTGCTTCGAAACTAAGGCTTCTGTTGATATCTTAGACGTAGATTCCCATCAACTTTCAATTTATACGTAATAAAAACCCGACGTTACCATATAAACAAAGTTTAGTCACCAAACCGCACCTCTTGCATAGCGCGTCAGTGACTACGACATTAGATAAAATAAATAAACATATGGTTTCTGGTGCAACGAAAATGACGAACAAGGTCAACAACAAGGTCAAATAAAATTAGTGTATTAATAAGACGCGGCCTTCTAGATAAATTAGAGGAAATTTAAAACAGAAATTATCCTAACCCGTATAAGTAACCGGCTCGTTGGTCCGTCTCTCGCTCTTCTCCCCCCGCCGCCACCGAACCGCTCGCACCGACAAAACTTTTGCAATTTATCAACTTGTAAACATCGGCATATTTACTGTTTCTACAGCATACATTACGTTTCCGAATAATAATTGATAATTTAATTATATTTCACATACATATATAAATATTAATTAATACACGTTTATTATTTTACGAAGCGGTCGCGTCCCTCCCTCGCTTTACCACGAACAAACCACCACCCACCCACTATCCACCGCTCTTCTCTTCGTACCCCCCCCCCTGCCACTCGTGTCCCCCGCCGACCTCCACGCCTTGTCGACCTCCTTCCATAAACAGCGAGTGTGTATTGTTGACGGGGGTATCTTAAAATAATATTCCATTGGTAAACAGGGTACGACGAGTAAAGGGTTCGTTAGGCGACGACGGCCAGAGAACGGGGGGAAGAGGAGAGGGGAGGGGGCGAGGATGTGACGAACGGGGGGTGACGGAAATATTGTCAAGGGTGAAGCGAATCGCATTTTCGAGCGATCGTTCGTTGTTACGTAAGTGTATGGTGTGTGTCTAGTTCGGTTAATGGTGTTCGCGAAGCTCTAAATTAAGTAGGCTTAGAATATCGGTGCTTGATAAATTCTCACACACATTTCACATATCATTAACGATATTTACTACGTTTATTTAAAAATTGGAGTCGCATGAACGAGTATTTTCAACCTAGAGTTCCGCAAGGTAATGCCTTGGAACTAATCTTGCAGCTACTATACACTGTTGATATCCTAACAACAAAAGAAACAATGCTTGGAACATTTGCGATGACACAGTCGATATGGCGTAAAGCATATATCTACCTAAAGCCACAGAAAAGCAAACTATTATATACAACAAACTGTACAACAAGATCCACAAATGTCTTTATAGCTTATAGTTAATTATATCGCTTGAGGAACGCCCAATTCCTCAAACAGAACCAGCGAAATACTTCGGCATCTCCTCTACGGTGGACTAAATTAGAAACATCACGTCAGACCAAGTCAGTAGTAAATTAACAACCTTGAATTAAAGATCCGACCATTACTTGCTTCACTCTCGTCTGAATTATCTTAATAGAATTAAGTTGTCTTCAGGAGAGTTTTGTGAAAACCTCTTAATTCAGTTTGTCAGTTAGACCCACATACGTTCTTCACGAATGGCATCCAATTATATCTAAAATATTCTATGTATTGTACCTTTCAAATGTGCTATAACATGGTACTTCATTATATGAATATAGGGTTGTACTAAAACATCAAACCGACTAGTCATATAATGCTGCCAAAACAAAATTCTTCGATTCTTATGGCTAAGCATTAATAAAGTCACGGAGAAGTTGAAACAATACGACGACTGGAAAAAGTAAACAGGAAAAGGAAATCCACGTAATTGTAACCACACGAATTTGCATTAGTACACAATCCCATACTTGTCTTGCTTGTGTATTGATACAAGTATAAGAGACTAAGTATTTGATTGTATTAAGTATACCTAATGTAAAACGTAATTTGTCACAGGCATCATTTGTGATATTTCCAAAACGTACCACATTACTTAGGGTTTACCAAAGAGCAGTACAACAGTTACAACAGTAGGCAATATGAAAAAACGTTTGTCAATTTAAAGAAATGTGAGGTATTAATTATTGTAGCAAATATTATTCTTTTCTAACAATAACTTCTAGGCTGTTATCCAACAAACGTATATTCATATTAAATTGTGCGAAAATACAGTCCGATTGAAAATGATACCCAGAATAATAATACAAATTTGTTATACTTATATATTTTTAACATATTGTTTTTACCTAACATATATTTGAACAATTTAACCATTGGCAGAAGGCTTTGAATTGTTAAGAAACATATCTTACGTTTATACAATATTTATCATGTTTGTATTTATTTATTCATATCATTTTTACACATATTATATAGTTGTTCAAAACGGTTGGTCCATTTTTACTTTGTAACCAAGAAAAAGTAGTAATTTGTCAACCCTTTAAAAGAATTCGACCTGATTCGTACCAACTAGAAAAGGAGTAAGTATTATTGGGAATATTATTCCTTTTGATATAACAAATGCAGTATAAACGTCTTTGTTCCCTACACCATATCAACATTTGTTTAAAATTAATAATTAAATTATTAGTAATAAGTTTTAAGTATCGAAATATTGTGCAATTGTGAACAAGCTCTGAATGTTTTAGACAATATGTTGTTTACACGCAATGTTCTGAAGCTTTAACAAAAAAAAATTACCCCATTAAAAAACGCACAAACGATTCCAAAATGCTATCGAATCCATAAAATTCAATTCAATTCAAATTAAACCATTCATTAAAATACTAGGGGCAAGGCGGTGGACATGTGGCATTCTGTAAAATTCTATTCACTTATTAGACACAAACAGGTAGCAATACAATACAATGCATCCAATGATGACTTTGATTTTGTTAAGTAAACACAGAGAAAAATAGACAATCAAAATATGGTAAGATGATGGATAGTCTAAAACTAAAACACGCAACATAGAAATACAATGGATTTCTTCTGATAACCGTCACTTTGATGTGCAACAAAAGAGTAACTGATGTCTTCTCTGAAAAAACTATAGTTAACGGACTCATATGATATTGTTATCACTTGAATTTCTAAATCATGCTAACAAATTTTTTTTTTTTATTACTCTTCGTGAGTCCACAATCTGCCCTATTGGCAATAAGTATTTCTTATGTCTATATTATATATACATGGCATGTAGAAAATCACTTCATTAAGCAATCTTCTGTATAAAATATTATCTTAATTAATTAGTCTTATTCTAATGCTTATTCTAAACTCTACATATGTCCAGTAATCAGATCAGGTGGTGTTAAACGTTTTAGTCTACGCACTTCACTATCACGTCGCATATTTAGCTGATTAGCGAGTACATTGGGATGCACTGACACTCTTTCGAAGTACTTCACACAAACACGTTGGATTACACTCGTTATAGGTTCTAGAGGAATATCGCGTTGTATCACTTTATTTGAAATATAGTACGGAGCATCAACAATGGCACGCAACACCTTATTTTGGAACCGTTGAATGATGGATATATTAGATTTGCTAGCGGTACCCCATAGTTGAAGATTGCTGTATCGTCTGCATATGTTGCCACAGTAGTTATTTTTGTGGTGGGCAGATCAGCCGTATACAGAATATACAGTACTGGACCCAGTACACTACCTTGCGGAACTCCTGAATATATGGGATTTAATTCGGTATATTCATCGCCTTGATTTACAATAAAATGTCTGTCAGTAAGATACGATTTTAGTATCACAAATTAAAATTAATAACAAATATAGGAATAAGAAAATCAATCGATATCTGATAACTTCATTACCCTCCATACCAACTTAACAACGAAATTCGGTGATACACTATTATATCCAACACGATTAAAAAAAATATAATAAATTTTCATCATTACCTTGTAATACCTGAAACGTTTTATGACACAATGTCTGCCATTATATTATAATAGATATTTTTAGAAACACAGCTAACAAAACTCACGCCATTACAATTATATATTTAAATATAATTTTTTTTGTCCCGCAATATCAACAGCCAACATACATTAAATGTAAATTCGAAATTATAATATTTCATCATATCCTCGTTCGTTTGTCATTTGTTTGTTTAACAAAAACAACGAAAAAAAAATTCAATTAATTATACCGAGGGTTTTTTACTGACAACAAGCGGTAACGTTCATTATCTTCGGTTAGTGATCACCATATATGTCAATATTAAATAATTGTTTAGTCCAAATTAGAGCATAAACCTAAAACATTCCCTAAGAGTATCCAATCCAATGCCCCTAACATAGAAATGGTATCATTAATTAAATCGATATGAACTAATAATTGTTAAACTGTACTCAGAACAATAAGTAATGATGTTCATCGTTTATCACAGCTAGTTGAACAGTTAGCTTCAGAAAATATTAAATTAGTTATCAAAATTTCCTTCACTTGAAGCTCTGACTATCAATTGTTCTAGCCTTCTACTTCTTCTAGGTGGGTGAAACCACTTTGAATCAGTTTTTCAATCAGAAATCGCAGCAGTTCTTCAAGAATAGCATTAAACTATTTCAAAAATGTTCTATGTAGAGCGGCCTTCAAAAGTCCTATAAAATGGTATTTCATTATACAAGTATTATTAGTATAGATATATGGAACTTTAGAGCCATGTATTATTATTGCTATTCATATTTTAGGCCTTGGCAATACTGCGGGTTGTTAGCTTCCATCTGATGCCCTCCATTGGAAGATTTACTTTTATAATCATAACCTCCTCAGAAGGTTTTGTTATCTGAGCACAACTTGTGTTGTTTATAGTGACTTAAATGAATTACAGTGACCATGTTTTGAGGGTACTTAATCAGAGTTAGTAAAGTATAGGTCAAAAAATATTTTCGTCAATAAATTACTATATTTCAATTATTAGGCTCAAAATATAAAAAGGTTAAACCCTCGCATTTGAAATTTTGAGGAGCAGCGACGAAATCGTTACTCTATGTGGCTTCCCTGTCATGCTGGAATGAGAGAGCAGATTATCTGGCGGAGAAAAGACAGAGAGATCCTAAATACTTCGATGCGTTGCTCGTTACACAACTTGTTCAAACAATATAAAAATACACAAACTACGTACCCAATACACATCTTCCAATGGGCCTCTTTTGGGTTATTTCTGAATCGGTATCCATAATCATGCAATGATTGATGACTGCCAAATTATAGAGGGAAAAAATAATACTTATATACCACTGCGAGTTCATTAACAAACAATCAACAATTGATCAGGTTCATAGAATAACAAATGTAATAGAAAAAAGCATATGAAGCTAAAAATATATGTTCAGCTATACTACTTGATGTAGCAAAAGATCTCGACAGAGTATGGTATTACGGGCCTTGTTAATGAGCTATATAAAATATTTCCGAAACAACAAAACGAACTATTAAAATCCTACCCTACAGCCGGAATGTTTAGAGTCAAACGAAGCCCACTCTACAATAAAGGGAACTAAAGCAGGTGTACCACAAGTGTATTTGGGCCAATTCTACTTACGTCAATATCGAAATAATGTAACTCTTGGGTAACACCAGAACAGAACACCAAATCATTTTATCTTGTACACTGTAGGGATGGTATTGAGGAGCATTTAATAGAAAACCAACAGTGTTAATACATAACCATTACTACACCAGAAACTAAGATATGAGACTAAAGTATGAGATGGGTCCTCCCAAATATATATGTTATTAAAAAGATAAATTGTAGGTTAGTCCTTAGTATTTCATATTTAAAATTGTTGTTTTGACTTTTATATGGTATATCTTGTATTTGATATATTTGTTCGTTCATATTTCATCTGAATGTTATACCATTTTGTAGAGTAGAGAATAGACGCTAAATAGCCCAAAAAGACCGATGGGTGATTAGTAAATAAATCTCAACAACAAAAGAAACACTACTTGGACCATTTACCGACGATATAGGTATCACGGCAAAATATGTATCTCGGTCTAAGGTCGTAGAAAGAATACAAGTAGCGGTCAACAAAATCTATATGTTAGACAAAAAGCAGAGCAGATTAGACTCAAAGTCAAGCAACTGTACTGGTTAGTCGGAAAATAATCTCAACCTGACCTAAAATCAAAGAGATTGGTTTATCAGTCAATTATAAAGTCAATTTGGACCTAAGGAGGTGCAAATATGGGGTTGCACTAAAACATCAAACCAACTAGTAATCCAACGCACCCAAAACAAAGTTTTACGATTAATTACCAATGCTAATCGCCACGTACCAACGAAGAGCTGCGCAATGACCTCGAAACCAAATGGATATACGAAGTGGTCCAAGATTTCGCCTTAAACCATGAAATAAGTTTGCTAAGTCACAGCAACGTTGAAGCAATACAGCTGCTAGACAATACCCAGGAAACCAGACGGTTGAAGCCAACCAAACCACATGAACTTGTTTACTGTATAAAGGTATTCTTAACTTTAGCTGAAGTAGTTTAATTTTATTTTAATTTGGGAAATACGTACTGATATGTTGGTCCCGTACTCGCCTTGCTTGTGTATTAATGCAAGTACACACAGTAGTTATAAATTAATTTGTAAATTACATTAAATAGTAAATGTAATTAATAAAACAAATTAATAAATAAATGAAAAATTGTTATTGTTTGTTAATTTGGAACAAAAATTATAATTTTTTATTATTATTTAATTATTGCATTGTTACTAGTCTTTTCCGTCTAACCTACAATTTATCTTTATAACTTAGATCTTGGTATATAACTAGCAGGACCCATCGGTCCTATCTCAGTCTCTGATGAAATAATGTTTATACATGTCACTGCTGTATTTTTTATTATATGCACCTCGCTACACAACAGTACACATGATCAGCTGGTTTGATTCTTTTGAGCTGCAATACATCAATATTCTCATGAGAATAGAGTCTTTCCTCATGCCCCCTTGCAATTCTCTTGATTTTTTGACTGACTGTGGGTATCTGAAAGTCTCGATGTAGGTAATCAGTCCTATAGTATTTGGGTGCGCCCACAATATCTCTCAGGACTCAGGAAAAGTTTGTATTTTATTTATGTTACTCTTTGCAGAACATCCCCATAATTTAACTCCGTATGTCCATATAGGTTTCAGTATTTGCTTATATAATAACAATTTATTATATACTGATAATTGCGATTTTCTTCCAATACAAGTACAGTTGATATTAGCTTGATTGAATATCGGAACATCTTTCTATCTCTCTCTCTTTCGTTCCGTTTCTTGTCGTGTCTAATGGCGTTGAATATAAAACATAAATATCCCATATAAACCCAAGTAACTATAAGCAAGGAATAAAATTAACTGACGGATCGACGAGTGACGTCGGCCGACGACTGACCAGACGTCGGGCGCGTGCGGATTGCACACGGAGCGGATTGTACGCGCCCATGGGGACCACCACAGCGCCAGAGCCGGATCGACGGGGCACAATGGCGGCCTGAATAATGTAACCGCAGATGTAATTATGTGGTTTATTAGCAGGTTTTCATCTAGCGATTGCGCCGCGCGCGTGTGTGTATGTGTGCGTATATGTATGTATCAAGTTCTTTGTTCTTCACGTTTCAGTTGTATTAATAATTGGGGAGCTAAGGAACGAGATGGTGATGGGGGGGGGGACGCGCGCGGATAGAGGGGGAGCGATGAACAAGATTCGATGACGGAGGGGCATCAACGGGAAATCAGTGGCGTGCTTGTGTTAACACACAGGTTAATTGAAAACTCTCCGGCCTATCATAGTAAAACACCATAGTTTTTAGGCAAAATTAGTTTTTTTTATTCAACATAATTCCTTTCAAGAACTTTTCAAGAAAAAAAATTCTGGCATAAATGAAGAAAATGTTGTTTCAGTTGAAGTTTATTGAATAAATCGTTCTACGAAAAGGTATAAAAAATTAGAGGAGTGCTGAAATTAGTCTAAAACTTATTGTTTTATAAGTTAGATCAATGTTTTATTGAATGATGTGATATTGGTGTTAACTACAAGGCTATAAATTGTTCCTATTGCTGTAGAAGTTGTTAGTTCGAATCTACCTTAGGATATAGATGTCTCTCATTTATATCTGTGAGTGTCTATATATAAGAAAGCAAAATGTAACAATAGACAACTATTCCAATCACACCTGCAACCAAGAAGAATAAGTTGATCACATTCTATTAGTAGGCAATGCAGAGGATTGCGATTTTGAACCTACAATAAACTAGACATCTTATCTTTTATGGTTACTTTTTTTTCATTAAAAAGCCTGAATTATTTACATTCTTACAAAATTACTTCCTATGTAAATTTAAGTATTTTACGTTTTTTTTAAGGTTCGCCGATTTTTCCATACACATTGTATAATATTAGGTGCTTCCATATATTTTATTCGGCGGTAACTACTAGTATCAATGTAGACAACCCTAAAATAACTGTTAAAATCGATGGTATACAAATTTCTCTACATAAAATAACAGTTTTATATTTAGTGATGTTATTACAGAAGCTAATCATGTAACATTGAAAGTTGCATGACTAGCGTCTGTACTAATAATACCACCGAATACCAATCGAACCACTTCAACACCGTACTTTTATTGCTTACAAGATAAAAAAAAAGTCGTCGGCGTATTTGTAACTGTAACTAGATGTAATATGGATCAGTCCAGGAAAATCACCTACATCAATATTCTGGTGAAATAATCATGGTTAATAAAGGTGTAGTATATTACGAGCTTCTAAAGCCGAATGAAACTGTCACTGTAAATAACTACCAACGTCAATTGAACAAATTGAAGGACATGTTATTGCAAAAATGACCAGCAATAGCGAGTAATAAACGTAAAATCATTCACTTACATATCAATGTTCGGCTATACACTGCAATAAGTTCATCAAAAATCATTATTTTATAATAGAAAACATGCTGATCAATATATTTTACGTATTTTTCTCAATAAATGCCTTGTTAAAGTTAAAAAATGATCAGAATATAGACAAGCACCTAATATACCGAGATAAAAGTTGACATCATTTTTCTCTTAAATAAATATAATAAAATGAGAGCGCATTTTAAAATGATTCATACAACGTTGACCAAAAAACATGGTTCAGTATAATATTATAATATTTAATTGTCATATACAATTACTTGGAACTGAAACTTTAATTATAAATGAGCATAATGGTAATGAGGACCGAACTCGAAAGGTTACTATAAGCATACAAAGCAACTGGAAATTAAAAAGGTGGGGGAAGAGAGGGGGCAGGGAACGAGGAGAGAGACGGTTCCTCCGTCTTTTCTTCCAGTCATGTCTCATAAACATAATAAAAGGTTTGACGGAAATTATAAGTCGAAATGGAAAGCAGAGCGCGACCGATGAACCAACCAAAGAAAACAACAACGACAACGACATAAACCGTCCACGTTACCAGCTTATATTACTGGTAATATTATATTAATTAATAGTGCAACGGATCGTGGGAGGCGGACCTCAGATGCCAACAATATTCTCCGTATTATTCATATTTAATTTATTTCCGAGCCTTTTGTTCTGCTCCCACGCCAACAGTACTTTCGACATATTATATTGTAATGCGGCCCCATATATTTGCGTACGATATTGACGCTGTTTCGTCAGTGACGACGCCGGCGACGTCGAGGATCCCATGTACAAGTTTCCGAAAACAACATTTTGCACATCTAATAATCGGGATATGTATAAAAATGAATTGCTGTTCGTTAGTCTCGCTAAAACTCGAGAACGGTCGGACCGATTGGGCTCATTTTGGTTTTGAAATAATTGTGGCGGTCCAGGGAAGGTTTATATGGTGAGGAAATACGGAAGAACTGCGAGAAAAATAGTAAAAAACTAAAATTTTGTGTCCTGTATAAAGGGTTTCCTATCACTATCAAAAAAAATCATAGGACAAACAAACGAGTAATTGTAAGGTATTAAAATACAGCAAAATCTACTGGAATATGTTTTGTCGATGGACGATAGATTATTTAAACTTAACAGCACCTTTAAAGGAAAAATTAATATTGAATATTAGCAATATTACAGTAACATTGCAGATACGCTCCATATATTAATGAAGAAACTGTATACAGATATAATAAACCAATAACGAAAACCCACATGAAGTCTATTCGTAAGGTAACTGGAATTTTGTAACTTATTATTGATAAAATAACACATATTTTGGTACTAGTGGTGATTTACCATTTTTATAAGTATAAAGTACAACGATGTCTTGAAATGTTAAATATTTTTGTCGATGGAATTGGTACAGGTAAAACAAGAATTTACGAACGGTATAAACATTTTAAAACTGATCACGGAGATGAAGATGGCAAAGGGCTTATTGCAGCATATCAACAATAGATGAAAATGTAAAGATCATTAGTTATCATCAAGTTATCATGCTCCATTATCGTCAAATTTTACCACGTTTACACAAACATTACAAATGTTTTAGTTACAATTGATAGAAGCTCTTAAAGTTGTTATATCTATTAACATTTTAATAGACGGCACTTTACAAATACTACAAATTAAAACAAATGATAAAACGAATTAAATTTCGTGTAGATCTCAATCAAGCAGCCTTAGATTCTTAAACGAGTTCATAAATCTTTCGACCCAAAACTTCGAAAGGCCCTCATAAAATATTATCAACCTTAAAATTTATTTTATTTTTGGTCAGATACAGGAAACTCGTAACAAAAAGTATCTTATATTTTTCACTGTTCATAGAAGAGCTTAACAGCAAAGCTAGCTAAGCTAAATTAAGCTAAAGTTGAGAATGAGCAGACTGATATTCAGTAGAAACGCAAAAAATAAATTCTAATATAATAATAATAATATTAAAAATATAAAATAAATTAATAATATTTAAAATAAATAAATAATTAATAATATTTAAATATATAAAATATATAAAAATATACTGCCACTCACTTCACTCAAGAGTATTATCAATATTAAATAAAATAAAATAATTCATCATAGAGAGAGATGAATATCTCTTTAAGTGCCTAATAATTATGGAAAAAATGTTAAAACTAGGTTAAAACAAATGGTGAATCCTCCAAAAATAATTTTTATATAACTCTGATGAAAAATGGTTAAGAATGGTAAAGACTTCGATGGTTTGAATATCTTAATTAATTAATAGATATTTCGTGTTGATGAACATTGTGATCTAAATTTGTGTTCTAAATGATGTTTATTTTACATTTTAAATTATCTATATTTACTACCTATAAAATATATTTGACTTACTGACCAGTTCTCTAACTCCATAAAATAAATCAAATATAATTATAAGATTTTGCCTGATTACCTAGAGTAACTTGAACTAAAAAGATACCACAAAGGTCCACCCATTATAAACATTGTACCCTATAAAGAACTGTAATTTGAAACAAGCAAATAATATAGGCCAATGAGTTTCTAACATATTCCGACCCCGAGAGACGAGTTTTTTTCCGGTCTTATTTAATTTAATTTATTTTGCCCGAGACCCAAAGATAAATAGTCCCTCCAAGATGACACACAAAAGTCAAAAAGTCTCCGATAAGCAAACAAATATTTCTCATTTAATAAAGTCAGAGTAAACTGCTGCCCTTGACTCGACGTCTTGCCAAATTATTGTGCTGTATTTAATCTTATTTTGCATTTTAATTTTAAATTGTTTGCTGTAGTATATTACAGCTAAATCAAACAAATTCCCATTTATCTTTCTGTAGGCTATGCTAAATTGAAAACAATATATATAATTATAAATTAAAATTCAATTAAAATAAAATATCGATAAGATATATAAATACGATATTTCCATCCAAAGTTAATAATTAAATACTTTTAACGTAGCACATTGTTTAACATTATTTTTTTTATAAGAGTTATACATTTAATTAATAATTATAATTAAGCTTTATATTTTACAATTAAATTAATAACTTCCATATAACTAACACTTTAAACACATTATTTTTTTATATGACCTATAAATTAAATTTAAAGGATTTACAACACGTGGTATTACTGTGTATTTAGACTTCACTTTTCAGTATGTGTCATTTCGTCAAAGTGTGAACGAAAATATTTGAAGTGCGTTGAAAATATTTGAATTTGTACCGAGTAAATCGCATTTGCGGAAAGTTTTACCTTTTCTATTTTAGTTCGAAGAAAAACGCGACTGAAGGCCATCGAATGCAGTGAGAAGCTTATGGAGACCATGCTCTATCGTTTAAAACGATGATTTAAAATGGTGACTTTAACATCAAAGGCAAATAGCGTTCTGGACAGACAAAATAATTCGAAGATGCAAGAAGAAGAATGCAGAAATGTTATGAGTTACACAAGAAACCATTTCCACACGTTTGTAGACCATGGAAATCATCAAAATGTTAGGATATTTCGCGCTGTATGAACTGAAGACAAAACACATCGAAGGAGGCTTGGTCATATGTCAAATTCTCCTTCAGCGGCATAACGGAAAGGCATTTTGGTATCATGTTCTTACTGACGATGTAAAATTTATCCATTACGCTAACCCAAAGCGCAAAAATCATACGGGCCAGCTGGTCATTCATCAACATCAATGGCAAAGCCGAATATTTATGGCTTTAAGCTGTATTTATGTGTATTTTGTATTTGGATTAGCTTGCTGTGTGCATCTTGCTTGTGTGTAAACGTGAAAAAATGAAACTATTAATGACGATCGCTATCGACTACATCATCGACCTATTCTATCAACAATATTAGTCTTTAACATGACAATACGCTACCACATATCGCAAAATCGGTGAAAACATACTTGGAAACATTAAATATTGCAATATTTAAGAAAATTTAAATATTATGAAAAAATTAAATAAAACAAAAAATATTGAAAGCGCTACCGCACCCGTCGTATTCTGCAGACCTTGCTACTTGCGATTACTTCTTGTTCCGACATGTGACCTGTGACTTGAGCAGCATTTCACTTCTTGTGAAGATACCAAAACAAATGAGCCGATTCGTGGATAGCATCAAAGGAACCATTAATCTTTTAAGATGGAAAGATGGGAAAAAGTAGTAGCAATACTTTAAATAAAATACAGATAGGAAGTGTACTGGGGCCAATGCTTTATCTACTTTACAGTTGTGATATACCACAAATGGAGAATATTACGATGGCTACATATGCTGATGATACTGCTATTATAGCTGTCGGAGACGATAGTGAAGAAGACATACGAAAATCACAACAGGCAAATGACAATATAAATAATTGGACACAAGCTTGGAAAATAACAATAAACGAAAGTAAATATGTGCATGCTCAGCTTACCTACAGTCAGACCGTACAGGCACCAATAACATGAAATAATACTATCATTCCATATAGCAACAACGCTAAATATCTCGCAATGAATCTTGATGAAAAACTTTGCTGGAAGGAACATGAAATATAGGAAAATATATTGGCTAATTGGAACAAAATTATAATGGACATACGGAGTGCAATTATGGGGATGTTCTGCATAGAGTAACATAAACAAAATACAAATTTTTCAGAACAAAGTCCTGAGAAGTATTGTGGGCGCACCCAAATACTACAGGACTGACTACCTACATCGAAACCTTCAGATATTCACAGTCAGTCAGGGAATCAAGAGAATTGCAAGGGGGCATGAGGAAAGACTCCATTCTCATGAGAATATTGAAGTATTGCAACTTTTGGACACCACCAGAGCAGGACACAGACTGAAAATAATCAAACCATCTGATCTTCTTTAGTGTTGTGTAGTGAGATACATTTAATAAAAAATACAGCAGTGATATATATAAACATTATTACACCAGAGATTGAGAGTTATATGCCTAGATATAAGTTACCATAAAGACAAATTGTAGGCCAGTCGGAAACGACTAGTAACAATGTAATAATCAAATAATAAAAAAATACAAATTTTTTTCAATAAAGCTTTAAATTAAAAAAAACGTTAAAACTAATTCATAGGCCTAATAATATGTTAAATAAATGATCTTATGATTCCCGTTTTTAATGAAAAACCAGCAGCATTAAGTACTTACGTCTGTAAAACCTTAGATCCTAATGAAGCATATACGAATTGACAAATCTTACCTGAAACAAAAAGAAAAAACGTTATTAATTTAAGAAAATTCAATAATTTATAATAATTTGGTGAAGGTTCCGAAACACGCGTCATTGCCAAATCTATCGAAATTTCCGCGCGACACCGTACAAATTAAAACGATTTGTAGTCGACGACGAAAAAGTCTTTCTATTATTTTCCTTTTTAGTTCGCGCTGCAGCTCGTCAACTGTCAATCCGACGAAACCGAATTAATTCTGATTGTTTCAGCTCGTCGGCCGAACTGGCGCAAATAACGGGGAGAAAAAAACTCTCGAACGGCCGGGTACCGCCGCCATTTTCGCGCTTCTCCAAATTTGATTAGGCAAATCGCCGTGTTAGTTAATTAACTAATTCCGCGGAGGGCGAGACAAATTAAAAAATCTCCCCTCCCTCCCCATCCAACGCTTGTTTGCAGCCGCGTTCGTTCGCTGCGTCCCCCGGCCGTTTTGTCAATTGTTTTTCCTTTTGCTTGCTGGGATTTTCGGCTGTGTCGCCGCGCGGTACTGCCCACCTCCCGCGTAACGAACGGCAACGGCGTATCAATCGTTCGCCGGTTAAATAAAATATTCCCATCGCTTGCCATAACGAACGGATGAATGTTTAAAGGGGTGGGTTTTGTTTGTTGGTATGAAAAAAAATCGTTTCGGTAAATTTTTTATGTTCCATTGTTTCCACGGATTGTTTGATTACCAAAACGAAAAAAAAAACAATTTAAGTTAGAAGTTTGATATTTTAAATTATAATATCGGGTTTCTGATATTGTGAGTTGAGTTAAGTTGAGGGTTCTTGCAATAAATAATTCGAATGTTAATTGATGAATGCACTCCAAAAAATACTCTTCAATATTAACTTATAACACAGATAGACATTTTATTGTCAAACAAGGTGACGAATACATTGACCTAAACCAATATAATATATTCGGGTGTATCGCAGAGCAGTGTTCTTGGCCCATTGTTATATCTATTGTATACAGCTGACCTACCAACCTCAAGAAACACTACTGTTGCAACATATGCTGACAATACGGCGGTTCTATCATCACGCGATGATCCAATATCAGCCACAAGAAACTTTATCTTAACAAAGTCGCATTGTGGTTGAAAACGTGGCGTATCAAAGGAAATGAGACAGAATCTACCCATGTGACATTCACTCTTTGTAGAAGAACATGTCCCTCAGTTAAACTGAATAATCATGAACTTCTGCAAGCTTTAAATATGGGATAATGCATTTTGATCGACGTTTGACATTGCAAAAACATATAGTGACAAAACGCAAACAGCTTGGAGTTAAATTAAACCAAAAGTATTGGCTGATGTATCGACTTAGGCCCATTTGGACCTATGGAATTGAACTATAAGGTACAACTAGCAAATCTAACATTGCTATCCTCCAGAGGTTTCAGAATAAAGTGTTGCAAGTCATCGTCGATGCCCCATATTACGTGTCCAACAAACTGATTCAACGCGATATCCCCTTAGAACCCATATCGAGTGTGATTCGAAGTGTTGAAAGACTATTAGAGCATCCCAACACACTTGCCAAACAGTTAAATGTGTGCAATGACAGTGTAGTGCATAGGCTCAAAAGCAAACTACTTCACAAATAACAAATAACACAAATAAACCTACTCCCGAGGATATAAAAAAGCTTCCTTAGAAGCAGTGCCATACCTTCAAATGGTGCTTGGTGATTTGATTACTGTCGAAATAATTTTTCCATGTTCCAAATTCGACTATGTAAACAAAAGCAATAACCTGTTAATGCATTTGTTACCGGTATATTTCTAGTAATTAACATTTTGTAAAATTTAACAGAAAAAAATGTCGAATTTAAAGACAACGTTAATAATATTGGATGAGTGAGAAACAGTCATTCATATTTTATAGAATTAGTGAAGTCCTAAGATTAACTAGCGAGATACGAGGGTGATTCAAATATGATGGAGGCAAACGCTGTAGATGGCGCGCATGTATGTTTTGAAGGTCGTGGCTTGAGTATGTGATAGCTGGGTCCCTTACGAACAGTGTGGCATAGTTTTCGTCGGGAACGCATGTTTTACGCGCGTGCTACGACCATGCAACCTATTGTCATTCGTTTATTAGTATGGGAAGGCGTTAAAAAGACGGAAATTTTTCTGCGTGTGCGAAATCAGTTCGGTAGTGAGTGCCTCAGTAGGGCTGTCGTGTTTAAACGGGCCAAAGCATTCAAGAATGGGCGCGAAACCCTAGAGAATGAGCCGCATGATCGTCGACCGCAAACCAGCATCACACCAGACAATATTCGCCGCGTAGAACAACTCATTTTGGAGGACCGTATGATGAATGTTCGAGACATTTCGGCATCAGTATTGGTAAAGTCTATCATCCACGAACACCTTCAATATCGGAAAATAACAAAATAACGACCGGATGGGTTCCTAAACTGTTGAACTTCGAGCGAAAATGTAAGCGGTTGAAAGTTTGTCGCCGCTTGCTGACGTGATACGAGGCGGAGGGGGGCGGATTTTTAACACGAATATTCACTACAGACGAGACATGGGTACGGTATTACATTCCTTAAAGCAAGATGTCGACTAAAGTGTGGAGGAAGGAGGAAGGGGGTCAGTCAAAGCGAAGACAACCAGGTCCGCGGGTAAGGTTCTCTGTATGGTGTTCTGGGATCGGCGGGGCGTGCTGTACGTCGATTTCCTGCGCACCCAACGTACCATTAATGCTGCATATTACTCTAACCTTCTGAAAACACACGTGAAATCTGCTTATCGTTCGAAACGGAGGAGCATTCCAGCACGAAGTGCGATTCTTCTCCAGGATAACGCGCGCCGTCATACCGCGCGTCTCACGCTTGATACAATATCGGAATTAGGGTGAGAGGTACTGGAACACCCCTCCTACAGTCCGGACCTATCACCCTACGACTAGCATATGTTTGGACCACTGAAAGAAGCCCTCGGGGGTCAAAGATTCAACGCCGAGGTAGAGGAATTCGTGCGCACATAGCGGTTCGAGTTGCCCAAGAAATTCTTCGTTACCGGCAAAAAACTTCCGGAAAGAAGGACAAAATGCGTAACTAGTGAGGGGAAGTACTTATAAGAACTGTAATTTTTTTCAATAGCAAATAAACGTGTCGGAGTATTTGTCCCGATCATATTTGAACCACCCTCGTATATACGAAAAATTGTTGTTAATTTGAGGAAATTAAAATTATTTCAAAAATTTGGTAACGGTTCTATAACGTGTGCTTTGTTATATCTACTAAGATTTCAGTAGGATCCCGTTATTTTCCTTTCTTTTTATTTTTGCACTGCAGCTTAAACTGACGAAACCGTATTAAATCAGGTTGAAAATATATTTGTAACTAACCCTCGTATAACACCACTTGTCTCCCATATCATATTTCGAGTCCGACGTGGCCGGAAGAAAAAGCTGAGAATCCGCCCCTCGAATCGAGTAGCCGGCGAAACCGAACACCCCCGAACGATCACGAGAGCGAGCCTAATAAGCGCTCACCTACGGGGGTCGTCGAAAAAATCCGACGACGGATGATTACGACGTCCGATATCTTATAATTTGGCGGAGGACGAGATTTCGCGAGAGCGTCCACCGGTGTACGGGGCGACGGCTCCATCCGGACGAATTATGAGCCGGACGACGATGGGGTAAGGGGCGTTGGCGAGGGCGAAGGGTTCGGCGGGGCATCTTTGACAAATTGATCTAATTTGGCGGGAAATGGATCGATAAGTTTCGGGCGGCCGGTTGGCGTTTGATTTCGTCAAACGTCTGGAACAGAGGGGGTGGGCCATCTAACTCGAACGATACACGGACCGAATATAAAAAACACGACAATCTGATACTTTTTAAAAATATATATAAAAAAGACGATATGAAAAAATCTCGAAAAAGGTGAAAAATGATTATAGAATAATTGTGCGAACTCAGTTTTGCAGTCTACTACATTTAAGTTTGGCATTGTCCATAGCAAAAAGCAAAAACGATATAGAAAATCAATAAAGTTACAGAAATACAGCACAAGAAAGCATAAAATAAGTATAAAATAAAAATGTGTTGAAGAAAACGTATAATACTGAATATACAGTCTCTTAAGTTTAAGTGTATGATCGTACTCAGTCAAAAGCGTAAAATCTAGTGTTGGGAACTATCGACTGTTTAGTAATTGACTACTTTTTACTATCAACTGTTTCAGTCGCTATTTTTTGGTTCGACTGATTTTACTACTTTTTATTAGTGACTGTTTCAGTCGCTATTTTCGGTCCGACTGATTTTGTTAATATCGACTGTTTCAGTCGTGTACTTTTAGTTACCATTTTTGGTTCTACTAGTTTCAATCGATTTTTAACGTTCTGGCTCTGTCGTCCTAGCCGCGACCTTGACAAAAATGTATCCAATTTATGCTTACGTAGATTTATATGTAATATACGTAGTTTTTGAAATTTATGCTTGTAAATAGTTTTTTCTTCTATAATTAGGTATATGTTTAATTTTTATTTAGTATTTATGGTTACTGTACATCCTTAGTTTTTAGGTTTTATTTAAGTTCTATAGTATGGTCTATATTTATTATGGTATATTATTTGAAAACAGCAATTAATATATTAAAACAGGATAAAACATTTGTGAGGTATTATTCCATTCCATAGAAAAATTCCATTCCTTTTTACAGATCTACAGAACATTCAAATATAAAAGTAATTCTACTTCGTTTAAAATGAATTTATTTGTTGCATGTTAATAGTATTCAGTAAATCATTTTTTCTTTTCTTTTTTAAAGTTAGTACGTGAAGGAATATGTACATCTCCGTCTCGCTTATGCCACCCGTTGGAAAATATTAGCACATATAAAATTAACTGCTCCAAGCAATTTTCTTCGTCCTTTCCTATCTCACAATTTATACAGGAAAGGGTTCGTACATCTTCGTCTGACATCACCAATTAAACTAAATAGCCGAACCGTGCATAGTAATTACCATTTTCAGTCGCTAGTTTTTTGACTATCGACTGTTCCACTGTTTTGCGACTATCGACAGTTTTCAGTCGATAGTTCCCGACGCCAGTTAAAAATAAAGAATCGCGATTAATAGGATAGTTGATGAATCGATTTGAGGTTGTGAGACGAGCGGGCATCACGGAGAGAACATGTACAGGGTATCAGCTAAATCCATTCCGACTCGGTCTAAGGTAAAACGAGAATTCCTGTCCGGTCTAGTTAATTCAGCGCGGCGGATTTAAAAAATTGACAGGGCGCATGTGCACCGTTGCCCCGTACCAATCTCTCTCACCACCCCGTCCCTTCGCCTCAACCGTCCCTCGCCGTCGACGTCGGCGAACCGACCACCGCACACCGCCGACCTCTGCCGGAGAAAATTGACACTAGACACGGCATCGACATTACACAATTAACGTACGGTACAAGGGCCCGCCTAATGGACCGTACTTAGAAATGAAGTAATTATATTAGCGGCCGTAATTACTGAACCCTTTGAGAACGGAAATGCATCCATATCCTGTTGTGCATAGTGTGGCGTCCTTTTTCGACGTCGCCGTCGCCTTCGCCGCCAACGTCGACCCCTCCGCCCGCCAGGCCCCTATTTCAGCGTACCACCCGGTGCTCCCACATTTACAGCCTCCTAACTGCATTAGCTCGGTGTTAAATTGATTCCGGTCGAAATGCGAGACTTGGTCTTGGGAGAATATCAATTAGTTTTAGATAATCAAACGGGGAATCATAACAGCCTGATATTTTTGATTCCTCCATCGGGGTTTTTATTATCGTGCGTACAAATATGACTCGCCAATTTCATATAAATTAATTTTTTTCCTTCTCTGTCTCGCGCCCCGGCAATATGTTTTTTGGTGCAGTAAGCCACTGTGTTGTCTGCTTTTATTTCTTTTGGTTTATTGGTTCTTTTGATGAGAGAGCTTCAATCTGTGAGTGCAATACCCATCCCACTACATAAATCTGTAGCTGGGACTGGGGAAGTCTCATCTCTTGAGCCTCACGTGCTGTTGCCCTTTTATTCCAATCAGATATCCATATATATATATATATATATATATATATATATATATATATATATATATATATATATATATGTTACACTAACAATGCTTTGTATGAATAAATTTGGATTTTGTTGATATTAGGTTTCGTTGTGTAAATCTATAGTTGCAATTCGTATATTGTAGAACGTTTGATTTTTCTGAATCAAGCAATTTTAACAATTTTCTTACTGTTACATCGTTAAGAGAGTTTTCCTGGAACAAATGGTAGCATGCTTGACAAGGTCTGTCCTAGAATGAATGCGTCGAAACTTACCACCCAATTTCTCTCAATTATTGCTAAAAATATGTATAGTCTAGCGTTGTCATGGTCCTTTTTGAGCAATTCCGGCCTTTTTTTAATCACCCGCCTTAATTGCATCACTTGTTAAAAGCAAAACAATTGTTTGACTGCTCATGATGAACGAGTCAATTGAAAAGTCCCCGACCAACCATAAAAAAACATATTTTTTTGGCAAAATTATTTTTTTTATTTAACATAATTGCCTTCAAGGGTGATATACTGCTTATAGCGATCCTCCAACTTTTCGAAACCATTTTTGTAGAACCATTTGTCCCTTGCTTCAAAATAGGCCTCAGCTTTGGCGATGAACTCTTCATTCGACGAAGATTTCTCCTCAGCGAGCATTCTTTTGAGATCTGAGAACAGGAAGTAGTCGCTGGGGGCCAGATCTGGGGAATACGGTGGATGAGGAAGCAATTCGAAGCCCAATTCATGGATTTTTGCCATCGTTTTCACTGATTTGTGACATGGGGCATTATCTTGGTGAGGCAGCACTTTCTTTTTCTTCAAATGCGGCCGTTTTTGTTTTGTTGATGATCCTTCCTTCCTCAAGGTAGTCAATGAAAATTATTCCATGCGCATCCCAAAATACAGACGCCAAAACCTTGTCAGCCGACTGTTGTATTTTCCCACGCCTTGGAGTGGGATCATAGTGTGCAGTCCACTCGGATGACTGTCGATTGGACTTCGTTAGCGCTAACTAAAAATATATGGATTTAATTCTAGTAGGGCTATCTATGTGTGTCAGTTCGGTGACTTTTCAATTGACCTGTTAAATGCATACCAAGATAGTTAACATCCTCTGTTTGGGGGAGTTGACAATGATTTATATTTACTGGTGGACATGTTCTTTTATAGTAACAATTATATGGGCGGATTGTGTTTCATTATCTTTGATGCGCCATGCCTTCAACCACAGTTGTATTCGCTCCAGGTGAGTTTGTAGGTTCATTGATGTAGGTTCAACATATAACAAACAGTTTTTGACGAATTTCGGATAGTTTTTCGACCTTACGTATATGATTAAAATTAAGTATAAAAATATAAAATATAATCATTATATTATTTAAAAGTTATATTTTGAATGACAATAAAAACGAAATTATTTTCTTGTGAAGGGCGAAGAGGCGAAGGGGTAACCGGACCCCCTCCCCTCCTTTCATCACTGAACCGAGCCGAACTTTGATCCATTTTTAAATTTCATTCCTATACGCTGTGTCGTGTAATTGCGAAAAAAACCGGACCGGGCGCGGGGTCGGCGGGGCAAGGGGAACGCGGGGCCATAAATGGAGGGGGGGTCCGGCGCCCGAAAACGAGAAAAAAAATCGCGCCTCGCCCTACATACCCCGCGCCCCGCCGCCGCCCCGCCAAATTCGTTTTTTCGAATGCATCACTTTTAATATTGGATGGGGGAGCGATTTTTTCCCGGGCAGCTCGGGCCGCGCGCGTTTTTTTTTTTGTTTCTTTTTTGTGTCTGCGTATGTGTGGCGCTCTGCGCGATATTAATCGATGAAATATGAATGAAATATTTTATTTTTTTCCCTCTCCCCGTGGAAAATTGTCAGCGGAAAAATGGCCGGGGCGCAGAGCGGAGCGGGCCCCAAAAAAAAATTATAAAAATAAAAAATCCTAATAAAAACTAAATTAATATAAATGAACGTTTGAAATTTTAAAGGGGCGCTGGCGGTGTTGTGGCAATGGCGCAGATGGAGATCGCCCGCCCAATGTCCGTTGCGGACGACAAGAAAAGCATCAACAATTAATATTAACCAGGTATTCAGACTTTACAAGCGTATACTGTTCGTAAGAATCCATTAGAATTACGTAAAGTTATTTACGAACAAATACATGTTGAACCTTGTTCATGTCGTATCCAGCTGTCGGGATATTTCAGAGCACAGCATTAAATATAAATAAAATTGAAAAAAATTGATAAATTTGGTTAATTGATGAATAATAATAATATTTAAAGTAACTCAAATAAACACTTCTTATATACATTACTGTCGATATAGTTTGAGAAACCTACTATGAATTAATTATACATATAAAACATGGAAAAATATGAAAGAATTAGAAATTGTGACAAGGCACTGAACATTTGTCAACTTGGTATGATGATGAAAAATAAAAAGAAAAGTGAAAGAATAAGGAATAGTCTGATATGGACATGACACAATATTTCACTTGTGTAGGCAAATTATCAATTGTTAAATTATTTTATTATGATGAAATGTTGAAAAAAATCGTGGTTCAAGCTGGTCCTGGTGATGAATGATGGTTGTAAAGCCCACACTGACGCCAAGGAAGGTGATATCAAATATTTGGAGCATTTGAAAGGTAACAGGTCAATTGAAAAGTCTCGGGCTTGATACATAGATGGCGCTACTAGAATTAAATCCATATGTTTTTAGTTAGCCCTAACGACGTCCAATCGAGAGTCATCCGAGTGGACTGCACACGATGATCCCGCTCCAAGGCGTGGGAAAATGCAACAGTCGGCTGACAAGGTTATGGCGTCTGTATTTTGGGATGCGCATGGAATAATTTTCATTGACTACCTTCAAGAAGGAAGGATCATCAAGAGCGACTATTACGTAGCGTTATTGGACCGTTTGAAGGACGAAATCGTCGAAAAACGGCCGCATTTGAAGAAAAAGAAAGTGCTGTTTCACCAAGACAATGCACCATGTCACAAATCAGTGAAAACGATTGCAAAAATCCATGAATTGGGCTTCGAATTGCTTCCTTATCCACCGTATTCTCTAGATCTGGACCTCAACGACTACTTCCTGTTTTCAGATCTCAAAAGAATGCTTGCTGGGAAGAAATTTTCGTCGAATGAAGAGGTCATCGTCAAAACTGAGGCCTATTTTGAAGCAAGGGACAAATGGTAATACAAAAATGGTATCGAAAAGTTGGAGGATCGCTATAAGGAGTATATCACCCTTGAAGGCAATTATGTTAAATAAAAAAACTAATTTTGCCAAAAAAGTATGTTTTACTATAGTAGGCTGGGGACTTTTCAATTGACTTGTTCATCATGAGCAGTCAAACAATTGTTTTGCTTTTAACAAGTGATGCAATTAAGGCCGGAATTGATCAAAAAGGATCACGACAACGCTAGACTATACACATATTTAGCAACAATTGAGAGAAATTGGGTGGTAAGTTTCGACGCATTCATTCTAGGACAGACCTTGTCAAGCCTGCTACCATTTGTTCCAGGAAAACTCTCTTATAGATGTAACACTAAGAAAATTGTTAAAATCGCTTGATTCAGAAAAACCAAACGTTCTACAATATACGAGGTGCAACAATAGAGTTGCACAACGAAACCTAATATCAACAAACTCCAAATTTATTCATACAAAGCTACTAACGGTCAGCGAAGAAATAAAACGGTTTGCAAAAAAAAACCAGTGAGATTGCATAAACATAAAACCAGAAATTACTTAATCTCATTTGCTTTGTGCGCCACGTTTTCAACCACAGTTCGACTTTTAAGATGAAGCTGGAGGTTTGTTGGGCTGATATTGGATCCTCGTGTGATGATAAAACCGCTGTATCGTCAGCATTTACCAGATAGTGAATAACTAATTGTAATATGTGTGACATGTGATTTTTAAATTAAAAAAATATGTTTAGTATTTGAGTTTTTACGAGAATAAAATCACTTTGAGAAAAAAACAAAAAAAAACAAATGACTTTTTCAAAACTCTTTATATAATTTTAAATCTTACAATAGTTTTGCGGATATCCAAAAGAACAGTGTTATCAAAACTTAATATAGAGCCCGGATAAATTGAATACCAGCTGCACCGCACCTAATATTCAACACAGACACACGCAATCGCTCGTCCTCTATTCGCATCGATCTCTCATCGACCTCGCCCCATCACCGCCCCACAAAACCAAAGAGGACGATTTCCAACAGTTTCCGTCGTAATATTATTACGCGTTACATAGTCTCTGGCTAATACATACACTACATTTATTACATTAGTATAGTCAGCGGGTCCTGCTCCACATTCGCGATGGCCCAGCTCGCCGGATGCAGGATAACTCCGACGGGGTGGAACGCCGGCAGCCGATGCCCTGCGGGCGACCCCCCACAGGCCGCCCGACGGGACCCTCGCCGTGTCGACAGCCCCCGATGACGACGTACTGCGTATGAAATACAAAACCAGAACTTTATCAATGGTCACGACTAACATATGTTTAAAAGAAGATAAACAACTAGATAATTCCATTTAGTTTTTTTATTCAACTTCTGGATCCGAGCAGATTAGAACGATTCTTAACGTTATTTGATGCCCTGAACTCAGATATTCTATCTGTATGTCAAGATTGGTTCTAGTTTTTGAATCCAGGCATGGTGGCAGCACCGTACTCTTATTCCAGCTATCAGACAAAAAGCAAAGTCGATTCAAAGTGTTTTGTCGACAAACGTGTAAAAATTATGACAAATATATTCAGTAGTAAATACTGACAAGCCACTTTTTTGTGCTTGTGGAACACCAGTATAATTGATTATCATCATAGTCGTACATTAATGAAAGTAAATCTGTACATGTGCATTTCACCTATAAACATACCGTACAAGTACCAATAACATTAAACAATATGATCATTCCATATAGCAACAACGCTAAATATCTCGGAATGAATCTTGATGTAAAACTTCGCTGGAAGGAAGATATAATGAAGAAAAGAAAAGAACTGGAATTGAAATATAGAAAAATGTACTGGCTAATTGGAAGAAAGTCACAACTATCAGTACATAAGCTATACAAATTGCTATTATATAAGCATATACATGAAACCTATATGGACATAAGGAGTTCAATTATGGGGATGTTCTGCAAAGAGTAACATAAATAAAATACAAATTTTTCAGAACAAAGTCCTGAGAAGTATTGTGGGCGCACCGAAATACTACAGGACTGACTACCTACATCGAGAGCTTCAGATATTCACAGTCAGTCAAGGAATCAAGAGAATTGCAAGGGGGCATGAGGAAAGACTCCATTCTCATGAGAATATTGAAGTATTGCAACTTTTGGACACCACCAGAGCAGGACACACACTCAAAAGTTTCAAACCAGCTGATCTTGTGTACTGTTGTGTAGTGAGGTGCATATAATAAAAATACAGCAGTGACATGTATAAACATTATTTCACAAGGGACTGAGATAGGGCCGACGGGTCCTCCTAGTTATATACCTAGATTTAAGTTATCATAAAGGTAAGGTAGGTAGACGGAAACGACTAGTAACAATGTAATAATTAAATAATAAAAAATCATAGTCGTACACATTATGAACCAGAACAACAAAACTTGTTCACTTTTGAACCCACAGGACATTTTATTACTGCCTCTTCTCCATCTCCTTCCCTAAATTACTTCATAAACAGGTTTTCGTTCCATGTATACTTGTGTTATAAATAACATTACATGTTTAAAAAAGTCACAGAAATGTAAATACCCAAGTTTTGAATTCATTCTCGAACAACAAATGTTTAAATACCCGATCCATTTTACTATTTGTAAATGTATCTGAATTATTTTTTGCAGATGGTCATACGAATCCAATTATGAGGTACTTATAGCAAATTTAATATGGCCATCATTCAACGGTACTACATTTCTAAAAACAAGATATACTCCTCCAGGTACTTGTGCCTCATAACGAATACAATTTACAACAGATTGTGTGTTAATCTCCATCGCCAACTTCATGCTGAAAACTCACTAACAAGCTTCACATTTTACTATGTGTCCTTTCTTCAAAGTGTGAACGAAAAAAAAAAATTAGTGTGTTAAAAATGCCTGAGTTTGTACCAAGTAAGTCGCATTTACAGGAAGTATAAGCTTTATCCTTATTTAAAGAAAGGCAGATGAAGGTGATAGAATGATGTGTGAAGCATATAGCAACTATCCTCCATGGATTTCAACATGTGAATACTGGTTTCGGCGTCTTGACGTCGAAAGGTGTCAAAGCTGAGTGGTGATTTTGACACCGAATACAAAGAGCATTCTGGCAGTTGGGAGTATACCAAGAAACAATTTCCAATCGCTGGAATCAAAGAACATGGGAATGATCCAAAAACTTGGATACTTTTTACCGTATGAATTTAGATCAGGACTCTAAAAGAACGGCAAAATCTGAAAAATTAATTAATCAATGCGGATGGCTATATACGATAACTGATCCTTTGCCTTTATAACTACTAGCCTATGATACCTGGATGATAATTATATTTATATATCCCGTATATCTATTAATATGACTATCTGCCCCAAGGTCTTAGAACTAAAACCTAGTTTAGGAACCAAAACAAGATCTAATAAGAAAATTGCCCTTTTTATAGATAGAGGTTAGTAAAATATTGAAGGAAGATGAATATATAGAAATGGATACAGAAAGACACAAGTAAATATCCACTCAGATAAAGAAATAAAACATAGAAAGCTAAATAATAGAAATAACGCAATAAACGGTATATATAAAAGCAAATAATAATGGGCATGGCATTGGGTCTTGATAATTTTTCATACAATAATCTTGGATTCTATACCCTTGCGCATTCTCAAGTATATCCAAATTTACTGTATTCGTGCCTAGTTAGTAGTTGCAAAGTGTTTATGAGAATAGAGTTGGGGTGGTATTTTTGTTAATTTCATATTTGCATTAATCCTGGATCACTATTTATTACTTAATAGAAAAAATTAGCAGCAGACAATAGGCGTGTAAACTATAAATTATGACTGAAATGTTATAATTTAGTAACACTAGTAACACACTAAAATTTCTTTTATGTTAAATAATATGAAAACACAAAATGAGCAATATGCAATATACGCGAGAAGGATTGCTGAGTAGGGGTAGCTACAAATGAAAATATGTTTAAATTTATATAATTTTCCAGTGCCCTGAAAATAATATTCAAGATATCAACAAATTTATGTTGTCGGTTTTTTTATAAGCCCTACATATAGGATAGCTGTAACAGCAAAAATGTGAATTGAAATGGTGATTTTTACTGTATTTGGTGTTATGCGCTGCATTTAAATCACCATATATTTAACTATGAACCTATGGTGGGAGGATCCTGTATAACCCACTTTATAGTATTTTAATATCAATAAATGCGTGATATAAAAAATGAATATAATACAACACTTTAAAGCTGCAGGCTGTCACGAAATGAGATCGCATAAAAACCCTGCATTTTATAGAAGTATCACTTGTAATTCCTGCTTTGGCATCTAGTTGTACCTCAATCGCCCCCACCATGAATAAAACATCAAAAAGCCACACACACACATACGTACATAGTCACGGCGTCACCCTCGTCTCTCCCTAATAACCGAAGCGAGCAGAAAAAACTGACGAGCATTGTTTCTTTCCTAAATATTTGATCCGGACGCGACGATCCGGCAACGCCGCCCGACATTAAAGAGAATCTCCAAACTGATTTATAAAACCGCAAAGAAGACGAGAAGCGAGACGACATAACCAAGACGCACCGGGGCGAAAAAAAGAAGAAGAGATCGGGGCTCTTTTTTTCCGCCTCTCCGCTACCTCCTATATTCCGCTCGTCGTCGACGCGATACACAAGTGAGCGGCGTGGAGTCCCCCCCTCCAGATCGATCTGTCTGCCCTCAAAAGTCCGCCATGAATATTTAAGGGCCCATTTTGAAAAAAGAAACCCGCTAAAAAAATACTCTTACGCGAATCCCCTGCACGTAAAGGGTAGGTCAGCCTATATGGGGAATATATAAGTATAGTCTCTATCAATATTTCAGTTGAAAAAAGCTGGGGGTCTGCGCCGGTTTATGGAGGAGGCAGCGGCGGTGCACTGATGATAAACGTCCGAGATTTTTTATGTATGCATTAAGCTTCGGCTCATATCAATACAATTTTAAATATAAGGAGTTTAGAAATATTCGAAGGTTTACAGGTCCAATTAGAATTATTCAGAGTAGAAATATTGAAAGTTTTCAGATTTTTGTTTTAAACCAATTTCAATTCAGCAGAATATATCTAACCATTCTCTCATTCCCAGTATGTGGGGAGTTCAGCCAGTTGTCTCAATAACGACTGTCAAAATAATCTAAATGATTTCCATTTGATACATTTTACCACAAAACATAACGATGAACACGCTAAACTGCATCCAACAGTATCTGATATTTTATCTCCCATATATAGCTGATTTACTATAAAAGTCACTACTGTGGCAACATATGCAGACAACAGGGTAGACTTCGAAGCATCTCATCTTATCACACAAAAGCCTCAACTCATATCAACGCAATATTAAATATAATGGATTTAGCAATATTTGAAGATTTATAGATCATAATACAATTATTCAGAATAGAAAGAATGAAGCTTTCAGATTTTTTAAAAACTAATTGCAATTCAGCAGAATATGTCTAACCATTCTCTCTAACCATAGTTTTTTTATAACATCTTTATTAGATACGCTTAGTACAATCTTAATTCACAATTAATTTATTACTACTTTTCCTATGTACTTGGATTAATTCACAAGCAAGACGAGTGCCAGAAAATACATCAATAGGTATTCCTCAATTATTAAATCATAATAAATCGACGACTCCTGACATCCTGCGCGCTGTCCAGCAGTTGTATTGCTTCCACGTTAGTATAATTTAGTAATCTTCTTTCGTGTTCCAATGCGAAATTGTGGATAACTTCGCAAATCCATTTGATTTCCTGGTCATCGTGCAGTTCTTTGTTGGTTACGTAACGATAGGCATTGGTAATCAATCGAAGAACCTTGTTTTGACAGCGTTGTATGACTAGTTGAATTGAATTTTTAGTGCAACTCCATATTTGCACCCCATAGGTTTTATATTTGTATTATAGATCAGTAGTAGTATCAGTTGAGAGTATCTTCCGACTAACCAGTATAGTCTTTTTGTCTAACGTGATGTTAACCATAAAAGTGTTTAGCAAACTGTCTTCATAAGGACCGTCAAAATAATCTAAACAATTTTCATTTGATACGTTTTACCATAAAAAAAAAACGAGGTACACACCAAAATTGCATCTAATATATTCAGGAGTGTCACAAGGCGGTGTACAGTGTCTGATATTGTTTCTCCAAAAAAATTATTCATCAAAAGTAACTACTATGGCAACATATGCGAACGGCAGGACAGTATTCGAAGAATCTTAGCTTATCACACGAAGACCTAATCATCACATAATCTCCAAAAACGCCTATATAAAATACAATCACGGCTGAAAATATGGCGAATCAAAGCAAATGAAACTAAATCCACCCATGTAACTTTTGCCCTGCGTAGAAAAACACGCCGACCAGTGAATACCAATAGTTGTTCTCAATATTTTTAATAAATTCCTCCAAGCAGAGGATGCACAAGTTCTTGGCATGCATCTAGACCGACATCTAGCTTGGAAGAGACACAACAAAAACAACTTGAACTTAAACTATATCAAATATGGCTTATCGGTAGACAGACTAGACTAGATTGTATTTCTGTATGAAGTAATACTTAGAGCTATTTGGTCATATAGAATCAACTATGAGATATGCTGGCAAGTTTAATGTAGCCATCATTCAACGGTTCCAAAATAAAGTGTTGCAAGTCATTGCGGATGCTGTGTACTATGTCTCTAATGAAGTGAAACAACGTAATATTCCCATAATGAATATAATTAAAAGTGTTTATATTAGTGCACCTCAATATGTTTGCTAAATGTGGGCGTTGATAGTGAAAATGGTGATAACAAAAACATTTAATACCATCCGATCTAACTATAGGACATATATAGATTTCAGAACAAGGCTAACTAATTATGATAATGTTAACTGCTGAGAAAATATAGATATTTAGATCTATCGATATTTCGATATTTTCTAAACATATAAAAAAATATAAAGCAATATATTTTTGATAAATCTTTAAAATTAAGTTACAATCCATAGATCCAACAAAGGGGTGAAAATCTATATCTTAGAACCTTTGCTCAATTACACATAATCTATTCTTGTTTATCTGGTTAAAACATATATTGTATAAAAACATATTAAACATATATATGTAAACATATATATTATATACATTATATATATATATATATATATATATATATACATTATATTATATATATATATATATATATATATATATATATATATATATATATATATATATATATACAATATATTAAAATGTTCGTTGTTTACACTTGCGTAATATGAAATCCAATAAAATTTAAAGTCAGTGGTAGAGCTTTAATATGAGCTTTACACCTGCAGAAATATTTTCATATTTCATTTAAGTATTTCCAGTTAATTTACGCTCTTAATGAAAATTTAGAATTTTCAAAAAATTTTTAGACTTTTATTACTTTCCTTGTTATATACGAAAATAAACTCGATATTTAAGTGCCAAATAAAATGATCGTAAAAAATTAAATACAGTAAATATCTGGGTGCGACATGTGATACACAAAATAAAAATAGATACCACTTGAGTTTCTTATTCTACTTTATTAAAAATCCTTACCTTTCATTCGTATTCCTATTCATTGTTATCCAAATTTTTATTATCAAATTTAATTAATTGCAAATAAATTAAATAAAAATGTGTAACTATGGTTGATTGTTGGTAAAGTATCTTAAAAATATATTTCGCTCTGTTTTTTCTTATAAAGATATCTGTCGATTTCAATTATTCACATCGTCTAAAATTCAGCTTTATGACTCAATGATCAGGCGAAGTCGTATGTGGGACTTCAATTTAAATAATTCACTCCCTCTTTATACATATTTAAGTGTTTGTTGAATATATATTCGAATGGGTAGAAAAAAGAAACCCCTGAAACGAAAATCCATTCGATTTTACCGACTTCTTCTTTGATTCTTCTCAAACTTACACTAGATTATTTGGTGACCCTAACATATGTTGATATATGTTATGATCGCATATTAAAATAGGTCTAAACTGTTTAGCTTTGCTGAAACATTGATTTTTAACTGTCTTCACTATATTGTTTCAAGTTCAAGTTCTTGTTTAACCAATAATATTTACATTCAAGCTCACACGTAAGAAGACAGGCAACATAGTAACAGCAGAGTTGAAATAGAAATAATTTGAAAACACTGAAAATGCAGAAAGCTTACTTTTCACTGTTACGGTCAAATGAATGTAATTGAGATAAATATTGAAAAAAATGCAATATTATACAGATTACAATAGCTTGGGCATGTCATTCGAATAAAATATTCATCGCAAACTTCTGTGACGAAATAACCTTTCTTGCGAAAGACGCATTGATGCCAAAAATACATTCAAAATGATCTGAAAAAAAGGAGAACAACAGCAGCCAATTGCCACTGTCTAGATATTTTGTGAAGAATATTCGAAGTCCTGCAGTATCAAACGCAGCGTGATCATAACGATGACCAATGAAATTATAAATTTAAGGAAACATTTGATAAAGCACAAATTTAACATTTATTGTTTAATATTATTCCAACATTATAACTTATTAACATACTATCTGTAGTACTACGTTGGTACCTTGTCTGTTTATGCCTGTAATTGAACCCAAAAATGTTTAAACTAATGATGATATGGTCACCAGAATTATTTAAATTACGATAATTTCTTCAGCAAAAATGCTTCTTCTCTGCTGTCTTTTTTTGTTATATGTACGTATTCTAATGCAAAATGTTTTTAAATTCAAATGATTCCGTAAAACTTTTATCATGAATCTCAAAAGGACGCTTGCAAGGAAATGATTCCATTGTTCTTTCATGATCGTTTATGTTTTTCTTTACATTTTTTAATACCTTTTGTTTAGTTCATGTTATATATAAATATTAGCTCTATACACTTCTCCATATAAACTTTATCTCTGCCAAATCTCACGCTCACTCGTACGCACAACATTCAAAAAAGGGGGGCAAAGTGTAAGCATAGCCAATGGATTCTAAGATATTTATAAATATACAATATAATACACGTCATACATGACATTAATGCATCCTAAAAAAATAAACAGGATATAAATCAAACAAAACCTAATACCAACAAGGGAAAAATCATAGACCAAAGGCAAATTGAACCTATCAAGTTACCGAAAACCGAGGCAATATATATACAACCAATTAAACACGTCAGTCCCACACCGGCCTAGAATCAACGACCGTAATCCGGACTGAATCGGTGGCTTTTTCCTGGGGGGCACGTCGTGCCGACTTGAACCTACTAACCACCACCCCTCCCGCCCCGCTAGACGATTCGATATTGTTTTGAAATTTTAGCCAGACGCATATGGTAAATTGGCCCGGTAATTGCATCTTACCGTTCGGAGTTTGGCGTGCCGTGACTGTCGACAATAAACTGCCTTTTTGCATATTATAAAACCCTGAAACTATTCCCTTCGCCGTTATTGCGGGGCAAATTTACATCAAGTACGTGTACTAGCGAGGATACCCGGTCGCCATCTGTGCCTCCCCATTCATGACCAATTACAACTCCCCACATGACCCAGCGTATTGACGTTGGTGATTTAAAAAAAAAAATTTAAAGTCTCCTTTTACCAAGTAGTGGTAAACCAAGTGGTTACCAAGTAGTGGACTGGACCTACAGTTTAACGTGGGCTCGGAACCACGGTCCTCGGCATTAAGCCTACCGACTGGCGAGTGACCAACTTTAGAAATCACCCCATAAGACATCCGGTCTTACCCAGTCTGGTTACTGGCGTGACTGGGATCATTTTCCCTATTGGATTTTACAATCTTGTCTAGGACAATCACAAATATTAAACAATCACAAACATAAATTTGCGATCACGCCCCAGCAGGATTCGAACCCGCGGCTATCGCAACAGTAGGAGGACCGTCCTATCGCCTTGACGTTGATGATTAAATATCAACAAAAATGGTTAAACATATTCCTAATTTATTTCACCTTTGGAGACGATGTTTCAGTACTAACATTGTTTTTAAGTTAGTCACTAACTATAACTAAATGTTGATATGAGCTAGAGAGCCCGAGTTCTCTGTGGTAGTTTATCCCTGGCATTGTTCATTGGTATTTCCACGCTGCTGTTGTAAAATGTCTACAAATAACTCTCCTTCTAGATCAAATTGTTCAGTTATTTCAGAAGGACATGTAGGTTAATATTTTCTTCCTAATCCACATCCATCCTAAATCCATTCCAGTCTCTTCATTTGTTTTTTAATGATGATAAATGGAATATATTTATTATTGTCTGGCTTATCGTCCAAATAATAGGAGGATGATCTGAAGATAGATCGTAATTGTCTTCAATATTAATGTGACTAGTTTATATAGTTTTCAATATGAAGAAATCATTTGGATGTGGTGTTCTGTTCACATATGAGTGTCAGTACGCTGACTTAGAACTCGTTGGTGTTGGTATGGGTGTTAACTCTTTGTGGTGATAAAGTCTTAATAAAGTCTCGATCCCCAAAAATGTATGTTTAGCATTAAAATATCCAGTCCTCTTTTTCTAGAGCATATCTAAAACCTAGGGTAGTACAATACAACAATTAATTCCTTAGATTTTGTACGATTCTTTTACAGATGTTATTTATATCTCCGTTGTTTCATACATAAAGTGCTCTTAATATTTAACATTGATCTTCATAATTATCCCCTAGCTGTGTTGTTTGGGGAATAGTATGGCAAAGATTGTAACCTTCTATTTTTGGGATTTTCCTTAGTGAGGAGTGATTCAGAAATTAGAAAAATGTCTATTTTATGATCGAAAAGTAATATTTGCTGTTCATGGGCATGTATTATTCCATTTGAATTCCAAGCAGATATTATAATATTTTATTTCTTCGCTTTGGCAGCTGACTATTCTTAACTTTTACTTACTTATATAACTCTTTTTAAAATTGTTTTATTTCTTTGTGTCAATCTTATCCATTTTTTCATAGACTAACTGTAAGATATTGTTGCATAAGTGTTGCGGTACCGAAAAAATTTTGGAAAAAGTAAGAAAATCTTTCCATTCGTTTTATTTCTTGAACTTTAACAGTTCTTGAATAATTTTTTTCCTTTTAAAAACACTTCCTTCCTTTTTTGAAGTTCTCTCTAACCTTTACAAGGTGAATTGTCCTACAGCCTTTAATTATATGCGATCAACAGCTTCTACGTTACATAAAGACTGGATGTGCCTAAATGACTGCTAATTTTTATATTGCGATAAGATAGCCGTCTTAGTTGGATTGAAATATATCCTTGATGTTTTCGGTACTTGCACTGATTAACATATGTAATGGTAACATTTTCATGACAGTATTCTTGTAACATACTCTGTTACAATAACAACATTATAAGACCTTTTCGAGAAGGTACATCATGATGATTTCTACTGGACACATTGGATGCATCCCCCTGATCACAACTCTTATGGGTCGATTATAACAACTATAATATTGAATAATAAATACTACGGTCAAAATTAAAACAGAGGAACTAGAGTATTATAATTTAAGGATAACCTTTCTACACATTTTCTTTAGCTTGTCAAAAAAATTTTACCACCATATATACAAAAAATAAATTATATATACAAATTATTAAAAAAAAAGAAAAATCTCACTCATAAGTTGAAATTAAATAGAGGGCGAATGTTGGTTCTAATTATTGTAGACTATAATTATATTAAACAAAATTAGAACAAAAACTATTAATTTAATATCGTACGAATGTCGCTGTAGTCCCTAACATAATGTAATTCAAACAAAACTTGTTTCACATTAATATTCGGTTAATAAAATTATGTAAATAATACATATGATAAATTTACTGTAAAAATAGTGGAATATAGGTTCGTCTGGTAATTTAGCAAAGTACAGTTTTTAGTTTGACGCTATGTGCTTTCTTAATTTATATTAAATCAATGACATAACCAGTCATTTAGTAAACAATAAACAATTCTGTAACAATGACAGTATTGTGAAATTTCAGCTTTCCTCCTCTTTATGTTAACTATTATTTTATAAAAACAATATAAAAACTAATTATGATATTATATCGTAACAACTAGAACGCATCTTCAATTTTTATGTTTTATTTTTAAAAGTGCGAAGTACTCTGAAAGACTATTAGTGCATCCCAATTACAAAATGAATTGAGAATTTAGAAGGGTATCTTAAATGGGCTCATGCGATACAGTGTTTTAGTTTGCCGCTAGGTGGCTCGACGTATAAATCTCGTAGCAAAGCTGAAATTTGACACTTTCTGTTTTCAGAAGTCTATTATAAAAAATAAGAAGGCGTAGTGTACGTGTGTTTATATTTGGTGGAAATAATCAAAAAGTTACTGGATATTTTTGACTTTTCTGGTAATTCTATGCTTCCTTTAGAAACAATTTGATTTATATACAAAGAATTTAGGTTTAATTTTTTTCGACAAAGCTTTTGTTGAAAGCTTTTCTTTCGAATTGGAGCATTTTTTAAAATGGCTAACAAAGCAAACATAAAAAACTTATAAACTTACGTGTTAAATATTCTTATTTTGTTAACTGTGTTTTTATGGTTCTTGTTTAGTTAAAATGATTTGTTCAAACCTTAAGACATCTCAGGTGTTGCATCCTGGGATGTAGTACCATTTCAAATAGAATACCCAGCTTTCCTAGAGATCCTGCTCGCTGTCAGAAATGGCTTTTAGCAATAAAAAATGAAAAACTGATGGCAATCTCTCGTGAGGTCTTAAATTAGAGCAAAAGGGTTTGTAATGTACATTTTACACAGGTTAACTATGAACTGAAATGTAGAAGAGCATTGCTTAACTGATTTGTAAAATATAACAATATTTTAGCTATGGCATAGAAGAAAGAAAACATCGATGCAAATATGTTAGGAAATGTGAGTTGAACAGTGAAGTTATTAAAGCCCGACAGTTAGATAGATATAATTTACAAAGCCAGAGACTTTTTTTATTTTGTTGGTAAATGATATCTTTACTGTTCTATTGAATTCCCACAAAAACTTAACAAGCAGTCTGTCCAATATCTTAAATCACCAAATGCCTGTATTTTTCAAAATGATCAACTGCTTTGAGCAAGACATTTCAAAATAACTAGTCTTCAACATATATATTGTACTGTACTCGGTATTTGGCAGAGTTTATATTTATATTTAAGATATTATAAAATGTTCCATATTCAATACTTTATTAAACATTGTATATTTAAAAGTATAAGTTTTGTGTTAAATCTGTTATATTACGTTTTAATATATTTGTAGTATAATATATTGTCATTAAACAGAAAATTCTAAGAATTCTCCTCTGAAATAATATTTGCAACGTAAATTTTACATATATTTAAATAAAATGTATTTTAAAACTTTTATTGCATTTTTATTTTTACTATTTCTATTACTGCTATTATTATTAATATCGCGTATAGTCGCGCCATACCATACGAACTGATTAATAAACTCAAAGAGTGAGATTTAATAATCTCTGGAATAAGTTAGAATAGTCTTTAGAATATGTTAGAATAGTATCTAGAATAAGATTTAGATTATAAGTTGTACAGTAGATCACTTACCGAAGTGATCTTCTACATGCCAGCACAGTTATATTATATAAGTGAATTCATATAATAATACTTATTGCTCACGGGCCGATTGTTGACGTTCCAGGAGATCAATAAAAAATTCTTACTTCTCTGGCAATTGCAAACCGTATGACTTCCTAACCATGCTGTATCGATGTGAATAAGTGGTGACTAGAAAAGGCTATGAGGCAGAAGACCCTGTGAGTACTGTGGGTGAGGCAGAACTAACTATTCCATGTGCAACAACTTAATAACTCTTGCAACATGTAGCTGAGCTTTGCCATGAAAGAGAATGACTTTTATGTGTTATTCGCTATACATTCTCATTTACTTATTATTATAGTCTCCTTTTTTCTACAACAATATGTCGTTCAATTCGTTTATTTGACTGCGGTAGACATCTGCTGCAACATTTTCATTCGGTTTTAGCAACTCGTAATACACTACACCTTGCTGTTTCAAACATATGGACAGCAAGATTTTATAGCCATGAATACTCTGAAGTGGATGATTCTCCCGAAGTAAAACATTTTGAGCTTGGGATTGTCGTAGTAGATATAATTTTCATCACTAATCAAAATAGGCTACAGAAAAAAAAACTTCTTATTTGGGTGACAAGCAATGAACCCACCATTTCCTCCGTTCAGGATCGTTCCCATAACATGAAATGTTTGAAAACAGTTGATTTATTGACAGCTAAACTGTCTGAACGCACTTTTAGACCTTGAGATAGGTTTACGATCCTTCTGTACGATGATTAACATCAAAATCACTACTTTTAAATTATTGAAACCCTTTTGAAATGCAATTTGGAATTTTCCATGATTAGTCTTTAAACACTGAGTAGCTCAGTAAAATTAATTTGAAAACTATTATTTTATGTAGAGAAATGTTAAAACCATCGAATAAAACTGTTAGGTTGGGTTGCTTACATTGATGGTTGTTGTATACAGTGCGTTTTCACATATATACACAAGATGCAAGAAGTGCAAGACATAAAACATGTCAAGGAAAATAATAATAATTGATATAATAAAGTTATATTTTGTAATTGTGCTAATGATTTCTATTCCCTTTAATATATAATGAGACCATCCGAGAAGGCATTCTTCATTATAATCAAATATATTATAATATATCTTGAGTAATAGAGACTTATTGTATTACAGAAGAGTTAAGCAGCATTACTTATTAACCTCTGAAAATAGCTTAATACCTTCCTCATTCTAAACGGCAATATTAATAAACAACAATGACTTTGCATTGTATATTAATCACTGAACCTTGAGAATATTTGTTGATCATATAGTTTAGTGTACTTACGATTATTAGACACTCATGTTGTGTATTTTTTTATCATGCTATTAACTCATAGATATATTTATCTTACATAAATTATTATGTAATTATATTATTACATTCTAACAGCAAATGAGTTTTTATTCAACTAATAAAACAACTAAGCTAGAAATCGAATATTAATAATTCTACTAACAACTCGGCCAGTAAAATGTAATTCAACGTTCACGATTTTCACGATATGGACGTAGAGACGAAAAACGACGAAAGTTTTCCACAGAATACGCGAAAAATCGCACACACACACACATCCAATATATATGGATCAATATATAGACGAATAAACGCATTCAAAATAATAAAAAAAAACTGCGACCCTCTTGTTTGGGCGATAGCGGCGAGGTGAGGAAGCTGGTAGGGCAGATGGTGAGCGGGGGAGGCAGGGGCGCCCTTAGGCCGTCCCGTATTCCCCCCCGCAACTCGCGCTTGTACACTACACAGTGACAAATAACCGATTCACCCCTTTCGATGGCGGGCGACGAATGACTACGGGAGAAGAGGCCGGAGAACGAGAGGGGGAGACCGTTCGGGCATGGGGAATGGGCAGAAAATGTTTGCTACATCGAGATTTTTGTTATTCCTTGATATCAGTTTGGACCTTGTCATTTTTTCCATATTCTCTTCTATTATTCCTTTTAATCAAACAATATATTGTATAAAATATCATACATGATATATACGAAGTATAATGTAATATATTATATAACAATAATAAAAAAAATTACATTCTATATATATTTTGGCAATACATTTGGTGACTAAGCTTATTTAAATAATATTTAAAACTAAAAAATAACTTTAAACAAAAAAAGACCTTTAGTGACATTTTTGTTACAATAGAACTAGAAAAGTCTGAGTAAGTTTACACTATGGAATTAAAGAGCGATATTTCGAACTGAAATACTTATTTGACACTGTTGTGAATGTTTGATTCCATTTTGCTCAAGTCCACGTTAAACATACCACCAATCCTCTATCTACCATCAATAGCAACTCCAGAATTTACCAGTCAGAATCAGAATTTACGGGAGCTTGATATGGAGGTATAGTCCGAACCTGATATTAAGTTATTTTACTGGTGAAAATTTCGTCCATAGGGAGACCTTATGAAAAACTGTTCCAGTTCTTTGAGACGTGGAATTATTTTGACAATAGCAAAAAGTTATAGAACAAAATGATATATATTTAGCCTGCCATATGGACTCGACCTAGTGCTTAATACAGGTTCTAACCACGGTCTTATTTTTGTCTGGCACTAACTTAATCTCGACTTTATTCATGATAAAATGACTGTAATTTAATTAATAACTAATAATAGCTAATAAGTATAAAAAAGATTACATGAAAGCATAAAAAGTGTAACAGCCTGTAACATAGAAAGAGTTATTGTTCTCATATTATCAGATAGGAAATTATTTCGTGTTAAGATTTCTTTAGAATAAAAATTATCAAATTATTATTACATTTATGTGGTAGAATTAAACTTAACAATAAGTAAAATCAATAAAGCTAAAACTAATATTTAACTTTTTGTAATTAGGTCATACGTTGTGTAACGGCTAGGTCTTTGTTTTACGACTGGTGGATTCGTTACACCCAATACAGGCATATTTGAATAGGAACTTAATATTTTCACAGTTTACGGAGTCGTATTTTATTTCGTATTATGCTGTTTCACCTGAAGATCACGTGCTGTTATATAATTTGAGAGAAACCACTGGATTAGCACCAACTCCCGTTAGAAATTGAATATCATAAGCCATTTTAACAATGTCGATAACAATATTGTAAGCAAAAGGTTGTTTTATGACCTATAGATCGCATTGTTCCTTAATAGAGCTATCTACCGTTTTCTCTTCTCCGGAGAAAAGCTTTAGATGAATCTTTTGGATGTACTAATACAGTCTTTCCTCAATACCATTGAGTTTTATTTCACTCAAAGAAAAGTAAGTTTTCATTCACAAAATTATGAGTACTGGTTTAGGCGTTTTACAAATGCTAATTTCGACACAGTTTATAATCAAAGTTCTTATTAAATTAATAAGCTTCAATACACTCATACAGATAATCTAAGAATCTTACGTTGATATTTGCATATTTTTTACGATATGATATGTTATAGTTATTATTGCATTATAAATTGTTGATCTTTGTAATCACTATATTAATCATGTGTGATAGTTTTATATGTTATTCTTCTGACCTCAACTTCAGTCTTGATAATTTGTTCTTATTGAAATTTATTTAAATAATAAAATTCTCCCACATACCAACTGCCTTTTCTCATTGATTATTGATATTTGGTAATTAAAGAAACAATGTACATTAAAAGTTAAGCCAGAACTTAATTTGAGTTTAGTTTAGTTGATTTTTTACACCCAATACAGTTCTATTTGACTGGGATCTTAATATTTTCACAGTTTACGGAGCAGTATTTTATTTCGTATTATGATGTTTCACCTGAAGATCACGTGCTGTTATATAATTTGAGAGAAACCACTGGATTAGCACCAACTCCGGTTAGAAATTGAATATCATAAGCCATTTTAACAATGTCGAGAACAATATTGTAGGCAAAAGGTTGTTTTATGACCTATAGATCGCATTGTTCCTTAATAGAGCTATCTACCCTTTACTCTTCTCCGGAGAAAAGCTTTAGATGAATCTTTTGGATGTACTAATACAGTCTTTCCTCAACACCATTGAGTTTTATTTCACTCAAAGAAAAGTAAGTTTTAACTCACAAAATTATGAGTATTGGTTTAGGCGTTTTACAAATGATAATTTCGACACAGTTTATAATTAAAGTTCTTATTAAATTAATAAGCTTCAATACACTCATACAGATAATCTAAGAATCTTACGTTGATATTTGCATATTTTTTACGATATGATATGTTATAGTTATTATTGCATTATAAATTGTTGATCTTTGTAATCACTATATTAATCATGTGTGATAGTTTTATATGTTATTCTTCTGACCTCATCTTCAGTCTTGATAATTTGTTCTTATTGAAACCTATTTAAATAATAAAATTTTCCCACATACTAATTGCCTTTTTTTATTGATTATTGATATTTGGTAATTAAAGAAACAATGTACATTAAAAGTTAAGCCAGAACTTAATTTGAGTTTAGTTTAGTTGATTCTTTACGCCCAATACAGTTCTATTTGACTGGGAACTTAATATTTTCACAGTTTACGGAGCAGTATTTTATTTCGTATTATGATGTTTCACCTGAAGATCACGTGCTGTTATATAATTTGAGAGAAACCACTGGATTAGCACTAACTCACGTTAGAAATTGAATATCATAAGCCATTTTAACAATGTCGAGAACAATATTGTAGGCAAAAGGTTGTTTTATGACCTATAGATCGCATTGTTCCTTAATAGAGCTATCTACAGTTTACTCTTCTCCGCAGAAAAGCTTTAGATGAATCTTTTGGATGTACTAATACAGTCTTTCCTTAACACCACTAAGTTTTATTTCACTCAAAGAAAAGCAAGTTTTTATTCACAAAATTATGAGTATTGTTTTAGGCGTTTTACAAATGATAATTTCGACACAGTTTATAATTAAAGTTCTTATTAAATTAATAAGCTTGAAAACACTCACACAGATAATCTAAGAATGTTACGTTGATATATGCATATTTTTTACGATATGATATGTTATAGTTATTATTGCAATATAAATTGTTGATCTTTATAATCATGTGCGATAGTTTTATATGTTATTCTTCTGACCTCATCTTCAGTCTTGATAATTTGTTCTTATTGAAACCTATTTAAATAAAAAAATTCTCCCCCTAATTGCCTTTTTTTATAGATTATTGATATATAGTACTTAAAGAAACAATGTACATAAAAGTTAAGCCAGAAATTAATTTGAGTTTAGTTTAGTTCAATATTTCTATATTCTAAATTTTCAAAATAAGCATCAGAAGACATTACCGGATTCTTGTTTAATTTGTCCTGTTCTACCATTTTCGATTTTTCCTATAAATCGGTCCTTGTCTCTGCAATTGTTCAAGATTTTCTTAACATACCTCTGATTTTTTAAATTTCAATCTTAGAAAAAAAATATGGTATACTATTTTGAAAGTAAGTATGAAATTGTCTTGTACCCTTATAGTGAAGTTATAAAAAGAAGATAGTTGGTCATCAGCGGTAATTGACCAATTGACGTAAAAAAGCAGAACCAGAAAAACCGCTCCGGCGCTACGATACATTAATGATCATAATTAAAACAATATTAAAACAAACCGTCCTATAATCGAACGGGCCCCATTCCCCCCGGCCGTCCGCCAATAAACGGGACCGGAATCCGACGCGGCCTAAAAATAAACTAACGAAATAAAGTCGAAAACGTCCAAATTACCCGTTAATATCGGCGACAATGCCGCCCCCATCGTAAACACCGATCGTTCCCGAACGAAATGCAATAAACGAATAAACAAAATACAAGTGATCGAAAACAAAACCCAAATATAGACTCAATTAAAGACTATTTACGAGATCAACATTGTTTATATTGTTAATATAATCCACAAATCGGGTTGCGTGTTGCGCCTCCATATTTTACGAATTAAATTTAATTTTATACAACACGTGTTTGGTATTATTAATTATAATACGGCCCTCCCCCGGCGCGGCTCGTACTCCCGATAATTTATTTTAATTTAAAACGAAAGGGCCTTCGCGCGCCCGTTCGCATATACGCGGCGGCGGCCGACGAAAGCACACGATCGGCGTAAAAACAGTCATTACTTGGTAGCGCTCATCACCTTAAGTCCGTTAAATTAAAGAACCAACATTCAAAAAAATTGTTACAATTTAGTTATGAACAGAGCTGGGCAAAATAGATGCTCTCTATTAATTAAAACACAAATTATAAAATACTAACTGGCATATATTTCAAAAACGAAATACAAAATGCAGTTTTTCTTACCTATTTTAATTTAAAATTCAAAATACAAATTTCTATAAGGTGTTAGATTATGTAAAAAAAATAGAATTAAACCGACCAGCCTATTGATTAGTAAAAGAAGAATCCTATTTACGAAAAAAAAATCATATTTAAAACCGAAATTCATTCGGACGATCAGTAAGCCGGCGATGTTATCACCAACGCTAATATACCAGACCAGAAATTAACAACTAAAAGAAATACTATGAACACTGCAAGAACGAAAATAAGATCCAATGATGATCTTCTTTTATTTCTATTTCCTTTTATCATCACTATTACCAAAGAGTTATCACGTTTGCTGAATAGTACAGACAGACAAAACTAATATTTACACACCAGTTCGACTTTATTAACAAACAATCAACAATTGATCAGGTTCACAGAATAACAAATATAACACAAGCTTTCGATAAGGTATAGAATGATGGTTAAACTAAAAAACCCAAAATCACACTGAACTATTAAAATCTTACATTACAGCCAGAATATTTAGGGTGAAACAAGAGGAAGCAACACTACAATAAAAGAAGTTAAAGCAGGTGTATCCCAAGGAAGTATATTAGGGCCAATTCTTTACCTACTCTACAAGTGTGACATACCACAAATAGAAAATATCACGATGGCTATATTTGCTGATGCTACTGTGATTCTTGCAGTCTAAGATAATAGCAAAGAAGCCACACGAAAATTACAACAGGCAAGTGACAATATAAATAATTGAACCCAAACCTGGAAAATAAAATTAACGAAAATAAATCTGTGCGTGTGCAGTCCACGTATAATCAAACCTCACAATCGCCAATAACAATAGATAATAATATAATTCCATATAGCAACAACGTTAAGTATCTCAGAATGAATCTTGCGTCAAAACTTCGCAGGAGTGAACATTATAAAAAAGAAAAGGGAAGAACTGCAGTTAAAATGTAGGAAAATGTATTGGTTAATTGGAAGAAAAACCACAATTATCAGTACATAATAAATTTATATTATACAAACATGTGCTAAAACCACATTTTCAAATGTACTACCAGACAAACAGCCTCTTGTAAGGGTATGAGTAAAACCTTCTACAGAAAACAATATTTCTTCAGGTATACTGTATAACCTGGCCATATTTTAACTTGCATACATAATTTGTTAATTGCTAAGTTTGCTAAAAATACTTGGAAAGAGTGGAAGAGAGAAGTGCTACTCCATCTACCGTATTCATATGACATAGCATCTTCAGACTACCGCACTGTAGTGTAAGCCCTACCTAGATATCGATTAACTTTGTCGCCAATCACCGACATTATTCAAATACATTCTGTCTATATAAAGACAACTATACATGAATTTAGTTAACATACCCAGCAAATGTAGTTAAAAATCAAGTACGTTTTGTAATATTTAAAAAAATTCTTTTAATAAAAAAAATTATTCAAGCCATTTTATCTAAATATCAGTCAATCAAATGGGGTTGTAGAGACAACAAACCAACTGGTAATCCAACGCACCAAAGACAAAGTTCTATGATTAATTAGCGATGCTTATCGCTACGTAACCGCTAAGAACTGCACGATGGCCTCGAAATCAAATGGATACACGAAGCGATCGAAGATTTCGCCTTAAAACATGAAATAAGGTTGCTAAATCGCTGCAATCCGGAACACAAAGCACAGCTGCTGGACAAGAGACGCGAAATCAGAAGATTGAAGCTAATCAAACCACAGGAACTCTTTTGGTATATAAGTGTATTTTTAACTTGTAACAAAACAATACTAATGAATTAATTCTAAACTAAGCATATTTAATGTAAGTTGTAATCAATAAAAAATTTTAAAAAATATTGTAAATCTTGTGGAAAAATTAAGAGTAAGAGCAACAACATGAATAAATGACAAACAATTCATATAATAATGTATATAATTATATATAATTATTAACTTGAATTAAATGGAACTGAAAACATATTTAAATAGGCATACATCGTCCATAAAACACACTGCATACACAATATCCATCGTTGTTAGTCCTACGGAACTAGCTGAAAACATACTTATATTGATCAGTCGGTATAACACAGCTCGAGCATCACGATATCGTGAATTTATGACCCATGCACTATCTGTTTGCTTAGTCCATTTGCCAATGCAACATTATTAGATCCAACTAATATCTGTTAATCAATCAATTATTTATGTGTACAAGCTAATATGATGGCTGCCCAACCAATTTTCTTAACTTACAACAGAGTCAGGCAAAATCGTAATAAATTTCAATTTAATTATAATGGACACAAAACACAGAGATAATTAAAATTCCCAATAATTATTTTACTATAAATTCGAAATAATATATACATTTTATAGTTAAATATAGTATATGTAAAAATATTAATGATATTAAAATTCAACAATTGGTTAAACTTTAACCTCATATTAACTTGAACTCAATATTCATATATTTTATTATATATTTTAATGACAAAGTTAATTGACCACTAAAACTAGAATTATTTAAAATAGAAAACATATAGCAATAGTGATGACATTTTAATGAATGACGAATTTAACTATAAAAATACACAAAATATAGGCAAGCACATTTGAAAATATGGTTTTAACACTTGTTTGTATAATAAAAATTTATTATGAACTGATAATTGTGATTTTTCTTCCAATTAACCAATACATTTTACTACATTTTAACTGCAGTTCTTCCCTTTTCTTTTTTATATGTTCACTCCTGCGAAGTTTCAAGATTCACTCTAAGATACTTAACGTTGTTGCTATATAGAATTAGATTATTATTTATTGTTATTGCCGATTGTGCGGTTTAATTATACGTGGACTGCACACGCACAGATTAATTTCCTTAATTTTTATTTTCCAGGTTTGGGTTCAATTATTTATATTGTCACTTGCCTGTTGTAATTTTCGTGTGGCTTCTTTGCTATTATCTTAGACAGTAAGAATCACAGTAGCATCATTAATTTAATGACAAAGTTAATAAACCACTAAAACTAGAATTATTTGAAAGAGAAAACATATAGCAATAGTGATGACATTTTAATGAATGACGAATTTAACTATAAAAAAAAACACAAAATTTTAATAAACTTTGTTCTGTGACATAGAAATGTATTAATTCATATAATTAATTTCGCGTCATTACGAATCCATAAAAAAAGACTTATTATTCAAATTAAACAATAAAATAGGAAACTATTTTACATAATTAGTCAAATTTTATATTTTAGCTTATATTTAAGTTTATTATAGCGAAATTATTAAATTAAAAAGATTACCTATTTATTAAAAAATTAGATAAAAACAAAAATAAATAATAACTGAATGGAGAAAGGTCTACCGACAACATATATTGGATTATTAATGATCTTACCAAGTCTTATTTTAAAGAACGTTTTACAATATATATACAAGATTGTAGAAATGGTAGAGAAATTAACTGAATTATTAGTAAAAAATACGGAAAAAAATAAAAAATAGAATAGAAATAATAAAATGTGGCAAAAAATTATTATAACGTTATTTCTGAAATAACAGTTGTTTCTTAAACAACGCTGCATACAATCTTGGCCACATCCCCCTTTATTATTATTTATCTATTAATCTGTATTTATTTTAATGGTCTTAAATTACTGTAAATTAAAAAGTGTATAAGTGTAAGTATAAATTATAACTATGAAGCAAAAACTGACGCCAAAGTAGCTAATATGTTGTTATGATCTATTGATAATTTGAAGTATATATAAAGGCCACCGAAAGTGATTTCGGCTGGCTCTTGGTGGCAGCGACTAGCATGTGGCCTTTAGATTTTTCTCTTGTGCGCATTGCATGTTCATTATAGCTTGCAGCTGGAGAAGTTAGTACCAAATAGCAAAAGCATTACCTATTTGTTTATTTATTTGATATTTTGGTTTTGGCTATTTGGACCTTAGTCCTACCGAGTACTTCTAGCCCTAGAGGCAGTAAAGTACGTCTGCTTCCCTTGATCTCATTGCACGTCCGTTATTATTAGTGTTAGTTTAGAAGTTTATAAAATGCGTGTTACTTTCACTTCGTACTTCCGAATCGTTACTTATCGTCCAAATATCTTCCGAATTGTTACTCGCCAGCTTGGCTGGCGCAGTGGTAAAGGTAGGTCCAGCTACTGTTGCGATAGTCGTGGGTTAGAATCCTCCTGAGACATGGTCGTAAATTTATGTTTGTGATTGTATAGGTAAGAGTGCAAAATCCGACAAGGAAAATGATCCCAGTGTAGATTCAGCCAGATAAACGCTCGTAGGTAAAAAGAGACTTTAATATAAATTATTGTCACCATACCATCAGGACATCAAGATCTCGCACGCTTAGAATATGCCATTTATTGTGTAAGCAGATGTTATGTCACTTACCATGATCTCAGTTTTTATTTAATTAATATGTTAAATTGCGTAATTAAGTATATTTTTTAGTTTACGTACTGGGTTTAAAATTAACCCTATATAATAATTATTAAAGAAAGTTTCCTTAAGCGATAGTAATCTTAATAAACAACAATAAATATACTAAAGAAAAGAAACTCTCTAAACTATATGTCTAGAATTTATCAAAGGGACCGAAATAGAAACAAGAGAAGGAAAAACGGCGAAAAATATCAAGAATTGTTAATAAAGGGGGACGCGCGCGCGGGGTGGGTTTTCATTTTGTTTTAGGCTTTTACGCGCGCCAATCGAGACAAAAGAGATAAAAAACGGGGACGGGGGGGACGCCGACCCGCGCGCCTCCCTCACCATCAAGCCGCCGCCACCGCCGTTGGTGGATGAGCCCAGCAATTTATAGCGATGGAAAAAACGTCGCTTAATTCATATAAGACACCGGCTCTGTGTGTACGGGTGTGTATTTGCATAAGAGGCGGAAATCATGAAAATGATAAATGTGACGTGGAGGTCCTTTGTCTGGAGGCTTGAGGAAATCGTAATTTGTTGTCTGTTATCGTCCTGGTAATTTTTTAGAAACCTTAGCCGCGTAGATTTGCAATTCATTTCTGATGCATGAAAGCCCACGAGACAAAAAACCGCTTTTCATCAACCGGGACAGCGAACAATACCGGAATATTATGTGTTACAATCCCCCTTCCAAAATTTTAATTACACGGGAAAGTTAATTCATTATCATTGTTAAGTTGGTGCAGTTATACATCATCATACTCCAAAAGGCCCTTTGCCGGTAGCTCAGACTTTTCCGGCAATTTATTTAGTAATTTTGAATGACCTTTCCCTTCTCTTCGCTGGACTTCCTGTCCAATAAGTTTACAAATTTATTAGATTTACTTTGATAGATTTGATTTACCGATTTCTTAACTGATTTCACATCCAATTTCTTTCATATCCGCACTTGAAGTTTGTCGAATGGGAATATACTAAGTAGAGCTCTATTGATTTTACTTTTCATCAACTTTAGAAATCATCCCAGAAGACATCCGGACTTACCCAGCCTGGTTACTGGCGTGACTGGGGTCATTTTCCTTATCAGATTTTACACTCTTGCCTAGAACATTCGCAAATTTTAAACAACCACAAACATAAATTTACGACCATGCCCCAGCAGGATTCGAACCCACGGCTATCGCAACAATACCGGAGGACCGTCCCGTCGCCTTTACCACTGCGCCACCAAGCGGGCACAAAGATAAACAATAACAGGAAAGAACAAGACAAGGATACAAAAGTAACAAACGAGTTCTTTAGTCACTTGAACGATATGATAAGGTTTCCGAGTACTCGACACATAATACATGCTCTTTCTTTCAATATGCTTCAACCACCTGATAAATATAAACACTGAGAACTATTCCCTCATCCACAATTTCAGATACTAAAATCGTATTTCGCAGATAGACATTTCAGTATTAAACAAGACGATAAACTCACTGAATTACATCAAATATATTCAGGAGTTCCGCAAGGCAGTGTACTAAGCACGATACAGTGTTTACTATATACAGCCGATCTACAGACCACAATAATCACTACTGTGGCAACATATGCAGTCGAAACCGATTTCTTAACTGATTTCACATGCAATTTATTTCATATCCGCACTTGAATCTTGTCGAGTGGGAATATGCTAAGTAGAGTTCTATTGATTTTAATCACGTCAACCACTAGGTCAACCGGCTGACAAGTAACCAACTTTAGAAATCATCCCAGAAGACATCCGGTCTTACCCAGCCTGGTTACTGGCATGACTGGGATCATTTTCCCTGTCGGATTTTGCACTCTTGCCTAGAACAATCACAAATATTAAACAATCACAAAAATAAATTTTACGACCATGCCCAAGCAGGATTCGAAACCGCGGCTATCGCAACAATACCGGAGGACCGTCTTGTCGCCTTTACCACTGCACCACCAAGCGGACACAAAGAGAAACAATAACAGGAAAGAACAAGACAAGGATACAAAAGTAACAAACGAGTTCTTTAGTCACTTGAACGATATGATAAGATTTCCGAGTACTTTTTCTTTCAATATGCCTCAACCACCTGAAAAATATAAAAACTGAGAACTATTCCTTCATCCACAATTTCAGATACTAAAATCCTATTTCGCAGATAGACATTTCAGTATTAAACAAGAAGATAAACTCACTGAATTACATCAAATATATTCAGGAGTTCCGCAAGGCAGTGCACTAAGCACGATACAGTGTCTACTATATACAGCCGATCTACAGACCACAATAATCACTACTGTGGCAACATATGCAGTCGAAACAACAATCTTCGTATTTCATGAAGATCCAATAGCAGCATCATACAAAAAAAACAAAACCTCCAAACATACTTTGATAAAATACAACTGTTGCCATTGTACATTGTTGATGTCGGTGCTTCGTACTACGTTTCTAATGAAGTGATACAACTCGATATCCCTCTATAACCCACAACGAGTGTAATTCAAAATGTTTGGGTTAAAAGTGTTTTAGTGCACCGCAATGTGCTCGCCTATCAGCTAAACTTACGACGTGATGATGGTCAGAAGTGCGTAGAATAAAACGTTAAACACCATCCGATCTGAGGTCACTTAATGAAATGATATTCTACATGTTATGCCTATAATATAATCATAAAAAATGTTTATTGCCCATTGGGCAGACTACTGAACTATTAAGAGTAATTACCAACATCCTGTCAAAAAATAAGATATTCATTACACTGGAACGTAAAACCAAAAGCAAACAAAAACATTGACAAAGACTATTAGTTTTTATAAGAAAATATCCATTTGTCTATATTAGCAAAACATATTAGCGAAATAACTTTATCATATTTATTTAACAACAAGAAAGATGGTTCAAAATAGTTATATATGTTCAACTTCAAATAGAGCATGAATGTAATTAGACCAGTAAGAAAATTAAATAATGTAAAGTGTCTTAAAATCGGATGGTGAGATTTGAGTTTGCAAAAGTCAATGAAAGTGCTGAGACTGGAGATAATTCAAGAGAGTCAATTATTTCTATATAATTAGACAGTTAATAAAGAACTATGTCGAAATATCCATATACTAACAACATTAATAAAATAATAAAAGCATACAAAATTACATAGAAAAAATAAATAAGGTGTTAAGAAATTCCCAATGATTATTTTTGTATAAAGTGGAAATATATATCTTATAGTTACATAAATTATATATAAAAATATTATACATATTAAATAATTATATTAAGTGTATAAATCAATGATATTAAAATAAATAAATAAAATAAATCTTAAAGCGGTTGTTTAAAAACTAAATATTATATATTTTAATGGCAAAGTTAATTAACCACTAAAACTAGAATAATTTGAAATAGAAAATATATAGCAATAGAGACGGAATTTTAACGAATTATTTTTTGAATAACATCTTTATTAGATACGCTTAGTACAATCTTAATTTCGTATGGTTTGGTTCGCTTCAATCTCCTGACATTCTGCGCGCCGTCCAGTAGTTGTATTGCTTCCACGTTAGTATGATTTAGTAATCTTCTTTCGTGTTTCAAGGCGAAATCTTGGATAACTTCGCAAATCCATTTGATTTTAAAGTCATCGTGCAGTTCTTCGTTGGCTACATAGCGATAGGCATTGGTAATCAATCGAAGAACCTTGTTTTGACAGCGTTATATGACTTAGTTGATTTGAATTTTTTGTGCACCCCATAGGTCCAAATTGGCTTTATAATTGTATTATAGATGAACCTCTTTGATTTTAAATCAAGTTGAGAGTATCTTCCGACTAACCAGTGTAGTTGCTTTATTTTGGTTCTAATGTGTTCTACTTTTTGTCTAACGTGATGCTAAATTTTAACGAATGACAAATTAACTACAAAAAACACAAAATATAGGCAATTTTAGTAAACTTTGTTCTGTGACATAGAAATTTTTTAATTCATATAATTAATTTCGTTTCATTTCGAATCCATAAAAAATTAGTTATTATTCAAATTAAACAATTAAATAGGAAACTACTTTACATAATTAATCAAGTTTTATATTAAATATAAACTTTTTATGGCAAAATTATTAAATTAAAAAGAAAATCATTTTAAGTTATGAGATAAAATATTCCTTATCTTATAATCCTGGAAGAAATCCAAAAGGTATTTTCGATGAATGTCGTTCCCTGTGCCGTCGTCCCGATCGATTAATTCCCGTTGATAATTTCGTAAAATTATAATCGTCCGAATTCGGAGCAACGAACGCAACACCATGGAGATAAGAGGAACTCGAAATTGCCTTTGTCATCTTGATTAAGGAAATACAATGAAATGTTATAATCATAACAATGGTAACCTTGTTTCGCAACTCTTTTCTGGTTGTAGGATGGCCTTAAATATAATTATAGGGAAGACAAAAATAAGGACAATGATTAAGATTTTATTTATAACGAAGTAGCAACTAATTGGTTATTATTAGCTATATAGAAATTCCAGTCAAGAACGTACACAAGTTGGCTTTGACGATCGTGAATCAAATAAATAAAGACCTGAATATTAAAAGATATTGCTAAATAAAGACTTTTGATAACTAAACAAGCTTTTACCTCGTCCACACTTTCAATAACTGAAGTTTTTTTTTATAAATACACAATATACTATCAAGCATCGATATCTATAGCTATATCTAGATATATCTGGATATATATAGATATATATAGATATATCTAGCATAGCTAACGCACCGATCCACATCCAATAAATTCAGGAATTCCAGAAGATTGTAGCTGGGCCCAATATGGTATCTTCAGTGGATTGCTGATCTACTGATCACAAAAATCACTGGACTAGTGAAAGAAAGAAAAGAAAGTCTAATCGGGTAACTTTTATCTGTCGTAAAAGAACATGAAGCAAGCTAAATGAAAACAAATAAGTTGGAACAACCAAATGCGTTGGCTTGTCGGACTCACATCCTAGTTAAACTTAGATAACAAGATATTCAAGTATAAATCAAAACTAAGATTCCTTTGGTCTCACGGAATCCAACTATGTGTTCCAACAACAATTCTAAAATAGCCGGCTTAGTGGCGCAGTAGTGAAGGCGACAGGACGCTACTTCTTGACGATATACTCCTACTGTTGCGATAGCCGCATGTTCGAATCCTGCTGGGGCATGGTCGTAAATGTATGTTTGTGATTGTTCTAAGCGAGAGTGTAAAATTTGACAGGGAAAATGCTTTCAGTCACGCCAATAACCAGGCTGGGTAAGACCGGATGTCTTCTGGGATGATTTCTAAAATTAACCGTGGTTCGGAGCCCACGTTAAACTTTAGGTCCAGTCCAGATAAACCCATAGTCGGTAAAAGGGGACTTTAAGATATAAAAAAAACAATTCTAAAATAAAGTGTTGCATGCTGTGTCGATGCCCCGTACTACGTTTCTAATGAAATTAGCTTGCTTTAATTAGAATGCTAATAACGAAATACTATCTCGCATGTATTTAAAATACAAAATACAATATACAGTCAGGTGTTAGGTTATGTAAACAGGATAGAAGTAACCCACGCCAGCTTACTAATCGGTGAAAGAAGAATTTCTTTTCAAGAAGGATACAATTTTAAATATACTATGGACAATGCCCTAGATGACAAACATTTTTTATATTTGGATAGCGCTCAAAGATGGTAATTTTTATGTTTTTATCATTAGAGAAGCTGACTAGCTCCATTATTTGTCCTCACGATATCTGGTCGTAAAAACAATATAATCATCATCTTCTTTACTAGTATTGCTAGTCTAGTTACTCCAAGGCATTATTTTATGTTTTTTGAGATTTGCCTCTAAGGTATTTTTGCCTTGAAGATTCATGTGCTTTCTATACTATTTCCAATTGCAAGATTTTGGTCCCTTTGCATCTTGTCATCTATCGTGATGCTTCCTGACAACCAATGCATTTTGTCATTTGATCCTCCTTTTCACTCAGGTTACAGTTTTAAAAAAGTTATTAAATATTCTTTCTAAGCCCCCTTTTAGTTGTAATGCAATAACTCAAAAGTGCAATCTTGCAGCTGATTTAATCTGGTTCTTGCATGCTTTTGTAGTTACAATAGGCACAAGTATTCCATAATAACAACTGCTGGCAAGATACATGACTATTTGACATAAAGTACAGGTGCCGTATTACTTTTTTTACATTTACCTTTAAAAATAGACATACGAAAGCTATCTAGCGTTATTTTCTGTAGAACACATCCGTTAATAAAATAGCTAATTGTATTCTAATTAATTCTGAACCTATAAGTATTTGAAATACTAACGACAAAATTCCTCAGCGACAGACCCAAAAATACCATTTACAAACTACATTTATAAGAAGTAATAATTAAATTACAAGTACCAAATATTTATTTCAATTGCAAGTAATTCAAATACTCCGCAACCCTGGAAATGACCAGCATGACATCACTTTAGGATTATAGCAACCAAAACAAACTTTAGAGTAAGGCATTGAGGCATCCCTAAGCATTAGTTCCACCAGCATATATGCGATTTTACATGAACACTTAGCTGTGCGAAAGTTATGTTCGCGTTGGATCCCACACAATTTGACAATCGCTCAAAAAAAGACTCGTGTCGATTATTGCAAAGAAATGTTTAAGAAATCAAATCGCGGTGTTTAGAAAGACGTTTATAAAATCGTGACAGATGACGAATCATCGATATATTCGTATAAGCCCGAAAGTAAGCAGCAATCGACTGTATGGGTGTACCAAGATGAACCAAATCCAACAAAAATGTTCGCGCATGAAGCACTTCAAAGAAAATAGTGGCCTGTTTCTTCGGGAAAACTGGTCATATTGCAACAGTGCCTCTAGAGGATCGTGGAACAGTAAATTCTGATTATTCATTCTGATTGGTACACAACCATTTGTTTGCAAAAAGCCTTGTGTAAAATAAGAAAAACAAACCAGAGACGTCGTATTCTTCTTCATCATGACAATACGAGCTCTCACACATCGGCTTAAACAAAAGACCATTTGAGCACTCAAAACATCGAATTGATAGGTCATCGGCCGTACAGGCCTGATTTGGCACCCAATGACTTCTTTTTGTTCACATTCGTGAATAATAAACTGCGTGGTGAACGATTTTCATCGCCCGAAGAACCTATTGAGCGCTCAAAAATCATATTTTGAAGATCTCTCATTCGGAATGAGGGACTAATTTACTATTTTGCGGTGAATCAACTGAACTGTTCAAAAAACCCACCTCTCGAACAACATAACACAAACAAATATGCCTGGGGGCCCCTCCTAGCGCTACTAAACCGAGATATTATCATTTCGAGATCAAACAAAAGAAACGCTTAAAATAAATTCCGAGTTACATCCGAGCCAAAGTCCCGAAAAAAACCCAGTGGGCTATGGACGCAAATCGTCGGTTAAGAGAAACAAAAAAAAACGAAATAAGGTGTGTAAACTAATAATAGTAATTAATAGAAATAGAAACTGGACGGCACAATAAAGAAACCGGTCGGTATGGACTGTCGAAAAAAAAAAGAAATTAAAAAGAAATTATTATAGTCCGAGATCCATAATTACAGATAAAAACACGTAGGATATTTTAATGCATTTTAGATTATACATTTTAAGCGGCGACGGCGGCAATCGCTCTGGGGGGACGAGGGAGCGGAGGTCGCGCTGTTTGTAAAAAAAAGAGTTTTATTGTGAAAACTTAGGTGTCACGGTCGACGAGGATCCGAAAGAATTAATTAATAATAATTGTTCTTTCCTATCGATGTGGGGACAGCTATTAGCACCATTATTCGAGAACAAAGGAAACGCTCATTGTCGTTTGTTTATCCAAATTTGACGTTTGCAACAATTAAATAGTTATGATAATTAATTTATATAGATTCTCAAGTATAAATGATGGTTAAGTCTTATGACATTTATTTTAATCACTTATTGTATCAAATGAAGAAAATTTTCTTAAATGAAAGTATGATTACTGTAACTAATCATTAAACTACATAATATTGTTTATGTTAGGGAAAAAACAAGACAAAAGAAAGATAGAGAGAAAAATCAGTATCAAATCTATAGAATGCAGGAAAATAAGACATTTTTTTAGTCATTGAGAATGATTTTGAAAAACAAAAGAATGGGCTGAAAAGCCCCGGACGTTGTTTTGCTCAACCAACGCTTTATTCATCAACCTAATTTCTATCAAGGTCCACACAATCATACCAGTGCGGCTCAAACATTTCAATACCACTTTTAAAGAACGATGTATCTTTTACCTCCAAATAGGTCTGTCACCAATTGGTGTCCACTCAGATGACGATCGTTTTATCATAGTTAAATGCTCATACAAAACAAAATCAACAGGTTCTTTTGATATATTTACGATATTAGCTAATTCACAAAACTTCACACTTGGATTCAAAACGATTTTGTTGATTTTTTAAATGTTTTCTGATGCTACCACCTCATATCGCAATATCTCCACTGCGTTCTGCATGATCGGCGTCTCTAAGACCACGTTTGAATTCAACAAAGTAATGATGTGATGTTCCTGATGTAGCGGACTAAATAAAAGCATCATGGGTGGTTGCTATAAATGGTAATTCGCATCAAGTATTGAAAGACGAAAAAAAGTTATTCATCATAACGACTGATTATCATACAATTCTTCGATAAATTGCAAGCGATTAGTTGGGATGTTTTAATACATACACTGTATAGTCCAGACATAGTACCCTCTGACTATAAATTGTTGCAATAAAATTAAACTGCTCTAAAAGAGGTGGTTCAAAACTACACTTATGGCATCATGGCCTAATATCTTCATAACTTTAAAAAAATCCAACGAACAATTATGAAAAATGTATTGAATAGAATTAAAAAATAAAATTTCTACAGTACCACAATAAATTATTAAATTATCAAAAAAGAAAACTGAACTAAATATGCTGTTTTGGAAAATATTAAGCTCTTGAACGATGAACCATGCATATTTCCATAACCCATGTATAATTATAGGAGTCTGCTTTGTTATCCTAAACAAAAAGACAATATTTCTTGGGAAACACATCCACTGTATAGTCCAGACAAAGACCTTTTGAGTACAATTTATCCCTAACTGTATAGAACTGTTGCAATGCCATTAGACTGCTTTGAAAGCGGTCTGTGAAAACTACACTCATGGCACTATGGTCTAATATCTGCATAACTGCAAAAATGCCAGGAAATCGCTACAATTATGAAAGAAGTCTTGAAAAGAATGAAGTTAATCGTCACAGTATCGCGATCAATCAATAAATTATCATTATTATGCAAAAATATTATAGAAATTGAAACAAAAAAGAGAACTGAACTGAAGAAGTTGCTTTCGAAAAAGGTAACGCTCCTGAAGAATGAACCGTGCATATTTCCCTATCCCATGTATAATAATAGGAGCCTGCGTTGTTACTCTGAACAAAAAGAAAATATTTCTTGGGAAGCACATCCACTGTACACTCCAGACATAGTGCTCCCTGACTATAATTGGTCCTAATCTGTATAGAACTGTTGCAATGCAATTAAAGTACTTTAAAGTAGATCTGTGAAAACTACACTCATGGCACTATGGCCTCATAACTGCAAAAAAGGCCCGGAAATCGCTACAATTATGAAAGAAGTCTTGAAAAGAATTAAGTTAATCTTCACAGTATCGCTAGGAATTAATAAATTATTATTATTATGCAAAAATATTATAGAGATTGAAACAAAAAAGAAAACTGAAGATGTTGTTTGCGAAAAAGGTAACGCTCCTGAAGGATGAACCGTGCATATTTTCATACCCCATGTATAATTATAGGAGCCTAGTTGTTAAACTGAACAAAAAGAAAATATTTCTTGGGAAGCACATCCACTGTACACTCCAGACATAGTGCTCTCTGACTATTTTTGGTCCAAATCTGTATAGAACTGTTGCAATGCAATTAAACTACTTTAAAGGAGATCTGTGAAAACTATACTTATGGCTAATATCTGCATAACTGCAAAAAATGCCTATCGGAAATCGCTACAATTATGAAAGAAGTCTTGAAAAGAATTAAGTTAATCTTCACAGTATCGCTATCAATTAATAAATTATTATTATGCAAAAATATTATAGAGATTGAAACAAAAAAGAAAACTGAACTGAAGATGTTGTTTGCGAAAAGGGTAACGCTCCTGAAGGATGAACCGTGCATATTTCCGTACCCCACGTATAATTATAGGAGCCCGTGTTGTTATCCTGAACAAAAAGACAATATTTCTTGGCAAGGCCCGCGTTTGTTGAGCTAAATTACGGTGATTTATTAACGGAACAAATCCGGCAACATTGTATCACAATTTACGTTTTATCTTAAATTGTATCTTGGTGCTAAACGCGATTATATTTCACTTCGCCTCTATATATACATATTTTTTCGTTTTATTTTATGGCGTTCATTAGCCAGAATGCAGCGTTACAATTAAAAATATAATTAGTATTTCAGATGCGGCTGAAATGTTTATAATAACAATTTAAATTGCTATAGTCGAACGTTGGTCGTTTCTCACAACGAATGGGTCTAATGGGCTCTGTTGTGAGCTTATGTTTTTATGATTAACTTTGATTGTCATGTGGAATTCGTTATTCACCATTATCAATTTGAATAGAAACGATATTAGAGGAATCTTAACCATATATAATAGCTCACGCATTGAAAAATGTATTGAATATTTATTAAATTAGTATATCACTGTTAAAGCATACATCACGAATAGAATATTTCGATGTAAATACTATGAAATGTTTTCAGAACTGGAACAAAAGCAACGTGGGTGTATCTTGAACCTCTACTACTCACATTGATTGATTCATTTGACAAATGCACATCATATTACAATATATGAAAACAAATTAATCCACTAATATCTATTAGATAAATTTAAGTTAATGTACTCATATTCATAAGAACCTTACGCAACTTCAGGTTAGACAAAAATCAGAGCAGATCAGACTCAGAAGGTAAACCCAAATTGACTTAAAATTAAATAGATTGATTTAACAGTAAAATATAAGGATTATTTGGATTTATCCAGTGCAAATATTGGTTTGCTCTAAGACATTAAAGCGACTTGTAATCCAACGCTGTCAAAACAAAGTTCTTCGATTAACTACCAATACCTATAGCTACGTACCATACAAAGAACTGGTCGATAACACCGAAATCAAATGGATTTACGAATTCAATCGAAGAAATCAGAAGATGGAAGCGAACCAAAAGACACTTACTTGTATAGGAAATAGGTGTTCTCTCACCAAGTTAATACTAAACATTTCTAATGTACGATGTAATAAAAAAAATTATAAACGTAATTTAGTAATAAGATACCAAATTAGAAAGAAATCCGCTACAATGAAATACAACAATAAATGACTAAGTAAACAATAAAAGACTTAAATAATCCAAACCTTTAATAAAGTGATCTTGATATAGATGAACATTTTCTAAAGAAAAATATATTTTTAGTTGCTTGAATGCTAGTGAAATTTTTCAATTAATAAAATATTACAGAACAAATTCTTTCTTTAGTTAGTAGTTCTTTTCTCCGTTAGAGATCTAATTATTGATGATATTAAGTCTTTAGCGTGTTGCTGCTGCGCTAAATATTAGTGTGAAGAATACGAAATGAAGAACAATATGTTAGATTCACCCAAGAAAACCCGTCTACATACGAAGTGGGTGGCGAATCTTGACGAAATGTATAAGAATAGTGAGTACACGAACTATTTTATCGATATAAACATAATTTAATAAAATTATTTCAGAGAAAATTGTTAGTCTGGAAAGTATACACAAAAGAGTTAGGGCAATGCAGCTTTTGACGGATGTAAGACATCCTTTCATACACTCTTACAGGGCATAGAATTTAAATGGTGTAAAAATAACCCTCGAATGGAACTTCCAGATATTGCCTTAAAAAGAATTCAATTTTTAAAGGCATACAATAAAATCAAGGAAGATACATTATTTGAATTTGTGTATCTTGATGAAACTTGATTTCAAAATGGTTAATTGGGACACTATTGGCAAGACAGTAACAAAAAAGTGTAAAGACGATAAAAATTGATGGAAAAAGGTAAAAGGCGACTACCATGGAGAAATGAACCATAACATGTGTATGTTATGGTTTGAAAATCAATTGTTAAAAAAACCTGGAGGATCAATCAGTTATTATTATGGACAATGCACCATATCATAGCACACTGGTGGAAAAAATCCCTACAATAGCATCAACAAATGCTGTAATAAAGGAATGACTTTCAAAACATGAATTGAGTTTTGAAGAGGCTATGCTAAAAACTGAACTATTTGTTAAATTGTTACTAGATAAATATATATTAAATGTTTCATTGCGTTTTTGCAATTTACTTTTTTTAGAAATAAGTAGATATAGTAGATCAGATGGCTGAACAATATGGTCACATAGTATTACGACTTCCTCCCTATCACTGTATATTAAATCTGTAGGAATGTTCGTCGGGTCGGTCAGTCGGTCGAAATGTGTCGCTGCCGCGGCGATTATTTGTCAGAACACTCAATACTATTTTTGGAAGGAATTTGCACGAGAACTGAAAACAATGGTTGAAGAAATACTGTTTATTTTTAATATTAAATTATACATGTGGTCGACGGGAGAATTGAAAGGATATTGGGTTAGGTAGAAGAAGTACGGTAGCGCTGAGGAAGTGGTACTATTACAAGGGGACGGAGAAAAGAAAAGAGAGCGAGAGGTCGTCGTGATGGTCTTTTATAGCCTGGAACTGCATGGTACCAATCCACTGGCGTTGCCAACCTTTGTATTTGTTAGATATAAATAAACTTTGAATAGACTGTATTTGCCTTGATAAATTCTAAATCAATTTTTTGGTTGATATTCTCTCCCTTGGTTGCACAAAACCAATTTTTTAACTGTGAGGTATAAGATAAATAGTCCGAATAAAATCGAAGCGCGCTAAAAAGTTCAAATGTTGGAGTGCGGCAATGATGGTTAGGAAACGGAAAGTGACGTCAATGTTTCTAGCGCTTCTGACTGGCTATGACTCAACATTATTCTGAATCTGACTTAACATAATACGGTGAATTTTGAAATGTTGCGTTCTTATTTCTGGTAAAATCTGGAAAATAAATGTATTTTTAATGAACTTTCTATCAATATTTTTGTGATTCTTTTCTGATTTCTCTCTTATAATGATAAATTAGATGAGATTCCTTTGAACCGTCAAGTTTAGTTGCAAAGAAAAACAAAACCGAAACCGATTGTTTATCGATACTAATTTCCCGTCGTCCGGGCGACGACGGATTAATACCGAGCCGGTTATTTGACGAAAGGCTTTGCGGGGTTGTCCGGGTCTCGCTCGCAGAGTGCAACGATTTTTTTAATAAGCACCCTCCTCGCAGACGTTTAATGAAATGAAACATTATTCCGATATGAAAGTTATAATCCGAAAGTAATTGCGTCCTTCCCCATTGGATGTTTGCCTCGGGCGCCGTTTTTGCTCCTATAACAATGTCGCTTTAAATCTGGTCATAGAAGAGATGGGGAATTATGTCGCGAGCGAGAGAGAGCGAGACAGAGGGAGAGAGAGATGCATCGCGAATAGAGCTAACGTGACAATTTTAATAAAAACCTACACGAAAAATATGAATTCTATAAATTCAAAAATATTCTTAACAAAAAAATTGAACCGTCCGCAAAACATAAATAAAGAACTCACTAAAATTTAAAAATTAACCAAACTTAAAGTTTAACCACTAAAAAAACATTTAGAAATAAAATTATGTCCATAATAATCGTTGTAATAACTAAATAAAAATAAACAAAAACCTTATTTAACCTATCTACTACACGTATGTTATATTCTACTATATATACACAATATAGTTTAATACCTAGCTAAACTTATTTATCTATTTACGTTTCTGCTCCTATAACAATGTCGCTTTATCGAACTTATAAATTTCATTATATTTTTCAATGTTCATCTATTCGTGTCTCTTTACCTCTCTAGTAAGCTGAAAAGGATCCTAGCAAATAAGCTTATACAAGTACCTAGTTTTGTATCAATGTTTTGTAATTAATTAATTAAATTAATTTAAAATGTAAATTTTTAACACCAAAAAAAAACATTTTAAAATAAAATTATGTACATAATAATCGTTGTAATAACTAAATAAAAATAAACAAAAACCTTATTTAACCTATCTACTACACGTATGTTATATTCTACTATATATACACAATATAGTTTAATACCTAGCTAAACTTATTTATCTATTTACGTTTCTGCTCCTATAACAATGTCGCTTTATCGAACTTATAATTTTCATTATATTTTTCAATGTTCTTCTATTCGTAACTCTTTACCTCTCTAGTTAGCTGAAAAGGATCCTAGCAAATAAACTTATACAATTACCTAGTTTTGTATCAATGTTTTGTAATTAATTAATTAAATTAATTTAAAATGTAAATTTTTAACACCAAAAAAAAACATTTTAAAATAAAATTATGTACATAATAATCGTTGTAATAACTAAATAAAAATAAACAAAAACCTTATTTAACCTATCTACTACACGTATGTTATATTCTACTATATATACACAATATAGTTTAATACCTAGCTAAACTTATTTATCTATTTACGTTTCTGCTCCTATAACAATGTCGCTTTATCGAACTTATAAATTTCATTATATTTTTCAATGTTCATCTATTCGTGTCTCTTTACCTCTCTAGTAAGCTGAAAAGGATCCTAGCAAATAAGCTTATACAAGTACCTAGTTTTGTATCAATGTTTTGTAATTAATTAATTAAATTAATTTAAAATGTAAATTTTTAACACCAAAAAAAAACATTTTAAAATAAAATTATGTACATAATAATCGTTGTAATAACTAAATAAAAATAAACAAAAACCTTATTTAACCTATCTACTACACGTATGTTATATTCTACTATATATACACAATATAGTTTAATACCTAGCTAAACTTATTTATCTATTTACGTTTCTGCTCCTATAACAATGTCGCTTTATCGAACTTATAATTTTCATTATATTTTTCAATGTTCTTCTATTCGTAACTCTTTACCTCTCTAGTTAGCTGAAAAGGATCCTAGCAAATAAACTTATACAATTACCTAGTTTTGTATCAATGTTTTGTAATTAATTAATTAAATTAATTTAAAATGTAAATTTTTAACACCAAAAAAAAACATTTTAAAATAAAATTATGTACATAATAATCGTTGTAATAACTAAATAAAAATAAACAAAAACCTTATTTAACCTATCTACTACACGTATGTTATATTCTACTATATATACACAATATAGTTTAATACCTAGCTAAACTTATTTATCTATTTACGTTTCTGCTCCTATAACAATGTCGCTTTATCGAACTTATAATTTTCATTATATTTTTCAATGTTCATCTATTCGTGTCTCTTTACCTCTCTAGTTAGCTGAAAAGGATCCTAGCAAATAAGCTTATACAAGTACCTAGTTTTGTATCAATGTTTTGTAATTAATTAATTAAATTAATTTAAAATGTAAATTTTTAACACCAAAAAAAAAACATTTTAAAATAAAATTATGTACATAATAATCGTTGTAATAACTAAATAAAAATAAACAAAAACCTTATTTAACCTATCTACTACACGTATGTTATATTCTACTATATATACACAATATAGTTTAATACCTAGCTAAACTTATTTATCTATTTACGTTTCTGCTCCTATAACAATGTCGCTTTATCGAACTTATAATTTTCATTATATTTTTCAATGTGCATCTATTCGTGTCTCTTTACCTCTCTAGTTAGCTGAAAAGGATCCTAGCAAATAAGCTTATACAAGTACCTAGTTTTGTATCAATGTTTTGTAATTAATTAATTAAATTAATTTAAAATGTAAATTTTTAACACCAAAAAAAAACATTTTAAAATAAAATTATGTACATAATAATCGTTGTAATAACTAAATAAAAATAAACAAAAACCTTATTTAACCTATCTACTACACGTATGTTATATTCTACTATATATACACAATATAGTTTAATACCTAGCTAAACTTATTTATCTATTTACGTTTCTGCTCCTATAACAATGTCGCTTTATCGAACTTATAATTTTCATTATATTTTTCAATGTGCATCTATTCGTGTCTCTTTACCTCTCTAGTTAGCTGAAAAGGATCCTAGCAAATAAGCTTATACAAGTACCTAGTTTTGTATCAATGTTTTGTAATTAATTAATTAAATTAATTTAAAATGTAAATTTTTAACACCAAAAAAAAACATTTTAAAATAAAATTATGTACATAATAATCGTTGTAATAACTAAATAAAAATAAACAAAAACCTTATTTAACCTATCTACTACACGTATGTTATATTCTACTATATATACACAATATAGTTTAATACCTAGCTAAACTTATTTATCTATTTACGTTTCTGCTCCTATAACAATGTCGCTTTATCGAACTTATAATTTTCATTATATTTTTCAATGTGCATCTATTCGTGTCTCTTTACCTCTCTAGTTAGCTGAAAAGGATCCTAGCAAATAAGCTTATACAAGTACCTAGTTTTGTATCAATGTTTTGTAATTAATTAATTAAATTAATTTAAAATGTAAATTTTTAACACCAAAAAAAAACATTTTAAAATAAAATTATGTACATAATAATCGTTGTAATAACTAAATAAAAATAAACAAAAACCTTATTTAACCTATCTACTACACGTATGTTATATTCTACTATATATACACAATATAGTTTAATACCTAGCTAAACTTATTTATCTATTTACGTTTCTGCTCCTATAACAATGTCGCTTTATCGAACTTATAATTTTCATTATATTTTTCAATGTTCATCTATTCGTGTCTCTTTACCTCTCTAGTTAGCTGAAAAGGATCCTAGCAAATAAGCTTATACAAGTACCTAGTTTTGTATCAATGTTTTGTAATTAATTAATTAAATTAATTTAAAATGTAAATTTTTAACACCAAAAAAAAACATTTCAAAATAAAAATATGTACATAAAAATCGTTGTAATAACTAAATAAAAATAAACAAAAACCTTATTTAACCTATCTACTACACGTATGTTATATTCTACTATATATACACAATATAGTTTAATACCGAGCTAAACTTATTTAACTATTTACGTTTTTGCTCCTATAACAATGCCGCTTTATCGAACCTATACTATAATTTCCATTATATTTTTCAATGTTCATATATTCGTGTCTCTCTACCTCTCAAGTTAGCTGAAAAGGTTCATAGCAAATAAGCATATACAATTACCTAGTTTTGTATCAATCACAAAAATTAAAGTATACTTTTGAATCTTATGAATCATTGTAAGTAAAATATATATTGAAAACCCTGTTGAAATAAATAGTTGTGTAACCGCATGAGCCTTTCCTATGCAACTTCAAATCATTAGTTAACGCACGTTTATGGAATAAGGGTTCAGTTAAACAAGATTTATTGTCTTAAAATAAATCCATTAGAGCAAATCTAGTAGAACGTTTTTAAACAGATTTGAAAATAAAATATTTTTAACAAAATAAAATATTTTTAACAAAAAGACGTCAAAAAATAAATAACAATAAAATAAAGAAAGCAGGCACTGAGAAAGCACTGTAAAAATTGTTATTTACAAAAAAAAAAAAGAAAAGGCACTATATTTATCTGCAGTGCTTGTCCTGGATATCCTGGTTACTGTTAAGACTGTGCAAAAATTAGTTATGAGTGACCTATAATTTATCTGAATAGGGTTTTTATTTATTTTGTAAATTTTAGTGAAAATTTGCATTAGCTTATGGTCGTTCATTTATTTCTATTGATTTCTCAATTTACTTGAATTGATATTTTGTTAGTTTGTAGTAACATTTATTTAGTTATTTTTTTCTCGTTTTTCTGCAGAGTATTTTTTTAAATCTTATTTCAGTAGTTGAGTCATTAACATTTTATATATATAATTCTGTTATGGTATATTGAAGTATATCTTTTAATGAACAATGTATTTTCCTATTCTGCCCATTTTGATTCACCACGCGCTCGCGCGTTATTCGGTCATCCCCAATAAAATGTGCTGACGCGTGAAGCAAAAAAAAATTGTTAAAAAATATTAAAATTTAGACTGGACGCACGTTAAAAAACCGTTATTAGGAATATTTAATTGTTGTAATGCTGGAAATTCCTGAGACATAATTAATAGAATATACTGTAGAAAATGGTATTGTGAGGTGTGAAGGATTTGTGTGCGCAGATATGGCTGTAATTGGTCAGAATTAAACATGAGTAATAAGTTAGAATGTATGAGGAGAGAATGAATTCTAACTGTTTTGTAGATATGGTAAATGCATTAGAGTTAATAATTTTATGAAGAATGGTGTACACAGATAGTAGCAGAAAGAATAAAATATATAGTGATACCAGGATGACTTCACAAATAGACACACCATCGAAGGAAACAAGGACTAAACCTAAAAAGGCAAATATGCTCTCGAATTAAACTAAAATACATTACTTTAATATATAATAGTTAATTCGGTGGATTAGGCATCCAGGGGGATACCACTACATAAAAAAAAGCGCCTAGAAACTCTACCTCATGGGTGGCGTGGAAAAGAGTTAAACGTAAATAACCTACAAACTATTATACCTGTATTTTTCGAGAGTCAGCAATAAAAAAAAAACGTAGTCGGCTTCTAGGATAAATATTTGATCCCAGATAGGCAGCGAACGTGTTAAGAAATATAGAGATCAACAGCCAAACATCCATCATCCGAAAACCGAAAATTATCAAATAAAGAAGAAAAAAAAAACACTAAACTAATTCGCCATTACCAATTACGACATTACCTCCGCAGACGTGTTAACAACACTCTATTAATTCCATTAATAATTCAGAATGGTGAATTTATTTTTATAACAAGACCGATACAATCCAGATGTAGATAACAGGCCGTTCTTCATCGTGGCGGAACCGAAAAGACGTTAAAAAAACCATTTATAATGCGCCTGCGGTAACTAATATACAGGATGTAGCACATTTACGATGCATTGCTTGGCGGGGTATTAATTTTAACTTTGTTTCGAAACAATCCGTCCCGTCCCGACCTCTGCCGGCGTGAAAATTAATATAATGCGTTCCGTATATGAAATATAAAATTAATTGCGAATAATGCGGGGTATCCAGGGAACAGCGGCGTCGCGCGTCGCTCGTATTTCACGTCCGCGGACGAGGATTATCGAAGAATGTGCATTTTACGATCTAATAACGCGACTGCTCGCCATTATGCCCCGTACTAGGGTATCGATAAAACTATCGGAATTAATTAATCAAATTAATCAGCGCATTCTTATTCGCGATCGATGGCAGCTTTTAATATGGCCATTATAGGGAGGCCGAGAAAATATCGATATTATTGGCCGATATATAGATATTTTTGTAAACATAACAGGTCAAGCGAAAAGTTCCCGGCCTACCATAGTAAAACACATTTTTTGGCAAAATTAGTTTTTCTTGTTCAACATAATTCCCTTCAACTGTGATACACTGATTATAGCGACCCTCCAACTTTTCGATACCATTTTTGTAGTACGATTTGTCCTTTGCTTCAAAATAGTCCTCAGTTTTGTGGGTCACCTCTTCATGCGATGAAAATTTCATCCCAGTGAGCATTCCTTTGTGATCTGAGAACAGGAAATAGTCGCTGGGGGCCAGATCTGAAGAATACTGTGGATGAGGAAGCAATTCGAAGCCCAATTCATGGATTTTTGCCATCCTTTTCACTGACTTGTGACATGGTGCATTGTCTTGGTGAAGCAGCACTTTCTTTTTCTTCAAATGCGGCCGCTTTTCGGCGATTTCGTCCTTCAAACGATCCAATAACGCTATGTAATAGTCGCTGTTGATTGTCCTTCCTTTCTCAAAGTAGTCAATAAAAATTATTCCATGCGCATCCCAAAATACAGACGTCATAAATTTGCCAGCCGACTGTTGCGCTTTCCCACGCTTTGGAGCGGGATCATCGTGTGCAGTCCACTCGGATGACTGTCGTTTGGACTTCAGAGTGAAATGATGGAGCCATGTTTCATCCATTGTCACATGTCGATGCAAAAACTCGGGTTTATTACGCTTGATCATCTTCTAACACTACTCCGAATCATCTACTCGTCCTTGTTTTTGGTCAAAAGTGAGCTCGCGCGGCATTTTTCACAGAGCTTTCTCATACCCAAATATTATATGAATTATATGAATTATATAATATAAATTATGTACACGTTCAGTTGACACCTTTAGAGTGTCTGCTTTTCATTCAGTTTCAATTTCAATGCTCGTCGGTAACAACTTCTTTTGGACACCCACTGCGTTCATCGCCTTCGGTGCTCATTTCACCACGTCTAAACTTAGCATACCAATCCTTGATGATTTGATTTCCTGGGGACAGTGTCCGGAAACTCGGCACCAAGCCAAGTTTTTGCTTCAACTGTGTTTTTTCCCTTCAAAAAGCAATCTTTTATCAACACGCGAAATTCCATTTTGTACATTTTTTTCACTATAACCAAAGTTGCTTTACTCAAAATGGTATAATTTGGACGGCTGTCAAATTTATACACGCGTCTTTTGAGTGTTAAGGCTAACTAAAAAACATATGGATTTAATTCTAGTTGTGCCATATATGTGTTAGGCCGGGGACTTTTCAATTCACCTGTCATATTCTTTCAAAAAAATAAAATATATTTCTTAAATATTATAAAAAAAACAATTATTTTTAACAAGCTTTTTAATTATAAGGGTTTATTAAAAATATTAACATATATTGCAAAAAAAATCAATATTTTTTATTTCACAGATATATCGATATTTTTTAAAAATATTTTTCTATATATTTTTTTTATCTTTTTTTCTCTATCATTTTTTATATATTTTTCTCGGTGGCTCCTTAATCCCCTTAAGCTATTATATAGGTTGTATTTTATTTGTTGCGGAACAATGTTGTCTTTTATATTTCGGGACCATATTAAGTTAGTGGTACAATAGCATTTCTGACGGTACAAGTGACGATTTGACGTTTAAATATAGTGGGGATATATTGTTCGCAAACACTTAAACCAACAATCTTCATTAAAATTAGATGGCTGCATCTTTTCTAATCACTTGGAACGTTAAAAAGGCATTTATTGATAAAAATTGATATAATATGAACTAATCATATATAATACTATCTTTCGTTCTTTTCTACATTTTTAACATTTTTTCATTTCTCCTCCAACGATATTGATGCTTCACTTTCGCACTTCCTCAGCATTTGGAAACCGTGCGCGACAGTCTAGTCGTATTGAGACGACAGTAAAAAAACCCCAGCGAACGTGTTCAGTGGCCAGAACTATTCATGCACATTTATTCTCGACATCACAAGCTTGACAGATTTCACAATTTACAAGAGTTAAGGTTAGGAAGTAATTTTTGAGTTAATTTTCGTTTTACAAAAGTTTGTTAAGTTAATATTATTATGTACTATTTAATAGAGAAAATTAACAGCAAACAACGCAAAAATAAATGTATAAAGTATTAATAAAATGATATGTTTTAGTTAACTGGTAGTCTAAGCTAGATAACAGCTGTTCGAAATTTTAATTTTTGGTATAGTAGCCATTTTCCCTTCTCTTGGATCATTCCCATTGCATGTAGATATCTGAAAACAGTTGGTCCATCAACTGCTACATCTTTTTGAGAGTTTTTGCTTGTGATATATCCAATAAGTCTTGAAATGAATCAGTCTTTGAATGTTTTGGTGCTCTAAACAATTATTTGCTAATGACATCAAAATAACTACTTTTAAATCACCAAAGCCAAAGCAAAAAATCGCGGTATAACATAGCAGCATCTCCATAAATTTCACTAAAAGTTTTGACGGGCTTTAACAGCAGATTATCACTCAAACAACGGAAATAATAAATATCGAAAATACAATTTCCTGTATTCATGATTAGCACTTGTATGGAATAAACAGGTCAATAATACTAAATGAGAAACTGTAAATTTTATATAGAAAGATGTCACAAACATTGAATTTTGCAGTTACGATTCGTTGTAATATTGCCACTAAATTACATCGAGGATCAAATCATATACAAACACCTAATAATAAGTACAGACATGCCATTGTTAAGCTCTACTACCGAAGATAAAAACCTTCCTCGCCAGCTTTTCCAAGAATAGAGTGTGAATCTATTCAGTGAATGCCAATTTTAATAAAAATATCTGGTCAAAAACATCAATCTGAATGATATATCAAGATAAATTATGGGACGTAATACGAAACTGAATTATCCTAATAAGATACCGAATATTATGTAATAATTTACTAATTATTATAAATTTACAGTGTGTTTTAAGAACATTCTTGTCAGTGAAGTTTGCGTCAATATTTTCAGATTGCCTCGTCTCTCATGAAAATAGCTGCCGTCCTAACTTTACACACTCTAATACAAGACGATCGATTTACAATGCGTGTTCTCGCATAGGCAGGACTTATTAAAATATGAAGTTGATGGCGCAATATATGTAAATAAGTTACGAGAGTTTAGCGTCTATATTAATGAACATATTAACTGTAACTTATTACCGGCTACAAAACTTATTAATTATATTAAATATAAGTAAGATAATTGCAAATCAAATATATGAAGTTTATTAATAAATATTGAGCGATATTTGTCTTATTTCGTATCGTATTTATCAGAAATTGTCTCTGTGGACTATCATTTAACAAATGAGCACTTCTGTTTTTAATTATATGTTTTCTTACTCATTCTTATTTCACAATATGCCCTATAGGAAATAAGTATTATCGTTATTAGTATCTTATGTCTATATAATCACTTCATTAAGCGATCTTCTGTATAAAATATTATCTTAATTAATTAGTCTTATTCTAAAGCTTATTCTAAACTCTACATATGTCCAGTAGTCAGATCAGGTGGTGCTAAACGTTTTAGTCTACGCACTTCACTATCACGTTGCATATTTAGCTGATTAGCGATTACATTGGGATGCACAGACACTCTTTCGAAGTACTTCACACAAAAACATTAAATTACACTAGTAAGTGTTAGTCTGAAAAGTATCGAAGAGGTCCAATGGAACTTCCGGATATTGCTTTTAAATACGATTTTAAAAGCAAATAATAAAATGAAGAAAGACTTATTATTTCTAATTTATGTATTTAGATGACACATGGATATTTGAGAATCGGACGAATATATCCTATGGTCATTAATGGCAAGATGATAATAAAAATAGTGCCATAATGGAAACAACAACAATTGTTCTGAAAATTCATTAGATTTTATTAGTTATAACATTTATTAATAATTCATTGCCAATAGATTGTACTTCAGGCTGGAAACAGGAATGGTTAATAACACTTTCGGTTTGGATGAACTCGATCAAGCACATTGAAGAAGAAATTCAAAATTGTGAATAAATGTTAAATTGAACACTTGCATAGAACTTTCTAAATATGTTATGGTTCAATGCTGCCAAGACATGGTGATGACAGTGGAAACAGGCAAAGGTGGGGCATATAATTAATATGTGATAACTGTAGGAAATTTTATCGTAGAGTGTAAAAGATGTATGTGCACATATACGTCTGTAATTGTTCAGAATATACATGCATTTTGATAAAATGTCTCAGGAGAAAAATAATGGTAACTGTTTTGCAGATATGACAAATGCATTAAGGAGAATACAGTGGTGCATTCTAGTTTTATCAAGAAAGATGTATACAGGTATTATCAGAACAAACTAAGGAGAAATACAGTAATATCAAAAAGTCCCTCCAAAAAAGGAAACACTTACCTGTACCTAAGGCCACAAGATCTAAGCGTAAAAGGTAAATATGCTCTCTAATGAATGTAAAATATATTACTTGGATATACAATTGTTAATTAGATGCCTCCAGGGGATACAACTGCATAAAAAAACGAGCCTAGAACTAGTAGGTGGTTTAGGAAAAGAGTTCAATGTAAATATAATTAAACACAACCCTAACCTACAAACTAATATAACTGTGTACTTAATTGTAGTTTTAATACCTTCGACAATATATGCAATAGATTTACTATAACGTTAAAATAAATTATATAAGTTATTTTATTCATATTAGAATTGCGTTCTATGTCAAAGCCAAACAGAACTAAAACTCAGAGTTGATACGCCAACATTGCGACGTTTTGACGTCACACATTTAGATGACGTATGTACCAAACTTTTTTGGCCAGACTATGTGTAGCTATATATGTAGATTTATACTAATTCTGAAATTTATTTAATATATTCTTGGTCGTAAAGATCTATATCATTTTCACGCCAGTACTTACGCGCTGCTGTACCCAAACAATGATCAGAAACAAGTCGAAGCTGGCCACTTACCTGAAACAAAAGAAAGAGAAACAAAATAAATATTTGCCCCACTATGAGCCGAGATTAAATTATAAACATACACACACAATCTTTGTCCATGACAGAGACGGAGCGCGAGTCGAGGCGAAGGCGAGACAGAGAGAAAAAAAGCAAAAGGAAGAAAAAAACTCGGCAAAGGCCATATAAAATAAATTATTTGCATTTCAGAGACCGTTCAACTCGCCCTGAAAATAATAATAATAAAAAAAAAAATATATATATACACATATATTTATATGATTGAGTGAGTATGCGTATGTTTACACTGTGTCCGATAGAAAACGAACCTGAATGCATTAGGCGTATGTTTATTTTTAACCGTTACGCCATTAGTAAACTTGGTAAAATAATTAATTATATAAATATCTGCTGATTAAAATGAACGTGTTGATATTCGGAATTTATTGCGTCGAATCTCGAAATATATAAAACAAAAATATTGATGCTGTTAAATGATTTATTCTGTATTAAAAATGATTTATACAACTAATAAATTAAGTTTAACTTTATGACACAGTGCGATATCTTAAAATGATGGCATCTGAATCATTTATCATGACTGAAGCAGCCTTGGTTGTCGAAACGGTATGTTTAGCTTAGCTGTGATGAGGGAAGTTCATAGATTAAATGGTTCCCGTCATACATTATAACAAAATAGGATTTGATCCCCAGTACTGCCTGTACAGTCGCTACAAGTCGCCACTTTTTTTATTAAAAAATATTTAAAAATGTTCCAATAAAATAAAAAGCTGTACTGGTTATAGGCATAAGATAGGCGATATATTTATGTTAGTGATTAACCGTAGCCAAGAGCGTAAAATACGACAATGAAAACCATCCCAGAAACGCTAGTAGCCAGACTGGATAAAATAGATTCTGTCGACAGACTTATTGCCGAGAACCGTGGTTCGAAGCCCACCTGACCCAGTGAGTCCAATCCAGATAAACTCAAGTAATATGTAAAAAGGAAACTTTAAAATATAACAAAAATAATCTAGGAGTCCCATAAAGTACATCGTACCGTAAAAATATCATCAGATTTCACCTAATCATGCCAATTTCCGGTACAAGAACAACCAACACAATTTTTATAAGCATAAACTATGTGGAAACACGAAAAGGCATCTAAAAAGCTTCTACCTGCAATGCTCGAATAAAATTTCACCCTATTAATAATATACAACACAATACGTGCGTACTAGTGATCCTTGAGGTGTTACTGAACTTCCTAGAAATAGTAAAAAATTACAAATTTATCCATTAGAAAAAGAAAATGTATTTAAATTATGAATTCAATAATTATTATTTATATACAAACCGTACATCATTCTAGCTGATGACTAACATCTTTAAAAATAGTATTCCAAGTAATTCACCAAAAAATAGAAACATAAATGTGTAAATACAATTTTTAAAATTATATAATGTTAAAAAATGCCATGGTGAATATTTATGGGATGTCTTCATGAAAAGATTTTATCTTCTGGATTGTTCATGTAAATATTGAAATTTAGTTACCGCGTTAATTTTTATTATTATTTAATTATTGCATTATTACTAGTCGTTTCTGATTAACCTACAATTTGTCTTTACGATAACTTAAATCTAGGTATATAACTAGGAGGACCGATCGACCCTATCTCAGTCAGTGATGAAATAATGCTTATACATGTCACTGCAGTTCAGTTCCAACCTTCGTAGGGTGAAGACGTATTTTCAATACGGTCCAAGCTATAAAAAGATACTTTTCTTTAAAAAAAAAACCAGTATTTTATTACGGTTATTTAATTGAGTGTTAAAAACGCATAACAGATGCGGCTATCCGTCTCTCAGTGGACCTAAAGTGTAGTGAATACGTGTTTACGTGACCAGACAAAAGGACTGCATCTCATTTTTATTAGTGTTTAAAATTATTTCATCTTATTTTACAACAGTCCTTTTGAAATTCATTTATAGTATTTATAGTAAAAAACTAGTGCTAAAATAACGTAAGTGAAAAATGAAGTGCGTGAAATAAACAATGTATTTATTTTATTTTTTTTATCCTCTGGAAGTAAATTAAATAAAATATTAAAAATTAAAAAATGGCAAACCATAGCGATTCAACCAAATCACCTGCACACTTTGATATAAGATTAGAACAAACAGCAATAACGCAAACTCCACCATCAGAATGGACTACAGTCATTAACAAAAAACGATTGAGAAGTCCAGAAGAAGAAATCGCGAGGAAACAAACAAGAATCAGTGACTATTAGTTGCAGAAACCGATAGAGACAAAAAACAGTTTTAGCAACCTGTCTGAAGAAATTGAAGAGAACATACAACCAAGCCCTGAAAAAGTTGTTCCCAAACCACCACCAATAACAGTCTATAAGGTAGGAATAATAAAAAACATCCATGATTTATTGAAAACCATTACTACGAACTACACAATTAAAACAGTGAGCTATGAAACAATTAAAATCCAATTGTTCGAAGCGGATCACTTTAAAGTTCTTATAAAAGAATTAGATGAAAGAAACACCCAATACCATACATTCAGGCCAAAATCCGAGAGAACATTTAAATTCGTATTAAAAGGATTACATCACGGGACGGACTTTAACACCATCAAGCTAGCACTAGCTGAAAAAGGCCACGAGGTCGTAAATATTCACAATATACGACATCACACGACAAAAAAACCTCTGCCTATGTTTTATATAGACATAAAACCTAATGGAAATAATAAGGCGGTGTATGAAATCACCAAATTGGAAAATAATATTATTAAATGCGAACCACCACATATAAAAAGGATCATACCACAATGCACAAGGTGTCAAGCGCACGGGCACACAAAGGCTTACTGTCGCAAATCATATAGATGCGTAAAATGTGCAGGAGAACATAAGACAGGAGATTGTACTCGTAAAGTTCGCGATGAAAAAGTGAAATGTGTTAACTGTAATGGAAATCATCCAGCGAACTACAAGGGTTGCGCAGTTCACAAGCAACTACAGCAGAAACTCTATCCTGCCTTAAGGGAAAAAAGGCATCAACAAAAACAATCCACTACTGCCAATCTACCCACTAGAACAAGTCAACCAGACATAACTTATGCCCAAATAGTTGAAAATGGTTCAGCACAAAAACGAGAGACAATATCTCAACCTATTGAAACTAGCAACATCACAAGATTAGAAAATATGATGGCCAAACTAATGGATCAAATGAGCACGATGCTTGGTCTACTCACAACCGTCGTAAGCAAACTTGCCTAATGCCTGAAACCAATAGCTACAAAATCGCCGTCTGGAATGCCAATGGGCTCCAACAACACGCCAAAGAACTAAAAATGTTCGTAATTGAACAAAATATTGACGTTATGATGGTTTCCGAAACACACTTTACGGACAAAAATTACTTGAAAGTTCCTAAATATAAGCTTTATCATACAAATCACCCTGATGATAAAGCACATGGAGGTACAGCCATAATAATTCGAGATGATATAAAGCATTTCGAAAAAGAAAAATTCCGCAAAGACTACCTGCAAGCCACCAGTATAACCATAGAGGAAGCCCATGGACCATTAACAATTTCTGCGATTTATTGCCCACCCAAACATAACAACAAGGCAGAACAATTTCAAGAATTCTTCCGTACGCTAGGTAATAGATTTATAGCAGGAGGAGATTATAATGCAAAACATTTAATGTGGGGTTCAAGAATAATAACCTCAAAAGGTAGAGAACTGCTCAAAGCCATAAGGATAGATAACTTACAACATATCTCTACTGGTGAACCAACATATTGGCCTTCAGACAGAAATAAAAAACCAGATACAATAGATTTCTGTATTACAAAAAATATTGATCCAAAAAAGTGTCAGGCAGAATCATGTTTCGACCTGTCTTCTGATCATTCACCAATAATAGTAACAATTTCTTCAAAAATTACCATCAAAGATAAACCCCCTTCTCTGTGCAATAATAGAACTAACTGGCCCTCATTTAGAGAAAACTTAGACCAAAATATCTCTCTAAACTTACCGTTACAAACTGAAATGGATATAGAAATAGCAGCAATAAATCTTACAAAAAATATACAGGAGGCAGCATATTCCGCGACTCCCAACAGTGAAACATTTCCAAGAAAAAATACACATATATCATGTACAATACAGAAAAAGATAGCAGAAAAAAGAAAGTTACGACGAAATTGGCAACAGCAAAGGACTGAAGAGAATAAAAGAAAATTTAATAGGGCCATAAAAGAGCTGAGAGATCTAATCCAAATCGAACAGAACCAAGGCATTCAAGAATACCTAGAAAACTTGACATCAACTGAGGCTACAGACTATTCGTTGTGGAAAGCAACAAAAAAGCTTAGGAGATCCCAGCAGCATAACCCACCTATTAAAACAAGCGAAAATAATTGGGCGAGAAGCAATAAAGAGAAGGCCGACATTTTCTCAAAACACTTAAAAAATGTTTTTAAACCTTTCCAGTCTCAGCTACATAAAGATGACGAAAATAAAATCACTAGCTTTCTAGATTCGCCATTTCAAATGGATTTACCGCACGAGAAATTAACGGTCAAAAAAGTTAAACATACAATAATGAGAGAGATTAATATTAAAAAAGCTCCTGGTTATGACTTAATTACTGGCAAAATTTTAAAAGAACTATCAGAAAAGGCTATAAAACTATTAACATATATATTTAATGCTATGCTACGAATTAATTGCTTCCCTAGTATCTGGAAAGTAGCTAAAATATTAATGATACTTAAACCAGGAAAAATACCAGAAGATGTGACCTCCTACCGACCTATAAGTTTATTACCAATAATCTCGAAAGTTTTCGAGAAATTATACATAAAAAAACTAAACTATATAATAGAAAAAAGAAAAATTATTCCAGAACATCAGTTTGGCTTTCGCAATAAGCATGGGACTATAGAACAAGTGCATAGACTTGTAAACCAAATAAACGCTGACTTAAATGCCAAAAGATATTGTTCGGCTGCTTTCCTAGACATATCTCAGGCTTTTGACAAAGTATGGCATACGGGCTTGCAGGTTAAACTAAAGAAACTTCTCCCTCATCCGGACTATCAGCTACTAAAATCATATCTCACTGACAGACATTTTATTGTAAATCAAGGCGATGAACATACCGAATTAAATCCCATATATTCAGGAGTTCCGCAAGGTAGTGTACTGGGTCCAGTACTGTATCTTCTGTATACGGCTGATCTGCCCACCACAAAAATAACTACTGTGGCAACATATGCAGACGATACAGCAATCTTAGCATCCCATGAAGATCCAGTCACAGCATCAATAAACCTACAAACCCACCTGGAGCAAATACAATTATGGTTGAAGACATGGCGCATTAAAGCCAATGAATCAAAATCCACGCATATAACGTTTACCCTGCGTAGAAGAACATGTCCACCAGTAAATATCAATCATCGTCAACTCCCCCAAGCAGACCATGTTAAATATCTTGGTATGCATTTAGATCGACGCCTAACCTGGAAGAAGCACATACTCTCTAAACGGAAACAACTAGGATTAAAATTATATCAAATGTATTGGCTCATTGGGCGCAAATCCAAGTTATCATTAGATAACAAGGTATTGCTGTATGAGTCTATACTCAAGCCCATTTGGACATATGGAATTCAACTATGGGGTACCGCTAGCAAATCTAACATATCCATCATTCAACGGTTCCAAAATAAGGTGTTGCGTGCCATTGTTGATGCTCCGTACTATATTTCAAATAAAGTGATACAACGCGATATTCCTCTAGAACCTATAACGAGTGTAATCCAACGTGTTTGTGTGAAGTACTTCGAAAGAGTGTCAGTGCATCCCAATGTACTCGCTAATCAGCTAAATATGCGACGTGATAGTGAAGTGCGTAGACTAAAACGTTTAACACCACCTGATCTGATTACTGGACATATGTAGAGTTTAGAATAAGCATTAGAATAAGACTAATTAATTAAGATACTATTTTATACAGAAGATTGCTTAATGAAGTGATTTTCTACATGCCATGTATATATAATATAAACAGAAGAAATACTTATTGCCAATAGGGCAGATTGTGGACTCACGAAGAGTAATAATAAAAAAAAAAAAAAAAAAATACATGTCACTGCTGTATTTTTTATTAAATGCACCACACTACACAAGATCAGATGGTTTGATCCTTTTGAGTCTGTGACCTGTTCTGATGGTATCCAAAAGCTGCAATATTTCAATATTCTCATGTGAATGGAGTCTTTCCTCATGCCCCCTTGCAATTCTCTTGATTTCTTGACTGACTGTGGATATCTGAAGGTCTCGATGTAGGTTATCAGTCCTATAGTATTTGGGTGCACCCACAATACCTCTCAGGACTTGGTTCTGGAAAATTTGTATTTTACTTATATTACTCTTTGCCGAACATCCCCATAATTGAACTCCATATGTCCATATAGGTTTCAGTATTTGCTTATATAATAGTAATTTATTATGTACTATTAATTATAATTTTCTTCCAACTGGCCAATATATTTCCCTATATTTCCAGTTCAATTGTTTTCTTCTTTATATGTTCCTTCCAGTGAAGTTTTGCATCAATATTCATTCCGAGGTATTTAGCGTTGTTGCTATAGGAATGATAGTATTATTTAATGTTATTGTCAAGCTTGTGTCCAATTATTTATATTGTCACATGCCTGTTGTAATTTTCTTGAGGCTTGTTCACTATTGTCTCCGACAGCTATAATCGCAGTATCATCAGCAAATGTAGTCATCGTAATATTATCCATTTGTGGTATACCACAAGCGTAGATTAGATAAAGAATTGCTCCCAGTACACTTTCTTGTGGTACACTGACTTTAGCTTCTTTTATTGTAGAGTAAGCTTCTTCTTGTTTGACTCTAAACATTCTGGTTGTGATGTATGATTTTAATAGTTGATTTTAATAGTTGTTTTAATAGGTGAACAAGGCCTTCATGCCAAACCGAATCGAATTGTGTTACATATAAGAATATGACTGAGCATACTTTTTACATTCGTGGCTTTTTGCATACTTTTTACATCTGTTATTCTGGGGACCTGGCCAGTTGTTGAATACTTGTTAATAAACCCAAACTGGTGAATTGGTTTAGGTTTTTTTGGTCAATTAGGTTTTTTTCTTTCTGACCGCGTTAATAAAATGTCCTGAAGAACCAAAAAATCTTCGAAGATGAAAAATTAAAAACTTAAACGGGGCCGCCATGAGATACGGTTTTCATTGAATGAAAATGCGTTTATGACACTGACAAAACAATTAAATTGCATTCAAAGTGTTGTTCATTGAGCCTAATATTTGTAGATCGATTCCAATTCGAACTTTTAATGAGTACACAGGAAATGTAAGATTTAATATCATTTAAAGAAGCTGAGACTAAGTTTTCGTGCAATATAAAAGTCCCTAAATATAAATTTAGTGTAGCTGATATGATAGGTTCTAAAGGTTTGTCTGATGGGCCTTAAAAAGTACTCTTTCACAACCATCTAGACTTAGTTCCTAAAAACGTAATGAAAGGAAGCTTTTTTATAATATATTAGATTTTTATAATCAATGAATATTGTGATAAAGTGTGGCTGATATGCCATATAGTTTCCACACCTATAAAATACAGAACATCTAGGCAAATTACTTTTAAAAAGCTTTCACATATATTTTCCCATTTCCCATATGGCATTCCCAAATCAAGAAAACAATCCAAAAAGGTTCGAGGATAGCAAACCTGCTATGTTCTCTGATTTGCCCTTCTAGCAGACTTCCCATCTCCATCAAATACTTATTTTACAAGATGTTAATTCGGTCCGTACTCTTAGACGGATCTAATGTCTACTTCAAGTTTGTTACACCCAACCAGGTCAAACGGCTTCAAGTTTTCCAAAATAAGCCCCTCAGGAGAATATTAAATGTTCTATGGTTTGTCAGAAATAATCAAATTCATAGGGAAACTGACACTCCAGAAATCAAGCACTTCATATCTCAATCATTCCACAAACAACAACTCAGCTCAAGTTCTTCTGAAAACGCGCTTGTTCGCGAGCTGGTCGACATGCTGGGAACTTAGCACCGCGTCACCCGCCAAGCTCCCCCCTTTTCCAGACTGAAACGAACTCATCCGTCGCTACAGTCATAACTTTTGCCTCCATACAACAGTACCCAGTTGTGTGTTAACTCAGGTTCGCGAATCAATAGAATCGCCGGGCTCTCGTGCCCAATAACGACTGCCCGATCAGCGGGTGCCATATCCCCAAATTTAATGCAGTAGCTGTAGCGATCCACAGGGGTCAACTGTGAGGCGGTTTAGTGTATTGGTAAGCCCAGAGGCAGTCCCACATAACCCGGTCCAACTTGTTACACCAGGGCAAGTCTCCGCGACTAGGTATGCGTCATGCATTCCACCGCCTGGTTTTTAGGCCAGAAAAATTTTTTTTCTGATTAATAGTCTTCGAACATTTAGTTTGTTCGTTAATATTCATGGGAATTGTAGGTAGTAAGACTTCAGTACAAACTAAAAGCGATCACTTTTCATCACGTGCTTTCGCATACTAAAACTGATTAAAATAATAAACGAAACAAGTAATATAAACAGAGTAGTTACAAGATTCATGTATCTAAATTAATGAACTATATAAAATAACGTCTCAACTGAGAGGAATGTTATTATAGATCGGTTTACAATATGCAAATTGGGCTGTACATTAATCCAGGTTTTGAAATCGAGTCACAACTTTGAGTTTCTAAATTTTGCAAGAATTATTCTAGAACGTATACATCAATAACTGGTTAATTGTAAAAGAGATTTTCAAAAATCAGGTTAGTTAGTGATAATTGAATATAGATATTTCAGAAAACATGTAATTTAATTTAAAAAAATAAACACTTATAAGACAAGAATAAAACCGACAACTTATCGGAAATCCTCTACAATATACAGGGAGTGGACAAAATAATATAACCGTAATAACACCATGCAATATAGTACTCTTTTGTATATTTTCATCCCTGCTCGTGGAAGGGCTGCGACTGCAAAACCCTTTATAAAGTAGTCTACGCTAAGCTACGAAAGAACTAGTGATGATAAAACCCGAACACTTGATGATTGGAAGAATGTAGTATGGTCCGATGAATCATCAGTTGTTACACTGTTTGCTACAGAAGGCCAGGTTTCGTTTGGTGTGGCCTGTTATTGATGTAATATGTCTTCTCTTCTACATGACCCATATTAGAGAAGCAAAAGCTTATGTAGCTTGGTCAGTTTAGATGAGTACTTCAGCGGTAAATGCTATTTTAACCGACTTCAAAAAAGAGGAGGCTCTATATTTTTTTCCGTCAATTATGGACCGATTTTCAAAATTATTCTTTTATTCAAAAGTGTGCCCTTCAGAGGTGGGCCCATTGGAACTCAGTTAGGATCAGATGGGGGGGAAATAGAGGGAAAACCTCAAATTTCAAAAGCACGTACGATGTTTTTACATATTTTTTATCTAAAATAATCAGATATTCGTGTATAATGTTATTGCTGAACTGATGTGATGAAAAATCGGTAAGCACTAACCATATCACATGAGAAATCGTAGAAACACGGTAGGTAACTGTTTCTATGGTATAATAACTAGAACGTTAAGCTCACATACGGAGGTCGCGGGTTCGATTCCCAACAGAGTAGCAGCTTTCTTTCCTCTAGTTTGGTTGAAATATTTGTCAAATAACCTAGACTAGGTAGCGGGACCCAGTGTCTGAAACATTCCTTATTTTCAATCATTCTTTCCGAGCTCTCAAACAATACAAAAATAATAATATAATTTTATGGCATAAACACAAAATTAAAAAGGAACAAAACAAATATAATTTAATATAACTGTTTGGCAACGGTATCCACTTCAAATGATTTTTAGTTAGTTATTACAAAAATTATTTTTTGAATTTTAGTTCCTTATTTATTTTTTGAACTCGGTTCAATTTTTTTTTGGTAAAAATGTTTTTTTATCCAGTATTACTGATACCAAGAACTCCTGAAGTTGGTTTTTGCTGAATCCCGTTGAGTGATTGGGTGTATTATTAATTAATTCAGAAGACTATATAATAATGGCTATATGGCTAATATGGCTATTCAAAGTAAAGTAACTTCCGAAGAATGCTAGGAGACGTTGAGATGATACAGATGTTGATTTCTATCAACGAATATTCCGCTATCATCTTCGAATATCAAATCGATCAAGAAGTTTGTATTATCGCACTGAAAGCCATGTCGGTTTTTAAAAGCATTTCGGATAACTGTATATACTAATATATCACGAGCACAACACCTGTTGAATCTGTGATGATCAACTGAATGCGACAAACAGTACACAGCTAGTGAGAGAATAATTAAGATATAGTAAGATGTTCATTCAATTTTCTTGAAGGCCAGTGTATACAGTCGAAATCAGAGCGAAAATCAAAAAGAAGTCTAGAATCTGGACTGCCTGCTTCCTACAGTCAATCATGGTGGGGGTATCGTTATGATTTAGCTAGTAAAATCGTGGTAATCAGAAGGACCTCTCATTTACATCATTGCTTACAGCGAATGAATATCTCGACATCCTAAAAAACGAAGTTCTTACTATGGCTAGCATAATGTTGGCCAACACTGCCATACCCCAAAATGATAATGCAATATATGCTGGCTCAAGATCTTATTAGTAAATAAATATTGTATATATCTCAGGTGCTTATATGACTTTGTACGTCCTATGTATATTGTAGAAAATTAATGTTAATTTGTTTGAAATTAAGTGAATGTAATATCAAATACAAGTCCGCTATCAATACACAATGTATATTGGTAACAATAATGATACATTTTCTGGAACATAGATTAACCTCTTCATCAAAGTTGAAGTAAAAACTCAGACACCATATCAGATCAGATCAGAAATCAGATCGATTGAAATATTAGAGATGCCAGGTGAAGGTGTAGAAAAAGTACTTGAAATAAAAGAAAAAACATTTAAATTAAACCTATGTTTCAATGACTGTGTATTTCAACGCATCATAACAGATAGAGAGCTGTTGCAATTTTTTTGAAACGTAGTGTAGGAGAGACCGAGCGAGAAAAAACAACGAAAGAGAAAGGGAGAGGGAGATATTGGCCGGGACGACGTGAATGTGCAAGGCCTTTGACTCGGCCGAGCATATGTTTCTAAAAACTTATACATTTCGAGTTTATAAATGAATATTTTTGGTCTCGGGGAGGAAAAAAGAAGATTAAATAGCGTGTTTTCTGCATTCGAGCTCGGGCAATTTATTAATTTACTTCATTCTATTTATGAAAGTCGGAATGGTCAGGGTCGGACTAGAGTCAGGCCAGCTTCCGACGACGGGAAATTCGACAGGAATTTTCGCTAAAGAATTACTTGGCTTTCGCATTAGGTTAATAATTAAATTGAAAAATGAAATATATAGAATAAATGTGACAAAAAATAAAGATATGTGTTTCAACATATTTTAAAATGAATATATAAATCAGAATAAGTAATTTGTTGAAATTGATTTATCGGCATTCCTCAATATATTTAACAAATGGACATAGTTTAATCGTTTAGAATTTGTCGATTCTTCATTAAATATAACAGGTCAATTGAAAAGTCCCCGGCATGACACATATATGGCGCTACTAGAATAAAATCCATATATTTTTTTAGTTAGCCCTAACCCTCAAAAGATGCGCGTATAAATTTGACAGCTTTCGGATCATTAGTTTGTGAATTATAGCATTTTGAGCGAAGCAACTTTTGTTATTGTGAAAAAATGGATAAAAAGGAATTTCGCGTGTTGATAAAATATTGCTCTCTGAAGGGAAAAAAATACAGTTGAAGCAAAAACTTGCCGAGATTCCGGACACTGTTCCAGGAAAACCATCAAGGATGTGAAATGAGCACCGAAGACGGTGAACGCAGTGGACGCCCAAAATAGATTGTTACCTGCGAAAACATTAAAAAAATTCACAAAATGATTTTGAATGACCGTAAATTGAAATTGAATGAAATAGCAGACACTCTAAATATATCAACTGAACGTGTACATCATATTATTCACGAATATTTGGGTATGAGAAAACTCTGTGCAAAGTGGGTGCCGCGCGGGCTCACTTTTGACCAAAAACAACGACGAGTTGATGATTCGGCGCAGTCTTTGAAGATGATCAAGCGTAATAAACCCGAGTTTTTGTGTCGATATGTGACAACGGATGAAACATGGTTCCATCATTTCACTCCGAAATTCAATCGACAGTAATCCCAGTGGACTGTACACGATGAACCCGCTCCAAAGAGTGGGAAAGCGCAACAGTCGGCTGGCAAGGTAATGGCTTCTGTATTTTTCTTCTTTCTTCTTTTCTTCTTTCTGGTATCTTCTTTCTTTCTGAAGAAACTTTTTCGACAATTTCGTCCTCCAAACGGTTCAATAACGCTATGTAATAGTCGCTGTTGATGGTCCTTCCTTTTTCAAGGCAATCGATGAAAATTATTCCATGCGCATCCCAAAATACATAATATCCTTAAATATTTTTAAACATCCTTAAATATATACTATGCAGATGTTTGCAAATTAATAAATAAATAAACAAATAAATCAGTTACAATTGAAAAAGAGAAATGTGACATTTAAAAACTTCGATTCAAGACTCGAATAAAAACATTGTGGAATGCAAAATAGGGGTAATGATACAAAGCAGCCAATACTTGAAGGAATCGGCTTGGTGGTGCAGTGGTAAAGGCGACAGGACGGTCCACCTACTGTTGCGATAGTCCCGGATTTCAATCCTGCTGCGGCATAGTCGTAAATTTATGTTTGTGATTGTTTAATATTTGTGACTGTCCTTTGTAACCAGGCCGGGTAAGACTGGATGTCTTCTGGGATGATTTCTAAAGTTGGTCACTTTCCAATCAGTAGGTTTAATGCCGAGGACCGTGGTTCGGAGCTCACGTTAAACTGTAGGTCCAGTCTAGATAAAACTCTAGTTGGTAAAAGGAGGCTTTAATATATATATATATATATATATATATATATATATATATATATATATATATATATATATATATATATATATATATATATATATATATATAGGTGGTGGCTTTTTCTGTTGAACATATTATGACAAAACCACAACCACGAAGGTCAAGATCAATTTTACCGAAGATGTATTTGAATGTTTATGTGCTTTTTACTTTCACCATATTACATTTTTGTATACCTTATTAATTTTCACTCTTATATCAATCAAATATTTGTAGTAGTTAATTATATCCTCAAGCAATTAAACGGAAGAACTAATTTAAGCACTATTCTCAAGTACGCTCTCCAATACCGTAGCAGAAACGCCATTTAAATCCAGGACCTAATACGGGGGTCATATTGGGCTATCGCGCTATTTAGTTATCTATTGTCCCAGGCTATCATAAATTTCATTCTTCTATTAATAAACATTTTAGCTTGGCGCGTAATTTTTTTAATATAATTAGTTATATATGAAAATTATTAAATTAAGAAACTGTAGAAAGTTATTTATTTATAGAATTACAAATAATGAAATGATATCCGCTTGTAAATTTAATTATTGAACAAACTGACGTCTTATTAATCATTTTTACTATTTCATAGAAAACACTGAATTCATAATTAGTCGTGAGAATTATCTAAAAATAAGCATAGAGTAAAATAAATATAGAAATATTAGCGGATCCAACAAGCGTTGTCCTGCCCGAACATTCGATTTTTGTTTGGATGGCGTAATTTATTTCAACAATTACTATAAAACAAACAAACTCCATAAAATGATCACAAAACATCCAATTAGTGATTAGATTTGTTATGATATATTCTTATAATCAAAAAATGTTTAAAAGTTAAACAAAAATCCTGGAACCCTATTGCAGTGCCACCTACTGAACTCACATACAAAAATTCAGAAAAATCTTCCCAACCGTTTAAGACACGTTCAATTACATACACACAGATAGAAGAATTATGTTCATAAAGATAATATAAGAATAAAATATATATGCAATGAATCGGAAATAGCAATTTCTGCAGCATGTCAAAGATGATGGAATTATTCACTCTTCAATTACGCTTATCCAACAATCCTTTAGCATGACTATAAGATTATATATTAAATGACAATACCAAAGATATCAAGATGTTCTACCTTGAAATCTGGGTAAGAATATTCCACAAATTACAACGCTATATCATAGCAAATTGATGATAAGTGAATATATTCCCTCTATCATTCAAGTTCTATTTCCTTTGCTAAGATGTAAACGACACACCGTTATATATATGTATATATATATATATATATATATATATATATATATATATACAAAAATTGCTATCGACTGATGATCGATGAAGCTAAGCACTGAACTTATTCAACTAGACTGGGCCCAAAGTGGCAAGTGACTCAGGCATCATTATAATATGCGTTCTTCCAATGGCCAATACAAATCAGCCAAAAAAAAGTAGTAACTAAAGAAGCTTCGAGAATCAGAATATCGGGCGAATTATCAAAAATCTTAGACAATAATTTCTTCTCTTTCATTAGAATTTTGAAAACTTTTTGTTTCATAGAACCAATGAAACAATATTTAACTTATCCTGAAATTTTTTCGCTATGTTCTTATGAAAGATGATGAAAAAACATATTTATATAAAAAAAAACTATTATAACCACTATTTAAAACATATTACTTTAAAACTTGGTAAATTATCGCTACAATTATGTACATGAATATAAATTAAAAAATAGCAATTAATTACCTGAGATTAAAATGTCCTAACATATAAAACACAAAACTCGTTTTCGAGTTTTAACGATAGTAGATACTGGGTGAATTCTCGAAAACATCGAAGATAATGTGAAAATCCAAAAAAAAAGAGCAAAACCACTACAGCTTCCTTTCAAAATAAAGGAATCATCGTCATCCGTCCATGCGATCCGTCCCTGCCCACCCAATACCGAGCTCTACCAACTGATATTTATGTATTCGCTTATTATTCGAAAGCTGCAATGTAAATCCACCAATACAGTGTGAATCATTCCGAAGGAAATAAATATAATAAATTTCTATAATTCAATATAAGGAGGCAGTAAATCTCTCGCGGAGAGGAATTCCACTTCTCGCCCGAGCCTCAAAACAACGAAAGAGGATAGTAGGGGCAAAAAAAAACACGACGCCGTGCGTATATGTTCTCGACCTCATCCAGTCCGCGTCTCTCTCGCCCTCCACACATCGCCGCTTCAATCCGGTCGACGTGAGGATACATTAAAAATCATCGTGGTCTAGAGATTCAGCTACTTTCAGCACTATTCGTAAGGATATATTACTTAACAGCTATCTCCGGATTTGTCGCATGCGCACTATTCTGCATGATATATCATAGAAAAGAATAAACAAACAGGTCAATTGAAAAGTTCCCGGCCTGAAACATAGATGGCGCTACTAGAATTAAGTCCATATGTTTTTGTATAGTCAGCTCTAAGCCTCAAAAGATGCGTATATAAATTTGACAGTTGTCAGATCATTAGTTTGTGAATAATAGTATTTTGAGTGAAACAACTTTAGTTATTGTGAAAAAAATTTGATAAAAATAATTTTCCTGTTGATACAATATTGCTTTTTGAAGGGAAAAATACAGTTGAAGCAAAGACTTGGCTTGATGCAGAGTTTCCGGACACTACCCCAGGAAAATCAACCATCAAGGATTGTTATGCTAAATTTAGATGTGGTGAAATGAGCACCGAAGACGGTGAACGCAGTGGACGCCCAAAAGAGATTGTTAGCGACGAAAACATTAAAACAATCCACGAAATGATTTCGAATGACCGTAAATTGAAATTGAATGAAATAACGGACACTCTAAAGATATCAACTGAACGCGTACATCATATCATTCACAAACATTTGTGTATGAGAGAGCTCTGTGCAAAGTGAGTGCCGCGCGAGCTCACTTGCCCAAATACAACGACGAGTTGATGATTCGGAGCAGGGCTTGAAGATGATCAAGCCTAATAAACCCGAGTTTTTGCATTGATATATGAGTATGGACAAAATTTGACTATATTATTTCACTCCGAAGTCCAATCGACAGTCATCCGAGTGGACTGTACACGATGAACCTGCTCCATTCCAAAGCGTGGGAAAATGCAACAGCCGGCTGGCAACGTTATGGCGTCTGTGTTTTGAGATGCGCATGGAATAATTTTCATTGACCTCCTTGAGAAAGGAAGAACCATCATTGGACGTTTAAAGGACGAAATCGCCGAAAAACGGCCGCATTTGAGGAAAAAGAAACTGCTGCTTCACCAAGACAATGCACCGGCCCAAAAATCCATACATTTGGCTTCGAAATGCTTCCTCATCCACCGTACTCTCCAGATCTGGCCCCCAGCGACTATTTCCTGTTACCAGATCTCAAAAGAATGATCGCTGGGAAGAAATTTTCGTCGAATGAAAAAGTGATCGACGAAACTGAGGCATATTTTGAAGCGAAGAACAAATCGTACTACCAAAATGGTATTGAAAAGTTGAAGGGTCGCTATAATCACTGTATCACCCTTGAAGGGAAGTATGTTGAATAAAAAAACTAATTTTGCCAAAAAATTTGTTTTATTATAGTAGGCCGGGGACTTTTCAATTGACCTGTTATATTGTCTTCATTTTCTAATGGCGATAGATTCTTTTCGTAAAGGGAATTATATATTTAAGTAATTTCAATTAATCGTACAATTTACAATTACATTATATAATTACTTGTACACCATTAATTGTGAAAAAAAATTATTGATTTGGAAGAATATTATACTTGCTACATCTGTACGATTTGTTGATAAGGAAGAGCGACATGCCAAAATACTAAAGAAGACAAAAGAAGAGCTACCTTCCTAAGAAACAAAAGAATAGTTAAAAGATTTTACGGTTAGAAGGTTTATTTACCAAAACAATCAAAATATTATTGTGTTTTGAGGTACTCAATTAATTTCGTTAAGTATAGAGTATGCTTTACATATTACAGACAAGTTAATACTATGCAGATATCTGTAGAAGTTTGATTATAAATAAGACAAAGAGTAACCCATACCATCACAGGTAAGAATGAGGATATTCAAATATTTCCAACATTTGAGACGGGCGCGCCAGCGCAGTATGCTCAATCTATCGGACCACGATGATTTTTAATGTATCCATCCTCTCGACGAGGCATCGTTTCTTCCTCCCAAATGTACCGCGAACGTTAGCCGCCTCTTACGGGTTGATTTTTATTTTGCGCGCCGCCAGTATGGGAAAATATCGGTCGATCTAAATCAATTAGATATAGACGTGAAGCTGATGGTGATTCGGTCGCGTAAAGCATCGGATCTTTATGAGAAATTAAGATAGAAATCGGATTTTATGCCACCATCAATCTGAATGGTTCGCGAGTATTTGACCTTTGGAGGAGGAGGAAAAATTGATACGTAATCTCTAATACGAATTAAAAGCGCTTAAATGTTGACTAATAACTATCAATTAGCGAGGTATTCAACAGCTCTCATCAATTATTTATGAACAAAGATAGTCCCATATTCTCAAGAAAATAAAATCTCGCCATCATCAATTTCTGCACGTTGAAAGATAACTAACACAATATAAAAAGCTGTAAAAATTATATAGGATGATTTGATACCATTAATAACCTCTATTAACGCAATTAATTTACGTTAAATAATGAATTGAAGAAGGTGAAAGACAATTCAAAAATTACTAATTCTTAAACAGAACAAATCAAGTCGTCAAATATATTGTCAAATGTTGAAATTATATCTTTTGGAAAGAAAATTTAGTATCACGTGAAGGAGCATTCTAAACCTATTTTGGCTGGAATTCCCAGGGTAGTGCCTTGGGACTACTACTGTATCTGCTCTACACTATCAATATCCCAACAACAACAAAGTTATCATGGCAAAATATGTATCTCTGCCTAAGCTAGTAAAAAGTACAAGTTGCAGTCAATAAGATCTATAAATGGATTAGACAGTGGAAAATATAGCTTAAAAAATTAGCTAAATACCTTGGAGTCCATCTTAATAGTAGGTTAATAACATAATTTTTGGACAAAAAACACAGCACATCAGGCTCTGTACAAGCTCAAAACAAGCAACTCTACTAGTCAAAAGTTACTCTCATCTTAACCCAACAAATAACTGGTTTCTGAGGTTATGGAAGATTTCGCCTTAAAGCATAAAATAAGGCTACAAAGTCAGAGCAACGCGGAAGCAATACAGCTATTGGACAATACAAAGGAGCAGGGAAGCGAACCAAATCACACGAACTTGATGTATGACAAAGATGTACTGATGATGTATCTAATGTAAGATGTAATTAATTTAAAAAAATCACACCAACAAAATAACAATGGAAAAAACACACATCCAAATTTAACAAATTATAGTAGTAAACGCAATGGTTCGTCATAATATAATGAAAAATAATTAAACATATAGTAAGAAAAGATTTTTTCTGGAAATTATCTTTATAAAGAATTCAACCAAAAAACTTCAATAGACAAATGGATTCATGTTGAATTTACTTTTAATCAAATTGCACATGTGTTGGAAATAGTATATTAAATAGAAAATAAGAACTAATCTCAATTATTCGTACATAATAAGTACGCAATATGTTCAATTATGGAAGTTCTAAAAGGTGTCGTAGATGTAGCCAAAAACTACAGCGATGACAGACCGACACCGACTATCTGGATGAAGTAATCAATATAATGGTAAAGAGAATTCATTCTCATGTTAACACAGAAGTATTGTAACTCTTGGATAACACTCGAGCAGGACACCTACTAAAAAGAATCAAACTTTTTGATTATGTAGTGCAATAAAGGATGTTTAACAGATTTTTTTAGTTTAATCTTACATAAACATTAGTATAATGGCTAAGTAAAGACCTAAGGACGTGGCTAGGTAAACGAGTTTTTAAGTTACTGCTAAAGCAAAATATATGACAGTCAGCAAAAATATAAAACACATTTATTAATAAAAAAATACTCCAAGTTATTATTTAGAAAAATCAGAAATTCACACTCTTAAACTAATTACACTAATTATACATTATTAATATTAAACTTTGTTAATGTGAAGCCTAAGGATTGACAAATAGCTAAAATAAATACAATGTCAGAATGTACCTGACCTAGCCCGATTACTGAGATGACAAAAATGAATATCCCCGTCAAATGTTACACAGATATCTATAAATAACGCACCAACGCTCGGACTGAAAAATAAAATGATCTTATAAATAAAGCAAATAAAAAGTACAATTGGAAATTAAGGCGGCTTGATTGACACAAATAAATCTGATATAGTTTGGAAGTAGTTCGAGGTCATAGCTAGTAGAGTAGCTATATAAATCATCAAATGTCCGTATTTAATGTGTCATTTGTAGTTTAAAGTATAGTCAGACTAAAATGGCATGACAAAAGCCTAAATAAATGTAAAATTATCAGATTAAACTTTATACTAGGTCGTAGATCATCATGTATAAGCTAAAAAACGACGCTATTTTAATAAATAACATCATGTTACACAAAAAGTAAAATACATTAGAACCAAAATAAAACAACTATACTGGTTAGTCGGAAAATACTCTCAACTTGATCCAAAATCAAACAGGTTGATTTATAAGACAATTATAAAGCCAATTTGGACCTATGGGGTGCAAATATGAGGTTGCACTAAAAATTTAAATCAACTAGTCATCCAACGCTGTCAAAACAAGGTTCTTCGATTGATTACCAATGCCTATCGCTACGTAACCAACGAAGAACTGCACGATGACCTGGAAATCAAATTGATTTGTAAAATTATCCAAGATTTCGCCTTGAAAGACGAAAGAAGATTACTAAACCATACTAACGTGGAAGCAATACAACTGCTGGATAGCGCGCAAGATGTCAGGAGATTGAAGCGAACCAAACCATACGAACTTATATAAAGTTTATACATTTAGTGTAAACTATGGCTATAAGTTATTATATTTTTATAATTGAGGAATACATATTGATGTATTTTCTCGCACGCGTCTTGCTTGTGAATTAATCCAAGTACAAATGAAATGTAGTAATAAATTAATTGATAATTAAGATTGTACTAATCGTATCTAATAAAAATGTTATAAAAAAATAATTCATACAAACGACATAACAGAAATTTCATGGCTTGTGGAAAAATGATTTAGTACGTCACTTAATCACTATTGATGACTTGTATCAAGCATCGTTATCCTAAATCAAAAGAAGGGACTAAAGAACTAATACTAACCGCACGAAAGCCCATGCACACACAACTCAAAAACTAAAAATATGAATTGTTTCAATATCCAGCTTATTCGCCAAATTTAGCTTGATATCTCCGAATTATTTCGTGAAAAACAAAAAAACAAAGAAATGAGTGGCCATACAGACCACTACAGACGTTTTATTGCCATTTCTTTATATTAAAGCCTTACGAACTTTGTCGAAGGGCTCTATTGCGAAGCGAAGCTTAACTACACTTAACCAAGTTCTTTCCAAAACTGTTATATGCAAAATCAAGGAAGGATTATTTGTCGCACCTAATATTCTAAAAGTAATGTCAGATGCAAGGTTTATAAAATGTTTAATGTCTGATGTAGCAACAGATGACCATCGTCTCAAAGAGTTATTCACAATTTTCTCGATAACCAAAAATCACCAGTTTTGCAAGCATCTAATCGACAACTTGTTGCAAAATTAATAACATTAGAGCTCGAGTGCCTGTCAAAATATATTTTATGAATTCATATCTTGATTTTTTTAAAAAACTGGGGCGACATATGCAATGAACAAGCTACACCAAAGATTTTAGAATGAAAGCATGATGAACTGATTACTGTTGGACCCTAATATGTGAAACAGATCACAAGCATTATAAAAAACTTAGTTCAACTTTACTCATTTCTGATTCATGCTGTTTAATTCAATAAATGGACATTAATGGCTAAAAATAGCATATTAATGATTTTTTATAATATTTCTAAAAATAGAAGTAATTTTAAAAAACGGGCTGTTAATTTGTATTAAGCCAAAACCGTGTAAACTTGTATAATTCATTAGCAACTATACATTTAAACTTGAATAATACTATACTGAGAGAAATATGTACAAATTCCTAAACATTTTTGTTGAATATGTACTCATGGAAGAAAGAGCCCAAATAATGATCACTAAGATATCAAAGAATTGTAAATCTTTCAACTGGGTATGGATAAAAAGCTGGAAACTCTGATAACAGTAAAGAGAGAAAAGTTAAAACCACAAGCGGTAAAACATATAATTTAAATAACTGGCACAGTGAACAGACTGTACGAATCCATTGAAGCTGGTTAAACCACAATGAAAACACTATAAACCTACAACCTTCAATTAATTGACCTAAATCACTCTTCTATAGAACGAAAAATCAACCAGTTACACGCCAAATTACTCCTTAATACACCCGAACAATACCTTCTATTTTCCATACCGGCCTGCTGAAATATCGGACATTAAAAACGAAATTTATACATTTGATGATTCCATAAATACGTCTCTGCCCCAACGATTTTTCGTAGGCAGAAAGGCACTGACTAACCCAGATAGGCTCGCTTTCTTCAAACCTGGAAGGTAGCCAGAAAATGTGTATAATATCTAATAAACAGCCGAGTACATTTTCTGTCAGGTGCGTCATCACGCTTCAATGAACATCGCTCGAGATATTCAACAAAGTCACAAATATACAAAGTTATTATGCCATGGTTTCGGTTTATTGTTTGTAAAATTATTAATTAAATGGTGTACATGGGAATCGTTTTAGTCAATGTTTAGTTTCGTATTAAATTGATCTCTTCCATTGCTTATGGAGTCACACATCGCAGATTTATAGTTAAGAGAAATAAGGATTACTAAGAACTAAGAATAATAATAAATTTGGAGATAATTCGAAAACAAAATGGCTTTTGCCTCCCAAGTCTCATCCAGAGTAGTTAAAAAAGGAGAAATTATTGTTACAAATTCTTGAATATATATATATATATTCAAGATTTCTGAAGGTTTTTCCTTACATGTCTATCTTATAATATATATATATATATATATATATATGAAATGCTACTACTAATGTTAACAAATAATATCAAATTTCAAGTGTTACAAAAATGTATTTACCTTAGAAAAAAGGATAAATAATGATCTTAATTAAACTATAAATAAATAAAAAGAATAATCATATATAATGGTTTATAACTTCGAAAACTAAAAAAAAACAACGAAATTATATAAAATATCATCAGTCAATTTTGGTGCCCCCAGAAATCACTTTACATACGAACATCAGCTAGGTCTCAAGAACAAAGACTTAAAAATGTTCTGCATAGCTGCATCGAATCACAGACATCACTGGAAAAGCCTACAAATAAAATGAGTTTGCTCGGCTACATTTCTGAACTTAGCCAAGCAGTTTGTCAAGATTTGGTCTGAAGAACGCATCCACAAACTTCAGAAACTATTTCCAAAGCAATATAATGAACCTTTATACGATTATATTTCAACCAGAATGTTTATAATTAAGTAAGACACTTCTCAGTGATATAAACTAAATCAGATGTACTGCAAAGCAGTGATTGGGGTTTATATGGACCTAGTATATATACAAAACTAAGGAGCAGACTCAAGCTAACAAGAAGTAGAAGAGTTGAACAAGAATCATAACCATAATTCAAATAAACAAAAAGCATAGCAAGTGCAAACTAACACGCTAGCTTAAGGTGTTGTAATATTAAAATTTTACTTCTTTAGACTAAGTATAGACCAATGGGTGGGTCTATCTTGTAAGTTGGACAGCAATCATCGTGAATAATTTATTTAAAATTATATGAAATCACTCCAATTTTGGTCAGTTCTCATTCGACAGGCTCACAATCTGTCAAGATGCTACCAGAGAAAAAAACAGATCTAACGAGTACAATACAAATATCAAAATGTAATTAATTAGAAACAATTATTTAACTGAAATATATGATAGACGTGTGTGGTCAGTATTTTTTAATAATTTTGGTATTTATTATAAAGAAAATGAAGGTAGATTAAACTGGAAACATCACGTTAGATGAAAAGCAAAGCAGATTAGACTCAAAGTCAAGCAACTGTACTGGTTAGTCGGGAGATACTCTCAACTTGACCTAAAATTAAAGAGATTGGTTTATCAGTCAATCATAAAGCCACTTTGGACCTATGGGATGCAAACATGTGGTTGTACTAAGACATCAAACCAACTAGTAATCCAACGTACCCAAAAGAAAGTTCTACGATTAATTACCAATGTTTACGTAACCAACGAAGAGCTGCACGATTATCGCGAAATCAAATGGATACACGAAGTGATCCAAGATTTCGCCCTAAAACATGAAACAAGGTTACTAAATCTCAGCAACGTGGAAGCAATAGAGCTACTGGACAATACGAAGGAAATCAGAAAATTGAAGCGAACCGAACCACACGAACTTGTTTAGCGTGTAAATATATTCTTAACTTTATTTTAAGTAGATTAGTTTTATTTTAATTTGGGAAATACATACTGACGAATTAACCCCGTACTCGCCTTTCTTGTGCAAAGACACCAGAACAGTAGCTATAAATTAATTTGTAAATTAAGATTATACTAAGCATAACTAAAGTAACAAAATTATAAAGAAAAGCTAATTCATAGCATGACATATCCTCCTCGATAATACATAATATAAATAAAATTATCGGACAATCTACAAGACATTATACCTGAAAGAAACTACCAGAAAGTTTCCCGTAAAATATAAATAAGTTAATATTATTTATAAGTACATATAATTTGAATAAATAACGTAATATAATTGAAGAAAATTGTGTCATTTTATAATATGTATTACGATATTATTTAAATGCCACTGATATATAACAGAAATCAATATAGAACGAGGTTATTTATGACTTATGTTAAGTCCAAAGTATTATATTTAATAGCGTGCCTTCATAGTGTATTTTCTTTTAACAATACAATACAACATTGTTGAGTCTCTTGAACAATTTCGAGTGATAAAATATTCAACAGATTAAAATTACGCTGCATTTTTTTATCGAATTTCAACATAACATAGGCAAAATCAATAATAGTATCTTCAAAATATGTTTTTAAGTTAAAAAGATTAGCAAATATATTAAAAGAGATATTTCGGAGATTCGGGATAAAGATTGGTGCATATTGTTTCTGTAATACAAGGTTTTAAGTTTTTTGTAAGCCAGATAATAGTGTGTCTATAAGTGCTAATTTACTTAAACTTAAGTGATGAAATATAAAAATAAGTATCGAAAAAGTTTGCATTTTAAATTTTTGTAATAAACAATAGTGTATACTAGTTCAATTTTAATATTTTTTATATTAAATATACTTTAGATAGAACATCAGGAAGATACAGATCAATAAGCAATGAAGAACCTTATTCTTTCAGACTAATTTATACTAGTGGAATAGATGCTATCGCTGCAGGTACCAAAAGTGCTGGTACTACACCCGATAATAGCATAAGCTTCATCAGTCTTCTTCATCAGTTCATAAAGTTTCATCAATATCTGATGCACATATGCGATGTAAACATTAATTATTTTTTATGTTCAAACTTCGATTTTGCCTTTGCATTTGCATGTTTCCTATAGTAAAGCATTGATGAGGTTCTCATTATCATTTACATCACTGATCGGAATGATGAAGTTCTTACTAGTTCTGCTGCCACCAAACACTGGCATACTCCAAAATGATAACGTCCATAAAAAAACAAGCAAAAAGGTCCAGTCTTGGTTTGAGTAGCACCAGTATTATCAAACATCTTCACTGACTAGCTCCATGGTCAGACCTTGACATAATTGAACCGTTATGGAGAGTTTTGAGACAGATAATGAGGAATAGATTTCCATATCCAACATCATTGAAGCAATTCGGACACTATACTAACCTATTCCATGAAAAATTACAGCTGTTTTAAAAGGAAATAATGGTTCAAAACCTCATTAATAAATAAATATTGCGAATATGTCAGATGTTCATATTATCTTGTCCATCCTTGTATATATTCATATATATAATTTATATATAATTAATAATATATCATTTTTTCAATTTTCTCGAAAAGTATGTAGTTTTTTCCGAAAACAAATACGGTAATGACTTTCCAGCACACCTGGTATATGTGCTTTTTCATGCCGTTTAAAAAACGTATAGGTCAGAATTAATCAGAATCTATAGATAAATATTCTCATAGAAAACGTTAGACGAAACCAACAGAAAATACCCCTTTTTACTCGGATCCCCTCTCACGTCCCCGACGAAGTACATCCTCCCTCCGCCACCCGATCCCCGCTCCGTCGCCCCCCCCCCCTTCTCCGTAGCCCCTCACGGCCTCCAATCCATTTTTCACCGAGCCCAACACAACACATTGAGTACGAAAATAAATAATTTATGCCAACCACTCCAGAAAAATATTCTCTCCCTCCTCCATATTTTATGGCGCCGAATAAAAAATAATAGAATATTATATTAGTTGGAGGCGGTGGCGGCGGCGGTGGCAGCAGCGTCGGCAGCGGTGACTACCCCCGCAGCACCCGCGAGCGTTTCCCTTTTATATTTATTCGGAATTACTTATTCATATTAAATTAGTTTAACTTGAACTTGGAACCGGCGCCAAATCAGTCATTGTACGAGTGTTTGGATTTATTTCGGTTGTTCGTGGACGGGCGGGGAGGGGGTGGCGAGATCACCTGGAGGAAGATCGAATGCTATTTGGAAAAAGGGAAAAGAAACACGTCGGCTTTTATATAACATCGGTGTCTCAGAACATAGTAAACTGCAACATAATAAACAAGAAAAAGAATCAAACAAAATAAGATGAGAATGCATACGAATCCTTGTGGTTTACCAGTACTTAAAGTATAAATAAAAACTTTTTTTCTTATTCCAAAATGACCGACTAGAACCAAATGGTCATTTGCTGATGTCGTTTCGGATTCGGGATAGTGGAGTGTTTTGCGGGCGACGTAGTTGGTTATCTACCGAGGTTTGTGGATGGGTAGGGATCTTATCAAAATGTTATCGTGTTCTAAGACGCCTAAGGAGAACCTTACACTGAGCATGTTCGTAAAATTCTTCACGAACGAGATGCCTGATTCGAGATGAGTGTTGACGTTCCTGATAATTCATCGAGTAACGCGCGGACTTGATTTGACGGATTGGAACACTTGGAGTAGTTCAAGTTGTCTCTCAGAGACGTACCTATACCACACCTGTGCTCAGAAGAGGCAGACTGGACGGACTGACATTTTATACAGAGTCGCTTTCTGGGGAATTAGGAGTTTACTTTTTCTATAGTGGAGTGAGAAGAGTAGAGTGTACATGCCATTGCCTTTGCAGATAGCGTACTGGATTTGGACTGACCATTGGAACCTGCGGTCGAACAGGAGACCGACGTATGATACCTTCTGGAGCCAGGGGATTGTGACTTTATCGATTTGGAGGCGATAAGCGCGGAACTCCTTGCGGTGTAACAGAATAGTCCGAGTTTTGCTCAGGTTTATCTGCAGCAGCCAGAATTTTTACCACGAAATCGCCTGGTTCAGTTGGAGTCTGTCGCAGATGGCGTCGTGACTGTAACCGGTGGTAAAGAAACTTGTGTCATCTGCATAAAATGCTGTGTGGCATAAATAAAAACCAGTGAACAGAGAAATTAATAATTATCCGATAATTTAAAAAGTTAATTAAATTGCTATACCATATTACGGAAAAACAAATACTTCAATACTCATAATCTATGAAGAAAACGGGCAATCTAAGCCTACGTAGATAAATCCATTTTCAAAAGTCACAGTTCGACATTTGATGTCTAGGAGAGTGACTAAACGGTTACACGAAATTCTACAGACATATACCAGGTGTGTATGTCGCTGGGCTTAAGCATGCCCTGTAATGATTTGACAGACATGTCATTTTATTCCATTGAGATCAAGCTTCACACCTATACATGTTAAATTTTGTGAAAGTAACACCGTTATAGATTTATACTTCTTTGAAAAAGTCAAGTTTCGTGCCTGAAAACATACATTTGCGGCACGCATTAATATTCTTATTTAAGGACCAGAAAAAATCCACTAAAAGTTATCGTTTACTGATAGAAACTTACGGTGACAGCCTCGAAAACATGTGAGCGTGGATTCGGAAATTCAAAAGTGGTTATTGTGGCGGTCGATGCGCAAGACGATGCTCTGTGCTTGTTGGGATCAGGGATCAAAGTGGCGTGGTGTATTACGAACTATTGAAACCTGGTGAAACAGTTAATAGTGACCGACAACAAATAAACAATTTGAACGACTCATAAAGCTAGAGGAAGCGTTGAACGCACTTGGGTGGGACATATTGCACCCACCATACTCTCCAGACCTTGCCCATACCTACTATGAACTTGAATCGCATGAATGGGACACACGCTTGCAGAGCAGCAGTTTGCTGATTTCGAGGAAGTTAGAAAATTGTTCAATCAGTGGTTTTCCTCACAGGACAAACAGTTTTTTCGGGATGACATCCATAAATGGCCCGAAAGATGAGCAAGATGTGTAGAATCAGACAGCCAATACTTGAATAATTCAACTTGCTTTTCGAATATTAGAATCTCAATCGGGCTTTACACGGTCCTTTATAGGACAATCAGTATTAGAATTAGTACGTCTGATCTTAAAAAATAACAAACTAGCCTGCATAGTTGACAAAAACAATAATATATCATGCAAAATATAATAGAAAGCCTATTTAAATAGGCAAATAGAAGGAATAGACAAAATAATATGAACATCATACAATTCACTACACCTTGTTGGCTTGGTTGCAACACTGCTCAGTGAACATGTAAAATCTTGTAGATTATATTTAATTGTGTTGAAATAAGTGAACCCTCATATTTTTCACGAGCGACAGCATCCGCTAACAAATACAAAGCAAAACCCAAAGTTAATTGATGACACTCACTGGAGCAATATTCTTTCTGCAAAAACAGTACAGCGGGAGTTTTACAAACCTAACATTCATGTGTTTACTAAACTCTTTGTAACGGTAGTCAACCAGCGAAGGAAGTGGTGCAACGGTCAGAAGACCTGGACACTTGATGATTGGAAGAATGAGGTATGCTCCGACAGACCACAGTTTACATTGTTTCCTAAAAACAGCCGGGTTTATGTATCAAGAACCACAAAGGAAGCCCACGATCCGGACTACCTGCTTTCCATAGTCGAACATGAGGGAAGTTTCGTTATGAATTGGGCGGCAATGTCGTGGTATTCAGCTGGTCGTCTCATTCATACCACTGGCCAGATTACGACGAATGAATATCTCGACATTATCAATGATGAAGTTCTTGGTATGATTAAAATATACAGACAGGCAAAAAGGTTGGCTGAGAAGCATCAGAATATTATCAAACATCATCCCTAACAGCACAATCACCAGACCTCAATATAATTGAATCATTATTGGGGGTGGGGGCGGGGCGCGGTGGTGTTAGACCAGAGAGTGAGGAGTAGATTTCTAAATACAACATCATTAAGTGTTTTGGTATAATAATGGGTAGCGGTGTTAGGAACTAGTGGTGCACAACATTAAATTTTTTTTATTACTCTTCGTGAGTCCACAATCTGCCCTATTGGCAATAAGTATTTCTTCTGTTTATATTATATGTACATGGCATGTAGAAAATCACTTCATTAAGCAATCTTCTGTATAAAATATTATCTTAATTAATTAGTCTTATTCTAATGCTTATTCTAAACTCTACATATGTCCAGTAATCAGATCAGGTGGTGTTAAACGTTTTAGTCTACGCACTTCACTATCACGTCGCATATTTAGCTGATTAGCGAGTACATTGGGATGCACTGAAACTCTTTCGAAGTACTTCACACAAACACGTTGGATTACACTCGTTATAGGTTCTAGAGGAATATCGCGTTGTATCACTTTATTTGAAATATAGTACGGAGCATCAACAATGGCACACAACACCTTATTTTGGAACCGTTGAATGATGGATATATTAGATTTGCTAGCGGTACCCCATAATTGAATTCCATATGTCCAAATGGGCTTGAGTATAGACTCATACAGCAATACCTTGTTATCTAATGATAACTTGGATTTGCGCCCAATGAGCCAATACATTTGATATAATTTTAGTCCCAGTTGTTTCCGTTTAGAGAGTATGTGCTTCTTCCAGGTTAGGCGTCGATCTAAATGCATACCAAGATATTTAACATGCTCTGCTTGGGGGAGTTGACGATGATTGATATTTACTGGTGGACATGTATAATAATGGGTAGCGGTGTTAGAAACTAGTGGTGCACAACATTAAATGATAAAAATAATGACGTTATTGAGTTACATGGACCACAAATGAAAAGGGAACAATTATCTAGGATGGCATTAGGATAAAATTCTAGAGTTATCAGAGACATAGAGATAAAAGGAAGCATTTCAAATAATAAAAAAAACTCTTTAAAATCATTAAGAAATGTTTACAAATGTATAATAATGAGCTTTATTGTAATAATCAAATAATACCTTCAGAAACATTAATTATTTACATTTTTATAGGAAAACGAGATAAAATATACAATTACACTAATTCTTACACTTACGGACCATTAATTTGATATTTTCTAGCAGTGTCGGTTTATTGGTGAGTTTCTTGAAATTTATTTTATGTTTGCTTTTACGTCTCTTGTGCAATTATATGTTAAAAATAACCAGACGATGTACGGACAAAGGAATTTCCTCATCTATTGTAACAACATAATTATTTAAATAAATGCAACGGCATGAATATTTAACTTTATGCATAAATAATACGAAATATTTATTTTGCCAATAACATAATTCGAAATATAGGAGGATAGTATTATAAATATCTAGGTTGGATGCTTTACAACTATGGAAATATTATCTAGCAATGGTACAATATGTACTTCCTCATCAATAAATGATCAGATAAAAACAGAATTTTAAAAAGTTTACAGAAGTTATCAAATAACGATGAATAAAAAAGAAGAATGATCATAAACGGGTATCAAAATTATATTTAAAAGAATACCTATTGATGATCAAATAGAACTTAAATCATCATCGTAACTGTTGAAGAAACAGGATTTTATCCTATTCAATAATTAGACCTTTCGAGGCTGAACTGTAAGAAAATCATGGATGCACTTTTTGATATGTACATGGTATAATCAATGACATACTTAGTTATTAAGGGGGTTCAATAATGATTAAATTTGAAGAATAAATATTCTTTCAATCAGATTTAGATTCATTCAACAATACTTTTTTATATCACAAACAGAAAACGTAAGTTAAAATAATTATCATACAAGCTGTGTATATCAGAGGGTCACTCCCAGTTCAAGGTAATTTTCAAATAAGTATTAATATATTTAAAAATTTGCAATAAACCCTTCCAAAACTAAATAATTGAGTGAATTTTATATCAGAATTTAATTAAAATTTAAGGAAATCTTGCCGAAAGAATGAGAAAACATTTTTAAAACAACATTCTTTTAAATAATGGTGTATTCTTTAGAAAAAAATCTACATTTCCCGATTTAAATGACTTATTTTTAAATTTTAAATTGTATTTGATTAAAGGAAATTTTGTAGAAATAAAAAGAAACAAGTTATATATATATATATATATATATATATATATATATATATATATATATAAAAATGGAATAAAACATCAAGACAAAACAGGCCAATTTTAAAACAAAGCTATTGGAATATATTAAACTTGAACCGGAATATATTTATACAATAATATAGCTTTACAAAACATTTTAGAGTATTTTAAACTAATTAGAGTTTATCTAGACTGGACCTGATAACTAGTGACCAACTCAGAGGGCCTCCCAGAAGGCCAGGTCTTATCCAGCTAGTTTTTGTTTCCAGCTAGCAGCTAACAATTTTGGTTGTTCCTTTTCTGAGTAGAAGGGATAGTTTTTGAAACTGATATATATTTACGACTGTTTTTACTACGAATATATTATAGAAAAAAAATTAACTGAATGTCGAATAAAGAGGTCCATTATGAAGGCACCACTAAAATGCGGTTAGCACATACTTGAAACTATAGATATTTCGCAAAAAATGAATATTTTATATTACAACCACCTTGATGAAACTATTCAATGTTTTTTTGATGGCAACTACTAACTCAGTTCTTTCTAATAGACAGCTTTACAATCGCATATCTCTAGCAATACTTCATCAACATCATCGAAGTCATACTATTAAGATTGAACAGTCCATAAAACATTATAGGTATAAAAATAGTGTTTGGTGGCTTTGGAAAGGAATTGCTACTCATGAGCTGCAGCAACCTGGCCAAACCATTAACTCCACTGAATCTGACTACCATTTCATCTGGTCTTTGCTCAGTGGTGTAAAGTAGCGTTGGTAACTATCGCCCGAAAACGACAACCAACTGTTTATTAATTAACTACTTTTTACTATCGAATATTTCATTCGACTACTTTTGATTGACTAGTTTCAATCATGACTAGTTCAGTCGACTATTTTTCACGACTAGTTGGTGACGTCAGTCGACTGAAATTGTTGTTGCTAGTTTTAAACTGACATTCTGGCTCTGTCATCCTAGATTTAACCTTGAAAGTGATGTTCCGCATTTATGCTTATATATGAACATATGGTTTAATGTTTTGCTTGTAATATGATTGCAAAAAACAATGTATATTAATATAGCAGACTTCGGGAACTCTTAATTTTCAATATTATTTATTAATGTAATAGGATAAAAGACAACTAATTTCGAGGGGGTAAAGTACTTCATATTCTGATTTCTCTCTTGCTATTGGGGTAGCATCTTTTGCAGCTGACCGAATTTGTTCAGTTATATGTTTGGTTTGTTGCTCAAGATCATCCATAGTTTTAAGTCTTATTTTAAACTGATTTGTTCCTGCAGTATTAATCTGAATTTGTTCTAGTCAGCATATTTGTTGGTAAGATTAGGCTTTTTTGCTTTTCTTAGGATTGTCGCGCCCAGTGTTAACACTCTATTAAGTAACTGATGTTTATTCAAGTCTTTTGAACGTTAAACCTCCTTCCATTGAAGGCTCAAGGACTAATAATTTTAAAATATTCAGGATTAATGATAAATAGTATAACTATTTTATTGATTTTTTTAAATTCTAATTAAATATTTGATAAACATTTATTGAGAAAATAATATGAAATATATCTGGGATCATTATTCTATTCCCTTATTTGTAAATTCAAAGAAATTGTAAAGTATACAATTAATTTTACGCGGCCACTTTCTAATATAAAATTATTTAAAATTAACTAATCTCTACAGAACGGAGATCCAAGCGGCTATCCTCATCCTTTCCTCTCTCAAATTATAAAAAGTCGAAGCATGTATTTGATTGAAAAAGTAACTACTAATCGACTACTTTTTGACCTGAGCTCCTAACGATAGTGTAAAACTAAAGAAAAGTGGCAAAAGGCAATGAGACACCTGAAAAAACACGGAAAATTACTTTTTCTCCGACCCATTATTTACAAGAATTATTGAATAGCGACGTAGCAACACGTTTATGCAAACCGTCGAGATAAATAAAGTTCTAAATATGGCTTAGGATTACAAATACGCTGATGTAAATAAATTGGTAGCGCGATACATATCTTATTAATCGCAGTAACGGTACCCGATATCCCCCCGTCGTTCCCCGGTCCCCCCGCCGCCCCCCATATCGTTCGCAAACAAGTCCCCGCCGACTCCTTCGCCAAACTGACGCGGAATAATGCCCCCAGCTACCACCATGCATATTTCCTTTCTCTTAATTACAAATTACTCTCTATTCGATGAAAATGTCGGCAAATACGTCCGCTTCTCATAGAAAATTGCACGGTTGGACGTCGGAAAACGATGTATTACATCGGCCAAATTGCATCGTATCGTCCGACAATTTGCCATAACGAAAACGGCGGAAAAAATGTTGAACGAACGGAACCTAATGGGAAACGGCGCAGCAGAAAGACGGTTGAGGATCCCCACTTAGTCGGTGGATGATTGCCGACGATCGATTGTTTATATCGTCTTGTTCGATAGAATTAGAACAATAATTTTTATCTAAGGACTCTATTGTTTAATCTATGGATACAAAAATGAATTTTTATTCGTTAGTGTCGCTAAAACTCGACAATGGCTGGACCGATTTGGTTAATTTTGGTATAAAGTATTTGTGGAAGTCCAGGGAAGGTACATATGATGAGAAAATATGGAATAATTGCGAGGAAAATGTCGCAGTCACCAACAGTGTCACTGTAACAAAGGAGTATTAGTAGTAAGTTGAAGTATGTGTGATGTAATATGGTAAAGAATACTTTGAAAATATATTTCAGATTTGTTGATATTTAGTTACAAATTTAATGCGCAAAAACTTTCTTTATTATTATATTCCTTTGTTATGTAACATCGCCAAGGAGAAGATGATCTGACTTATTTCATCGAAGTCAATCAAATGTGCGACAAACTACCATACACGCTAACTGTACCAATGAGCAGCGACAGACAGAAAATGATAATAGACGTATTGGCATGCCCGAATTGCATTTAAGACTGACTGTAAATGAACTGGACAGGCTTAGAATGCAGAGGGTTCGTGAACATCAAACATAATAGCGAGCACAACACAATGAAATTCGGCGATTCTAATGATCCAGGAATAAGATTATGGTGCCAATCAATTAGTTATAATTGAGGAAATTAATAAGTCAACTTGCCATAATTGATCCCACCATTACGTTTCTCATCTTTGGTTTCTGGAATGGTAAATGATATAATCACTCCATGGTCAACTTTCTAAAATACAATGATTGTTTCCAAATGACGTCTGTTCCAAACTACACCATTTCCAACTATCAAATGTTGACAATGATGCCACATGGCACAAATGAGTATCAGTTACATGTTTACCAACATTGCCTTTAAACGCTGTCATAATAGAAATGAAAAAAGCTGAGCTTGACAATGAGAAATACACTGAAAACATTAAATAGACCGAATATTTCATAAGAAATTGGTATAAAAACGAAATTGGTATATAATGGTGGATTGGACCTTCTGGTGGAGATATTCTTAAATCTTTCTTGGAAACCACCAACTGGAAATTACTCAAACCGTAAAATCACAATATCGAGACAGGCAGTCTGATCTCGTGACAACAGACATCACCAAGAGTACCGATTTCCATAACAAACTTTGTTTCATTGAGTTTACAAACATACCTTTAAAATTAATGAACAAATATTATAGACACTAATAGATTGATTTCAAAGATTCTAGTGATTTCAAAGCATGAAAAACGGAAAAGATTATGAGCACAGAAAAGGATCTGAAGTAGATTAACAGTATTAATAGTAACAGAAGGTTAGGTAGAAGTTCTGCAGCAACAACAGTACTGCATTCATTGAGAAACAAGCATCCACATCAAGCAGCGTTTACTTTAACGAAATCTAAGTTTTACTTATTAGATAATACACTACATATGCTTAGTCTGCTCTTTATCTAACGTGATAATTTCCAATTTAACATAACATCGAGGGTATGTCTCTGATTCTGCCTCTGCTTCATAATTTAACCGCAACACAAAATTGATATAGAATTGGAGCTATTAAGCAGTATTTTCCAATCTCTAGACCATTCGTCTTGCTGACTGTCACTTGTAGCTTTTCTATAATCTTAGACATGCTCCAAATATTTTTCCTTTGTTATGAGATATCAGCAGTGTAGAGCAGATAATAACTCAATTGAAAAGTCTCTGGCCTGATACATACTTATATCTACACTCAGAGCGGATATATTGCAAGATTAAACAATAGTAAGATCGATAGCGACAAGTGACAAGTAACATTAACAGGTCAATTGAAAAGTTTCAGGCCTGACACATAGATGGCCCTACTAGAATTAAATCCATATGTTTTGTAGTTAGCCCTAACCCTCAAAAGATGAGTGTATAACATACATACTTTGACAGCTGTCGGACCATTAGTTTGTGAATTATAGCATTTTGAGTGAAGCAACATTTGTTATTGTGAAAACAATGATTAAAAAGAAGATCGCGTGTTGATAAAGATTGTTTTTGAAGGGAAAAAATACAGTTAAAGCAAAAACTTGGCTTGATGCCGAGTTTCCGGACACTGCTCCAGGAAAATCAACCATCAAGGATTGGTATGCTAAGTTTAGACGTTGTGAAATGAGCACTGAAGACGATGAACGCAGTGGATGCCCAAAAGAGGTTGTTAGTGACAAAAACATTTAAAAAATTCACAAAATTATTTTGAATGACCGTAAATTGAAATTGAATGAAACAGCAGAAACTGTGAGGATATCAACTGAACGTGTACATCATATCATTTACGAATATTTGGGTATGAAAAAGCTCTGTGCAAAGTGAGTGTCGCGCGAGTTCACTTTTGACCAAAAACAACGACGAGTTGATGATTCGGAGTAGTATTTGAAGATGATCAAGCGTAATAAACCCGAATTTTTACGTCGATATGTGACAATAGATAAAACATGGCTCCATCATTTCACGCCGAAGTTTAATCGACAGTCATCCGAGTAGTATACATACGATGAACCCGCTCCAAAGCGTGGGAAAACGCAACAGTTGGCTAGCAAGATTATGGCGTCTGTATTTTGGGATGCGCATGGAATAATTTTCGTCGACTACCTTGAAAAAGTAAGGACCATCAACAGTAGCTATTACGTAGCGTCACTGGGCCGTTTGAAACACGAAATAGCTGAAAAACGACCGCATTTGAAGAAAAAGAAAGTGCTGCTTAAGCAAGACAATGCACCATATGCAAAAATCCACGAATTGGGCTTCGAATTGCTTCCTCATCCACCGTATTCTCCAGCTCTGGACCACAGCGACTATTTCCTGTTCTCAGAACTTAAAAGAATGCTCGCTGGAAAGTATTTCTTATCGAATGAAGAGGTGATCGGCAAAACTGAGGCCTATTTTGAAATAAAGGACAAATCGTACTACAAAAATTGTATCGAAAAGTTGGAGGGTCGCTATAATCCGTGTATCACCCTTGAAGGGAATTTTGTTGAATAAAAAAATTAATTTTGCCAAAAAAATGTGTTTTACTATGGTAGGCCGGGCGCTCTTCGATTGACGTGTTACATGATGGATCTCAAGGCACTACCCTACAGAATTCCAGCCAAAATTGCTTGAAATGTTAAGAATATCCCTTCATCAAAACTGTAAAGTCTTTTGTCTCTAGTTAGTTTTTAATAGTTTCGCGGTAACAATCTGCTGATATTGTGTATTAATCCAAGTAACTTAATTTTTCAGACAGCAATCAACTCAACACAAAAAAATAAAGCAGTGCATGTAAAACAGTGGGGTTTAGTTGAAAAACTTAATCGATTTCACTTCGAATGTATAACACAGATACAGCTAGAAATCCATTAACGACGTACAACAACTAATGGTCTATTAATGAGTTGTTATAACATTATTGTTCCATTTCTCACTCACGAATATTAATTACTCACCTACCTAATATTATAATTACCTATTTATCATACCACAGAACTTTTAAATTCTACACGAACAATGTCCGTTTTGTTCTTAACATATTTCTCTTCTACTAACCTCCGTAATAACAATCAACAGAAAAACATATTTTATAATTACATAATACCGTTCGAATGTTGCTGGGGCCGTACCACGTAACAGCATAATTAAAATATTCTTAATGATATTAATTTATTTCTATATAGAAATAACTATTTATTATTCAACATTTCGAATAAATTCATTCATTAGTCATCGGTAGAAATTTTATTGATTTGTCAATAGATCATCACTCGTTATTTTTAACTTGCAAACAAAATGGACTTCTCCGTAGTAACGGACAGATCCTATTAATAATAATTGCGGTATTAATGTGAATTAAGTGTGTTTAGATCTGAAATGTTGTCTATAAAGTAATAATTTCATATATTCCTGCTTTACAGGTGGATAAATATGTTGCATTAGTGTTTAAGTTATGTAATGTTTTAATCAGTTATGTGTAAAGTCTTGTGAGTTTAAATATTTTTAGGATACATTACTCCACAAATATCTCCGGATTAGGCGCATGCACATTCTCCTGCATAGATAAACCGTAGAAAAGAATAAATTATATTGCCTTCCTTTTCCAACGGCGCCACATTCTTTTTGAATCGATCAAATCAAAACAACAACAAAATCTAGAATATTTAGATTGTGTTTTACAATAATAATTCTATACTAATAATAATTAAATCGTTGCGTTATTATCGGTGGTTTAACGTACATTGGAAGTTTTAAAATGTGGAAGAACAATGGTAAATGCAGAAGGTAAGGTTAACTTTTTAAAAGTTATAAAATCCAAACAACATCTATTTTATTTGTAGAGGGAATATTTTGTCAAATTTATAACACATCATTTTTAACGACGTTGATCAACATATGCCAAAATGTAATGATAACAAGAACAGAGAAGAAAATGATTCTTGTTGTGTTGGAAGTAGTAAAGTCATTAATGAGGTTTGTCCATCAAGAATAGTAGCAAAAACTGCAGTAATAATTAGACATTTATTTTAAACATAATATGTATTAGTATTGAATAAAAAAATGTACCTAAAATTCATAGAATCGGAAAATAAATTAGTAGATCTGGATCAAATAACCAAAATATAAAACTATCAACGGCACCCTTGTGATCTAACGAGAAGGAAACAAGATTTCAACATTAAATCAATAATTTATCATATTTGTGTATTTTTATTTACAAAAAAGAATGATAATGTGTAATATGATGTTTTTATAAAACATATAGAATAGTTGAACATCCATTAATTATATTTTTATTATCTCGTTTTATTCAATACTTTTTTAAATAGAATATGTTATTACCAAAATTTTACCATTTTCTTTTACCTCCTGAACCTATTTACCCGCTTAATATATTCGACATTAAATCTAATAATCACAATAAAAAATAAGTAAATAAAGCTGTATATACGCATGTGCCAAATTCTGAGATCGTGGGTAATAATTAGTGTTGGGAATAGTGTTGGGACTGAAATCGACTATCGACTGTTCAGTAATTGACTACTTTTTACTATTGACTATTTCAGTCGCTATTTTCGGTCCGACTGATTTGATTACTATTTACTATCGACTGTTTCGGTCGTGTTCTTTTAGTTACTATTTTTGGTTCTACTAGTTTCATTCGACTGATTTTTAACGTTCTGGCCTTCCGTCCTAGCCGCGACCTTGAAAGTAATGCGCCGAATTTATGCTTATATAGATTTATATGTAACATATGTGCTTTTATGTTTTTTTGTAGTTTGCTTGTGAATAACTATATATTGTAAATTAATATAGCAACATTTTGGAACGCTAGTTTTCGAGGTCAAAAAAATAAAATTGTAACTGATAAATAGTAAGATACTTTTGACTGGCATAATAAGTAATACTTTGGTCTGGTATAATAGGTAATACTTTTTTGATAAACTTTCACGATTTTTGTCCAAGCCTCTTCTTTGTCGAAACTTTTTTCCTAAAATATTGAAATCCAAAACTAGGTTCCAAGGGTTTCAGAAATTGCATAGATCCAAAAGATTTGAGGAGTTTTTTACAGTAGCAGTTGTTAAATTTCTTTTAAAAATATTAACGATAAAGAGGTGAATAAAGTATATTAAATATTTGTAATAAATTCTGTACATTTTCTGATAGGAAAACTCTCTTCTTTCATATTTTGTTGGCTATTAAGAAGAGCACCACAGTTTTTATTTGTTAACGAATGGACTATATTAACAGAATGTGTTCAACTTTTAAAAACCATTGAAACAATGACCACCGAGTTATCTGGTGAAAGATATCCCAACGATGTCTTTAATTATACGGTTAATAAGAGGACTGCAACATTCATCAAATCCAGGATTTTAACAAGTGAATGGGGAAAAAATGACAAAATTGTCTCTTAGATGTCATCAATAAAAGACTGGCAATTTTAGAAATGAATACGATATGCGGGAAATCCACATTTTTAGACCGTAGATATAAAAAAGCAGGATTTGGTATTGCAAATAATGCTGAGGCGATACAAAAAGTTATCACAAAAGAGGTATCTTCCATTCTAACTTCAAAAAATACAAATACAGTTCCACAATTCGAAATTCAAGACAAAACTACTGACCAAGGATGTACTGACATCTGGGGATACTTTGATAAAAAAAATGGCTAGAATGAAAGAAGTAATTACTCCAAGTACTGCAGCAACTTTACAGATTTAGCAGTATTTAGAAATTCCATTTGTTGGGCGTTTAGAAAACACATTGGATTTTTAGCAAACCCATAAAATGAAGCTACCTGAATTATATCAGTTACACGTAAAATATTCCTCTATATCCGCAACATCTGTCCCCTGGGAACGAGTTTTTTCAAAATCTGGGCAAATAATTAACGATCGAAGAAACCGCCTCACGGGAGAAAAGTTGAATATGATAATATTCACAGTACTTTAAAAATATTTCTGTTCAAAAATAAATAAAACTATTTAAAAGGGGTGTGGTACTTATTGTACGATCATTTTTAGGTTCATCATGGATTAGATTTATCAATGATTAAGTATACGTTTACATTTTATTTAGTAGTTATGGTTATTGAAAATCATCAGTTCTTAGGTTTTATTTAAGTTTTATTGTACTATTTATATTTATTATGCTATGTTATTTAAAAATAGCAATTAATATATTAAAACACGATAAAACATTTGTGGTGTTATTATTCCATTCCTTTTTGCACATCCACAGAACATTCAGTATAAAAGTAATCCTATTTCCTTTAAAATTATATTATTTATTACATGTTAATAGAAATTAGTAATTATTGTTCTTTTCTTTTTTAAAGTTATCACCTGAATGAATATATATACATCTCTGTCTCGCTTATACTACCATTGGAAATATAAAGACATTTAAAATTAATTGCTCCAAGCATTTATCTCCGTCCTTTCCTATCTCACATTTTATACAGACAAGAATTCGTACATCTTCGTCTGACATCACGAATGGAAAAAAACAGTCGAACCGTGCATTTGACTGAAAATAGTAATTACTATTTTCAGTCGCTTTTTTTCTGACTATCGACTGTTTTGGGACTATCGACTGTTTCGACTGTTTTCAGTCGATAGTTCCCAACGTTAGTAATAATGTATAAGTAATAAGTAATAATGTTAGTAATAATGTATAGTAATAATGTCCTAAGTTGTGTGGAGTCCTGATGCCGTGTCACTGAAACAGCTATATCTCCTAAAATAATTTACAATTCAAAACATCCTCATCGTCATACAAAAAGGGTAAATACGAAAAACTTTTTTTTTAAATTTATACAATACAATATCTCTTTAAATTAATAAAAATCAGAATTTATTATAATTCTTATAAATATCATATAAAACCAATATTTTAGTATATTGTTCAGGACTACCTTAATGAGGATCGATTCAAAGGTTATGCATCAGTGAAAATGACGGTAAATACACTTTTTAGTTCAAATCTCACCCCCACAACTATTTTTTTTTGTAAAAATCTAGACTATTGAGTTTTTTCTTAATAAAGGTAGAATCATTGGGTCAAGTAATACATAATAATAAATAGTAAGTTTAAAAACAAAAACATAACATTGAATTGTGCTTAAAATTGGGTAAAATAAAGTGTAAAGTAAGTTGTGTAAAAATAAAGTAAAATGAAAGTTTTAAATTATTTCCCATGTCATAACTTATACATCAGATATAAAAACTTTGATTTGTCATTATATTTTTTATTATACATGTAGTTTTATATTGTAGCGACCTTGAGGCATGTCGAATTTTACATCGTGGAATAACGGTCTACAAAATACCCAGAAATATAATCCCAGATGTAGAACACGGGCGGGGTGCCAGCACCGCTAACTAGAACCCGACAACGAATAGTTGGCGGCAACCCCGAGACGTTTATCTGGGATGTTATTGAAGGGTATTTCGATTCATTCAGTGCTGAACCATCGTTTGGTTTAGACGTGCCACCATCGATTACCCAAGCCTCGTCAACAGGTAACACCGCTGCCATCCGTTTTATCATTTGTATTTTTACCTTTTTATATAACTTCAATAAATAACGGTCGCATAATGTAAACACCACTGTTTCATTTCGTTTTACCTCCATTCACCGAGCCATATAATTTACTTTAAAGCTATAATTAAAATGACTTGAAAATTAAATATAATTTAAGGCGAATTTTTCGGTTAATTTGCGGAATACAAGAAAATATATTCTACATATATTCTATTCTTGAAATATACATATGGTTTACAAGAGCTGGCAACATGGCAAAATGCTAATGTCATGCGACCCTATGGCTACAACACCCTTGTCAAAATTTTAACGTCTTACTATTTTGTGATCGCAGCGCCAATTGGAAGTGCCAATTAATTAAATATAACATAAAAGAATAAGTGGTAAATATAAAAATAAATAAAATCGTTCTCAATACCAACATTATTACTTTAATCAATTATATTTTAAAAAACTAATTATATTTTAAGAACTATATTTGGAAATATCGAAAGAAAAACGGGAATATATAAAAATAAAGAATATATCACACAATATAAAAATAAATTTACGATCAGATCCATATAACTAGACATAAAACATCGTAAATTAAGAAAATTTCTTACCAATGTCATCGATGCCACTCATAATTCACCACCTACGGCCACTTTATCACCGCACCGGTCAACAAATGACCGAATATTATAAATGCGATCGGAATAATATGCGTGTCTGGACAGGAATTTTAAACAGACGCCGTCGTCCACGGATAGATGCCATTTTTTTGTTGATGTTTACACGATTTTTTGTGCCGCGCAGCGCGCGCCGGGCCAGGTCGACTAGATTTCTTTGGCTTTATTTCCGATCCGTTGGCGAAATATTAAGTGGAATTTTACAGTATTTGCATTTTCCAGCGCTTGTTTATTAATAATTTTACGGACGGGGATATATTTTATTTTTTATTCCTATTTGACAGGAATTGATACGTATTATTTTTATATTTTAAAGTAATTTTCTAGGTTTTAAGCCAACAAAATTATTAAATTTGATAGGATTTTGTAGAAAAGAAACGTTTAAGATTAGAATAATAATTATCTTGTCTTAATTATCATATAAAGAATCGTACAACTCGTACCTTTCTATTAATGTAATTTTATAAAAAAAAATTCTAAAATTTATAGGGTTTCGTTTATTTACACACTAGCGACCCGCCCCGGCTTCGCACGGGTGCAATGCTGATACTAAATTAAATACACTACAGAAAAAATATGAACGTTGTATATAAAAACATAGCGGCCCGCTCCGACTTTGCAGGGGCATAAAATATATATGCCTATGTCACTCAATGAAAACATGATTAAAATCGATCCAGTATTTTTGGTTCATTCATTACTGCCCTTGGCCTGCACGCATTAAATTTGGAGTAAAACAATTCCTCTTCCCCTATACTTACTATGAAGATTTCCTGCCATCTTTGGAATATCTAAATTCATACAATTTTTATTACATTACACATTTTTAAACGCAAATTTTAAATTTGTAATATCTCCGAAAATATTTGTTTAATTTACATGCTGTAAGGAACCATATTGATCTATATTAATTGCACACTGTATTTAAGGTACTTAATTCGATAAGGATTAATGCCGTATTGCTTAAAATAGCTTCGTAAATAAGCCATTTTCTCACGTAAAAAGTAAACAATAAAAATGGTTAATGTGGGTTATCCCTAAGAGATAAACATATACCATCGCGGACTTTTTTGTAGACCTTTTTATGGTGTACAATACTGTAGTACATTAATTTGATCTAACTCGTAGGGTTAGGCAGCTTTTTTGCTAATTGCTAAATAAGCCTAAAAAATAGGTTAATTTACGACATCACGTTAGAAACCTCTAAAATTAGCAATGTTGCCTTAGTATATTATGCATGTATTATACATATAAACCTTCCTCTTGAATCACTCTATCTATTGAAAAAAACCGCATCAAAATCCGTTGCGTAGTTTTAAAGATTTAAGCGCACATAGGGATATAGGGACAGAAAAGGCGACTTTGTTTTATACTATGTAGTGATCAACAAAATGACACAACAAAAAGTAAAACGTAATAACAAAGTCTTGACACAAAATATAGTTAAGACTATTTACTGGCAATCCTTGAAAATTAATTAACATCCTAGTAAGTGTTTTAAGTAGTTAGAAACTGGATATTTCACGGAAAAAATACAGCATCAATGGGATAAGAATAAATAACAGTCGCGATGTATTTACGAGACACGAAACGTTTCTGCTGTATGGAAGTTGGATGATGAAAAATGAATGTATTTCGGCGCCAAAAGGGATATGGATGGGGTGATATTTTATAAGCCACCGAAATCCAAGGAGCGAACCGCTGCCAATCATCGCTAACAACATCTGAACTGTTTACGAGCTTGGGGATAAATCGGCAAGAGTTAGATATCGATAAAATATGAAAATCAAATTATCAAAAAAATCGACAGCTTTAACACTTTTTCAGTAACTGAAATTGCTGGGTACTGCCAACACGACGTGAAAATTTAGTACTGCTGATTCAGTTGAATTTGAGTGTCAACTTCAAGACACAAAGACCACATGGACAAACAAAAAAAGAATAGGATAATATTCCCACGTGGAAAAATAATCCATGCTAAGGAGATTTTGAAACTCGACGAAAAAGAAGAAGAAGACTCTCACTCTGGGATCATTGAAAATGAAAGAACGAATTACTTAGCCAAGAAGATTGAGGGATCACTTGCTGAAAATTTCCTCTTCTGGAGTAGAGATATGAAGCACCACTCTACTAGAATCTTTAGACATCTAGACCAACTCAGATGGGATCTAACAGAAAACAACAAGCTTTGGGAGGTGAAAAAAGAGTATTATCAGGGCCTTAACACCACTATCATCAGCAAGCGCAACTTAAGCTTATTCTCGCGTCTCAGAATTGGTCACTGCAAACTAATCCAAGAGTTTCTCATTAAAGGAAGAAGTCCACCACTGTGCATCGAATGTGGTTCCTTACTGTCTATCAAACACATACTAATCCAATGCCGAAGATGTAACTGGCAAAGATGGTTGGTCCACTTGGGAGAGACGATGGACCAGTGTCTTAGGCTGGAGAACCTGGACAAAGTGATTAATTTTCTAAACGTAACAAGGCTATTACTAGAAATATAATAGTGTGCATCTGTGTAATATCATGCATGTTCGTTTGATTTTTTTTGGTATCTTGTTCCTTATCACTGTCATGGGTTATGGCGACCTTTTACATGTTTTGTTTGTCACCTTGCAACATACTTGTAATAACATCATATACTTAGACTGATACTGTAAATGTGTTGTATTTTGTATGCTTGTAAGCGGACCCTAAATAGTCCCGGAGGCAGATGGGTCTATAATATACAAATAAATAATAAATGAGTTAAGGTTCTGGTCGGAAGCATGTATTAAAGTACCATAAGATGACAAATCAACAAACAGTAACCAAACATTATTAGAAAATTTTAAGAAAATTTATTATTTTATATTAAAATTTATTTCTATTATTTTGAATATTATTTTTTATTATTATACGTAAACTATAAAAAGCACCGAAATCATTAGAAGCTTTGAAACCAACTGAAAATATAAAGTTTTGGCCAGGGATGGTTGGTAAGTGGCTTATGAGATTTGACTCGAAAGAAAAAAGGACAATTATTTTTAGTGTATATATACAGTGATTGTCAGTTCGAAAATTGTTCATGGTGGGATATTTGGAGATGCCAAAAGCCTCAGCACTTAGGAGACTGCCAATCTGTCTGTTCCAGCTCTAGGAAGTAGAAAGAAATCCCTAAGAAGAGGGGAGATGAGGCGGCAAATAAAATATAAAATTACTTGCAACAGATACACTACTCAACAACAACAAATAGCGATACATAAAATAAAGTTGTTTATATTGATAAAGTAATTTGTGGCCTTCCGATACACTGTGCAAATGTCGGCAGTTCAAAATGTACCAAAAACAGTATGTACCAAATATAATAAAATATTTAATATAAAATAATAGAGTCCAAGGCCAGAATAATGGCAGTAGATCGTCAATTGTGGCGAGATTTAGTAAAGAATGTTGGTCCTGCCACACCAACAGCAGCCTATTGACTGAGTAATAGATATTCTCCAGATTGATGATGACGATCGGTTGTAATAAAATACTTATAAAATAATGTAAGAAATTATTACCATATATTTATTATTGAGATGGTGGTACTTCTACATCCTCACAAATATTGAGCCGTATTTGTTACTGTTGATGGAGAGAGCCCTTTTTTTAAATTAAACACATTAAATGATTGAGAATATAGATTTTGCTTGCTAACATTGAAGGCATCCGCCAACATTGAAGAACCCTCTCCATTAACTCAATAAGAGCCACGGTAAAAAATAATTATAGTCAGAAAGACCATGGTGCCATTTTGACAACTTTCTACACCCACCTTATTTACTAGACACTATCCCACTCATACTTATTTTAATAATTTTCCATTTCCCAAAAATTATATTAAAATTAACAGATTCAAAAAAACTGTGGCGACCGCCACGACCCTTTAGGCCACCACCAATTCACCATCAACAACTACAAAGGTTGGCAACGCCGGTGGATTGGTACCATGCAGTTCTGGAGTATAAAAGGCCATCACGACGACGTCTCGCGCTCTTTTCTTATCACCATCCCCCTGTAACAGTACCACTTCCACAGCGCTACCGTACTTCCTTCACCTTAATCTAATATCCTGTCAATTCTCCCATCGACCACATGTATCAAGCGTAAGTTAAAATAAACAACTTTGATTCAACCAGTGTTTTTAGTTCCCGTGCAAATTCCTTCCAAAAATAGTAGTGAGTGTTCTGACAAATAATCGCAGCGGCAGCCACACATTTCGACCGACTGACCGACCCGACGAACATACCTACAATTGGTGACCCCGACGTGATCAAAGTGCCTAACAGGTAAATCAACTCAACATAAGCCACTCGACAGGTGCTTGACACGTGCATGGAAGGATAGCACGAGGAACGGAACTCATCAACATCACGTGGTCGACGACATCCCACGAGACTAGCCTGATGGACGAAAACCACAGAAGCCCATCATGTATACCAGCAACACATGAGCACCCTCGCATCACGAAACGGGACACGTAACACATTTACAGGTACCCTCAAACAAAGCTAAACGCCTCAAGACGAACGACGTCCTGCTACAGCTCCGATGGCAGCTGATCCCGTAAAACTCCTCGCTCAGGTTGGGATCCCCATCTCATCACCAGTCCCCGTGCGTTTGTTTGCGTGATTGCGGGTGCATTCCGGAACTTGCACCACATATAGGTACGTTCCACGGCTGTTCCACTAGGAGGGGAGTTATGTGGCGACCGCCACGACTCTTTAGGCCACCACCAATTCACCATCAACAACTACAAAGGTTGGCAACGCCGGTGGATTGGTACCATGCAGTTCTGGAGTATAAAAGGCCATCACGACGACGTCTCGCTCTCTTTTCTTATCACCGTCCCCCTGTAACAGTACCACTTCCACAGCGCTACCGTACTTCCTTCACCTTAACCTAATATCCTGTCAATTATCCCATTGACCACATGTATCAATCGTAAGTTAAAATAAACAACTTTGATTCAACCAGTGTTTTTAGTTCCCGTGCAAATTCCTTCCAAAAATAGTAGTGAGTGTTCTGACAAATAATCGCAGCGGCAGCCACACATTTCGATCGACTGACCGACCCGACGAACATTCCTACAAAACTAATATTAAAATTCAAAACAAGCCCCACCATAAGTGCTTGATGGACTTCGAAAATAGATATCTTCAAATCAAACAAAAAGTAAAGAAAGTCGAAAATATAGATTAGCAAAATTTAAAAACAACGAGAATCGTCTAAGCTCTGGTAGATCACAGGGTATTTAGATTTTCGCAAGCAGCTTTTTCACATTCATAATATAAACTTCAATCAATCAACTTTTAATCTTAAGAATTTCAATTTACTTGATATCTGGTGAACTCAGAACAGCTAAGAAAAATTGGATCTGAAGATATTGCATATCATTGTATTAGAGGTAATTGTCAAATACATTAGAATTTTTCTGTAAATTTTATTAGTATTAACTTCTGATCCATATCAAGTTTCATTAGTAATTGGATTTTGTAACAAAGCCTAAACCAAATAATGCAGGTAATAAATATATTAATGTGCAATACAATAATTTGTTGACAAGTCTTTAGTACTCACGTAAGACCCAAGGCAAAGTACATAAAATGATACTTTGAAATAAATAAATTTACTGACAGGAAAACATATGAGAACTATTCTATTCAAGATTAAATACTGGAATAAATAAATAACGAAAGATTTTTTTAAGACAATTTTATTTAAAAATGTAAGTAAAGAAATTATTCTTTTATTAAATGAGCCAATTTTTTTATTAAATTTAAAGTTATTATGTATAAACATCATCCAAATTTGGGACGCCAAAAGGTGGCAATGTTGCCGCTTCAATTGTGAGTATTAGTTCAGTTTGGTTTTGACATACAACGAAATTCTAATCTAAATAAAATAATTGAACAAAAATGTTATAAAATTTAATTTATTTTAACATTACAGTACATATAAAAACTACATTTAATTATACAGTCACAATAGTTTATAGGTTAGAGTTATAACCTCTTAACACTACTGCTTTCGAGAATTTTGCATACGTCTTACCGGACGACTTTGACAGATAAAATGATAGAATAAAATGGGAAGGAAAATTGCGAAAGGCAATACATTAAACAACTTAATGACGTATATAAAAAAAAACCTTGAATAAACTACATAATTTTCATGGATAGAACGCTTGAGACAATTTGTAGTCGAATTTTGGAACCAGGGCGATCATATGAAATATTATATGAAATAATCTTTTATTAAAGATTACTTCAAAGAGTCGATTCAACTTACAAAAAACCTAGAAAGAAGAACCAGATATAGTAATTTAATAGTGTAAACAACTCATCTAGAAGACAACTAGTCCTTCTAGCGCCGTCTTATCCATCAGACCTGCGCTTTTTGATTATTAATCATACTTAGAAAAATATTCATCAAAATTAGTAAAGCTAATCCTTTTCTAACCTGCTTCTTCATTGATACTGGTGGTAGTTGATTGAACAAAATAGAACAGTAACAATTAAAATTCAGAACAAAGGTCGAGATTAACGTTAAAATTAGGATCGTTCGCAAACTTAAATAGCGACTTAACCTAAACCATTCATCAATCGTTTCGAACAACAGCAACGGCAACAACAAAAAAATAGCAATAAACACAGCCGCCTATAACCGCCGCTATAATAAAGGAACTATTCTCTATAATTTTCTTGTATTGCATATATCAGACGCGGGCACGGAGAGAGATGGGAGTAGAGCGAAAAAAAAAACTCACGAACCCGCGACTCGGAAGAAAAAAACAGATCAAAAGGTTATAAGGTTATAAATTGGATAATCGATCCATATATTATCGGTACGGCCGTCTCGTCTGGCGGGGATCTTTCGAAATTTACGACACGGAACCGTACGTAATGGGGCCCGGCCGCCGTGCCGGCCCTGTACGTATAAATCCGCTGCGGACGCATATTATTTTGTCAGTATCCGACAAATGTAATAATGCGGACCGGCCTGGGAAGCCTCCAGGGTCGATTATCTTCGTCTTGATTAATTGATCCTTCGCGCACCAGGTGAGAGTCGATGGGGATTAAGTCGGACCGATCCGGAGGGTAACCTCTCTCTCCCTCCGACCGGCGTTGTCTGCGTACGTATATACGCTCGCTTTTCTTCGGCTACAAGGTCTTCTTAATGAGAAGTTGATTTTATATTAATTTCCCTTACATGCCGCAGTATAACGAAGTTATTCTCATGATTAAGTAATTAAAACAACCCTCATTAGTGTCGCTACGGTTTCAGGATAAATTAAAAATAGTACCCGGCCTAGTTATATTGATTGATATTATTCGATCAATCAAATCTACGAAGAAAAATAAGGTAGTTATGTTCAATAACAATTAATAGTCTGATGCAGCAAGCAGTTTACATTAAAACGAAGACATATAGCTCGACTATTATTAGTTGTAATACTTTAAAGAACAGCTAAAACTATCTAGAATTGTTATAAATAATGCCACACAAAAAATTCCAAAATCTTCAGAGCTAGATAAGGAGATAGTCCTGCTCACCAACCAATCTATACAATTCTTCTAACATAAATAAGATTATGTGATTTGGATTCCTTATTTCATTATTAAAAACATTGTTTATTGACATGGTTGTTTAACACGTCACGTTTCTTAGTAAAAATTTGAAGACTATTTACGCTTAAGAGCTGCATTACTCCACAATAGCAGACGATGTCCTTCCATACCTATTGAATATTTAGTGATTAAAAAAAATGTTTTATATTGCTTAGACAACAGGAAGGTTTCACAAAATATTGCTTTTTTATTTGTGGAAGCCGGCTTGGTGGCGCAGTGGTAAAGGCGACAGGACGATTCACTGTTGCGACAGTCGCGTTTTCGAATACTGCTGGGGCATGGTCGTAAATTTATGTTTGTGATTGTTTAATATTTGTGATTGTCCTAGGCAAGGGTGTAAAATCCGACAAGGAAAATTTTGCCAGTCACGCCCGTAACCAGGCTGGGTAAAACCGGATATCTTCTAGCATGATTTCTAAAGTTGGCCACTCGCCAGTCGGTAGGCTTAATGTCGAGGGCTGTGTGCGGAGCCTCCGTTAAGCTATAGGTCCAGTCATTAAAAAATCCAAGAGGTTGACGTGACTAAAAATAATATAACAATTGACCAAAAAAAACTAATTCAGTTTGTGGTAAATCAAAGGTTAAATATGAGCCTCTTACTCCACAAGAAAATGTTATTCTTCCACCCTTATATTAGGAGTGTTAGCCACCGAAAAAATATCGATATTTACAAAAATATCGATACATAATCTGGTATATATCGATAAATCGGAGGACACAATATCGTTTTTTAAGATCAAACTGATAAGAGTAATATTTCTACAATATCCAAGTTTAAGTAGCTTAGTTCTATTCGATCTTCTGATTTCCTACCCCTTAATTCATAATTTAATCTAAAATCTTGGATAACTTTGCAGGCCCATTTGAATTCGAGGTCATAGTGCAGCTCTTCTTTGGTTACGTTGCTAACATAAGGATTGGTATTTAATTGAATAATATCGTTTTGGCAGCGTTAGATTACTAGCTGGTTTGATCTTTTAGTACAATCCCGTGAGTACATTATAAAATGCTTACTAATTGACTTATAAACCAAGTTCTTTGATCTTAAGTCAATTTGGGAGTATGTTTCGACTAAACCGTAAAAAGCGATTGAAACAATGATATAATTCTTAAAAAGTTTAACTCAAAAAACACATAGAAGGTAAAAGGCTAAACAAGTTAAAAAAAATATACCTTACAATTAGTGTTGGGAACTATCGACTGATTTTACTACTTTTTCATGACTGTTTCAGTCCTGTATTTTTAGTTACTATTTTTTTTTGGGTTCTACTTGTTTCGTTCGATTGATTTTTAACATTCTGGCTCTGTTGTCTTAGTCGCGACCTTGACAAAAATGTATCTAATTTATGCTTACATAGATTTATATGTAATATATATATATATATATATATATATATATATATATATATATATATATAACAGAGCCAAATTAATCTCTTATACAATATATACTTACTCCATTACTATTATATATATATAGTAATTACTTTCTAGTTTTTTGGCTATTGACTGTTTAAACTGTTTTCAGTCAAGCCAACGCTACTTACAATATAAAAATTGCAAATTTTTTGTCTTGTATATGACATCTTATGGATTTTTTCATAATCATCTGGAGAACAATTAACTGACCCTCTTAAATTAAGAAAATACGTCAGTGTATTAAAAAATTAACGTCATACGAGACATTTATTAAAAAATCCGACTCGAAACGCTTCAAAGACGAAACAGAACGAAGGGTATTCATGTGCCGAGTCATTAATACGATTTAAATCATTTAAAAAAGTTCATTGCCACTGACAGAATTCCGAAAACAACAGCGCGATAATGCCAATTAATAAGACCGAACGAATAAAATAGAATATCAAACTCCAGCGATAAAATACAACAGATTCCTTGATAAAATGCCGGAGATATCGATATGTAAACGTGCACTGTCCGAAATGTTGTCGTAACTTGTATCAATTAAACAATTCTAGTAAATATAATGTCGTTTCTAAGACGACCAGGGAATGAATGAATGGTTAAACGTGCGTGGCGATGTTGCCAAATGTCGACGAATAACCGACAATCGCGGGAAAACTATGTCTGTTTGGTATCGTGCGAGGAGACGCTATCGTTTCTGTTGAATAAATAAAGGTGGAGAGCGTGGGCGATCCCCAATGATAATCCGCTAATTTACCACGAAACCAGCGAAAGACGTTTTTATACCTCGGACATTCCACTCATTGTGATTTTTATTGGAGGACGCATGGATTACCCGGCACCTATTAAGAACGGGATTAAATTTTTCGAAGACGAAAATAAAAACATGAAAAGAGAGTCGTAAATTTCGGATCGTAACAATGGCAACGCAGCACCGGCCCGACAACCACACGCACAGGGTCGGGCTTGATTTAGTTCTTGTGCTAAAAATTCGATAGATTTTTCAAAACTTGATGTCCAGTAGCCGTCCATATGTAATACTTACAATTTTTTTTGATAACATCTTATTAGATACGCTTAGTATAATCTTAATTATAAATTAATTTATTACTACATTTCATTTGTACTTGGATTAATTCACAAGCATGACGAGTGCGAGAAAATACATCAATATGTATTCCTCAATTGTAAAATTATAATAACGTAAGCTATAGTTTACACTAAAGCTATACACTTTATATAAGTTCGTATGGTTAGGTTCGCTTCAATCTGTTCAGAATTGTTGTTAGTTGGTTGGTTATATGGTTCAGGGGACATTCTGATTAACTTCAGAATTCATTAGTAAATGTATTTATTAACAATATTGCAGATAACAAATATATGATTTGTACATCATGAGCTAAAATGAGTATTGCATAGAATATTAACAGTTATCAAGTAGTGCCTATAAATATAATTTTAATTCCTCATTTGTTGGTTAGCTATTAGTTGGACATGGTACATAAGGCAAAGTAGAAAGCAAGATATAAATGAAGGCCATAAAAAAACAAACTAAAGATGAGCTATCAGCAAGGACGAGATTGAAGAATGAAATATATACGCAAAGAACAATGTAATTTTATTTGAAAACTTAGGTAAAACATAATATTTTAATCAGCCTTGACTATTTATTGATTTTGTAATATATATTTTATGAGAGAAATATAAAGTGAACTAAAGGAATAAAAACTAACTACATAATTTGCATAGATAGAACACATAGGACAAATAGAAGAAATGACTTTTCAAGGCGAAATCTTGAATAACTTCGCAAATCCATTTGATTTCCAGGTCATCGGGCAGTTCTTCGTTGGTTACGTAGCGATAGGCATTAGTAACCAATCGAAGAACCTTGTTAACAGCGTTGGATGACTAGTTTATTTAAATTTTTAGTGCAACCCTATATTTGCACCCCATAGGTCCAAATTGGCTTCATGATTGTCTTATAAATCAACCTCTTTGATTTTAGATCAAGTTGAGAGTATCTTCCGACTAACCAGTATAGTTGTTTTATTTTGGTTCTAATATGTCTTGCTTTTTGTCTTACATGATTACTTATAAATTGAATTTATTTAAATTTGAAAAAGATGTAGTCTATATATACTGGGCAAAAAAGAAAGTTTCAACACCCTTTGAAAAACAGAGTTTACAGTGGTTCTATAAAATTCATCTACTTTGATATTTTCCTTAATTCCTCTTAATATTATATTCTAAAATTGTTTTGAACTCTTGCATGTGAAACATTAGTCTTAATTATTCTGATTTCCAGCTTTCTGGTGGCTATGAATTTATAGATCTATAATCTATGGGTAATTTATGAATGACCATCGTATATAAACATTCTATAAGGCTGTGAAATAGTGTGGTAGGTAAAATAGACTGAAGACATGACAAAACGACAGAAAGCTTGAGATCTGCAAGTATAGCATAACAAGATAGTCGAGAAACTATATATGGGTTGCTACAAGGTCATTTGATTCTATTTCTTCTATGAAATGACAACTATATTCATAATCCTAACAGCTAATGGGCAAGCCAGTAGGCAGTCGTTTCAACGGAAATTGGTTGTGTCTATATTGGAGCTGTACATAACATAGAACTTTGGTTTAGACCCAAAATTTTTGATTCAGCAATACATTATCATCATTGTCCATATATTTGGTTAAATAATGTTTTAGTTGTATTCAAATTATGATAACAAATACAATAGAATGACAAACAGGCTGCTATTACATCAATAGCAGCCTCTTTGTAATGGGGAGGGGGGCGTAGGGTTTGCAGGCAGCGACAACTAGAACACGATAACGAATAGCTGGCAACCCCATATTTATCTGGGATGTTAACCGACCATCGTTTGGTTTAGATGTGCCACCATCGACTGCCTAAGCCTCGTCTCCAGGTAACACTGCTGCTATCCGTTTTATCTATTTTGTATTTTCTTTAATTTTTTTTATATTACCAATAAATAACGGTCACAAAATGTAAACACTACTGTTTCATTTCGTTTTACCTCCATTCACCGAGTCATATCAATTTATCCTAAATTTGTAAATTTATAATTTTAAACCTTTTAATCCAATAGACACAGCTAAATATAGATGACAATATAAGGTGGATATTAGAACAATATTAATTGATGTAGATATGCTATTATAACTTATGTAATAAAATATTTCTCAAGATCTTGGTTATGAAAAACGACAGAAATTTCTATTGTAATGATATTGTTAATTGATATATTTGGATTGAAATTAACTTGTTATGAATATCTCATGAAGACTAAAAGGAACAGGCTGGAAAATATTGCATGATGACTGTAGTGATGATCTTTTATTTATTTTAAACAAAATGACATAATTTGTGATCTTAATATATCGCTTTAATATAATTATATAAACTCATTCTAGAAGCTGTAGAGCTTACCTTCATATACTGTTAAGTATCTGCAAGATTATATTCCGTTATTATAATTTAGAATACAGTGAAGCGTCAGAAGTCTATATTCACTCCTTATTTATGTCTTTATATATTATTATTATTATTTTAGAGAGATATATTCAAAAGCTGTATTATTGATGGCTGTAATGCCTTTTTTACTTCTTATTTAAACATTTTCAACGTATTGTTCATTCACCATACTCTATGTTCTCTCTATGTTGTCAATAACACCCTAAGGCTTAACTGAAGAATCTTAATACAAATTAATTTATTACTGTCGTTCTGTTGTACTTGCATTAATAGACAAGTAAGACCTAACGTAAGAGAGTAACATTTATACACTACACAAGTTCATGTGGTTTGGTTCCCTTCAATCTTTTGATTTTCTGCTTGTTGTAAAGTAGGTGTATTACTTCCACCTTGCTATGATTTAGCAACCCTATATCATACTTTAAGACGAAATCTTCTATGACTTCGTAAATCCATTTGATTTTGAGGTCACTGTGCAGTTCTTCGTTGGTTACATAGTGAAAAGTATTGGTAATTAATTGAAGAAATGAAGTTGAATTACTAGTTGTTCTGATGTTTTAGTACAACCCTATATTCGCATACCTTACATCTAAATAGGCTTTATGATTAGCAGATAAAGCAATTTATATGATGTTAGGTGAAGTTAGGACTATCTTTCCACTAACCAGCACATTTCTCTGATTTTAAGTCAGATCCAAATTGTTTTCTGTCTAACCCCTAATACATAAAACATGTAAAGTTTCATTAGAAATTCTGGAAAATACCTACAAGTCTGCATTCAGTTAATATAACTTTAAATATTGAATAAAAATATATAATTGGCTACTAGGACGCTATTGTATATTTTAAATATAAAACAATCTGGTCTTCTAAATAATGAGTTAGTTCTAAATTATCTATGGACGTGTAATATCCAACTTTAGGGAAGATATTATCGTAATTTATAAAGAATATTTTAACTAAGATCCGAAGACACCATGAAGAAAAGAGTTAAATAAAGAAAAAATGTGATACTTCAAGGTTAGACTGTTGACAGGTATCCATCAATATAACGATGTGATTTGAGATATTAAATTAGACAATTTTATATTATTTAACAAATGAAGTCATCTTTTCTTGAATATGAGAAACCTATTTTTACATATTATCTCTATTGTGATGAGATATATCTTATTGTTGGTCAGGTAAGAAACCAAGTTAATTATCAATCAGCAGAGACATATTAAATGATTCAACCATGTTAATAATAAAAAACTGGCTACTAACCTATCAAACATACCCTGAGACCTAAAAGGTTCAGCCCAACGCTATTTAGTACTATTTATTTCAAAACTAAGACACGTTCATAATCTTGCACGTCCATGTTATATAAAAAGGCGAAACAGAAGGAGAGAGGCGCAGAAACAGAGCGAGACAGAAACAGGCACGTTGTAATGAGAGGACGTGGAAGCGAGATGGTAAGCGCAAGAAAGAGCCAGGGCGGGGGATGAGGTGGTGTTATTTACGTTGGTAAGGCAGCGAGGAGACAATAAATTCGTATTATAACGGCGACGTGGAAATATTAACCGATCACCAGAGAGAGGTTCATGTATCATTTATATTTATGAGGCCAGAAGACAAATGAGAAATTCAAATTAACGCCGGTACGATGCGGCACTGGCAATGACTCGGCCGACATGTTTTTATCCGCGATGGTATCAGCTGATTGTGACTAAAACTTGAGACGAACGCCTGTTTATCTCTACAAATATGTCGTCCAACAAACATACAACTTACCGATTGTTAATATTTCGATGGTGCTTATAGAACATTTCTTTCACAACATTTCATATCTATCGCTAACTGTGTTTGTATTATCACTATTATATTCATTCAGAAATAATTAAACAATTATTTATTACAATAAAACATCAATCAAATTATGCAACTGTTGACGGCAAAACATCATCAAAAACATTTTTGTATGTTTTAAATTCCCGAAATATAAAAGGCAACACCCAGAAGTATACCCAAAGTTTGAAAACAATAATTCATCCGTTTTTATATTACAATAGTTAAGATCATTTAAAACTGCCTTAAGATTCGTTTTTCAATCCTCAAGGTCATCTAAATTTTAAGTTCGTTAATGAATATCAAAATATCGCTAAAAAATTCACTGAAATTCATGAAATTGTTTCTCATCTTAAATCCCGAGATATAAAAGGCAACAGCACGGCTACTGGCCAAAGCACAAGAAATCAGAAGATTCAAGCGAACCGAACATGAACTTGTATATAATTTGATAGTAATATGAGAAATACATAGGTATTTATCCCGTACGTATCCCGTCTTTCTTGTTCTATGTTCACATTTATGTATGAATAAATTAACTTTGGAACACTAAAAAAAGTCTGAAAATAAAAATTTTCTGTTGGCCACAACTCTCAGGAAAATATATGGATTATATCTGTACAACTCTTTCTGATCTCAAATCCCGAAATATAAAAGACAAGCTAGATATACTTAGAGTAATATATTAATGTATATTTTTTGAAAAAATGTGCATACACTCTCAAATTGTACTTCATATCGGGATCAATTCAACAATTATCTTTGAATAAAAGATCTTGGTACTACCTAGCAGACACCTTCAGAACAGAATATTATTGTTAATTATAATCACCATAGAATTTATTAAAAATCTTCTAAACCCCATGATGACAGATTAATAATAAAAAACCAATATTGTTCAACGTTAAATAAATTTCTTTCTACTTTTATAATAGTAAAACATTCATTACTATTACCTCCACTGCAATACATATACAAAAACGTAATCCCAAGCGCATATCTGCTACAACATAGCAAAAATAACTAGAAAATTTCAGTCAGTTATGCAATATTTACAATAACTCTGACACTAGAACAAATATATTGCATGTTTCAACATTTAATTATACATATACAGATGTTCATGCTGTATGTACACTACAATCTTTAGGGACGTGGAAAACATCATGTCCATTTTTTAAAGCTTTACAGAAAATGCAGTTTCTTCAGTAGAATTTATAGAAATGCATGTTCCTGATGCTAGCAAATTATATGAGATTAAATTTGATATTAATAACACTAATTCCTCAAATATCAACTTAATAACTGTAGAGTCAAAGGGTTTTTCGTCACCTTAAATGTTACACCAAGGGTAATTAGGTTTAAAAAATTGAACACGCTGATACAGCATTGGAAAACTAAAAATATGGCGAACAAAATCATCAAGAATAGTAGAAAATATGCAGTACTAACTGTCTGCATGTGTAGGTTATTATTAACTCACACATTACACATTAACTTATTTAGTAATTGACTACTTTTTACTATCGACTGTTTTAGTAGCTAATTTTGGTTCGACTGATTTTACTACTTTTTACCAGTGACTATTTCAGTCGCTATTTTCGGTCCGACTGATTTTGTTACTACTATCGACTGTTTCAGTCGTGTACTTTTAATTACTATTTTTGGTTCTCCTAGTTTCATTCGACTGATTTTTAACATTCTGACTCTGTCGCGACCTTGACAAAAATATACCCAATTTATGCTTACATAGATTTATATGTAATATATATAGTTTTATGATTTTTTTGGTAGGTTGCTTGTAAATAACAATATATTGCATATTAATGTAGCAGCATTTTCGAACGACATTTTTCGAGATTGTTAATGTAAAAAGGTAAGAATATTAAAATTGTGAATGACAAATAGTAAAATACTTTTGACTGTTTCTATGGTAATAATAGGTAATATCTCGATTACTCTTTAGATTTTTGTTAAAAAATATTTCCGTTCAATAATAAATAAAGTATATACTTTATTTAAAAAAGCTCCAGTAGTTATTGTGCGATCATTTTTAATTATGTTATGGATTCGTTTTTTTTTTATGATTAGGTATATGCTTAATTTTTATTTAGTACTTATGGTTACTGTACATGTTTAGTTTTAGGTTTTGTTTAAGTTCAATGACAATTAACATATTAAAATACAATAAAACATTTGTGGGGCATTATTCCATTCCACAGAAAAATTCCATTACTTTTTGCAGGTCCACAAAACATTCAAATATAAAAGTAATTCTACTTCTTTTAAAATGAAATTATAAATTGCACGTTAATAGTATTCTGTAATTTTTTTTCCTTTTCTTTTTTAAAGTTAGTACATGAAAATATATGTACATCTCCGTCTCGCTTATACTACTGTCGGAAAATATAAGATCTCTCTCACGATTTATACAGGAAAGCTTTCGTACATTTTCGTTTGACGTCACGAACTGAACAAAACAGTCGAACCATGCATTTGACTGAAAATAATGATTACTATATTCAGTCGCTAGTTTTGCGACAATCGACTGTTTCGACTGTTTTCAGTCGATAGTTCCCAACGCTAGTTATTATTATACCAGTCAGACAACCTGTTGAGGGTTTGAACTGAAACGGTTAATTCATAATGAAAAGTACTAGAAATTTTATGTCTTCTGCTATTTTAACTTACTTAAAATATCAAATATTAAAATAACCCAGAAGGTCTGTTATAAACCCTATATTTTTGGAACCAAATCCCACCAAATAAAAACTCTAAAATAATTATTAGACAACACGGATGGGTATAATTTCCATTATATCTTTTTTTCGTACGATTTCCGTTTATAGCATTAATTATGAATTAAAAACACTAATTAAGGAGAGTTTTGAGGAAAATTACGATATCATTTGCGTTTATTTTTAATGATGGACATTTATTAGTTATTATATCTGAATTATTTCATTATAATATTAATTATTCTTTTAGTGCGTAATTAAGAGTCGTCGGTCTATTTTCTAGCAGGGATTACTGGTTTCTACGATGTGTTCGAATGAAGTTTTACACATTTTACGCCGTATTATCTTAAAACCAGACATTAAGAGAAAAAAATTAGCGGATAATTGCTATGTTTTCGTGGAACTGCTAACTGATACGTAATAGCAACAGCATTTAATTTTATCTTTAACGTTTTTATTATACATAATCATCTTATTTACCATGCTAGAGTTCTTTCAGCATTCTTGGACATTGTTCAGGATGTATTAAAACTCTAAACTTATCTAAACACGTTCGCTATACCTACTATATATGATCTAATGTCATATAAACCAATAAAAACGTTAAAAATTAAATGGTTAGAAATTATTTCAGCGTTCAATAAGTCTCCACTGCTTCACAACTGAGAACAATCATGATTATATGTATTAGTTTATGTATCAATTAGCGTTGGGAACTATCGACTGAAAAGAGCCCAAACAGTCGATAGTTGCAAAACAGTCGATAGTCAAAAAACTAGCCTATTATTGCCACAAAAATAGTTAAAATTATTTTACTATTTATCATTCACAATTTTAATCTTGTTACCCTATTACATTAATAATATGGTTCCAAAATCCTGCTATATTAATACACAATATATTGTTATGTACAAGAAAACTAAAAAAATCATAAAACTATATATACTACATATAAATCGGCTAGGACGACAGAGCCAGAAGGTAAAAATCAGTCGAATGAAACTAATAGAATAAAAAATAGTAACTAAAAGTAGACGACTGAAACAGTCGATAGTAAGTAGTAAAAAAATCAGTCGGACCGAAAATAGCGACTGAACTGAGCTGACAGTCACTGATAAAAGTAGCAAAATCAGTCGAACCAAAAATAGCGACTGAAACAGGAGATAGTAAAAAGTGGTCAATTACTAAACAGTCGATAGTCGATTTCAGTCGACAGTTCCAAACACTAGTATCAATAAACAACTAAACAAATAAACACCAAGGGTAAATTACTTATTTTGTAGTGCTAAACTTCTTTTGTATTGTTAAACTTGAAGTTTTGTATCAAAAATCAGTTTTTCATGGGAATTTTCTTACACTACATATATATTTCTGTATATTTGTCGAAAACAATAAGTATATATAGCTTTAAAAGCTCCAAAAGTAACTGCTTTTGAAACTATTATATGTTTAGTTACTCCAGCATTAAAGAATAAATAAAATAAAATAATGAATAAATAATAATAGAATAAAAAATAAATAAGACAGCTGCTTTAATGACAAATATGATTAAAGGTACACTAAACGTGAAAATTGTAAGAAAATCCTGTCTATATAACTTAAACAAAGTGACAATAAAAAGTATCTGAGCTTCTGCCCTGTATTTAGTCGAATTAGCAACAATTATAACATATACTGCAGAACTTTCAGTGGTACATAAATATAAACTGTAAGAAAAAAATAGAAAAAAACTAAAAGATATATAGGTAATTAAAAAGATTCAAAAAGATGTCAAATATCTTCTGGCCCAGGTTGAGATTATTCTTATGAGAAATATCCGAAAATAAATTTTCTAATAGTAGGCAAAAAAGGAGTTGTAGCATGACTTAAAAAACACTTCTATCGATATATATATATATATATATATATATATATATATATATATATTTTACGATGTTTTAACAAAACATTAATTTCTATAAGGCTAAAGGCAACAGAAAGATAACTTAATCATAACTAGTTATCAGAAAACCTTATACTAAATTATCAGCTTAAAAAATCTATATGCTCACAAAAAATTAACTAAACATAAAATAATCAAAGCTATTTATTATTTTCTTAAAGCAGTATGAAGAAACAAGAACAATAGTAACGTCTAGACTCTAAGATACCAGCAAATATTTAAATCAGAATGGATGTACAATATAAATTGATAAATATATGCCAGCGAAAGTAATATTAATACGATAAAAATATCAGCAAGAGATCACTTAATAAATATATGTACCCAGGCAACAGAAAAATTGATTAGAAGAAATTAAGGGATTATGTAAATATATCGTTTATATTTAACCCCTATAAATGTTTTCTTCACTATACTAATTTCTTCAACCTATTTGGTCTGGAGATGCATTATTATATCCAGAAAAGAAACACTTTCGTATTTGCTCTCTATTAACTATGTCTAACTCCTTATACCGCTCATATAATTACTGTAAAGGATAATCAACACTATAAGGTAAAACTCAACCAGTTATATCAGTCTTGGTGTAAATGAAACAATAAGTATCTTGCATCTACAACAAATTTACTACAGAATTATATGATTTATGGACAGAACTGACGTTTAAATCATACTAGATAAAATATCACGTCATTACAATAATTATATAATAAAACACCGTGAAAATATCAAATGACTGAGTCTTTGCCACTATACAGGAAAATTTTAACAGGCGGAAGCAGAAACATAAGTCTACGACAGTTAAATTTACGCAAAATATCTTGTTAGTTTTCGAAATTCTGTAGAATGGGGAATTTTCTGCAAACATGGCAACTATGGTCGCAAGATATATTAAAGCATACCAAATAGCTTGAATGAGTATAAATACGCTATATACATATTGAAATTCGTATTAAAATAGCTATAAACATTATATAAAATAATTCATCTTGAAAACCTAAAAAAACAACTATCAATCAAGATAGCTTAACAATTGTCACAAAAAAAATTAAATACGTCCCTGCGTATTATTCATATAGTTAGTCATAATTCAAATGGCTAGAACAGATGTTTAACAGGCTAATAAAACAAATTAGAATAGTTCTTCGAGTAAAATCATTAAAAATGTTTCCATACCACCACATTATGGTGTCAAACTGTATATTAAATATCATTCTTAATAGTATGAGAAAATGTTAACATTAACAGCACGAGGGGTATTGTAAAAAATATATACATACAAATTACATAGAAATTACTGTTATTAAGTGGTATTAATTAAAAAAAACTGCCATACATTTTGTTATTTACCAATAAGATATGTACGACTAGGAAACATAGAACTGGGACATTGATATTTAAAATAATTAAGATATTAACGATAATTTATAAAACTTTAAAATAGGATACCTATTTATGTCTTTGTATTTCGTATAATAGTGTAGACTTAAATAAATATGCTGAACAGGATTATTAATAAAGACTTACCGCAAGTTTGGGCAATGCATGTTTCAATTTTATTTAAGTTACTTGGCACTTACCTAAAACAAAAAATATACATTAGTTATGTTATATAATTTCCAGACACACATAAATTAATTATATAATAATTTATAATATTAATTAATAGTTTTTGGAATAATGTAAGTAAATTGAGTAAAATTCATAGTACTTAGAACTAGTTTTATAATATTTGGTACCATAAAATTATGTTTTCGCGTATTTTTGGAGCTATGGATCAAAAGTCTACGGTCTGAAATACAGATAACATTATGGTTGACCAATCTACCGCATATGCTTACTGAGCAAAACTTTACGAACCTATAAGACTTGTTATCAATTGATATAGTATTGCATATAAATATGATGATGAGATTCATTTCATAGCTGGCACTCGAAGAGTGTACTTCTCAACCAATACGTTGCTATTGGTGCCACAAGACCTCACATATCCTATACAATATCTCGACACTGTTGGCAATCAGCCGAAACTATTCTGGTCAAACAATGTATTTGTTGGAACTGATCGTTGCGTCTTCCATCCAAAAGGTCTATTTCCTTACAGAAATCCATCAAGAATTCGATTACATGTCATTGGACAAGTCCAAAGCGTAATCTGCACCTCTGAATATGTTCCTCAATTGTAATCTAACACTGATTGTCGTATCTTAATCGAATGACTTCACTCTTAATATGATCTGAGAGAAATATGTAAAATATATCTTAAGCATTGTGCTTGAAGATGTGGGATTATAAGACTCGAAGACTGGTAAAATAAACGTTGGAAAGAGCCGGGTTTATAGTTTTGATTGTAATATTTCCGCTTTTCCTTTCTTCCGATGAGTAATAGCTGGCGATCCATCAATTGAGAATACTTCTTTTCTTCAGGCCTTTTTCTTAGGAATTATCCTAATATCTGAAGAGGTTTAATAATTTTAGGGGAAATAACATTACAGAAATCGTAACTACGCAATCGCAACTTAGTTTAAATTCTGCTCCTCCCGGCTTGTTTCTTCGTGAGTTTAATTTGAAAAACCTTCATAAATACTTTTTTTACAACTAATTACTTATTCCACTTATTCCAGGACAGTTTTTACAAGTCATTTTTACTATCTGAGAGAAGCCATGGTGAGGTTCAAAGTTAACTATTACAAATTAAACTTTTCAAAAACCTTTAATATATAAAGAAGAAGCTATACGAGCGTACATTTCTGCCGATGCAAGGTTTTTTTAATGTCTATTTTAAAGTCTTCTTTTACCAACTATGGGTTTATCTGGACTGGGCCTAAAGTTTAACGTGGGCTCCGAACCACGGTCCTCAGCATTAAACCTAGCGACTAGCGAGTGCCCAACTTAGAAATCATCCCAGAAGACATCTGGTCTTACGCAGCCTGGTTGCTGGCGTGACGGGGATCATTTTCCTTGTCGGATTTTACACTCTTGTCTACAACATTCACAAATTTCAAATAATCACAAACATAAATTTACGACCATGCCCCAGCAGGATTCGAACCCACGGCTATCGCAACAGTAGGAAGACTATCCCATCGCCTTTACCACTGCGCCACCAAGCCTGTTGCAAGGTTTAATAGAATAATAGTTAAAAATGTCTTAAGAGGATCAAGAAAAGGACAAAATAATAATGTTTAATAATAATAAATGTTTTTTTTTTGGATTTTTGGTTTAGTACGTGATATTACTATCACTGTTACCCTAATACTTAGCACATTAATGATTAAATTCATCTAACTGATAATGATAACTAAGTCCAATTAATTCACAATTACTAATTGATTAAAATATTAATTAATTCCTCGTCCGTTTCACAAATTCATTCGATTAATGCTGAATCGTTCCTTTCGTGAAACGTTGTTAGTTTCCCATCGTAAGTAAATTAACTAAAACTGCATTAAAATCTAATCACAAATCAATATGTATGCACCAGTAATTGTCAATTAATCAACAATAATAAATTAGTGGAATGAACAAATATATCGAAATGTATTTTGACTAGATACAATATAAATACTGGTTTAATATTTAAATAGGGCAACAGTAAGTTACTGAATAATCGCCACGTCAGTTCGCTTTAATGAAAATCATTCGGATCAGCCGTGACACTGGTGAACTGTTCTCTAATTTGAATTCTTTATTAATTAATTAAAAAGTTATTAGTGGCGATGGATTATTTAAATTACACGGTATATAGTTGTGGTGTTTAGTTTTGAGATGAGGGTTGTTTTTTATATTTCGGGATTTTGAATTAAAACTAATTTAGTAATATCACTATCGTTTGAAGTTCATTCGCAATATGAATGATAAAGAAGTCATTGGAGATCAAATCAGAATTGAATTGAAAATGAAATTAAATAATTATCGTATTCTTATACACGGAATACCACTAGATCCAATATAACTACAACACGGTCACTAAAAGACGAAAATGATAAATTTTAGTATGTTTTAATAGCGATTAGTATTATTTATATAATAAATATATCTCTAAGATAATATTGTTCGTATTCTTAAAGTAATTTATAATAATCAATGTTAAATAAAAGGTCAAAATATGGGGTCAGTTCTTGGAAATTAAAAAAATATATAAAACCACCATTATTTACCATATAATTATATTTACTTATAGCAAAATCAGCAAGTATTTCTGTATGTACAGTCTAAAAATAATGTAGTTGAATACCGCTCTGTAATTCGATTATTAATTAATTTGTAGGTATAGTAATGTTGGACAAATTAAAGCTAAATTAGGAATAAAATAAATGCATAATAAATTAATAACAGTAATATTTCTCAAAATCATCATAGTAAAAATAATCTCAACTTGTGTTTCTCGAGTATATTCAAAATATATATTTGTTGAGAAACAAAATGTTCATCCATTATATTCTTTAGAGAAGTAAACATGTTTCACAAACAATTATCTTAAAATATTCTTAGTTAATTAATATAACTTTAGATTTTTAATGATCAGCTCTATCAGAGATCAAATATATGAAAATGTATAAAAACAGTGAGTAGTTTTTTCAATATAAACATAATTTAATATCTCATAGGAAACTGTTAGTCTAGAAAGTATCCATAGAAAGCTTAGAGATAGCAGCTTTTTAAGGGATGCAGAACATCCCTTCATATATTATTGGCTAACATATGATTTAGATGGTGTAAAGATAACCCACGAAGAGGTCTAATGGAACTTCCAGACATTGCTTTTAAAAGAATACAATTTTTAAAAGCATATAATAAAATCAAGGAAGAATTATTATTTCAATTTGTGTATTTAGAGGAGACATAGATATTTCAGAATGGGATAGTTACACTGATATCAAGAAACACTGTATTGAAGGAAACAAAACCTAAACGTAAAAAGTAAATATGCTCTCTAATGAAGGTAAAATATATTACTTCGATGTACAATTGTTAATTAGGTGGCTTAGGTCTCCAAGGATACCACTTCACAACAACAGGGCTAGAACTCTACCTCATAGGTGGTGTGGAAAAGAGATCAATGTAAATATAATAAAACACAAGCTTACATATTACAACTGTATAATTAATTTTAGTTTATGTCCTTCGATAATATATGCATTAGAAGTAGTATAATGTTCAAATATTTTATTTTAGTATTTTTGTTTTATTATTTATTAAAGTTAGAATTTTGTTGTATGTCAAAGCCAAAATGAACTAAAACTCGGGTTGATGCGGCAACATTGCAACGTTTTGACGTCCTCAATTCAGATGACGTGAATTCACTGTTTTATTGAACGGACTATAGGCAAATATTAAACGTAAACGTTCAGTATCGGACACACTCGCAAAACCAAATAAATTAAAACCATTTTAACTAAAACAATCCACGTTTTATTCATCATTAAGACCGGGGTGGATATAACACCGCCACCACCCCTCCCGATGCGGCCTACCATCCCCCTCCCCTACGGCCCTCTTCCGAAATACAACAAACTGTAAATATTACGAACTAAAAACGGTAAAAACCAGTATACAATTAAAAAGTTCGTTCTCCAGCTACGAGAAATAACAAAAGTTTAATGCGAATCCGTATAACTTTCGCAATAAAAGCCGCTATTAATTTTTGGTGTAATTCTCCGGCGATATATACCGAGCGATTCGATTTTCGGACCTTTTATTGTGGTCCTTGATGGATGGCCAGGTATTATAGGTCGCATACTTTTTATACGTTATTTGTCGTATAAAGTACCAGATCTGGCAACGTTGTAGGCTCATTAAAATTCTCATTTAACTAACGTTAAAAGAAACGTACTGGTAATTTTATTGTTATACTATTAAAATGATATAATATAGGATGTGCTATATTCGCCCCACATAATTTTTTATTAAAAATATTTAGAAATGATTGAAATGGGCTATAAATAATTTCAATTTTCAATATAAGTTGTTCTATAAGATTTTCTTGTAACTCTAGCTTTTCATTAAACAAATCTTCAAGGACTTTATGTTTTTGGAATGGAATTTTGAAGATTGGAATCATTTGGTTGTTGTTTTGATTTAATATTTTGTGGTTTGTTACATTTTTCGAGTACAGTAACATGATTTGATTTATTACAGTGAAAATTTAATCTACATTATGATAGACATTAGTCGGAAGATACTCTCAACTTCATCATCTTCAACTAAAATCTAAGAGGTTGACTTATAAGAAAATTATAAAGCCAATTTGGACCTATGGTGTGCAAATATGGGGTTGCACTAAAAATTAAAATCAACTAGTCATCCAACGATGTCAAAACAAGGTTCTTCGATTGATTACCAATGCTTATCGCTACGTAACCAACGATTAACTGCACGATGACCTGGAAATCAAATGGATTTGCGAAGTTATCCAAGATTTCGCCTTGAAACACGAAAGAAGATTACTAAATCATAATAACGTGGAAGCAATACAACTGCTGGACAACGCGCAGGATGTCAGGAGATTGAAGCGAACCAAACCATACGAAATTATATAAAGTGTATACCTTTAGTTTAAACTATAGCTACAAGTTATTATAATTTTATAATTGAGGAATACATATTGATGTATTTTCTCGCACTCGTCTTGCTTGTGAATTAATCCAACTACAAATGAAAAGTAGTAACAACTTAATTGTAATTTAAGGTTGTACTAAGCATATCTAATAAAGATGTAATTAAAAAAATTAGTTCAAATGAATTATTATGAATATTTTTTTTTCTCAATTTCCAATTTTCATAATCTCCTAGTTTTTCTAGTTACACCAACTGAATTTATTTCTTACACTTTTAACACTTTTAAAATATCTTTGGACTGATAACAATATAATTCAAACTATCAATATGAATCAAGAAATCGTGTAGATGTTTTATACTAAAAAATAAATGTTGGAGTTTTTCTTTATTTTACTATATTATATTTCAGTTATTATGTCTATTTCAGTTATTGAAATATTTGGTGAAACTACTACGGGCTCGTTGTTATAGAGAGTTGTTCTTAATCACATCACTTTAACCTTGAAGCTTTATTACATTTGCTTTATTACACTTGCCAAGAAGTTGAAAAACAGAGTGAATTTCTTGTTTCCATAGGTTCGAAGAATATTACTTTTCTATTAGAAAGATGTGGAAATGTATAGATGGTGAGCTAATTTATGGGCGAGGGAACTTCTTAAGTTAAGTTCTAAATATTAGGTTGTGAAAAATTAGGCCAAATTATTACTAACTAAAAAGCACTAGATTAGGAAATATCCATAGAAATAAATGACAATCGAAAGCAATATCTGACGAATAAGACAAACGGGCAGTGCTAGGCACTGTTATTGTTAATAGAGCATTTTTGATCTCTCGTACAAACATGACTATCATTTCCATAAAATGAAAACCAATATTCATGTAATACTCCTTTGAACTTGCATAGAAGACGACTTTGATATCCTGTAATTTGGTATTTGGGAAAAAATAATAGGAAAACAATGTTTAGTGGTTAGTATGTCAGTTATATGACTGTATAAGTAATGTATATTATGAAGGATTAGTAGAGTACCGTACCAAGTATTTCTATTAGTCATATTATTAGACTAATAAATCGAATTCATTCAAGACAAGAAATACATGTGGGCGAGCTCTGAAAAATGTTTTTTAACTTTACTTCTAAAAATGTTTTGTGACATCTATATAATTGAAACTAAACCGACTAAACATTAGTCCATACTTTTGACTCTTTGTGAATATGATTCTGTATAATAAACCTTACAATAATATTAGGTATTTGCTTGTACTTTGATCAACGATCTCTATTGGTGAAAATGCGAAATACCAATATAAACAACCTAACCTAACTTTTTTTGTTTGATATTTATCAATTTCTATTTAGCATTATAGCCCAAAATTTGATTTTCCATATTCATTACTTTTGTTGTTATGCTTATGGCGATTCTGTTTTCGTCATATCCCAATTGTAGTCTTTGGTTTTAACGATCTAGTAGTGCTGATTTTGTTGTCAACGGCAAATAATGGCGTGGAAGAGCAAACAAATTCAAGACAAAACATTTGAAGACTTACTGCATGAAAACCTAGCTAAATTTTCAATAGATTAGTTACAACTCAATAAATGTTTCCAGAGTGTCATTGGGAAAGAACTAATAGGACGGGAAACTAGTACAACATGAAAATATCATTTCGAATCAGTCAGGTCAAAAAATGGTATTCTGATGCGTGTTTATCTTCTAAATTCTTCGAAACTAAATTATTTTCTTTCGACGCGGTATTGCCACATTGTCAGATGGGATAAAAACATTGTAGGGAATGATAGAAAATGGATTGGATTAATATATAGTGTACGAATTTTTCTCAATAAATGCCCGTTTATAATAATATACGCAAACCCCGAATAAATATGAAGAGTAAAACAGCTCGCAAATTGCCAGTTCGTAATTTAATATTTGAGACAAAAATAATAAAAATTACTTTGCTTATCTGATGCTACACCTACGTTAAATTATAGAATGAACTATTAGAATATTAGTAGTCATATTATCAGACTAATGAATGTTTTAGATATAAAAGAAGTATGCGAGTGAACCCTGGAAAATCTTTTTTTTAATTAATTTTTCTAAATGTTCTGGGTTCTGTTATTTGCTCTACAGACATAGATGGCTTTGGTTTTATTGCATTCACGGCTTTTTCTGTTAGCAGTAACCTTCAAAAACTGTTAAAATTTCGCGATATTCTACTCATAAGTTGTGAGTTATTGTACTAAAAGTGACAGTACTTTTGTTATTTTCAAAACAATGGATCAAAAGCAATTTCGTGTTTTAATTTTATACTGCTTCTTCACGGGAAAAATACCGTTCAAGCGAAGCAATGGCTTGAAAAGTGTTATGACTCCACTCCACCAGAAACAGCATTAAAACGTTGGTTTTCTGACTTGAAATGTGGCCGTAGAGACACAGATGATGCAGAACGCAGTGTAAGTCCAAATGAGGTGGTAAAATCAGAAAACATCGAAAACATCCGCAAAATTGTCTCGAATGATCGAAAAGTGAAGCTGCGTGAGTTAGTTAACATCGTAGATAACAAAAGATATCAAAAGAACATGTTAATTTTATATTGCATGAACATTCGACTGTGATAAAGCTCTGTTCGAAATGGGTGCCGCGTTTGCTCACTGCTGACCAAAAACAAGAACGTGTTGATGATTCTGAGCAGCGTTTGGTCATGTTTAAACGTAACAAACCAGAATGTTTCCGTTGATATGTGACAATGGATGAAACATGGATCCATCACTGCACTTCGGAGTCAAAATAATCGTCATCTATGTATACGGTACCCTACTATCACCTTTTCTTAGAACCAATACTGCACTTATACGGGTTATTCCTTACCCAAGTAAACTGGAGACCAGGCCGTGACAATAAAATGTTCTGCCAGAGAGACCCAAACTACCGTCATAAAACTATAAAAGGGCAGATGTATGAAAACGGTATTTTAGGAAATACATATAAGAATTTTATAAACAAGATAACCAATTTTTCTAATGTATCTCTCTGACGTCCTGAACACTTATATGGAACGAAACTATTAAAATATTTTAAAATTATTTTTAAACCAGTTTGACTTATTCCCAATATTAATTGATTACGGTGATTCGAACGAACAGTATGAAAATGGCCGTATGTGTGTCTCCGACTTACGTTAGACCCGAGAAATATTCGAATATCACCAGAGCGCATTAAATGCCCGTAGATATGATAAAATATGAAATATGAAGAACGTATTTGCACGCCACTGACCGCCCAAGCAGACGCCCAAGCCGTAATTATTTTTGTTATTTTAATATACCAGCGCAAGAAATCGGGTTCATGGTCGTTATCATTAAATATAACTCTTATTCCACGACAGACTGTCGATTACGAAGCAACAACATAATATATTTAATATACATTTTAACAATATACATTTACTATGTGCCCGTCTGCCAGATTACATTTAATGATTATGGGGTCTCGGTTTTATATTCGTTTCTTCGTTCGAGCCTGCTCTTTTTTTTTTCTTTCTCTTTCTCTTTCTCTCTCTCTCTCTCCGTCGCTCCCTGGTCATACTCTCTCGCTCGCCTTTCGATCATCGTGCCCTTTCTTTGTCTTTGTCTCTCTCTCTCTCTCTCTCTCTCTCTCTCTCTCACGCTCCTTGTTCCTTATTATTCGTTCTGTGTGTCTCGTTCTTGATCGTCGTCGTCCCGAAATCTTTGTTGCTGTTCAAACTCGGATTAGTCACGGTTATTTTATGGGTGAGTCCTGACCGATGATCGAGGGGTGCTTCGAGCCTTAAGCCTTTGTTGGATCTCGAAACGTTTTCACGCTTATTTTCGACTTTTAATTTTCTTGATATAGTTTTATCGAGCGGACGAAGACATGCAGGTGTGATATTTAACTCTGGAAACTATCTAAATAGAATTAATTATTGTTTGCGATCGGGAATAATTTTGATTCATTAAGTATTGCGATGAGAAATTAAGTTTTGAATAAAATAATGAAATGAAAATAAGAATATTTATGTATTTATTATTTATTCAGTATAATGTAACTTATAATACGCAAGAAATCAATGGAAAAGAACATAATACTTTTTAGTTGATCGATTGTTGTTTGAACAAAAATATTTTCAATAAAAAGGATGAGCATACTTTTTTACTTTCGTAGGCTTTTTTAATAATAACACCTGTTATTCTGTGGACTTGGTCAACTGTTGAATACTTGTTAATAAACCCAAACTGGTATGTTGCTATTAGGTTTTTTTTCTCTATAATCGGTTTTATTCTTTTCAACAGAAGTTTTTCAAAAACCTTAGATATTACTGGCAGCAGTGATATAGATCTATAGGCTTCTATTTCGTATGCTGAATCTAAATGCTGTATTGATCAAGTTGGTGAGTTTTATAATTCCCTTTCTTGGTAGTTCTTGCAGTAATTCTCCTGTTATTAAATCGTAGCCTGGTGATCCCCTGGGTTTAATGTCAGTTTTGATAACCTTGGTTAGCTCTTTCGGCGTGACTAATGCAATCATTGAATTTTCAGCTTCTATGTCCGGCAAATTATATTCGATATTAGTTTCGTTTGGTTTGAAAGTTTTTTCTAGACATTCAACAAATGCTTCTGCCTTTTGGTAATTGTCACGTGCCCAATTCCCATATAGGATCCTCTCTTATAGGTGGACTGTGTAGACATGAGCGTTTTTGATATTTCGTGGCTTTCCAGAGTCAGTTTCAGTCCATAATCAGTTTCTTTATCAACTGTTAAATTTCTCAGATAGTCATTTATGGATTTGTTTTTAATTTCCAGTATTTCCCTTTTCAGTCTTTGGGTTATATTGTTTATAAAGTATTTTTATTTTCAGGTGTTCTGTTTTGTTGCCATATTTCTCTTCTAATTTTCGTTTTTCGGCAACCACTTCCTTCACTTCTTTTGGATAATTAATTCCTTTAATTATACTCTTAATTTTTGGAGTATTATTCCAAGCAGCTTGTTGAAAATATACTACGAATTTTGCTTCAAAATTTCATGATTCAGTTGTTTTGAGGACTACATTTGGTTGAATTTGATTGATCAATTATTCAACAAATCCTTACCGGTCTGTTCTCTTGTTTGTTAACGTTGGATTTCTTTATTTTCTTATTATATTTTCGCTCAATCCCAAGTTCGCTCGTGTTCGCGATAAATGAAAACCATAGTTAGATCAACTGGGGCCCAAACTTGTCACCTTCAGGATTCTCCATTTCTAAACAAACACATCTCCGCCCGTTGTGAAAGACGGAGAGAGCTCCCTACTGGTAGGCAGTGACTTTAACGACCAGTCAACGGTGGTCCTAGTATGTCGACGTGACCCAGATGTGAAATATTATAATAGTAATTACCATACCATTTCGAAACCGACACAATCGTCACAACAGTGACCGCGACTCGCGGGCCCGTACAACCGAAACCGCTAATATCTAACGCAAGCAACCGGGGCTGCGCCTCCGTTTTTATTTTCCTAGCTGGTTAAGACCCGACCTCGGCGGCTATAGGCGACGACGGCCTGCCCGAGGCTCCCGACACCCGGAATAGCTCGACGGGCAACCCGCTAATTGTTAAGAAAAATAATAAATAACAAAATCGGAATTAATTTGTTATTTAAATAGAAAATACTGTGTAATGAATTACGGTGCGCGACCGGCAACGGGCATTAACGATCCTGCTATAATCATTTGTTCAAATGCAGCGATACGGTCCGGGATTAGGAAGTCGGTTAGCACGGAATCAGCTCATGTTCGGATCATGTCGGGTTTTTTTTTCGCCATATACTTAATAAAAAACTTATTTATAAAAAAATATGATTTTTTTTAAATGTAACGCTATGGTATTTAATTATAAATGATACGTTGAAAAACCAAGTTTATATCAATTGTAAGATAATTAATCGGATTACGCAGATTATTTGGTATCTATTTCCCATCATTATAAGGTGGCATAAATAATTATACTCAAAGAACCTGACAAACCTGCAGAACAAGTGGAATCTTACAGGCCATTTCGTTGCTACCTGGAATATCAAAACTATTTGTCGAATATTTAAACGTGTTAAAAAATTTGTAATAACACCAGATTTCCAGGTTGGTTTTCGAAATCACCAGTCAACAATCCATCAAGTGCACAGAGTAACTACGGCTATTGAAAAAGCCTTCGGGGAAAAGAAATTCGGCCCCGCAATATTCCTGGATGTCTCACAAACTTTTGATCGGGTTTGGCATTTGGCAAATGGCATTCTGGACATTTAAAATTATTTCAGCTGGAGTTCCACAAGATAGCGTCTTAGGACCTCCCCTGTATCTGCTCTACACTGTTGACATACTAACAAAAAAAGAAACACTACTTGGAACCTTTGCTGACGGCACAATTATTATGGCAAACAACATATCTCTGCCTAAGGCAGTAGAAAAAGTACAAGTGGCCGTCAACAAAATCTACAAATGGACGAAAGATTGGAAAATTCAACTTAATCGCTCCAAATCTGTTAATGTTAATTTTGCATTTCGGCGAAATAATAAAAACTTATTAAAATTATATCACTCAATGGATGCCCGATTCATCAAGCAGAATCAGGTAAATACCTCGCATTCCATCTTGACGGTAGATATTGGAAACATCATTTTAGCAAGACACATTAAAACCAAAATAAAACAACTATACTGATTATTCAGAAGATACTCTCAACTTGATATAAAATCAAAGAGATTGATTTATAAGACAATCATAAAACCAATTTGGACCTATGGGGTGCAAATGTGGGGTTGCAGTAAAAATTCAAATCAAATAATCATCCAACGCTACCAAAACAAGGTTCTTTGATTCATTACCAATGCCTATCGCTATATAACCAACGAAGAACTGCACGATGACCTGGAAATCAAATGGATTTGCGACGTTATCCAAGATTTCGCCTTGAAACACGAAAGAAGATTACTAAATCATACTAACGTGAAAGCAATACAACTGCTGGACAGCGCGCAGGATGTCAGGAGATTGAAGCAAACCAAACCATACGAACTTAAATAAAGTGTATACCTTTAGTCTAAACTATAGTTATAAGTTATTATATTTTTATAATTGAGGAAAAGATGTATTTTCTAGCAGTACAAAATACAAATGAAATGTAGTAATACATTATTATAATTAATTCAACAAAAAATTAGTTTGGTATATTTCGTTGATACTTTCAATATTCAAATTATTCCAGAAACTACTATGTAAACGTGTAGAACCACCTAGAATTTGGATTTTGAAATGATTATCACAATATAACAATTGACCAAGGGCACAAGGTATCGACAGAAATAGTATTTCGGGACCAAGCTACAAGATCAGCAAGTCGCTTAGGATGAAGTACTGTTAAATGTAGAGTCGTATCTTTTAGAAAGAAAACTTAGGATTTAGCATGTAGGGTCATTCGATTTCGAAATCACCACTCGACAATCGAACAAGTGCATATATTTAGAATATTTGTTGAAAAGGCATTCGAACAAAAATACTGCCCCGTAATATTGCTGGACATCTCACAAGCTTTTGAAATTTAGTTAACGTTATTTGATGATTCTTTTAACTAAATCATGTGGTATCAGTATTATTCCTTTCGAAATCTGTCTATCGTGAAGATTAAATATTATTCTTTCTGATATTTAACAGCTCTAAAGAGTCTATTCTTCTGGGCAAAAAGCTCCTTATTATTAATCCTTTATTATTAAGATCAGTAGAGTTTGGATATGAGTTAGTTGATTTTCAATTATTCATCATATATCTTAAATCTTCAGAAGTACTACGTATAAACTATACATATGACTTTTCTTAGGTGAAATTGTCACTTGTATTTAGAGTTTTACTTTTAGAACAATTTGAAGTAAAATTATATTTATATTATAAATATGTACGTACTGTACGTAATATGTACTTTAGGGTATTATCAATTTAGATTTAAAAAATTTAAGCTACAGCTTTAACGTGCTTTTGTTGGCTGAAATATAATCGGTATTTTGTTCTAAATATTGTTTCTACAACTATATCCGATGTTTTGGCTTTTGGCTGAGATTTATGACGCTTTACGGATCTTATTTCCTTTCAATGAATTTTTAAACCATTCATCAGAGAACCAACTAGCAATGGACTCGACCTCGGCGTATTATATTATGCTTTTTTCCCTTTTCTATGAATGAGTTGTTATTTAAGTTTAGATTCAATTGGTCGGGGCCTGGTTAAGGCAGCTGGTGCGGCAGCAAGAGCAGCAGCGACCGCGCGTACAAGTGAAATATTTATATTCAGATTACTGCAAGTTGTATTCAGGTGGGCAACGTAATCCGTTTATGCTGGTGAATTCTAAGATATCGCTCGGCGATTTCGCATCGGACATAAGGCAGGATAACGGTCAGATTTTCGGTCCGAAAGACCATCCTGCTAATCTGCTTCGGTTCGGTGTACGATGCAGCTGGAGATCAGTCGGTTGCATCGTTCGGGCGTCAGAAGGTCACTAATTTTATTTGCGGTACATCGTTTCTAATATTTGCTATCTTTCTCTCTGATGCTGATGTTGTTGCTGACGTCGAAATATGATAGGGACTTCTTCGTACACGATATAGTGATCTCACACCATTAATATATAATGCATTATCATTTGCAGTTTGTGAATTCGTTTCAGCATCACACCATATTTTCCTTCTCATTGTATCCTAGTTAAAAAGAGACACAATGCTGTCTGATGCGCCAGAACATGTAACCGAATCAATCTATAAATTTCATCTAGTTGTCAAATGTCTGTAAAATTCTTCAAAATAGAGATCAAAATATTATGATATAAACATAAGAGGTTAAATACCGTAACACACTGCATATGCACAGGAAGCATCAAAATGGCAAAATCAGATCAAAATGGAATATTCAGCCACCCTTAGCATTGGTTAAAATAACATTAACATTAGGTTTAGTTATTAATAATATTATTTTAATAATGCATTGCAGATATATTATTTTTTCCTGCTAAAAACAGGAATGGTTTTATATATTGAGCTGAGTTAGTGTTTTCCTCCAAGTCCAAGAGCGACTACCATGGAGAAATGAACCATACTTTTTTTCTCTAGTTTGGAAATGAGTGGTTAAAGAACTAAAAGAACCCCTCAGTTCTTGCTATGGACAATATACCATACCATCGGCAAATGGTGTAATTAAGGAATGGTTTGCATAACATAAATTAAATTTTCAAAGTACCATGTTAAAGAGTAAACTATTTCAAATTGTTACTTGGTAAGTATAAATGAAATGTTTAATTGCATTTTATGGTCGAATAAAATACACAAGCAAAAACTGTTTGGATACGTGGAAAGAAGAATGGTCTACAATAACTCTCTTCGGCCAACTTGAAATTGACAAATGATGGAATTGAGAAGTAATGTTGGATCGGAACTTAACACTACGCTGTATTGACCTGAATAGTTACTCAGATAGTGACATTCACTGAATGGAACTTTCTGGATATGGAATTATAACTCAATGCTGACAATTACCGAGGAGACAGGGTAATAAGGGCGGAAACAATTGAGGGTGGGTATATAATCAATATAGAATAACTGTAAATAACCATATTGTAGAGTGTGAAAGATGTATGTGTGTAATTGTTCAGAATATACATGAGTATTTGGTTAAAATGACTAACTTTTTTTGCAGATATGGCACTGCATGTAGAGATAATGCTATGGTGAAATCTTACTTTATCAAGATAAATGTATACAGGTAGTAACAGAAGAAACTAGAATGTTGTTATATATTATAACCAAAATAAACTAAGTCAAATTTAAAGACGGCAACATTGCGACGTTTTGGCGTCAAAAATATAGATGACGAGAATTCACTGTTTTATTAGATCGACTATGTTATGTTTTTAATAGTCCTGTCTGGTTTTGAAACAATATTAAGAATTGTTTAAAATCTTATTGTGAAATATTGTGTATATTACCAACTTTGAGAGTATGTATTGTTTATTAGTCAGACTCTTTCAAAAAATATACGTCTGCTATATATACGGGGCATTTTTATACGGATGAAATAAACAACAATATAAAAAACAAATATATGGTGAAGGTTCGGGTAGGGCTTCCCATTCAGAAGATTCCAGGATGATTTTCGCTGGTTATTTTGTCGTATTTAAATCAACCTACTGTTTCCTAAAAAAAAAATATTTCAGCACGTTGAAAATTACTGAATTTGTACCAATCAAAATGCATATTCCAGAAGTTTTAAAAGTGGTGATTTTGATACCGAGGACACAGAGCGCTCTGAACAGCCAAAATCAGTGAGAGTCTCCACCGACCATAGCTGATGTGTCTGAGCCGAGCCTGCGCAACGTTTTTATACGACAATGCTATTCTTCAGCCTGAGAACGCAGCGCAACCAGATGTTGCAAAACCGGTGAAAACATACTTGTAAATATCGAAATGGAAAGTGCGAAAAAGCTGAACTATTCGCAGAGACATTCGAAAAACAAATGGCTCCAAACCCGCCAGCAGAAGATCGCTCTCGTCGGAAGTTTCAAGCATGGGCGACAATGTTAAAAATTCTGCACCACCAAATTACCTCAAAAATCATTTAGTCTCCCCAAAAATCCTGGAGATGATTATCTGCAATCTCAATTCAAAGAAGGCACAGGTACATCAATCAACTCCGGAGTCCCCCCTTGCCCCTGCCGTTTTTAACCTCTACAATACGCGGATAACACTGCCTTCTTCACCGTTTCTCATTTTTCTCATCTCAAAAAGTGGTTTCGATAAGTGTCGTTTTCGGATGGCTCGTCACTAAACCAGCTACATCTCCGAAAATAAAATAAAATTCGAATTTTGAAAAATCCTCTTAAATGCATATTCTCAAAGTGTTAGGCTTTGAAAATATGAAAGAAAACATGTTTTCATTTTTTTTCAATTTCTAAAACGTCGAAAAGGTATTTGCGAAAACATTGTTGAAACGAAACGACATAACAGCTTATTGTTCAACAAGAAGAACCGCCACAAACACACAGACAACAGTGTTAGGAGTAGCCGCGTTGGAAAATATGACCAGAAAATGGAAAATGTCCGTACACACACGCACACAGAGCACCGCATTCATATGTCATCGGTCTAAAAGCGAATATCGCCGCGACTTGGCGCGAACCAAACCACAGAAATGTCCTCGACGGCGAGCGTTACGTCTTTTTTCTTCGTTTTTCCATTGTAGGGCGACGGATGTTCGGCCGTGTCGTGTGGAGAGAAAGGCATAATAAAATGTAACGTCGGTTAATGTTAATAACGACAATATTACGTATGTATATCGGGCCATAATAATGCAGGTCGACTGATTTTTCCCCTCGATGTCTTGTGTGTATTTTTTGCGATGTCGCAACGCCACGATGCACGGTTTTGTTTTCGTTATTATCATTATTATTATTATTAGTGTTGCGATGAAATAAATGAAAGAACTGATTTAATGTTATGGCGCTTTCCGCTTTTAGTCGTTTCTTTTGTTGTCGACTAATACGGCATTATCGTTCGTTTTATAACGTGTTTTACGAGCATTCTTTGTTCTAAAAAGAATTGCGTATGGAATATTTAATATGTCGATAAATCGTACGTCTAACAGTTAACCTCGTGAGGCCGAGTTCTGCTCTTAATAATGGCGGCGATGATGGGATAAAGTTAATAAAAATCATTTGAGAATTCGAAAAACTAATCTATCGTGGGTAATACGAAATAATTTTTCTAAAATGATAATGAGTAGAAGCAAAATGGAAATCCTGGTAATGGAAAAGCCCGAAGAACCAAATATTCAAATTAAACATGTAAACATAAAACAAATAGATGCATTTAAATATCTGGATATACATATCGAACCTAAATGAATCTATGAGAAGGAAATGAAATCTAGAATTAGAAAAATCATGAATTTCATTAACAAAAAACAAATATTAAGCAAAACGAAAATATAAGTTAATAAAGTAATATACAAACCAAACCTAACACTCGGGTCTCATGTGGATAATATCAAGAATGAATAAACGCAAGATACAAACAGTAGGGATCAAATGCCTCAGCCAAATAAGAGTCAAAGGTGTAACAAAAATTTATAGTATGAGAAGTAAGACTATAAGCAAAACAATCAATCTTGAATCAGTGGAAGAGCACATAAAAAAGAGACAACTCCGTTGATGGTCAATTACAATGCATGGAAGATGCATAACAGGTAAAAAGAATATGAGAAGCAATGACGAAGGGCGACCTAAGAGAATCTGAAATGAATATCCATCAGGAAAATACGGTAAAATAGAAGAAAAACCCCAGTCCAAGCAAGAAGACTGATATAATATTTTTGAAGCTAGAAGAGCCAAAGATACCTTCAGGAAGCCAAGAAAATCCCTCCTACAGTAAAACAAGTTGTTATAAGATACTTATCGGCTATTAAGGATAGAACCGAAGTTGGCGAAGAGATTTTATCTAAACTGTAAAGAAATGGACACGGAGATCTGACATCTACATCAGAATTGATTTCATTAGAGATATATTTAGCCAAATTTGTTCTTAAAGGTTATTGGCATTACGTGATTATTTTTAAACAAAAGAAATTGAAATTTGATGGTGTTGACTTGATGGTTTATGGAGGTAGATCTAGTGGAACTAGTACTAGAAAACTACACCTTCTACAAATAACTATAACTATAAAAACTATTTCGATGCGTTTGACATCAGATATGTCCAGCAAACGCCCAAGAAGGTGTTAGCATGAGTTATTCAAAAGTAAAAGAATGCCCGTTCATCAATTATTTCCGAACTACGAACACAACGACCTCAAATTACTATCCTATCTTAATAGCAAGTCAAGGATGTAAAAAGTAAATTATTTGTCACCCCCCTACATAATTTAAAAGCATTCTGTAATATTGACCAGATTTAAGAACCCTTAACTTATAACTATTCTCATAATGACTACATCCAAAATATGTCATATATATTTAATATAACAAATATTATTTAGTAACATATAAACAGTCTTGTGTTCTGTTCAGATATTCTGTTATTCTTTAAAAATAGATTCAAAACTATAGTGAATGAATGAAATTGGATCTACTAATGAATAAAAATATTGCGAAAGGATATGTTAAAAACACAAAAATGGAAAATCATCTTGACAGATAGAAGATCTTGACATCAGAAGAAACAAGAGTTTTGTTTTGAAACGAAGTTCTGTGGCAGTATTCCTCGACAACTAAAAACAGGATTAGAATTTTGTAGTAGTCAATGAATTACAAAGCCTATTTAAACTTACGGGATGCAAATATGGGGTTTCAAACTTCTTTCTTCTTCTTCTTTTCAACATTAAATAACGGTGGCAAAACAAAGCTCTTCGATTAGCCGAACTTTTAACCAACGAAAAACTGCACGATAATCTCCAAATTAAATGGATATTGCGAATATATCCAAGATATTGTATTAAAGTATGAAATTACCCGAAATATGGACAACTACATACAACTATTAATAAACAATTCGCAGGAATCAGCGCAGATTGAAGCGAAGCAACTTAAGTAGTATCGCAAGTAGCGAGAAAAAAGGTACCGGCGAAATTATGAAGCCCAGAAAGATCAAAATGAACAATTTTTTTTAATTACATCTTACATTCGATATGCTTAGTACAATTTTAATTTAGAAATTACTTTATTACTACTTTTCTGTTGTACTTGCATAATACATCAGTATATATTTGCCAAGTTAAAATAAAACTAAACTACTTAAGCTAAAGTTATGAATACACTTATACACTAAACAAATTCCTGCAGTTTGGTTCGCTTTAATCTTCTGATTTCCTGTGATTTGTCCAGTGGCTCTATAGCTTCCACGTTACTGTGATTTAGCAACCTTATTTCATGTTTTAAGGCGAAATCTTGTATAAGTTCGCCTATCCATTTGATTCCGAAGTCATTGTGCAGCTCTTCGCTGGTTACGCAGCGATAAGCATTGGTATTTAATCGCAGAACTTTTTGCATCTCATAGGTCCAAATTGGCTTTATGATTGACTGATAAACCAATATCTTTAATTTTAGGTCAAGTTGATAGTATCTTACGACTAACCAGAACAGTTGCTTGACTTCGAGTCTAATCTGCTCTGCTTTTTGTCTGACATGATGTTTCCAATTGAACCTACCATCGAAATATGACTCTGTTTGAGGAATCGGACATCCGTCAAGTGATATAATTAGGTTTTCGTCATCGATCTCGTCGCCGCGACGCAAAATTAACATGGACAGATTTGAAGCTATTAAGCTGTATTTTCCAGTCTCTGGCTCATTTGTAGATCTCGTTGACCGCTACTTATACATTTTAAAGCAATAAAATGCAACTATAATATTTCACATCATGACTTGTCCAAGCAAAGTACACCAAAATAAAATTGTATGAACGTAAAAAATCCAAAAGTATTAAAAAAACAGTATTCTTAGAAATAATGAATGTATGTACTATATTTTCAATTCATAATAGTTAATATTTCTTCATTTTATTCGGTTGAATTCTGCCTCGCATCGCCAAGTCGTACGATATCAATCATCATTATTTTAAAGTACATTAAAAACCGAATAAATAAAGTTATTACTCGGATGGAATTATCTTAAACCGAACAAAAAACAACCGTTCTAGACCTACCACAAGCCAACAAGATTCGACACTGGCATAAAGAGAAATAATCAACACAATTCGTATCATTAGAACCGAAGCTCATATTCGGAAAAAAAGGAAAAAAACAGATGTAAAATTATATATTGGACATAATTAGAACTTGATGATGAGTATGATATGCGAGGCAATGTAACCGCACCGGGGAAAAAAAGAACGGTCGGTTTCAGATAATGGTAACGTTTGGGGATCAGTGGCGGAGGCGTGGGTTTGACTCTCCGCTATCTGGTGATCTAAAAGAGGTATTCTTGATACCGGTACTACCGAACGGAAGAAAAGAAAGATTACTTGTTGTGGACCGGTTACTGACTTTATTTTAAATTTGTTAGTCGACATATTAAATCAAATATTTAATGCGAAAGGGATTAATAAAAGAAATAACGAAGAAACATAAACTTAATAAGATAACTAACTTCTAATAAATCAGGTATATCAAACTCAATACCAAATACAGTTCATAACCTAGCCGTAGATGGTGAATTGTTAATATTATTATTGATTTACATTCACTTATTTGCATAGTTTGACCTATCAGTCGCGTATATGTTTTAGGGTCCGTTACACATTTATGATAATGCAGGGGGTAGATAAAATAACATAAACACCTTGAAATAGCCCATCTAAATAGTGCAACGCGTATATATTGCTTAGTTAACGTGCCAAATCTTATAGGTCTTGAACAAATCTTGAAATATATCAAAATGTTACACACTTTGTTTTGCGACTATCTGATTTTTGGACAGGAATAACGCGGTCCTTAGCTGGTTCTCTCATTCACATCACCGGTCGGATTATTACGAATAAATACATCGATAATCTCGATAACGAAGTTCTTATTATGACTAGCATATCGCCGTCAAAAATGCCGCATTTCAAGATTTTAATGTGTCCACACAAACAGTCTAAAAGGTTCAGTCTTGGTTTGAGGTGCTATCGCCAGACCTTGACATAATCGAACCATTTTCACCTCCAACATTATCGAAGAAATTAGTAGATGCTATGGTACACAAATGGGGCTATATTTCCTTCTTCTAAATCTAGTCAGATACTATAAAAATCTATTCGGCGAAGAATTGTTTTAAAGCAAATGTTAAATGTTCATTTTATGTTGTTCATCATTTATAGGTGGACAATATCGTATAAAGACAGACCACAATTCTTTCAATCTGAAGATAACATTTATAGAACAAATACAACTTAAAGTATACAACATATACAGTTAAAATTGGCACATAAAACTAAGACTACAAATTAGTATAAATATATAACACTGACACAGCAGTATAAATATAAGTGGGTAAACTTATATAGACATACATATATTATGTACAAACATTATATTTGACTATAGTGCTCATTCTCTACTTATAGCGCAATACACTAGATGTTTAAGAGTAGAGCATTAATATTTTCCCAGCAGCATAAAGGCACTTAGAATGTTCATTACCATGTCAAGGCTTTCCAACTGTAGATATCCCACCAGGATCTAAACAATCTAGACTGCATGAAACATGAGTTACAGTTTCACCCTCACCATGACAATACTTCGAAGACAGCTTCTACTACAGACAAGCTTCCTCTGCGATCTAAACAATCTGCACTCTATTAATAAGTGCTTGAGGGTCAGTATCATGACTAAATCTTGACTATTAGGGTAAGGGGGAATATCCTTTAGGAAATACTCATTGGTCAACCCCTGATACAATGTTCTTTTGATCTCCCAACAGTTTATTTTAACCTATAAGGTCTCAATTTAGCTAATGTGGCTACTTGAAACGACTTGTAATGTATGTTTTTAAGTATCTGCCCCAAATGGTGTACTATTCCAATGTTACACGGTCTAGTTGCAAACAAATAGCTCGTTGCTGACTATTCCAACGCATGAGGGCAGCTATATAAGGATTATTGATTTAGAATATTTAGAAACGACAACTTCAATATGAAAGATAGCAATCTGTTCTAATGTAAAGGGCTGTAGAATTACTGGACACAAGTCATCACGAGAATATCTCTAAGAAAATCTATGCAAGACAAGAAAAGTTCATATTCAGTCAGCTATAACTCTCATTGTGACAAAAATGTAAAAGAACATGAACAAGAGGGTAGATATTTTAAATATCTTAATAATTGATGTTTACTGTTGTGTTAATAAAGTAAATAATAGTAATACATTCATAACAATAGATATGTTGTAACTGACAACAATTCTACTTATATAATATGCTCGATTTCTATAAATAAACACAGTAATCAGGACAAAACCAAAAAAAAACTTCCGCATTTGCTTTATATAACAAAAAAATTAGATGAAAAAGGAACATATGTAGAAATTGACAAAACACGTGGTATAAATATGTGTTATGTGACAAGTGATGTATAAGTAAATATAGGAAATTTCTTTCAGTTATTTCAGGACCTTCAGTTATTAATTATCTCCAATTGTTATACCAAAGATTTAGTTTTAAGCAGTTTTAAAACAAACTAGTTGAGATTTGGCTAAAAGTTCACGTATACATGTTGATACAGATCACACATATATGTGTTGATACTAACCATCATATCAATTAACGAATATATGTTAAAGGTTGTCGGTTCTAAAATTTTAAAATATAATATCAAAACATATATCTCATTGAATAAAAATATTTTGAGGAAAAAATAATTGATGCAAATAGAAACACAGGAATACTTCGTGTAATAACAACTATAATGCCACTTAACAACACGAAACAACATTCTACTATAATTATGCAACAGAAATTTGCTAAAAAGTTGAACAAACAAGACCTATTTTGTTATTACCGGATAATGGTATTAACTATATTGAATGTGATAACAATCTAAATAATTATAAAATATATAAACAACTGTAAGTATCGGCTTCTTCTAGGGTGAATGACAAAGATGCCGATGAAATTTTTAGTTGGTAAAGAACAGAAATAATTAATTTTTAACAATGATGGTTATATAATCTATCAAAATCATTCAACTTAATTAAATACCCTGCATAAAATAAGAACCGATTGATATTGAAATAAATGAACAACATTCTTTAAACATTTCTATAGATTCAAGCATATTTCGCGAACAATAATAAAAACAAATATTTCTAGTAAAGATAAGAAAATTAATTGATAAAAAATCAATGATAATATATACAGCATTAATACAGAATATTTAATGAATTCTGAGCTCCTTCCCTTTTACCTTGTTGAACTTATTTTGTCTTTTCCCATTTTCATTCACCATCTCCTTGCCTTTCGTCATCCTCTTCACCACACTCTCCCACTCTCTATTTTACATAGTCAACTGTTTTTTGAATATTTCTCCCCATCCATCTCTTATCTCTCTTCAACCCATCTATTTCCATGTCCATCTGTCCAATTATTATCAATTCCGATTTCCTATCACTGCAAAATTGTCATTGTGTTTCCTTTTTGGGTTTAATCCTTATTTTTCCTTATAACACCTTCCTAGCTTTATTGTATTCGCCACTTCTTCAGTTCGTACTAACCTCCAAAAGAAAGCTGTTTTAAATTTCATGATATGCTACTCATAGGCTTGAGAGTTATTATGCCAAGAGTGGCACTACCTTTGTTATTTTTAAAACAATGGATCAAAAACAATTTCGTGTTTAAATTTGACACTGCCTCTTGATGGAAAAAAATACCGTTCAAGCGAAGAAATGGCTTGAAAAGTGTTATGAGGACTCCGCTCCATCAGAAACAACAATAAAACGTTGTTTGTTGATTTCAAACATGGTCGTGGAGACATAGGTGTTGCAGAACACAGTGGAGGTCCTAACGAGGTGGTAATACCATAAATCATCAGAAAAATCCGCAAAATAGTCTAGAATGATCGAAAAGTAAAGTTACGTAAGTTAGCTAACATCGTAAAATATCAAAAGAACGTGTTGGTTTTTACTGCATGAGTATCTGACTATGAGAAAGCTCTGTTCAAAGTTGGTATCGACCAAACACAAGAACGTGTTGATGATTCTGAGCAGTGTTTGGTAATGTTTAAACGCAACAAACCGGAATTTTTGCGTCGATACGTGACGATGGGTGAAACATGGACCAATTACTTTACTTCGGAATTAAAATGATGGTCACCTGAGTGGACAGCAACTGGTGAAAGGCGAATCTTGAGGCAAAAGATAAATCATTCTACAAAAGTGGTATTGTAATGTTAGAGTGGCGCTGGAATGTTTGTGAGGCTCTTGATGGAGATTACGTTGATGAATAAAGCCAATTTTGAACAAAAAACGTTTTTCTTTGTTACGTTCGGGATTTTTCAGCCTATGTGTTATATGCCTCTGTTCTATATACATATCCTCGTTGTTTCTATTTAGCAGTTTATTTTAACAAGATATTCGGTCGAATACCACGGTTAACCAAAAAAGTAATTTGAATGTATATCAAATCATGGAAATGCGTTTTCCTGTATTAATTAATGGCCGATATAAAAACACGGAAACAATTGCGGTTTTGTATGTTTTTTTTTTCAAGCTAAAGTACCTCACACATGTAATGGCTACGAAAAATTAAAAATAATTACCACGAAAGCGCCCGAAAAAAATCGGGCCGACAATAGGTGCGAAAAAAAAAACAACAAAACAACCCCACCGCCCGTGTTGCCACATCGTCGTCGTTCCTTATCCGCGCCGGATCGCATTAGAGCAGCGACACGGACGTTTTCGAATAAATATTTTACATAAAAGCCCAATTTGTTTTGGTGGAGTGGTACAAATTAGTTGCGTTCAAGAACGTAAATGGTTCTTTAACACGTCATTAACGTGGCAGAAGAAATTATTTCGGCGATTCGTCAGTGTCGCGATAGCGTTATTTCGCATTTTTTATCCGCCTTATCGGCTTTTACATCGATATTAAATATTAAAAACGGCGTTTGGAATCGGTGGATGTGCACAGGGAGGGCCACACCGGTCGCGTTTAATCATCTTTTTTTTTGTTCCGAGGAAAACGCATCTGGTCAGTGTGGGGGTTCCAGTCGAGGGCTTGTCCAGTGCGTTAAAATAGCATTCCAACAACAGGGTGTTGACAACAAGTACGACAGAAATAAATATTATTTTGATTCGCTATAAAAATCATAAAAATAAATTATTAGAACCTTGAATGAATTCTGGCTTCTTTCAATCAATTTCTTAAAATCACGATAGCAAAAGGGATGATATTCCTATGATTTAAGATCAGGTAGAAAAACAACGATTTTTCTTTGAAAATTGCCCCGAATATTACTATATACATTGAAATTCTGTGATAGTACGTATGGGCTGATTGATACAAATACATTTCTTTTTTCAATCTTGCTAAAGATCGATAAAAATGTCGATTTTCGAATCTGTTTCACAAAATAGAACACACAAGAGAGATACAACAGGATCCTGACATCCGAACCATATTCCTTGGAGAAATAATCAAAACAACATGTTCTGCCTCAAAATGGACCAGCTCGAGATATGTAAATAAATAAATAGTCCTAATGAGCAATAAGATCCGATGCTCACGCACCATGTATTCAAGAAACGATGGACTATATTGAAATGGTACTACAACTCAAACCCCACAGAACAGATATTTTAGCCACTCTACAACAGGGCTATTTCGAAAGAAAACATCGAGGGAGTTTTAAGACTTATAAACAGCACAATAATTTCATCAAAGACCATAAGACCAAGCCTATTTAGAATACCATCTTCTCAACTCTTTATGGACATACGGAATTCAATTATGGGGATATTCCGTGAACAGTAATATAAATACAATGCAAGTTTTCCAAAACAAAGTCCTGAAAAGTATTGTAGGTATACCCAGACGAACAGGTCAGATCTTCAGATATCGACTGAAGGTGAGGAAATCAAGAATGGTAAGAACATAGGCTTAAAAGAACCAAACCATTTGATCTTGTGTAGTGTAGTGTAGTGTAGTGGGGTGCATGTAATAGCAAGAAAACAGTGTTAATAGATAAACATTATTACCTCAGAGACTATAATAGGGCCAATGGGTTCTCCTAGATATGTATCTAGATTTAAGAAATCGTCAAGACAAATTCTAAGTTAGTCGGCCACCATTAATAACAATGTAATGATAAATTTTAAAAACATATCAGCTCGTGAGGATCTAAGCCGAAGTTTTCTTAAATTGGAGAACATGATCACAAAATCAATTGTTCAACTGTTAGTGACGCCCCATAGCTTCAAGCCTAAAACGAAGAAAGAAAAAAAAAACGAAAAACCAAAAGACAAAATCATGCAGATTTTCCTGCAGAAAACCTCACTGAAAAAGTTGTTCAATCAAAGGTTGTTGGTTATTTCATGAAAGCTTCCGATATATGAACTTGTAAAACCGTTAGAAATTGAGTAGAAAAAAGAAACTGCGGTTTCTAAAAGCATTAGGAACGATTGAAAATGGATTTTTCATAGATTTTTGCCATCGTTTTCACTGACTTGTGACACTGTGCATTGTCTTGGATATTTACCACATTCTTTTTCTTCAAATGCGGCCCTTTTTCGGCGATTTCGTCCTTCAAACGGTTCAAGAACGTCATGTAATAGTCGATGTTGATGGTCCTTCCATTTTTAAGGCAGTCAATGAAGATTATTCCATGCGTGTCCCAAAATACAGACGCCATAACCTTGCCAGCCGACTGCTGCGTTTTCCCACGCTTTGCAGCGGGGTTCATCGTGTGCAGTCCACTCGGATGACTGTCGATTGGACTTCGAACTGAAATTATGGAGCCATGTTTCATCCACTGTCACATATCGAGCAAAAACTTAGGTTTATTACGCTTGATCATCTACAAACACTGCTCCGAATCATCAACTCGTCGTTGTTTTTGGTCAAAAGTGAGCTCGCGCGGGACCCTCTTTGCACAGGGCTTTCTCATACCCAAATATTCGTGAATGATATGATGTAAACGTTCAGTCGATATCTTTAGAGTGTCTGCTATATCATTTAATTCCAATTTAAGGTCATTAAAAATAATTTTGTGGATGTTTAAATGTTTTCGTCAGTAACAACCTCTTTTGGGCGTCCACTGCGTTCACTGTCTTCGGTGCTCATTTCATCACGTTTAAACTTGGCATACCAATCCTTGGTGGTTGATTTTCCTGGGGCAGTGTCCGGAAACTCGGCATCAAGCCAAGTTCTTGCTTCGACTGTATTTTTTCCCTTCAAAAAGCAATATATTATCAACACCCGAAATTGCCTTTTATCCATTATTACATCTATGGGTCAGGCCGAGGACTTTATAAGTACTCAAAAAACTGGTAGTATACGTTAATGTTCTTATGCCGAATAAGTGATATTGATAAGTTGATATAATGGCTTCAAGATTGAATTTTTAATATGATCAGTGACATGAACTAAAACAAAATATATCTGTGTTATACAGTGCGATTAATACGGTACTGGAAAAATTCTAAGAAACCTATTTGGTGCCTGGTGACGTAAGTTGTTATGATTACCACTCATTTCCTTAAAATAAACATTGTTGCATTCTAAATCCTACAATTTCATTACTTTTGACGTCAAAGACTCTCCACCATCCTGACCAAAAACGTGGTTATTCACTCGGCACAAGAGAATTAGTGGTTATGTATTTTCTCTATTTTTGAAATTCGCTGACATAATCCGATTAACCAACCCAATTTCCAGAGACAACAATCTCCGTCACGATCTAGCCGTACCAACTAGCCAACCGGCCAACAAATTACTATAGCAAGCGCCGAAATAGCATAAACCCCTTCGCTGCCCCCACCCCCTCCTCCGCGCCCCCTCTCACCACTCCCACATCGGAAACACACGTACACACATATATGAAATCGGAAAAAATGAAGCAGAATCCAAAAAAAAGTCGCGGTGGGAGGCAGGGCGCGAAGCCCGAGCGGGGGAGAACGCGGGGGTGAGCGCGGACGGTATCGGACCGAGCGGCCGGTTCGATACGGCACATACGCCGATTCTTTTTCGTTTTTTTTCGCGAAAAAAACAAAAAAAAAACTTGACGCATAATTTGTTTTACTTTTTTTTTCGTTTGTTCTATCCGAGGCGGAGGGCGCCGGCGCGCGCTCGCCCTCTCCCTGCCTCCGACGGACGGGAGCGGCTCGTAAAAATCGGGTTTTTATGACAAAAAATTTTTTCCCTGCCGTTCAATTATATATATTTTTTATTAAACAAAAAAATCGACCGCGCGATTTTTTTCCTCCTTTTTCAGGGTGTTTTTTTCGGATTGCCCGCCTCCCCTCTGCCCCTCGCCGACCCCATCGCTCTTCGGGGAATAGTCGTGCATGTGTGTGCGTTTTCGATTCCATACAGGAGGAGGAGGAGGAGGAGGCGGCGGCAGAGGCGAGCGGGAGGTAGGGGGGGCGGTCGGGCGGGCGAAGAGAGGAGAGAGAGGGAGGGTGGTTTCGCAGTTCGAACGCGGTTTTTTTTCCCCGGTTGCGAAACTTTGTTTGGGATAAAACCGACGTAATTTTCGTTCGGAGCTTTGTGAAAAGTTGCTTGTTTCTGGTGTGCAATGATTATGTTGTTTTGTTACGAACGATGGAAACCATGACCTCATTTAAGTTGAAATTTCTAGCATACCTCTTCTTCTCGGTATATTTCTGAATGAAATCGTTTTCGCTTTCATTGATTTTTACTTACGAAACGTTTACAGTTAGAAAATTTGAATGATAAAGTGACCTCGGTAACCGCACCGACTAAGGCGACAGGACGATCATTCTACTGATGCGATAGTCGCGGGTTTGTATCCCATTGAGACATGATTATATTACATTTACGAGGGTGGTTCAAATTTTATGAAGACAAACGCTATAGATGGCGCGCATCTATGTTTTGAAGGTCGTGGTTTGAGTATGTGATTGCTGGGTCCCTTACGAACAGTGTGGCATAGTTTTCGTGGGGAGCGCATGTTTCACGCGCATGCTACGACCATGAGTGAAAAGACGGACATTTTTTTGCGTTTGCGAAATCAGTTCGGCAGTGAGTGCCTGAGTAGGGCAGCCGTGTTTAAATGGGCCAAAGCATTCAAGGATGGTCGTGAAACCCTCGAGAATGAGCCGCGTAGAAGAACTCATTTTGAAGGAGGGTATGATGAATGTTTCGAAACATTTCGGCTGAGCTCGGTATCAGTATTGGCAGTGTAGAGCCTGTTATCCACGAACACCGTCAATATCGCGAAACAACGGCGCGATAGGTTCCTAACCTGTGGAACTTCAAACAAAAATTTACACGGATGAAAGTTTGCCGCCGCGTGCTGACGCGTTACGATGCGAAGGGGGGCGGTTTTTTAACGCAATTCTTTTACGATATCGAACAAGCAGTGATAACCAAAGATATCGCCACAATATTGATATTCGGAGTTTTTATTTTATTTCTCTTGATGCATACACTATTGTTTATTTTAATAATGTATCAACCTTGAGGCATGTCTAATTTTACATTGTGGAATAACTGTCAACAAAGTACCCAGAAATATAATCCCAGCGCCAACTAGAACCCTATAACGAATAGCTGGCGGCAACCCCGCAAATGGTCAAACTGATGGGTCATTCCCCGTATGGTCCTAATAAGTGATGCATTAAATGACAATATTTATGCATTCAAAATTATCATCCTTTGGAGGTACCTCAATCAAATTGCCAAAATATATATAAGCGTATACAAAAGCGTATCGTTAATAATGTAGAACTTTTAAATACAATAAAGCTATTTCTCGTTAATGACTTACTATCTTTTCATTATATTATAATCCTTAAAATATAAACAGCAACACTCTTACAAAGAACATTGGTTCAACAGTTGTTCATTAACCACTGATGAAGCATCGCGAAAGACCATGAAGCTTGTAGGTATTACTTAAAATCGTTTTGATATTTTATTAAATATTGTTTATATACGTAAACTAATACATATAAGCAATACCGCAAGAGTTGTTAAAGATGGAAGCTCTTTACCACAACTACGAGAGTTAAAACCGGAAATGGCACTCAATGAATTACTTTTATCTCCAAATATTACGAATAGTCACAAAGACAACAAAGAAGCAGCCGTATACTTCCAAATGCAACTAAAAAACTCTTCCAAAATTATCGCAGAGTAGAGGTGATTGATACAGTACAGGTATTGTTGTTGATGAAGAACTAAAAAACTATAAAATATTTCCTAGAATTTTCTTGCAAAAGTGACTGTTTTGAATCTCAAATCCCGAAATATAAAAAACATCTTATGTACTCGTACAACTCGTATATGGAGCATGCACACCGTGTTAAATATATATATATATATATATATATATATATATATATATATATATATTCTTACGATTTGGCACTCAATGAATTACTTTTATCTCCAAATATTACGAATAGTCGCAAAGACAACAAAGCAGCAGCCGTTTACTTCCAAATGCCAGTAAAAAACTCCTCAAAAATTATCGCAGAGTACAGGTGATTGATACAGTACAGGTACTGATGTTGATGAAGAACTAAAAAGACTAAAAGACAACAAAGAAGCGGTCGTTTACTTCCAAACGCAAGTAAAAAACTCTTCAAAAATTATCGCAGAGTACTGGTGATTGATACAGTACAGGTATTGATGTTGATGAAGAACTAAAAAACTATAAAATATTTCTTAGAACTTATTTTCTTGCAAAAGTGACTGTTTTGAATCTCAAATCCCGAAACATAAAAAACACCTTATGTACTCGTACAACTCGTATATGGACACCGTGTTAATAATATTGACAGAAACAAAAGACGGTAACCAGTGAACCTGACAGAAGGCCAAGTTCCGAGACACACAACAAACGCTCTTTTTTTTCTAAATACAATATATAAAACCCGAATCCCGTTCGATCCGGACGTGGAAGGTGGCAAATATGAAAACCATATTTCGGGCAAATTGGCAAAACAAATAAAAGCAAAACATTTCAATTTCGTTGTTGGCGGAGCGGCAAGGCCGAAAGCCGAATAACAAATAGGCCGTTTAAAGCGAGAAAGAAGCGACGTAATTCGCACATTTTATCGGATAATGCAGTGGCAAATTGTAGTATTTAATTTAACCAAAGTTTATCGTTTTCGTTTCCAATTTGTATCCGCGTACGGGATAAACAGTTCCGCTTTAATTCGCCCTCTCATTATGTCCGTCGTTTTTGCGGCGAATTTTACGCGGCGCGCGCGAGACTATTTTCATATTTTAACGCTTTCGATGGACATACGTACGATTTTTCATGTCATCGTTACGTTTTGCTCGGCACGCGGCAATTATTTTATTATATAACATTCTCGCGTCGTGTTAAATGAATGTTTATAATATGTACGTACATCGATTTTAGTCGATATCTTCGTCCCTAATCCCAAAAGTATTTAAAAAAACTTCTTTTTTACTAGAACATGTCCATTACGAAATACTACGCCCGGTTTAAAAACAAAAACAAAAACATGATCATGATAATCAACATCATCAACAATTCATCAAGCATTCAACAATTGACCATGTCCATAGAATAACAGATGTTATTGAAAAAGCCTACGAAAGTAAAATAGTATGCAAAAAATTCTTAGATGAAGCGCAAGCCTTAGGCAAGGTTTGGCAGGAAGACCTTGTTCATAATCTACAGAAAATGTTACCAAAACAACACACCGAACTGCTAAAATCCGACATTACAACCAGAATGCTTACAGTTAAGCAAGAAGAAGCTTAATCTACAATAAAAGAAGCTAAAGCAGGTGTACTACAAGGAAGTGCACTGGGGCTAATGACTCATCTTATCTGCACTTGTGATATACCACAAATGGAGAATATTACGGTGGCTACATTTGCTGATGATACTGCGAATATAGCTGTCGGAGACAACAGTGAAGAAGTCTCACGAAAATTACAACAGGCAAGTGACAATATAAATAATTGGACACAAGCTTGGAAAATAAAAATTAACGAAAGTTAATCTGTACATGTGCAGTTCACCTATAAACAGACCGTACAAGCACCAATAACATTAAATAACACTATCATTCCATATAGCAACAACGCTAAATATCTCGGAATGAATCTCGATGCAAGACTTCGCTGGAAGGAACATATAAAGAAGAAAAGAACTGGAATTGGAATATAGGAAAATATATTTGCTAACTGGAAGAAAATCACAATTATCAGAACATAATAAATTGCTATTATATAAGCAAATAATGAAACCTAATATGGGCTTCTAACAATTAATACAATTCGGCAATTCACTAAAATATGGAAGACTGATATTGGTTTCTTCCAAAATGGGAAACAGATGTCTCTCTGCTCGATTCATTAGGAAGGAAAGGGTGATTTGAATCCCTAAAAAGGTAAGAGGGAAAAAGAAGTCCTTCTTAAGGAGCTTAAGCTTGTCTTTCTCTTCCAATAGGTCCCACTTAAGTTGCCTTAGGATATCTACCCTACCATCTATAAGTGGGTAAAGGTTCATACAATATAAAATATTTACAATTTGTTGAGCACTCGGTGGTTCCCAGGTGTACCCTGATGGGAGAACCGGAAACGTAGCACCAGTAAATCGGGACCTTCACAAAGAATTTAAAACAGGCTCAGACAGAACAGTTTAAGCCAATTGCTAACGAGGTTTCCTCAAGCATTCTTTAACCCATTTTATTGAAATCCGGACGAAAGCATCACAGATCAGAATATATGACCACCAAAGCCGGACTGAAGTTACTCCAAAGACACCTTCGAGATTTTTTAAGCCAGTTAAGTGGAATTTGACCGAAATTTGTTATATTAGAGTACACGTTTAGAGAACATTGTAATTTAGATACATCGAAGCTTAGAAAACCATAGTTTGTATATCATTGAAATTTGGGAAACTATTAATGGAATTTGATGAACGGAATACATTTGTAGTATACCATATGTATTGAATTAGTGTACAAAAATAACGCTCATAGCTCTATCTCCTTGAAATACTATACTTTAAGTAAAGTGGAAAATTTCATTCATCCCTACACAAAACAATATTCATATTTAGAACATAGTCTTGGGATTATCCTGTATCTGCTCTATACTGCTGATATCCCGACAACAAAAGATCATGGCAAAATATGTATTTCTGTCTAAAGCTGTCGAAACTACAAGTAGAGGTCACCAAGATATACAAATGGACTAGAGACTGGAAAACACAGCCTAATAGCTCCAGATCTGTCCATGTTAATTTTGCTTTGCAGAGAAATGACAAAAACCTAATTATATCAATTAACGGATGTCCAATTCCTCAAGCAGAATCACCTAATTAGCTCGGCACACATCTCGATAGTACGTTAAATTGGAAACATCACGTCAGACAAAAAACAGAGCAGACTGGACTCAGAAGTCAAGCAACTGTACTGATTAGTCGGAAGATATTCTCAACTTGACCTAAAATCAAAGAGATTGGTTTATCAGTAAATCAATATCAATATATCCGACATATATAATATATCAATAAAGCCAACTAGTAGTCCAACGCACCCAAAACAAAGTTTTGTAATTAATTGCCACTGCTTATCGCTAAGCAATACAGCTATTAGACAATACGCAGGAAATCAGAAGATTGAAGCGAATCAAACCACACGAACTTCTTTAGTGTATTTTTTAGTTATGTAGTTAGCTTGAGTAGTTTAGATCTATTTTAATTTGGGAAATAAATAAAACTGGTGTATTATACGCATCTTACGTGTCGTGTAAGCATATCTAATATAAGATATAATAAAAAAAATATTTATAATGTCAGGCCACAAAAGATTCACTCACGAAACACGTTCTTGTTTAAAAGGAGATGACTGAAATACTTATCTTGTAAGCTTGTTTATACCAAGACTGACTTAACAAGTGGTCTTTCTTCTGTTGATAACAACGTTCAGCACAAGAAAAATCATATTTCCCTTCTTACACATATCAAAATCACTTCGAGGCACATTAATAAATTATTAATACCACTTATATCCCCCCTTAAACTTCCTACATCACTCCAATCGATTCTAAGCCCACGCCAAACCGCGTAAATAAATCGATTGGATCATAAAACCTCCTCTCGCCAGGGAACGATCGAAACCCCATCCTCCAAGAAGCAAAATCAACAATTATCGGTCTCCTTAAAACTACATAATAATCAAGTCGACGCCGCGTTGAATTGCAACAATTACAAGAACAAGGACATTCACCGCGTTCCCCTCTCGCTCCCCTTCACTGACGACGCCGCTGTCTCCGTACCTCCCCCCGCCGCGCCGCCCGAGCGTTATTATTTATTTTATTATAGATTTAATGAAATATTAAATACCGCTAGCATAACACATACACAATATCGTTCTATTTACATTATCCGTTCCCCACTTATCTAGCGGTTATATCAAGCGTTTAATAGCTCAGAAATTATTTATCTTCGGCACAAAAACAGAATAAAAACCACGACTGTAATAAAAGCAGACCGGCCATTTTAAATAATAATATAAATGAAAAGATCGTCTGACATATACGACGGTTTGTACGATAAATAATATATTAACTGTGTTGGTAACAACGTAACTACTCAGGAACGTAAATAAAATTGTTTTTTTTTATTATACATGTATTAAATATCTGGGTACATAATAAAGAACGTCACGAAAGGTAATAGGATAGAGTCGCCATTTTTAAATATTACACGTTGTTGCCGTTTTATTCATAAGCTCGCCGTCTCTGTTTCGCCGGCGCTACGAATACGAAACTATCGGGTCGTGCATGATGACGACCCGTCCGGACTCACACGGATTGGTCAACTGACTTAAAATTCCTTTTAGTGATACACTGATGATAATACATCTAAAAATGTAAACAAAATCTGATACATTTTTGGCAGATGTTGGCAATATTATTTTTATTACTCAGTATATTATACACAATGTACAATATATTAACACACACTCTATAATACATACTATATCCCATAAAAGAGCTAAGTAAGCATATATCTGCAAGACCTGATGAACAAAGTAGTGTTATAGGAATTACAAATTCAGTTTTCAACTTGATCTGTCGAAGACAGTACAGTCTTATTTTCAATATATCAATATAACATAACGTTTAATTATATTTTACACGGGTTAGTACAATATCCCCTATCTAATATCCCCCTTTCTTAGTCCCGTTTAATTTTAGTCAATGTAGATCAGATCTGTAAAGTCCTGACGGTAAATTAGTTGCCTTTTTGTTTTAATTTGTATCATCTTCTTCAGTGCTCATCTATTGTCCCTTTTTTCTTGTTATCGGAGGCTTTTATTTTAGAAAATAAAAATGTATGGTCATTTGCTTCCACATCAAGGAATATAAACAGAATTGCTTTCAAGAGTATGTAAGTGAATTAAGCCCACAAGCAGACAAAGATTATTCGCTAATGGAAAGCAACTCGACCAATTATTCGAGTACCGCCAATTAAAAATGATCGAAATGAATGGGTTCGACGCGACAATGAAAAAGCTGAATTGTTCGCACAATACTTAGCTAACATATTTCAACCTAATGATATAGAATCTCCCATGGATGCATCTCCTGTTTATCAACCCGATGTAGATCTAAATCTAATTTCTCCACTGGAAGTTGCCACTGAAATTGATAACCTCAATCCTAAAAAGGCACTTGGTATAGATGACAATTCACCAGGACTATTGAAAGAACTGCCATGAAAAGCAATCATCATGTTGACATATATATTTAATGGCTGTTTAAGGCTGAAGCAAGCCCTGGAATGTTTTAAGGTGGCACAAATAATTATGCTCAAAAAACCTGACAAAAATGCAGAACAAGTCGAATCTTACAGCCTATTTCGCTACTACCTGCAATATCAAAGCTATTTGAGAAACTGATATTTAAATGTGTTAAACATTTGGTAACAATACCAGATTTCCAGTTTGGTTTTTGAAATCACTATTCAACAATCGATCAAGTGCACAGAGTAACTGCGGCTGTTGAAAGAGCGTTTGAGGAAAAGAAATACTGCCCCGCAATATTCCTGGATGTCTCACAAGCTTTTGATCGGGTTTGGCATTTGGGATTAATCTGTAAGATGAGCAAATTGTTACCGCGTAACTATTGTCAATTGCTGGAGTCATATTTATTCGGAAGAAAATTTAGAGTATCGCACGAAATAGCGTTCTCGACATTTAAAACTATTTCGCATGGAATTCCACAAGGTAGCATCTTACGACCTCTTCTGTATCTGCTGTACACTGCTGACGTTCCAACAACAAAAGAAACACTACTTGGAACCTTTGCTGACGACACAATTATTATGGCAAAAGATATATCTCTGCCTAGGGCAATAGAAAAATTGCAAGTGGCAGTCAACAAAATCTACAAATGGAGGAAAGATTGGAAAATTCAACTTAATAGCTCGAAATCTGTGCACGTTAATTTTGCAATGAGGCGAAATAATAAAAACTTAATTATATCACTCAATGGATGCCCGATTTCTCAAGCAGAATCAGTTAAATACCTTGGAATCCATCTTGACGGTAGATTAAATTGGAAACATTAGAACCAAAATAAAACAACTATACTGGTTAGTCGGAAGATACTGTCAACTTAATCTAAAATCAAAGAGGTTGATCTATAAGACAATTCTAAAGCCAATTTGGACCTATGGGGTGCAAATATGGGGTTGTACTAAAAATTCAAATCAACTAGTCATACAACGCTGTCAAAACAAGGTTAATCGATTGATTACCAATGCCTATCGCTATGTAATCAACGAAGAACTGAACGATGACCTGGAAATCAAATGAATTTGCGAAGTTATCCAAGATATCGCCTTGAAGCACGAAAAAAGATTACTAACTAAATCATACTAATGTGGAAGCAATACAACTTCTGGACAGCGCGCAGGATGTCAGGAGATTGAAGCGAACAAAACCATACGAATTTATACAAAGTGTATACTTTTAGTGTAAACTATAGCTGTAAGATAATAATTAATAAATAATTATAATTTTATAACTAATGAATACATATTGATGTATTTTCTCGCACTCGTCTTGCTTGTTAATTAATCCAAGTACATAGGAAAAGTAGTAATAAATTAATTGTAAATTAAGATTGTACTAAGCGTATATAATAAAGATGTTATAAAAAAAATTGCTTTCGCATCACTTTGCAAGGGTGTAGTGACTGTCATGTCGACAATATATCTCCTTTTTCATTTAATTTTCATTATATTTTTCAATGTTCATCTATTCGTGTCTCTCTACCTCTCTAGTTAGCTGAAAAGGTTCCCAGCAAATAAGCTTATACAATTAGCTAGTTTTGTATCGATGACAAAAATTAGAGTTTACTTTTCATTCTCATAAATCATTGAAGTAAAATATATACTGAAAACCCTGTTGAAATAGTTGTGTGACCGCATGAGACTTTCCTATACAACCTCAAATCATTAATTAACGTATATTTACGGAATAAGCGCTCAGTTAAACAAGCTTTATTGACTTAAAATAAATCCATTAGAGCAAATCTAGTAGAACGTTTTCGAACAGATTTGAAAATAAAATATTTTTAACAAAAAAATTGAACCGACTTCAAAAAATAAAGAAGGAACTCATTAAAAATTAAAAAATAATCAAACTTAGATTTTTAACACACAAAAAAGCATTTTAAAATAAAATATGTACATAATAGTCGTTGGAATAACTAAATAAAAATAATCAAAGCAGGCTTGGTGGCGCAGTGGTAAAGGCGACGGGACGGTCCTCCTACTGTTGCGAGAGCCGCGGGTTCGAATCTTGCTGGGGCATGGTCGTAAATTTATGTTTGTGATTGTTTAAAATTTGTGAACGTTCTAGGCAAGAGTGTCGCCCAAACCCAAACAGTTTATTAATTTTTATTTGTTTTGTTGGTAATTTAATTTTTTGTTTATGTCACAAAATTATATTATTATTTTTGTATTGTTTATGCTCGGCACCGACTTCAAAGTGATCAGTTGGGAGTAGTTAAAATAAAATGGTAAATAGATAAATAGGCTTAGGTATGTATTAAGCTAAATTGTCCCCGCCGGGAATCGAACACGCGACCTCCGTTTGGTAGTTAAACGCTTTAACCATTACATAGGAGCAGTTGTCTACAATATTTCTACGAGGTCTTATATGCTCTAGTTGTGTCTAAAAAGCAAACTGAATGGCTTTTCTACTGAACGACTTCCGATGTTCCGTCACATCAGCTCCGCAATAACATTGTACCCAAATATCTGATTATTTCAAATAAAAAACATGTGAAAACTTTGTATGTGTCTTTGAAATTTGAACGTTTCCCTCGATTTAACCTTTCCCCCCAATAGATCTTGATTTGGTTCCAATTGGACCATCTCGGAAGTGTACTATTTCGAATAAAAAAAGAATTTTAAAAATCGGCCCACATCTGACGGGGAAATTGGCGAAGATACATTAAAAATATATATATACAGCCGAACATAAGACGCCGACTTCTCCTTTTTTGAAGCCAGTTAAAAAAAAATATATAAACTGAATATAATAAACTCAATTTTAAGATAACGACCTTTTCTTTAAAGAAATCAAATCAATCAGTTTGACATATTTTGAATTAAAAAATCACTATCTCATGTGTTGGATAACGCATATTGGCTCACTTCAATTCAATAAATGCCCAATCTATTTTTTTTCTTTCTATAGAAATAACAGAAGAGTTTTTCCTGATAAACTTAGAATGTGTTATCGTAACCAAATATCTGAATAATTGTTTTAACTATTAAAAGTCTCATTTGTAATTAACCAACGTCTAGGAATAACAAACTTCATCATCATTGCCTCTCCGAATCTGCGTTTATTATAATACAATAAACATATTACGTTAAAAAAAAACGATTAATTCATGCTTCCGTGAAATTCTTATTAACAAAATAAATAGGCTTAATTCACGTACGGTGAGTCATAAATTTTACACCAATCCGCACTTCCTGCTTATATTCAATTAAAACGGTATAAAAAACCTTATAACCTCGTTCATAAACAATTAGAAGACGTAATGCCGTCCGAATACCGATAGAAACCGTTTTCGATAAGACCGGGAGGAAATGAATTCTTGCATTGATAATCTCGAACAAAAGAAAAGAAGACGAGGTACTGGAAAAAATGAACCATGTGATAACGACGTCTGATAACACGAGAATATTCGAAATTCATTCATACAATAGTAAAATATCGAACGTTTTATTTCAGTTCCGGTGGCTATTCAACGCGTGAGAAATTATCGGTGATATAATAAGGAAAAATATATGAATAATAATGGTTATTCAGAAAATTCTTTTAATATCGTAACCAACGAACAATGTACGGACATTCTCAGACGCTTAAACATGTATTGGTTCGAGTTTTACGTGTTGATAATGTTAATAAAATATATTGCAATAATGAAATAATATGGTTTTCAAAATGGTATCACTCTAGAGACCATATAACGTGGCACGTTAAGTATTGGCACTCTGTATACAACATCATAACAATATCTACTACGTCAAATAAAATGCTTAATTATAAATGTATAGTAAAACATAGAATAAGTGGTGTGACAGTATCGCTTCTCATATTCTCTTTGCCTAATTGTGTCTTTCATACGCTGTAAGAATCTCCGGAGATGTCTCCTTTCTATGTACTCTTCCACTCATTCAATAGTTATATTCATTTACTTCTCTTCTTATCCAACTTTGTTATACCACTGACTCTTCTGAGATATTTCTACTGCTTGTGTCTTATTTTTACAACATCTTTATACACTTCCATTTTGTATTTGTAAATTCATTAACTAAAAACTAATTCATATTTCCTTCCAATTGGAATTTTTTTCTCTTGGCTTCCGCTATTTTCGATTTCTATACCAAGATATTTGAATACACTCACTTCTATTTTTACACGTTCAAGTTGAATTTCCTTCTGGCTACCCCTTAACAATTTTGCTTTTATTTATTACCATTGGACCTATGGTATTGAATTGTGGGGTACTACTAGCAAATATAACATAGATACCCTCCGGAGGTTCCAGAATAAAGCGTTGCGAGTCATCGTCGATGCTTCATTTTACGTGTCCAACAAACTGATTCAGCGTGATATCCCCATAGAACCCATAATGAATGTGACTCGAAGTGTTATCCAAATCCAGTCCAAATGCAGTCGCCAAATAGTTAAATGTGCGCCATGATAGTGAAGTGCATAGGCTCAAAATCAAATTGTCATACGAACTGATTAATAGACACAAAGAGTGAGATTTAATAAACTCTAGAATAAGCTAGAATAGTTTTTAGAATAAGTTAGAATAGTTTTTAGAATAAGTTAGGATAGACTTTAAAATAAGTTATAGTATCTAGAATAAGATTTAGATTATAAGTTGTACAGCAGATTACTTACTGAAGTGGTCTACTACATGTCAGGATAGTTATATTATATAACTGAAATCATATAATAGTACTTATTGCCCACGGGCAGATTCTTGACGTTCTAGGAGATTAATAAAAAAAATTATTCCCATTCTGTATACTCTTATTGCCACATTCCATCTGTTTAAGTTTTACTGTAGCCCAAAGACACTATCTAGATGAGAAGGAATTATCTTTACAATGGTATATTGGTTTGGTGCAAGAAGTAGGAATGTGTGAAGCGAGAATGGCCAATTAATACTGTTTAACTTGATTTGTTTGTATCTTCTTGTTTATTATCTAGGGTAAGAGGCGCCTTTTGGTAAGCCAGCTATTCGACACCAAATTTCTAGAAGAAGTATCTTTTAGTGACATGATATTTAAAGCCTCTTTTATGGCAAATAGTTCAGTATAAACAACGAAGGCCTGAAAATTTAGTTTGAATGACCGATTTATTAGGTTGCAGTGGACTGATATGCCAGTCTAAGTTCTGTAAGGAGTTCAGAGTGGATTAGTCGGAGTAATTAGCAATACGTTCAACAATCCATTCTACTGCTCGTTAAACTTACACAGTTCTTATACATTTTCCTAAATGGGCAAATACAAGATTCTATTCCAATGAAATGTGTAGATTATTTGGATAATATTGGGTAATCATGTTGCTAGTAGATGTTATGAACCATAAAAAATAAATTGCATCCAGGTATGGCAGGTGGTAGCAGTTTTTAAAATAAACATCAAGATATTACAGCTTCAAATACAAACATATCAATAACATTTAAAAAACCACAGAATATGATTACACACAGATTACAGAAGCTGATGACCAATGGCTAATGGTTCAAATAAAAAATGAAGAAGATGATGTCATATATAATTAAACCTCTAATAAAATCGCAATGTGATGCTGTCTAAACGACAGTTAAAAAGAAACACGAAGACAGTATAGTAATATGCGAAAGAAGTAACCAACTATAGAGAAATTTCATTGAAAATAAAAATTTCTACTGAATAATAAATCTAATAAGCAATACTGTACCAGCTTACAAACAAACAATATTATTAATCATTAAATTTTTCCACATTTGCACCATTGCATAAGCAACAATCTCATTATGCATTCTAATGTTATGCGTAAATTATTATATAATTTGCAAATAGGTTGCAACAAAAAGCTGAATATCGGAAATTGTTCTTCTTGCGCAACTATTTATAATTAGTATCGTGACCTAGAAGAAAACTATCGAGTATAAATATATACATTCTGTCAAAAAGGTATAGGGAATTTATAATTTGAAAAGTTCCGCAATCACAATTTTTGTTCTGATACAAACAATTATAAATTGGTAGTTGTTCACCAAAACAAAATCTCAAAACTTGTGCACAATATTTTACCCTTAATTTTGTGTTTAAAGCAAACATTATATTAATAAAGCATTAAAAAATATTAGAATGAGTTTATTGTTGATCAGTTGTGAAGAAACAATAGGCCTACGGACGGTAGAAGGCTTAAAAGAAGGACCTAGACATTTAGCTCGCCAATCCTTGGAAATTACATTTTATAATTTTCATTCTTCTTTATGGAGAATGCAGATAACCTTCAAATCTTTCTCCAGCCAATATTGAAATCAGACGCATTTCAATATGATTTGTATAAAAAAAACTGAATGTTCTCCAATAAAACTGTAAATATATGAACAGCACTAATTGGTCCCACATAATGTAAAGTATCATTCAACAAGTGATAAGCTAGATATGAGTACATGAGTTTGAGACATAAAGCTTAAAAAGTTCACAATGTTGCTATATAGAAGCCTTTTCGAAATCCACCAGAGTCATCAGAAATTATATCTTATGTCACACTGATACAATGCCCACAACAGTTGAACTAAATTGCAAAATAATGCAGATGACCTTAAAATCTTCCACCAGTCAATATTGGTATCAGCCGCATTTCAATATGATTTGTATAAAACAGCTGAATGTTCTCCAATAAAACTGTAAATATATGGACAGCACTAATTGGTCCCACATAATGTAAAGTATAATTCAACAAGTGATAAGCTAGATATGAGTACATGAGTTTGAGACATATAGCACAATGTTGTTATATGGAAGCCATTTCGAAATCCATCAGAGTCATCAGAAATTATATCTTATGTCACACTGATACAATGCCCACAACAGTTGAACTAAATTGCAAAATAATGCAGATGACCTTAAAATCTTCCACCAGTCAATATTGGTATCAAACGCATTTCAATATGATTTGTATAAAAAAGCTGCATGTTCTCCAATAAAACTGTAAATATATGGACAGCACTAATTGGTCCCACATAATGTAAAGTATAATTCAACAAGTGATAAGCTAGATATGAGTACATGAGTTTGAGACATATAGCACAATGTTGTTATATGGAAGCCATTTCGAAATCCATCAGAGTCATCAGAAATTATATCTTATGTCACACTGATACAATGCCCACAACAGTTGAACTAAATTGCAAAATAATGCAGATGACCTTAAAATCTTCCACCAGTCAATATTGGTATCAGACGCATTTCAATATGATTTGTATAAAAAAGCTGCATGTTCTCCAATAAAACTGTAAATATATGGACAGCACTAATTGGTCCCACATAATGTAAAGTATCATTCAACAAGTGATAAGCTAGATATGAGTACATGAGTTTGAGACATAAAGCTTAAAAAGTTCACAATGTTGCTATATAGAAGCCTTTTCGAAATCCACCAGAGTCATCAGAAATTATATCTTATGTCACACTGATACAATGCCCACAACAGTTGAACTAAATTGCAAAATAATGCAGATGACCTTAAAATCTTCCACCAGTCAATATTGGTATCAGACGCATTTCAATATGATTTGTATAAAAAAGCTGCATGTTCTCCAATAAAACTGTAAATATATGGACAGCACTAATTGGTCCCACATAATGTAAAGTATAATTCAACAAGTGATAAGCTAGATATGAGTACATGAGTTTGAGACATAAAGCTTAAAAAGTTCACAATGTTGCTATATAGAAGCCTTTTCGAAATCCACCAGAGTCATCAGAAATTATATCTTATGTCACACTGATACAATGCCCACAACAGTTGAACTAAATTGCAAAATAATGCAGATGACCTTAAAATCTTCCACCAGTCAATATTGGTATCAGACGCATTTCAATATGATTTGTATAAAAAAGCTGCATGTTCTCCAATAAAACTGTAAATATATGGACAGCACTAATTGGTCCCACATAATGTAAAGTATAATTCAACAAGTGATAAGCTAGATATGAGTACATGAGTTTGAGACATATAGCACAATGTTGTTATATGGAAGCCATTTCGAAATCCATCAGAGTCATCAGAAATTATATCTTATGTCACACTGATACAATGCCCACAACAGTTGAACTAAATTGCAAAATAATGCAGATGACCTTAAAATCTTCCACCAGTCAATATTGGTATCAGACGCATTTCAATATGATTTGTATAAAAAAGCTGCATGTTCTCCAATAAAACTGTAAATATATGGACAGCACTAATTGGTCCCATATAATGTAAAGTATCATTCAACAAGTGATAAGCTAGATATGAGTACATGAGTTTGAGACATAAAGCTTAAAAAGTTCACAATGTTGCTATATATAAGCCTTTTCGAAATCCACCAGAGTCATCAGAAATTATATCTTATGTCACACTGATACAATGCCCACAACAGTTGAACTAAATTGCAAAATAATGCAGATGACCTTAAAATCTTCCACCAGTCAATATTGGTATCAGACGCATTTCAATATGATTTGTATAAAAAAGCTGCATGTTCTCCAATAAAACTGTAAATATATGGACAGCACTAATTGGTCCCACATAATGTAAAGTATCATTCAACAAGTGATAAGCTAGATATGAGTACATGAGTTTGAGACATAAAGCTTAAAAAGTTCACAATGTTGCTATATAGAAGCCTTTTCGAAATCCACCAGAGTCATCAGAAATTATATCTTATGTCACACTGATACAATGCCCACAACAGTTGAACTAAATTGCAAAATAATGCAGATGACCTTAAAATCTTCCACCAGTCAATATTGGTATCAGACGCATTTCAATATGATTTGTATAAAAAAGCTGCATGTTCTCCAATAAAACTGTAAATATATGGACAGCACTAATTGGTCCCACATAATGTAAAGTATAATTCAACAAGTGATAAGCTAGATATGAGTACATGAGTTTGAGACATAAAGCTTAAAAAGTTCACAATGTTGCTATATAGAAGCCTTTTCGAAATCCACCAGAGTCATCAGAAATTATATCTTATGTCACACTGATACAATGCCCACAACAGTTGAACTAAATTGCAAAATAATGCAGATGACCTTAAAATCTTCCACCAGTCAATATTGGTATCAGACGCATTTCAATATGATTTGTATAAAAAAGCTGCATGTTCTCCAATAAAACTGTAAATATATGGACAGCACTAATTGGTCCCACATAATGTAAAGTATAATACAACAAGTGATAAGCTAGATATGAGTACATGAGTTTGAGACATATAGCACAATGTTGTTATATGGAAGCCATTTCGAAATCCATCAGAGTCATCAGAAATTATATCTTATGTCACACTGATACAATGCCCACAACAGTTAAACTAAAAAGCAAAACAATGCGGATGGCCTTAAAATCTTCCACCAGTCAATATTGGTATCAGACGCATTTCATTATGATTTGTATAAAAAAGCTGAATGTTCTCCAATAAAACTGTAAAAATATGGACAGCACTAATTGGTCCCACATAATGTAAAGTATAATTCAACAAGTGATAAGCTATATATGAGTACATGAGTTTGAGACATAAAGCTTAAAAAGTTCACAGTGTTGCTATATAGAAGCCATTTCGAAATCCACCAGAGTCATCAGAAATTATATCTTATGTCACACTGATACAATGCCCACAACAGTTAAACTAAAAAGCAAAACAATGCGGATGGCCTTAAAATCTTCCACCAGTCAATATTGGTATCAGACGCATTTCATTATGATTTGTATAAAAAAGCTGAATGTTCTCCAATAAAACTGTAAAAATATGGACAGCACTAATTGGTCCCACATAATGTAAAGTATAATTCAACAAGTGATAAGCTATATATGAGTACATGAGTTTGAGACATAAAGCTTAAAAACTTCACAGTGTTGCTATATAGAAGCCATTTCGAAATCCACCAGAGTCATCAGAAATTATATCTTATGTCACACTGATACAATGCCCACAACAGTTAAACTAAAAAGCAAAACAATGCGGATGGCCTTAAAATCTTCCACCAGTCAATATTGGTATCAGACGCATTTCATTATGATTTGTATAAAAAAGCTGAATGTTCTCCAATAAAACTGTAAAAATATGGACAGCACTAATTGGTCCCACATAATGTAAAGTATAATTCAACAAGTGATAAGCTATATATGAGTACATGAGTTTGAGACATAAAGCTTAAAAACTTCACAGTGTTGCTATATAGAAGCCATTTCGAAATCCACCAGAGTCCTCAGAAATTATATCTTATGTCACACTGATACAATGCCCACAACAGTTGAACTAAATTGCAAAACAATGCAGATGACCTTAAAATCTTCCACCAGTCAATATTGGTATCAGACGCATTTCAATATGATTTGTATAAAAAAGCTGCATGTTCTCCAATAAAACTGTAAATATATGGACAGCACTAATTGGTCCCACATAATGTAAAGTATCATTCAACAAATGATAAGCTAGATATGCGTACATGAGTTTGAGACATAAAGCACAATGTTGCTATATGGAAGCCATTTCGAAATCCGTCAGAGTCATCAGAAATTATATCTTATGTCACACTGATACAATGCCCACAACAGTTGAACTAAAAAGCAAAACAATGCAGATGGCGTTAAAATCTTCCACCAGTCAATATTGGTATCAGCCGCATTTCAATATGATTTGTATAAAACAGCTGAATGTTCTCCAATAAAACTGTAAATATATGGACAGCACTAATTGGTCCCACATAATGTAAAGTATCATTCAACAAGTGATAAGCTAGATATGAGTACATGAGTTTGAGACATAAAGCTTAAAAAGTTCACAATGTTGCTATATAGAAGCCTTTTCGAAATCCACCAGAGTCATCAGAAATTATATCTTATGTCACACTGATACAATGCCCACAACAGTTGAACTAAATTGCAAAATAATGCAGATGACCTTAAAATCTTCCACCAGTCAATATTGGTATCAGCCGCATTTCAATATGATTTGTATAAAACAGCTGAATGTTCTCCAATAAAACTGTAAATATATGGACAGCACTAATTGGTCCCACATAATGTAAAGTATAATTCAACAAGTGATAAGCTAGATATGAGTACATGAGTTTGAGACATATAGCACAATGTTGTTATATGGAAGCCATTTCGAAATCCATCAGAGTCATCAGAAATTATATCTTATGTCACACTGATACAATGCCCACAACAGTTGAACTAAATTGCAAAATAATGCAGATGACCTTAAAATCTTCCACCAGTCAATATTGGTATCAGCCGCATTTCAATATGATTTGTATAAAACAGCTGAATGTTCTCCAATAAAACTGTAAATATATGGACAGCACTAATTGGTCCCACATAATGTAAAGTATAATTCAACAAGTGATAAGCTATATATGAGTACATGAGTTTGAGACATAAAGCTTAAAAAGTTCACAGTGTTGCTATATAGAAGCCATTTCGAAATCCACCAGAGTCATCAGAAATTATATCTTATGTCACACTGATACAATGCCCACAACAGTTGAACTAAATTGCAAAACAATGCAGATGACCTTAAAATCTTCCACCAGTCAATATTGGTATCAGACGCATTTCAATATGATTTGTATAAAAAAGCTGCATGTTCTCCAATAAAACTGTAAATATATGGACAGCACTAATTGGTCCCACATAATGTAAAGTATCATTCAACAAATGATAAGCTAGATATGAGTGCATGAGTTTGAGACATAAAGCACAATGTTGCTATATGGAAGCCATTTCGAAATCCATCAGAGTCATCAGAAATTATATCTTATGTCACACTGATACAATGCCCACAACAGTTGAACTAAAAAGCAAAACAATGCAGATGGCGTTAAAATCTTCCACCAGTCAATATTGGTATCAGACGCATTTCATTATGATTTGTATAAAAAAGCTGTATGTTCTCCAATAAAACTGTAAATATATGGACAGCACTAATTGGTTCCACATAATGTAAAGTATAATTCAACAAGTGATAAGCTAGATATGAGTACATGAGTTTGAGACATATAGCACAATGTTGTTATATGGAAGCCATTTCGAAATCCATCAGAGTCATCAGAAATTATATCTTATGTCACACTGATACAATGCCCACAACAGTTGAACTAAATTGCAAAATAATGCAGATGACCTTAAAATCTTCCACCAGTCAATATTGGTATCAGACGCATTTCAATATGATTTGTATAAAAAAGCTGCATGTTCTCCAATAAAACTGTAAATATATGGACAGCACTAATTGGTCCCATATAATGTAAAGTATCATTCAACAAGTGATAAGCTAGATATGAGTACATGAGTTTGAGACATAAAGCTTAAAAAGTTCACAATGTTGCTATATATAAGCCTTTTCGAAATCCACCAGAGTCATCAGAAATTATATCTTATGTCACACTGATACAATGCCCACAACAGTTGAACTAAATTGCAAAATAATGCAGATGACCTTAAAATCTTCCACCAGTCAATATTGGTATCAGACGCATTTCAATATGATTTGTATAAAAAAGCTGCATGTTCTCCAATAAAACTGTAAATATATGGACAGCACTAATTGGTCCCACATAATGTAAAGTATCATTCAACAAATGATAAGCTAGATATGAGTGCATGAGTTTGAGACATAAAGCACAATGTTGCTATATGGAAGCCATTTCGAAATCCATCAGAGTCATCAGAAATTATATCTTATGTCACACTGATACAATGCCCACAACAGTTGAACTAAAAAGCAAAACAATGCGGATGGCCTTAAAATCTTCCACCAGTCAATATTGGTATCAGACGCATTTCATTATGATTTGTATAAAAAAGCTGAATGTTCTCCAATAAAACTGTAAAAATATGGACAGCACTAATTGGTCCCACATAATGTAAAGTATAATTCAACAAGTGATAAGCTATATATGAGTACATGAGTTTGAGACATAAAGCTTAAAAACTTCACAGTGTTGCTATATAGAAGCCATTTCGAAATCCACCAGAGTCCTCAGAAATTATATCTTATGTCACACTGATACAATGCCCACAACAGTTGAACTAAATTGCAAAACAATGCAGATGACCTTAAAATCTTCCACCAGTCAATATTGGTATCAGACGCATTTCAATATGATTTGTATAAAAAAGCTGCATGTTCTCCAATAAAACTGTAAATATATGGACAGCACTAATTGGTCCCACATAATGTAAAGTATCATTCAACAAGTGATAAGCTAGATATGAGTACATGAGTTTGAGACATAAAGCTTAAAAAGTTCACAATGTTGCTATATAGAAGCCTTTTCGAAATCCACCAGAGTCATCAGAAATTATATCTTATGTCACACTGATACAATGCCCACAACAGTTGAACTAAATTGCAAAATAATGCAGATGACCTTAAAATCTTCCACCAGTCAATATTGGTATCAGACGCATTTCAATATGATTTGTATAAAAAAGCTGCATGTTCTCCAATAAAACTGTAAATATATGGACAGCACTAATTGGTCCCACATAATGTAAAGTATAATTCAACAAGTGATAAGCTAGATATGAGTACATGAGTTTGAGACATAAAGCTTAAAAAGTTCACAATGTTGCTATATAGAAGCCTTTTCGAAATCCACCAGAGTCATCAGAAATTATATCTTATGTCACACTGATACAATGCCCACAACAGTTGAACTAAATTGCAAAATAATGCAGATGACCTTAAAATCTTCCACCAGTCAATATTGGTATCAGACGCATTTCAATATGATTTGTATAAAAAAGCTGCATGTTCTCCAATAAAACTGTAAATATATGGACAGCACTAATTGGTCCCACATAATGTAAAGTATAATTCAACAAGTGATAAGCTAGATATGAGTACATGAGTTTGAGACATATAGCACAATGTTGTTATATGGAAGCCATTTCGAAATCCATCAGAGTCATCAGAAATTATATCTTATGTCACACTGATACAATGCCCACAACAGTTGAACTAAATTGCAAAATAATGCAGATGACCTTAAAATCTTCCACCAGTCAATATTGGTATCAGACGCATTTCAATATGATTTGTATAAAAAAGCTGCATGTTCTCCAATAAAACTGTAAATATATGGACAGCACTAATTGGTCCCATATAATGTAAAGTATCATTCAACAAGTGATAAGCTAGATATGAGTACATGAGTTTGAGACATAAAGCTTAAAAAGTTCACAATGTTGCTATATATAAGCCTTTTCGAAATCCACCAGAGTCATCAGAAATTATATCTTATGTCACACTGATACAATGCCCACAACAGTTGAACTAAATTGCAAAATAATGCAGATGACCTTAAAATCTTCCACCAGTCAATATTGGTATCAGACGCATTTCAATATGATTTGTATAAAAAAGCTGCATGTTCTCCAATAAAACTGTAAATATATGGACAGCACTAATTGGTCCCACATAATGTAAAGTATAATACAACAAGTGATAAGCTAGATATGAGTACATGAGTTTGAGACATATAGCACAATGTTGTTATATGGAAGCCATTTCGAAATCCATCAGAGTCATCAGAAATTATATCTTATGTCACACTGATACAATGCCCACAACAGTTAAACTAAAAAGCAAAACAATGCGGATGGCCTTAAAATCTTCCACCAGTCAATATTGGTATCAGACGCATTTCATTATGATTTGTATAAAAAAGCTGAATGTTCTCCAATAAAACTGTAAAAATATGGACAGCACTAATTGGTCCCACATAATGTAAAGTATAATTCAACAAGTGATAAGCTATATATGAGTACATGAGTTTGAGACATAAAGCTTAAAAAGTTCACAGTGTTGCTATATAGAAGCCATTTCGAAATCCACCAGAGTCATCAGAAATTATATCTTATGTCACACTGATACAATGCCCACAACAGTTAAACTAAAAAGCAAAACAATGCGGATGGCCTTAAAATCTTCCACCAGTCAATATTGGTATCAGACGCATTTCATTATGATTTGTATAAAAAAGCTGAATGTTCTCCAATAAAACTGTAAAAATATGGACAGCACTAATTGGTCCCACATAATGTAAAGTATAATTCAACAAGTGATAAGCTATATATGAGTACATGAGTTTGAGACATAAAGCTTAAAAACTTCACAGTGTTGCTATATAGAAGCCATTTCGAAATCCACCAGAGTCATCAGAAATTATATCTTATGTCACACTGATACAATGCCCACAACAGTTAAACTAAAAAGCAAAACAATGCGGATGGCCTTAAAATCTTCCACCAGTCAATATTGGTATCAGACGCATTTCATTATGATTTGTATAAAAAAGCTGAATGTTCTCCAATAAAACTGTAAAAATATGGACAGCACTAATTGGTCCCACATAATGTAAAGTATAATTCAACAAGTGATAAGCTATATATGAGTACATGAGTTTGAGACATAAAGCTTAAAAACTTCACAGTGTTGCTATATAGAAGCCATTTCGAAATCCACCAGAGTCCTCAGAAATTATATCTTATGTCACACTGATACAATGCCCACAACAGTTGAACTAAATTGCAAAACAATGCAGATGACCTTAAAATCTTCCACCAGTCAATATTGGTATCAGACGCATTTCAATATGATTTGTATAAAAAAGCTGCATGTTCTCCAATAAAACTGTAAATATATGGACAGCACTAATTGGTCCCACATAATGTAAAGTATCATTCAACAAATGATAAGCTAGATATGCGTACATGAGTTTGAGACATAAAGCACAATGTTGCTATATGGAAGCCATTTCGAAATCCGTCAGAGTCATCAGAAATTATATCTTATGTCACACTGATACAATGCCCACAACAGTTGAACTAAAAAGCAAAACAATGCAGATGGCGTTAAAATCTTCCACCAGTCAATATTGGTATCAGCCGCATTTCAATATGATTTGTATAAAACAGCTGAATGTTCTCCAATAAAACTGTAAATATATGGACAGCACTAATTGGTCCCACATAATGTAAAGTATCATTCAACAAGTGATAAGCTAGATATGAGTACATGAGTTTGAGACATAAAGCTTAAAAAGTTCACAATGTTGCTATATAGAAGCCTTTTCGAAATCCACCAGAGTCATCAGAAATTATATCTTATGTCACACTGATACAATGCCCACAACAGTTGAACTAAATTGCAAAATAATGCAGATGACCTTAAAATCTTCCACCAGTCAATATTGGTATCAGCCGCATTTCAATATGATTTGTATAAAACAGCTGAATGTTCTCCAATAAAACTGTAAATATATGGACAGCACTAATTGGTCCCACATAATGTAAAGTATAATTCAACAAGTGATAAGCTAGATATGAGTACATGAGTTTGAGACATATAGCACAATGTTGTTATATGGAAGCCATTTCGAAATCCATCAGAGTCATCAGAAATTATATCTTATGTCACACTGATACAATGCCCACAACAGTTGAACTAAATTGCAAAATAATGCAGATGACCTTAAAATCTTCCACCAGTCAATATTGGTATCAGCCGCATTTCAATATGATTTGTATAAAACAGCTGAATGTTCTCCAATAAAACTGTAAATATATGGACAGCACTAATTGGTCCCACATAATGTAAAGTATAATTCAACAAGTGATAAGCTATATATGAGTACATGAGTTTGAGACATAAAGCTTAAAAAGTTCACAGTGTTGCTATATAGAAGCCATTTCGAAATCCACCAGAGTCATCAGAAATTATATCTTATGTCACACTGATACAATGCCCACAACAGTTGAACTAAATTGCAAAACAATGCAGATGACCTTAAAATCTTCCACCAGTCAATATTGGTATCAGACGCATTTCAATATGATTTGTATAAAAAAGCTGCATGTTCTCCAATAAAACTGTAAATATATGGACAGCACTAATTGGTCCCACATAATGTAAAGTATCATTCAACAAATGATAAGCTAGATATGAGTGCATGAGTTTGAGACATAAAGCACAATGTTGCTATATGGAAGCCATTTCGAAATCCATCAGAGTCATCAGAAATTATATCTTATGTCACACTGATACAATGCCCACAACAGTTGAACTAAAAAGCAAAACAATGCAGATGGCGTTAAAATCTTCCACCAGTCAATATTGGTATCAGACGCATTTCATTATGATTTGTATAAAAAAGCTGTATGTTCTCCAATAAAACTGTAAATATATGGACAGCACTAATTGGTTCCACATAATGTAAAGTATAATTCAACAAGTGATAAGCTAGATATGAGTACATGAGTTTGAGACATATAGCACAATGTTGTTATATGGAAGCCATTTCGAAATCCATCAGAGTCATCAGAAATTATATCTTATGTCACACTGATACAATGCCCACAACAGTTGAACTAAATTGCAAAATAATGCAGATGACCTTAAAATCTTCCACCAGTCAATATTGGTATCAGACGCATTTCAATATGATTTGTATAAAAAAGCTGCATGTTCTCCAATAAAACTGTAAATATATGGACAGCACTAATTGGTCCCATATAATGTAAAGTATCATTCAACAAGTGATAAGCTAGATATGAGTACATGAGTTTGAGACATAAAGCTTAAAAAGTTCACAATGTTGCTATATATAAGCCTTTTCGAAATCCACCAGAGTCATCAGAAATTATATCTTATGTCACACTGATACAATGCCCACAACAGTTGAACTAAATTGCAAAATAATGCAGATGACCTTAAAATCTTCCACCAGTCAATATTGGTATCAGCCGCATTTCAATATGATTTGTATAAAAAAGCTGCATGTTCTCCAATAAAACTGTAAATATATGGACAGCACTAATTGGTCCCACATAATGTAAAGTATCATTCAACAAATGATAAGCTAGATATGAGTGCATGAGTTTGAGACATAAAGCACAATGTTGCTATATGGAAGCCATTTCGAAATCCATCAGAGTCATCAGAAATTATATCTTATGTCACACTGATACAATGCCCACAACAGTTGAACTAAAAAGCAAAACAATGCAGATGGCGTTAAAATCTTCCACCAGTCAATATTGGTATCAGACGCATTTCAATATGATTTGTATAAAAAAGCTGCATGTTCTCCAATAAAACTGTAAATATATGGACAGCACTAATTGGTCCCACATAATGTAAAGTATAATTCAACAAGTGATAAGCTAGATATGAGTACATGAGTTTGAGACATATAGCACAATGTTGTTATATGGAAGCCATTTCGAAATCCATCAGAGTCATCAGAAATTATATCTTATGTCACACTGATACAATGCCCACAACAGTTGAACTAAATTGCAAAATAATGCAGATGACCTTAAAATCTTCCACCAGTCAATATTGGTATCAGACGCATTTCAATATGATTTGTATAAAAAAGCTGCATGTTCTCCAATAAAACTGTAAATATATGGACAGCACTAATTGGTCCCATATAATGTAAAGTATCATTCAACAAGTGATAAGCTAGATATGAGTACATGAGTTTGAGACATAAAGCTTAAAAAGTTCACAATGTTGCTATATATAAGCCTTTTCGAAATCCACCAGAGTCATCAGAAATTATATCTTATGTCACACTGATACAATGCCCACAACAGTTGAACTAAATTGCAAAATAATGCAGATGACCTTAAAATCTTCCACCAGTCAATATTGGTATCAGACGCATTTCAATATGATTTGTATAAAAAAGCTGCATGTTCTCCAATAAAACTGTAAATATATGGACAGCACTAATTGGTCCCACATAATGTAAAGTATAATACAACAAGTGATAAGCTAGATATGAGTACATGAGTTTGAGACATATAGCACAATGTTGTTATATGGAAGCCATTTCGAAATCCATCAGAGTCATCAGAAATTATATCTTATGTCACACTGATACAATGCCCACAACAGTTAAACTAAAAAGCAAAACAATGCGGATGGCCTTAAAATCTTCCACCAGTCAATATTGGTATCAGACGCATTTCATTATGATTTGTATAAAAAAGCTGAATGTTCTCCAATAAAACTGTAAAAATATGGACAGCACTAATTGGTCCTACATAATGTAAAGTATAATTCAACAAGTGATAAGCTATATATGAGTACATGAGTTTGAGACATAAAGCTTAAAAAGTTCACAGTGTTGCTATATAGAAGCCATTTCGAAATCCACCAGAGTCATCAGAAATTATATCTTATGTCACACTGATACAATGCCCACAACAGTTAAACTAAAAAGCAAAACAATGCGGATGGCCTTAAAATCTTCCACCAGTCAATATTGGTATCAGACGCATTTCATTATGATTTGTATAAAAAAGCTGAATGTTCTCCAATAAAACTGTAAAAATATGGACAGCACTAATTGGTCCCACATAATGTAAAGTATAATTCAACAAGTGATAAGCTATATATGAGTACATGAGTTTGAGACATAAAGCTTAAAAACTTCACAGTGTTGCTATATAGAAGCCATTTCGAAATCCACCAGAGTCATCAGAAATTATATCTTATGTCACACTGATACAATGCCCACAACAGTTAAACTAAAAAGCAAAACAATGCGGATGGCCTTAAAATCTTCCACCAGTCAATATTGGTATCAGACGCATTTCATTATGATTTGTATAAAAAAGCTGAATGTTCTCCAATAAAACTGTAAAAATATGGACAGCACTAATTGGTCCCACATAATGTAAAGTATAATTCAACAAGTGATAAGCTATATATGAGTACATGAGTTTGAGACATAAAGCTTAAAAACTTCACAGTGTTGCTATATAGAAGCCATTTCGAAATCCACCAGAGTCCTCAGAAATTATATCTTATGTCACACTGATACAATGCCCACAACAGTTGAACTAAATTGCAAAACAATGCAGATGACCTTAAAATCTTCCACCAGTCAATATTGGTATCAGACGCATTTCAATATGATTTGTATAAAAAAGCTGCATGTTCTCCAATAAAACTGTAAATATATGGACAGCACTAATTGGTCCCACATAATGTAAAGTATCATTCAACAAATGATAAGCTAGATATGCGTACATGAGTTTGAGACATAAAGCACAATGTTGCTATATGGAAGCCATTTCGAAATCCGTCAGAGTCATCAGAAATTATATCTTATGTCACACTGATACAATGCCCACAACAGTTGAACTAAAAAGCAAAACAATGCAGATGGCGTTAAAATCTTCCACCAGTCAATATTGGTATCAGCCGCATTTCAATATGATTTGTATAAAACAGCTGAATGTTCTCCAATAAAACTGTAAATATATGGACAGCACTAATTGGTCCCACATAATGTAAAGTATCATTCAACAAGTGATAAGCTAGATATGAGTACATGAGTTTGAGACATAAAGCTTAAAAAGTTCACAATGTTGCTATATAGAAGCCTTTTCGAAATCCACCAGAGTCATCAGAAATTATATCTTATGTCACACTGATACAATGCCCACAACAGTTGAACTAAATTGCAAAATAATGCAGATGACCTTAAAATCTTCCACCAGTCAATATTGGTATCAGCCGCATTTCAATATGATTTGTATAAAACAGCTGAATGTTCTCCAATAAAACTGTAAATATATGGACAGCACTAATTGGTCCCACATAATGTAAAGTATAATTCAACAAGTGATAAGCTAGATATGAGTACATGACTTTGAGACATATAGCACAATGTTGTTATATGGAAGCCATTTCGAAATCCATCAGAGTCATCAGAAATTATATCTTATGTCACACTGATACAATGCCCACAACAGTTGAACTAAATTGCAAAATAATGCAGATGACCTTAAAATCTTCCACCAGTCAATATTGGTATCAGCCGCATTTCAATATGATTTGTATAAAACAGCTGAATGTTCTCCAATAAAACTGTAAATATATGGACAGCACTAATTGGTCCCACATAATGTAAAGTATAATTCAACAAGTGATAAGCTAGATATGAGTACATGAGTTTGAGACATATAGCACAATGTTGTTATATGGAAGCCATTTCGAAATCCATCAGAGTCATCAGAAATTATATCTTATGTCACACTGATACAATGCCCACAACAGTTAAACTAAAAAGCAAAACAATGCGGATGGCCTTAAAATCTTCCACCAGTCAATATTGGTATCAGACGCATTTCATTATGATTTGTATAAAAAAGCTGAATGTTCTCCAATAAAACTGTAAAAATATGGACAGCACTAATTGGTCCCACATAATGTAAAGTATAATTCAACAAGTGATAAGCTAGATATGAGTACATGAGTTTGAGACATAAAGCTTAAAAAGTTCACAGTGTTGCTATATAGAAGCCATTTCGAAATCCACCAGAGTCATCAGAAATTATATCTTATGTCACACTGATACAATGCCCACAACAGTTGAACTAAATTGCAAAACAATGCAGATGACCTTAAAATCTTCCACCAGTCAATATTGGTATCAGACGCATTTCAATATGATTTGTATAAAAAAGCTGCATGTTCTCCAATAAAACTGTAAATATATGGACAGCACTAATTGGTCCCACATAATGTAAAGTATCATTCAACAAATGATAAGCTAGATATGAGTGCATGAGTTTGAGACATAAAGCACAATGTTGCTATATGGAAGCCATTTCGAAATCCATCAGAGTCATCAGAAATTATATCTTATGTCACACTGATACAATGCCCACAACAGTTGAACTAAAAAGCAAAACAATGCAGATGGCGTTAAAATCTTCCACCAGTCAATATTGGTATCAGACGCATTTCATTATGGTTTGTATAAAAAAGCTGCATGTTCTCCAATAAAACTGTAAATATATGGACAGCACTAATTGGTTCCACATAATGTAAAGTATAATTCAACAAGTGATAAGCTAGATATGAGTACATGAGTTTGAGACATATAGCACAATGTTGTTATATGGAAGCCATTTCGAAATCCATCAGAGTCATCAGAAATTATATCTTATGTCACACTGATACAATGCCCACAACAGTTAAACTAAAAAGCAAAACAATGCAGATGGCGTTAAAATCTTCCACCAGTCAATATTGGTATCAGACGCATTTCATTATGATTTGTATAAAAAAGCTGAATGTTCTCCAATAAATAAATAAATATATAGTCAAGTAAATATATGGACAACACTAATTGGTCCCACATAATGTAAAGTATAATTCAACAAGTGATAAGCTATATATGAGTATATGAGTTTGAGACATAAAGCTTAAAAAGTTCACAATGTTGCTATATGGAAGCCATTTCGAAATCCACCAGAGTCATCAGAAATTATATCTTATGTCACACTGATACAATGCCCAAAACAGTTGAACTAAATTGCAAAATAATGCAGATGACCTTAAAATCTTCCACCAGTCAATATTGGTATCAGACGCATTTCAATATGATTTGTATAAAAAAGCTGCATGTTCTCCAATAAAACTGTAAATATATGGACAGCACTAATTGGTCCCACATAATGTAAAGTATAATTCAACAAGTGATAAGCTAGATATGAGTACATGAGTTTGAGACATATAGCACAATGTTGTTATATGGAAGCCATTTCGAAATCCATCAGAGTCATCAGAAATTATATCTTATGTCACACTGATACAATGCCCACAACAGTTAAACTAAAAAGCAAAACAATGCGGATGGCCTTAAAATCTTCCACCAGTCAATATTGGTATCAGCCGCATTTCAATATGATTTGTATAAAACAGCTGAATGTTCTCCAATAAATAAATAAATATATAGTCAAGTAAATATATGGTCAACACTAATTGGTCCCACATAATGTAAAGTATAATTCAACAAGTGATAAGCTATATATGAGTATATGAGTTTGAGACATAAAGCTTAAAAAGTTCACAATGTTGCTATATGGAAGCCATTTCGAAATCCACCAGAGTCATCAGAAATTATATCTTATGTCACACTGATACAATGCCCAAAACAGTTGAACTAAATTGCAAAATAATGCAGATGACCTTAAAATCTTCCACCAGTCAATATTGGTATCAGACGCATTTCAATATGATTTGTATAAAAAAGCTGCATGTTCTCCAATAAAACTGTAAATATATGGACAGCACTAATTGGTCCCACATAATGTAAAGTATAATTCAACAAGTGATAAGCTAGATATGAGTACATGAGTTTGAGACATATAGCACAATGTTGTTATATGGAAGCCATTTCGAAATCCATCAGAGTCATCAGAAATTATATCTTATGTCACACTGATACAATGCCCACAACAGTTGAACTAAATTGCAAAATAATGCAGATGACCTTAAAATCTTCCACCAGTCAATATTGGTATCAGCCGCATTTCAATATGATTTGTATAAAACAGCTGAATGTTCTCCAATAAAACTGTAAATATATGGACAGCACTAATTGGTCCCACATAATGTAAAGTATAATTCAACAAGTGATAAGCTATATATGAGTACATGAGTTTGAGACATAAAGCTTAAAAAGTTCACAGTGTTGCTATATAGAAGCCATTTCGAAATCCACCAGAGTCATCAGAAATTATATCTTATGTCACACTGATACAATGCCCACAACAGTTGAACTAAATTGCAAAACAATGCAGATGACCTTAAAATCTTCCACCAGTCAATATTGGTATCAGACGCATTTCAATATGATTTGTATAAAAAAGCTGCATGTTCTCCAATAAAACTGTAAATATATGGACAGCACTAATTGGTCCCACATAATGTAAAGTATCATTCAACAAATGATAAGCTAGATATGAGTGCATGAGTTTGAGACATAAAGCACAATGTTGCTATATGGAAGCCATTTCGAAATCCATCAGAGTCATCAGAAATTATATCTTATGTCACACTGATACAATGCCCACAACAGTTGAACTAAAAAGCAAAACAATGCAGATGGCGTTAAAATCTTCCACCAGTCAATATTGGTATCAGACGCATTTCATTATGATTTGTATAAAAAAGCTGTATGTTCTCCAATAAAACTGTAAATATATGGACAGCACTAATTGGTTCCACATAATGTAAAGTATAATTCAACAAGTGATAAGCTAGATATGAGTACATGAGTTTGAGACATATAGCACAATGTTGTTATATGGAAGCCATTTCGAAATCCATCAGAGTCATCAGAAATTATATCTTATGTCACACTGATACAATGCCCACAACAGTTGAACTAAATTGCAAAATAATGCAGATGACCTTAAAATCTTCCACCAGTCAATATTGGTATCAGACGCATTTCAATATGATTTGTATAAAAAAGCTGCATGTTCTCCAATAAAACTGTAAATATATGGACAGCACTAATTGGTCCCATATAATGTAAAGTATCATTCAACAAGTGATAAGCTAGATATGAGTACATGAGTTTGAGACATAAAGCTTAAAAAGTTCACAATGTTGCTATATAGAAGCCTTTTCGAAATCCACCAGAGTCATCAGAAATTATATCTTATGTCACACTGATACAATGCCCACAACAGTTGAACTAAATTGCAAAATAATGCAGATGACCTTAAAATCTTCCACCAGTCAATATTGGTATCAGACGCATTTCAATATGATTTGTATAAAAAAGCTGCATGTTCTCCAATAAAACTGTAAATATATGGACAGCACTAATTGGTCCCACATAATGTAAAGTATCATTCAACAAATGATAAGCTAGATATGAGTACATGAGTTTGAGACATAAAGCACAATGTTGCTATATGGAAGCCATTTCGAAATCCATCAGAGTCATCAGAAATTATATCTTATGTCACACTGATACAATGCCCACAACAGTTGAACTAAAAAGCAAAACAATGCAGATGGCGTTAAAATCTTCCACCAGTCAATATTGGTATCAGACGCATTTCAATATGATTTGTATAAAAAAGCTGCATGTTCTCCAATAAAACTGTAAATATATGGACAGCACTAATTGGTCCCACATAATGTAAAGTATAATTCAACAAGTGATAAGCTAGATATGAGTACATGAGTTTGAGACATATAGCACAATGTTGTTATATGGAAGCCATTTCGAAATCCATCAGAGTCATCAGAAATTATATCTTATGTCACACTGATACAATGCCCACAACAGTTGAACTAAATTGCAAAATAATGCAGATGACCTTAAAATCTTCCACCAGTCAATATTGGTATCAGACGCATTTCAATATGATTTGTATAAAAAAGCTGCATGTTCTCCAATAAAACTGTAAATATATGGACAGCACTAATTGGTCCCATATAATGTAAAGTATCATTCAACAAGTGATAAGCTAGATATGAGTACATGAGTTTGAGACATAAAGCTTAAAAAGTTCACAATGTTGCTATATATAAGCCTTTTCGAAATCCACCAGAGTCATCAGAAATTATATCTTATGTCACACTGATACAATGCCCACAACAGTTGAACTAAATTGCAAAATAATGCAGATGACCTTAAAATCTTCCACCAGTCAATATTGGTATCAGACGCATTTCAATATGATTTGTATAAAAAAGCTGCATGTTCTCCAATAAAACTGTAAATATATGGACAGCACTAATTGGTCCCACATAATGTAAAGTATAATACAACAAGTGATAAGCTAGATATGAGTACATGAGTTTGAGACATATAGCACAATGTTGTTATATGGAAGCCATTTCGAAATCCATCAGAGTCATCAGAAATTATATCTTATGTCACACTGATACAATGCCCACAACAGTTAAACTAAAAAGCAAAACAATGCGGATGGCCTTAAAATCTTCCACCAGTCAATATTGGTATCAGACGCATTTCATTATGATTTGTATAAAAAAGCTGAATGTTCTCCAATAAAACTGTAAAAATATGGACAGCACTAATTGGTCCTACATAATGTAAAGTATAATTCAACAAGTGATAAGCTATATATGAGTACATGAGTTTGAGACATAAAGCTTAAAAAGTTCACAGTGTTGCTATATAGAAGCCATTTCGAAATCCACCAGAGTCATCAGAAATTATATCTTATGTCACACTGATACAATGCCCACAACAGTTAAACTAAAAAGCAAAACAATGCGGATGGCCTTAAAATCTTCCACCAGTCAATATTGGTATCAGACGCATTTCATTATGATTTGTATAAAAAAGCTGAATGTTCTCCAATAAAACTGTAAAAATATGGACAGCACTAATTGGTCCCACATAATGTAAAGTATAATTCAACAAGTGATAAGCTATATATGAGTACATGAGTTTGAGACATAAAGCTTAAAAACTTCACAGTGTTGCTATATAGAAGCCATTTCGAAATCCACCAGAGTCATCAGAAATTATATCTTATGTCACACTGATACAATGCCCACAACAGTTAAACTAAAAAGCAAAACAATGCGGATGGCCTTAAAATCTTCCACCAGTCAATATTGGTATCAGACGCATTTCATTATGATTTGTATAAAAAAGCTGAATGTTCTCCAATAAAACTGTAAAAATATGGACAGCACTAATTGGTCCCACATAATGTAAAGTATAATTCAACAAGTGATAAGCTATATATGAGTACATGAGTTTGAGACATAAAGCTTAAAAACTTCACAGTGTTGCTATATAGAAGCCATTTCGAAATCCACCAGAGTCCTCAGAAATTATATCTTATGTCACACTGATACAATGCCCACAACAGTTGAACTAAATTGCAAAACAATGCAGATGACCTTAAAATCTTCCACCAGTCAATATTGGTATCAGACGCATTTCAATATGATTTGTATAAAAAAGCTGCATGTTCTCCAATAAAACTGTAAATATATGGACAGCACTAATTGGTCCCACATAATGTAAAGTATCATTCAACAAATGATAAGCTAGATATGCGTACATGAGTTTGAGACATAAAGCACAATGTTGCTATATGGAAGCCATTTCGAAATCCGTCAGAGTCATCAGAAATTATATCTTATGTCACACTGATACAATGCCCACAACAGTTGAACTAAAAAGCAAAACAATGCAGATGGCGTTAAAATCTTCCACCAGTCAATATTGGTATCAGCCGCATTTCAATATGATTTGTATAAAACAGCTGAATGTTCTCCAATAAAACTGTAAATATATGGACAGCACTAATTGGTCCCACATAATGTAAAGTATCATTCAACAAGTGATAAGCTAGATATGAGTACATGAGTTTGAGACATAAAGCTTAAAAAGTTCACAATGTTGCTATATAGAAGCCTTTTCGAAATCCACCAGAGTCATCAGAAATTATATCTTATGTCACACTGATACAATGCCCACAACAGTTGAACTAAATTGCAAAATAATGCAGATGACCTTAAAATCTTCCACCAGTCAATATTGGTATCAGCCGCATTTCAATATGATTTGTATAAAACAGCTGAATGTTCTCCAATAAAACTGTAAATATATGGACAGCACTAATTGGTCCCACATAATGTAAAGTATAATTCAACAAGTGATAAGCTAGATATGAGTACATGACTTTGAGACATATAGCACAATGTTGTTATATGGAAGCCATTTCGAAATCCATCAGAGTCATCAGAAATTATATCTTATGTCACACTGATACAATGCCCACAACAGTTGAACTAAATTGCAAAATAATGCAGATGACCTTAAAATCTTCCACCAGTCAATATTGGTATCAGCCGCATTTCAATATGATTTGTATAAAACAGCTGAATGTTCTCCAATAAAACTGTAAATATATGGACAGCACTAATTGGTCCCACATAATGTAAAGTATAATTCAACAAGTGATAAGCTAGATATGAGTACATGAGTTTGAGACATATAGCACAATGTTGTTATATGGAAGCCATTTCGAAATCCATCAGAGTCATCAGAAATTATATCTTATGTCACACTGATACAATGCCCACAACAGTTAAACTAAAAAGCAAAACAATGCGGATGGCCTTAAAATCTTCCACCAGTCAATATTGGTATCAGACGCATTTCATTATGATTTGTATAAAAAAGCTGAATGTTCTCCAATAAAACTGTAAAAATATGGACAGCACTAATTGGTCCCACATAATGTAAAGTATAATTCAACAAGTGATAAGCTATATATGAGTACATGAGTTTGAGACATAAAGCTTAAAAAGTTCACAGTGTTGCTATATAGAAGCCATTTCGAAATCCACCAGAGTCATCAGAAATTATATCTTATGTCACACTGATACAATGCCCACAACAGTTGAACTAAATTGCAAAACAATGCAGATGACCTTAAAATCTTCCACCAGTCAATATTGGTATCAGACGCATTTCAATATGATTTGTATAAAAAAGCTGCATGTTCTCCAATAAAACTGTAAATATATGGACAGCACTAATTGGTCCCACATAATGTAAAGTATCATTCAACAAATGATAAGCTAGATATGAGTACATGAGTTTGAGACATAAAGCACAATGTTGCTATATGGAAGCCATTTCGAAATCCATCAGAGTCATCAGAAATTATATCTTATGTCACACTGATACAATGCCCACAACAGTTGAACTAAAAAGCAAAACAATGCAGATGGCGTTAAAATCTTCCACCAGTCAATATTGGTATCAGACGCATTTCATTATGGTTTGTATAAAAAAGCTGCATGTTCTCCAATAAAACTGTAAATATATGGACAGCACTAATTGGTTCCACATAATGTAAAGTATAATTCAACAAGTGATAAGCTAGATATGAGTACATGAGTTTGAGACATATAGCACAATGTTGTTATATGGAAGCCATTTCGAAATCCATCAGAGTCATCAGAAATTATATCTTATGTCACACTGATACAATGCCCACAACAGTTAAACTAAAAAGCAAAACAATGCGGATGGCCTTAAAATCTTCCACCAGTCAATATTGGTATCAGACGCATTTCATTATGATTTGTATAAAAAAGCTGAATGTTCTCCAATAAATAAATAAATATATAGTCAAGTAAATATATGGACAACACTAATTGGTCCCACATAATGTAAAGTATAATTCAACAAGTGATAAGCTATATATGAGTATATGAGTTTGAGACATAAAGCTTAAAAAGTTCACAATGTTGCTATATGGAAGCCATTTCGAAATCCACCAGAGTCATCAGAAATTATATCTTATGTCACACTGATACAATGCCCAAAACAGTTGAACTAAATTGCAAAATAATGCAGATGACCTTAAAATCTTCCACCAGTCAATATTGGTATCAGACGCATTTCAATATGATTTGTATAAAAAAGCTGCATGTTCTCCAATAAAACTGTAAATATATGGACAGCACTAATTGGTCCCACATAATGTAAAGTATAATTCAACAAGTGATAAGCTAGATATGAGTACATGAGTTTGAGACATATAGCACAATGTTGTTATATGGAAGCCATTTCGAAATCCATCAGAGTCATCAGAAATTATATCTTATGTCACACTGATACAATGCCCACAACAGTTAAACTAAAAAGCAAAACAATGCGGATGGCCTTAAAATCTTCCACCAGTCAATATTGGTATCAGCCGCATTTCAATATGATTTGTATAAAACAGCTGAATGTTCTCCAATAAATAAATAAATATATAGTCAAGTAAATATATGGTCAACACTAATTGGTCCCACATAATGTAAAGTATAATTCAACAAGTGATAAGCTATATATGAGTATATGAGTTTGAGACATAAAGCTTAAAAAGTTCACAATGTTGCTATATGGAAGCCATTTCGAAATCCACCAGAGTCATCAGAAATTATATCTTATGTCACACTGATACAATGCCCAAAACAGTTGAACTAAATTGCAAAATAATGCAGATGACCTTAAAATCTTCCACCAGTCAATATTGGTATCAGACGCATTTCAATATGATTTGTATAAAAAAGCTGCATGTTCTCCAATAAAACTGTAAATATATGGACAGCACTAATTGGTCCCACATAATGTAAAGTATAATTCAACAAGTGATAAGCTAGATATGAGTACATGAGTTTGAGACATATAGCACAATGTTGTTATATGGAAGCCATTTCGAAATCCATCAGAGTCATCAGAAATTATATCTTATGTCACACTGATACAATGCCCACAACAGTTAAACTAAAAAGCAAAACAATGCGGATGGCCTTAAAATCTTCCACCAGTCAATATTGGTATCAGACGCATTTCATTATGATTTGTATAAAAAAGCTGAATGTTCTCCAATAAAACTGTAAAAATATGGACAGCACTAATTGGTCCCACATAATGTAAAGTATAATTCAACAAGTGATAAGCTATATATGAGTACATGAGTTTGAGACATAAAGCTTAAAAAGTTCACAGTGTTGCTATATAGAAGCCATTTCGAAATCCACCAGAGTCATCAGAAATTATATCTTATGTCACACTGATACAATGCCCGCAACAGTTGAACTAAATTGCAAAACTAAGTGCTCGTTGTGTGTGTTTTGAAAACTCTCTCATTCATTAGCTTTTTTTATGCAGCATTTTCTTCAAGTAATAATAACATATTTTCAATCAAGTCTTCAGTTTTCAGCTTCGAATTATTGAAGTATAAGGACAATAAAAAAACCATATCTATTGCTGCATTGCAATCATCGAGTGCCATTGAAAACGTATTATGAACACACTAGATAAGAACATCGAACTGGATTCAACAATTGCAAACGAAAAAGGGCACCGTGGCCAACCAAAAATTATAGAAATATTTCATTATTGAAGAATTGGAAGTTTAAAATCGATAACCGTCGATGAAAATGAGCGCAGGATACTAAAAAAATAGTCAATGCTCAATTCTTGGATACCCTCAAAAGATACATCGTTCTTTCGAGATGGAACCCGTAAATCTCTCGAAATATGGGAAAACACAGCGGCTCTTGATGGACAATACTTCGAATAAAATAAATAAATAAAGGTTCAAATAAATGAAATCCTTTAAAAGTAATTTATAAGCCTAATATCTAGAGATTTTACCAAAAAATCTCATAACTAACTGTATTTATGCATACTCATAAATAAATATGAAGGATAAGATCTTAAACTTTCTTACTATTCGAAAATACCACGTATTATCAAATAAATAAACGAACTTTCTGCTAATACAAACAATTGATATTTCTATAATTGTTATTAATTAAATACCATTATCGAACTCATTTAATTACGCCGATAAATATTATTAACTGAGCGGTAGAACTGTTGGATAACTGGAAGCCACAAATCTGTATACCGACATTATTGTTATTGTACTAACTTTTTAATCGGCCGACAAGCCCGGCCACATCGAGAACGTAGTCGAATTTTTCCCCATAATCTAGATGAGCTCTTGCATCATCAAAACACATTGTTTAAATATGCATAAGGTTCCCGAGAGATAATAATGGAATTTTCTGAATAAGCAATATTATTTTTATCGTAATCCCGACAGTACTTAGCGTCTTAGACCTTTATTTATTTTATTCATGATGAAGATTAACAAATTAACTTTCGAGGAACGGGAGTATTAATGACCTTTGTACGGTCGAAATGAAATGGGTTTTAGAGAAACGTTGAGATAATTGTTAAAGTAAAGTTATTCGAGGAATGCCGAGCGATGTGTCTTGGTATCGCTCATTCTACATGTGTTAAAGAATTACATTTTATTTCGGTATATCTAGGGAGCAAATAATGTTGATCCTTACATACACGTTCATACAATCGTAAAATTGAAATGTGTGCTTTTGAAAAACTTTGAAAACTTTTGAATAATTTACGCAAAATGTCTTCCACGTCCATATCGTTAACTTCAGGCTATAAAATATTTTTAACAAAAAATTTGAACCAAATTCAAAAAATAAATAAAAAACTCACTAGAGCTTGGTACAGACTTCAAAGAAATCAGTTGGTAGTAGTTAAAATAATATTGTAAATAGATAAATAGGTTTAGGTAGGTATAAAGCTGAATTGCGTGAATATGGTAGAATATAAACAAAAAGCAAACTGAATGGCTTTTGCACTTAATAACTTCTGATTTTCCATAACATCGGCTCACCAATAACCTAATATCTGATTATTTTAGATAAAAAATATGTGAAACCTATACGTTCCTTTGAAATTTGAGCGTTTCCGTCGAAATTAGATTCAGATTATTATCTCGATGTACTAAATCAAAAAATTCCTGTTCATAAGACCGAGTTACAAAATAAAAATAGGAAAACCGTTGACATTTTAACTTATTCCACATCTTCAGGTCTTCCTAATGGAAGCTGATAAAAGTTAACACATGTTAATATGTCGTTGCTTCTTAGTAAATCATAAAATTTATGAGTATTATAAACATCAATATAAATAAATTTACAATCCTGTTCAAAATAATAATAAAAACAACTAGAATAACATCTGGTATGTTGAAGGAATATTTTCTGACAAGAAGAATGAAGACAGAAAAAATATTCCTTCAAAAAAAGCAAAATTCTTTTCTTTGGACGTAGAAAACGCCTGAATCAATAGACATTCCTTCGAATTATTTTATCAAAAATGATTGATTTAATGGTAAACTGGTGAATAAAAATGAATTGGAGTAGCTAGATCCGTTCCTTGGGGTTACGCACGAATCTACCCTAACATCATCATCTCCCATGATTCAGTTTGAATACATTTCTGTCGTTCACTGTGTAGCGACGGCTACGACCCTTTAGGCCACCACGTGCACATCTACATTAAAATCAAAGGTTGGCAATGCTGGCGGATTGGTACCATGCGGTTTCCGGCTATAAAAGTCCACCACTTCCATAGCGCTTCCGTATTTCCTTCATCTAACCTGTCCATTCTCCCATCGACCACATGAGTGATGAGAGTATGAGTTTAAATCGAAATAAACAAGTATTTCTTCACCCAGTGTTTTTAGTGCTCGTGCAAATTCCTTCCACAAAAATAGTAGTGGGTGTTCGGACAAACTATCGCGTCGACAGCAACACATTCCGACCGACAAGACGAACATTCCTATAATTACTTTATTTGCCATTAACGCCTCATTCATTCTTCTTCTCTTCACTTCACATTCATTCAGAATGCTTGTCAACATATGCGTTTCTGTTTTTTTTTTCAAGTTTAAGAAGTAAAGTAAAAAGCACAGCTTACCCAGCTCAAATTATCGCATATTAAGGTAAGGTGTTCACTATAGTGTTACTTTTAGGATCTAATGGACGTATGTCTCTTCAGAAGTTTGTACTATACAGACATGTTAAGCATGGTAGTAGTACCGTAATGGTTTTAGAATGCATTGGCAATAAAAGCTGGCCATATGGTTCAAATTGATGGAAAGTTTTTATCTGAGAAGTCTATCTAAAAATTCTTCAGGGAAATAGTACTCCTTCTGGGGTAAATGTCCAAGTTTTGGTTATTAACAAGGCAATGATCTTAATTTGTTAAAATCATGTAAGGGTTTCCTAGATGAAATCCAAAAATTAAACAAGGAAATTTTGCTAGTAATAAAATGGTTATACCAGTCCCTAGACCTTTCTCCTACCGAATTGCTCCGCAATGAAGTTGATAGTAAAGTGAAGAATCGATACACATCACGCTCAGGACACTTGTGGAAATATTTATAAAATGAAATGAACAATTTGTAGACAACGAATTAAAGGCCAAAATGTGACGAGAACTATATTAATTTTTTTTATTTGAACTATATATAATTTTAACTAAATACGAGTCTAAAGTTTGATTAAAGTTTGAGGTAATAAATTATAACATATCTGTATTATTGTGGTTATTGCAACTATCTTTCTACCATAATTGTCTTTTAATTAATATTTGAACGGTACTATAATACTAAACATTCGACCTCTTCCATGCGCATTAAAAACTATAGCAGCCGGCTTGGTTGGCGCAGCGGTAAAGGCGACAAGTGGACCGCCTACTGTTGCGATAGTCGCGGGTTCGAATCCTGCTGGCGCATGGTCGCAAATTTATGTTTGTGATTGTTTAATATTTGTGATTTGTGATCGCAGTCACGTTAGTATCCAGGCTGGTAAGACCGTATGTCTTCTGGGATGATTTCTAAGTTTATCACTCGCCAGTCGGTAGGCTTAATGCCGAGGACCGTGGTTCGGAGCCTACGTTAAACTGTAGGTCCAATCCAGATAAACCCTCGCTGGTAAAAAGGAGACTTTAAAATATATTTTTAAAAAATATAGCATTGCACTTGTAATGATGATGTTGGTGATGACACAATGCTGTTTCAAAAACACTAGATTTCCTCATCAATTAAAAATATAGTGAAAACGTTCAGTGCAAAAGAAAATCACGTAATGTGATCACTATGACATGCTATATACTAAATACTAGGTGAGAATAGAAAAAAAAAGGTTATATATGTGTATTATTGGCAGATTATATTTAATTCTGACCTGTATATGGCGTCGCTATAAAAAATACAAATAAATTCTTCAGAACATGTAGTAGAATAAACGATAACATACAAAAAATATCGAACAATATCAATTCAAAACAACTTCGAATCGTAAAAAAATGTTTATAATAACATTCATAAATAAATAGACGAGTTAATGGACTGTCCTTGAATGGGAGTAATTTTAGCGCTTCGTAAAGACAACGATGCATAAAAAACGAGAAACGGGCGACCCATTCCGGGGATTATAACTATATATTTTAATAATATTATATTTATGTATATGTATATATTTAGATGGAGAAGGTGTGTATCTAACGGTTGATTTTACGACTTTTGTATATTAGCGATGTGAATTCTCGATCGAAATTATTCGTGACAAACCGGCCAAACTGGTGAAATATTGTAAAGGCGGTCAATAAAACGTTTATTTTAACTTATATATAGTTTTGATTATAATTAGAAGGTGTGGCAAAATGAGAAGTATAAATTATTTTACTTTTGTCTCTATAACATCACAGCCGATTTCATAAAATATACTGTAAAAGATTCTTTTTTGGTGGCGCAGTGGTAAAGGCAACAGGACGGTCTTCCGTCTGTTGCGATAGCCGCAGGTTCGAATCCTGCTATGGTCATAAATTTAGGTTTGTGATTGTTTAATATTTGCGATTGTCCTAGGCAAGAGTGTAAAATCCGACAAGGAAAATGATCCCAGTCACGCCAGTAACCAGGCTGGGTAAGATCAGTCAAGTAGGCTGGGGACCGTGGTTCGGAGCCCATGTTAAATAGTAGGTCCAGTCCAGATAAATCCATAGTAGGTAAGAGAGGACCTACCATTTAGCGTAGGCTCCGAACCAGAGTACTCGGAAAAAATATCGATATTTCGATATTTTTGTCAAAAAATTAAATATATTTCCTAACATTATAAAAAACTATTTAATTATTTTAAATATTTTATATGTATATTTTGGTATTTAATTGTAAGGGTTTATTAAAAAAATCAATATATATTGTAAAAAAACATCATCATTCAAAAGTCATCAGAACAGAATGGGATTTTCCTTGCGCTCTTTTGGTCAATTGCAAATATAAATTTACCACCATGCCCCAGAAGGATTCAAACCTACGACTATCGCAACGGCAGAAGGACCGTCCTGACGGCTTGATTACTACGCCATCAAAGCCTGTTGTAGAATATATTGTCGCACTAAGCCCTCAAATTATATTACAATCAGTGGCAAAAAGTACATTTAATGAAGAAGAAACCAATATTGCATACTCGCGTGTCGTTATAGTCAAAGTCTGTGAATTATGCTGTTTCATGTTTCTCTATTCACAATATTTTTCAAATCTAGGACCGGTAAATTGTTTCATATTCATAAAAAGTTTTTAAAATATGTAAAAATGGAGACAATAGAAAATATATTGGATCTAATAATGGCGAGATCATTGTTGAAAATAAATACTTATTATTTAATTGAACGGGTTTATAAAAAATATAAATACATATTGCAAAAAATTATTGATATTTTTCTCAGTGGCCGACACCCTTAGCCTAAAGAACACATACTAAATCGTCAAACTAGAGCTCAAATGGTTAGATCTAGCAATAAATGTCAGCCTCAAGCAAGGGCTGAATGCCCCTCCTGCTAGCTGTTAACGGAAGCTAGATAAAGGCAAATACCTTTGAAGGTTGTATTCATTCTTTGTGTAATGAACTTAAAATTATAACTAATAAAGACAACAGATGGTATCGTTTTTTTATTACATATTTTCGTTGGATATGCTTTAGTTTCAAATTAATTTGTTATTATTGTATATTACTATGCTACCTGCATGATTGCACAAACAAGACTAGCGTAGGATAAAGACCTCAGTATACATTTTCCACTAAAAGTAGCATATATACACTATACAACTTCGTGTGGTTTGATTTGAATCAATAGTAACTGTACTGTTTCCACGGTGCTGTGATTTAATGGACTTATTTCATGTTTTAAAGGGAATCTTGAATGACTTCATAAATCCATTTGATGTCGAGGTAATCGTGCCCTTCTTCGTTTTTAATGAATCGCATGACTAGTTTATTTGAATTTTTAGTGCAACCCCATATTTGCACACCACACGTTCAAATGCATATTGCATATTCATGTCACCTTGACCAGAAAAAATGTTAATTTTTTAATTAATAAGTTTATAATGATATCTCCATATTGCACTTGTGTTGTAGAATAGTCCGTTAATTTATAATTTTGAATTTGTTCATTCATCTCATATCTGAAATCAATTCTTTGATATTCCTAATGGTTCTGGAACAATATATTGAAAATGTACGATGTGTTTTGAAACGAGGATCCAAGAGAGTGGCGACAGCAAGAATATTAACATTTCCGTTGGTAGCAATCGCTTCTTCATTTCTTTAATTACGTTATATTTTAAATTCTCTCCCATTGCCTATTTTGGTTGGAAGCCTGTCACTTTTATAGTAAGTAATCTGATAAGTAGTATAACTTTACTACAGGTTGCATATTTATCACCACATACTTTACTAGTTGTTATTTCTATTGGTCGTAGATTCTCACAAACTTCAGATCGATTAAGAATAACTGACGTTTCGATATTTTATTCTTATAACATCGATATGTGGATGAAAGTGAAGTCAACACATCGATGTTTTCCAGCTAAACATCGATGAATATCAAACATTTCTATGTATGTGCCGTTTTGTGTCGCCATTCAACAAGTCGCATCTTCTTTCCGTGAAATATAATTGTTTTTTTTTTAAGTAAATTAAAAGTGTTTGTGTTTAAAACCACTTTCTCAATTTATAACTTATATAAAACATGGGCTGAAAAGACCAGGGCCTAACACATAGATGGCGCTAGTTTTATTGCATTTTTCAGTTAGTACTAACATTTAAAAGAAAGCTGTTAAAATTTCATGATAATCCACTCATAACTTTGTGACTTATTGTGCTAAGAATAACACTACTTTTGTTAATTTCAAAACAATGGATCAAAAACAATTTCATGTTTTAATTTAACACTGTTTCTTTATGGGAAAAATATAGTTCCAGTGAAGCAATGGTTTGAAAAGTGTTATAAGGAATCCATAGCGGAGACCACAATAAAACTTTGGTTTGCTGACTTCAAACGTGACAGTAGAGACACCGATGATGCAGAAACATGGATCCATCACTTCACTTAAGAATCAAAACAATCGTCATCTGAGTGGACAGCAACTGATAACAGGCCTATTTTGAGGAAAAAAATAAATCGCTCTACAAAAGTGGTATTGAAATGTTAGAGCGGCACTGGAATGACTGTGTGGCTCTTCATGGAGATTACGTTGATGAATAAAGCCAATTTTTAAGAAAAAAAAAGATAGATACAGAAAAGTAGCTTATGATAATTGTTGATTGAGTCACAGTCCTGAACAAAACCCCGTTCGAAATGAGAAACCAAAAAAAGAGGATCGAACGAACGAAAGAACGAAGTTCCTAACAGACAGCAATTAAAGTTCAAGGATACGACCCAGATCGGCGACCGATTCAGTGACCGACGACGGCAAAGGCGGCGGGTCCAGTCAAAACAAACCTTTTTCCTATTACCATATGTTTACGTTCCGGGTTGTGCGAGGTCCAGTGAAAGGGAAATTCGCCGAGTTTCCGGATGAAAATCCGACCCGGTGTCACGTTCGTTCGTTCGGCCGTCTCTTTTCGCCCCGCCGCCCGGCCGCCGCTTCTCCCACAGAGATGGGTCCGACGTCGTGTAAATGGCGTCTTTCCCCTTTTTCTGGCTCGTTTGCTCGGCGCTCGTCGCCCACCCGTCAGGATTGGACTGGGTCTGGCTGCCGACGAGTTTTCCTTTCGCATAATGGATGTTTCATTCACCGTTTCGACGACGCTTCGACCGTGAGTGAATATCTCCTTGTTGTAAGTTTTGTGGTGTGTGGTCGATATACGGTTTTTAAACGCTTCCTATCAAGCGTATGAGTTAACTGTCAAGTATTTACAATATAGTTATAGTTAATACAAGATGTTTAATGTATTGCCTGTCGCAATTTGCAAATTCCCTTCAGACAATCTTTTCCTTCTCATTTTATTCCGGTTAAAAAGGGATATAATATTGTCTGATACGTTCGAACACGTAAAAGAATAAGCGTGCAAAAGTCGTTCGGTCATCAAATATCTGCAAAATTCTTCGAAATATAAGTTATAACTACATGTTGTAAACCAGCAAACGTTATTTTAACGCTTTGATTGTTTTAATTAATTTCAAATCGCTGTTTATTATTACTCTTATTGAAAATTCCGAAGGCAGACAGGACAGATTGCCTCTCTAATCAGTTACTTTGAAGAGGAACCAGATAATGCAGGCCCCCTTTTACCAGTAAAATTCGCTAGAGAGGTAAATATTTCTACTGTTAACTATTAATAACGGTCCTCATGCGACTGTGAGTAGATTTTTTTTCAATATTAACATAATTTAGTACAATTATTTCAGCGAAAACTGTCTGGAACGTATGGACAGATAGCTTGGAGCTATGAGATATGGTCTTTAAGGCATGTAGAACATCCATTCGTACATCATTAGGTAATATAGGTTTTAAACTATAAAATTAAAGGACAGTAGTTTTAAGTGGTGTAACTGATACTTTATTGATCTCCATATTCCGTATTCAAACAGGGTAAATTAGTTATAAAGGTATTTTATTTTTTTTTTAGCTTAACGTATCTATTTCTATCACTCAGGGACATTCATTTCAGGTTATGGAGAAATCTTTTTTTATTATTTTTTTTTATTATTTAATTAATAGATTGTTACTAGTGGTTTCCGTCTAACCTACAATTTGTCTTTATAATAACTTAAATCTAGGTATATAACTAGGAGGACCCATCGGCCCTATCTCAGTGTCTGGTGAAATAGTGTTTATACATGTCACTGCTATATTTTTGATTATATGCACCTCACTACATAACACTACACAAGATCAGATGGTTTGATTCTTTTGAGTCTATGTCCTGTTCTGGTGGTATACAAAAGCTGCAATATTTCAATATTCTCATGAGAATGGAGTCTTTCCTCATGTCCCCTTTCCATTCTCTTGATTTTTTGACTGACTGTGGGTATCTGAACTTTCTGGATGGTTGAATATCTACTACGAATTCACTATTACATATTTTAATATATATATTATGCACATACGCTTGAAGCATATCTCCGAATTTAATTGTGACATTGCACATCACCGCTTAAAAAGAATAAAATCAAATAGCCAAGAGATCTACGAATATGTTATCACTCTATTACTCGAGCCAAGAATATTCAACTTCAGTATCGATTCTAAAATGGACAGTAGCAGTCTTATTTTTCATACCCTTCAAAAACACTTGCTTTTTCATTTTTTAACCAGCGGTCTTACAACAGACAGAGCGATCTCTCTATTTTTAAATAACTCAATGATTATCATAGCACAGAAATAGCTTGGTGCTTAATTTCCAATTCTCAATGATGCCGTAAGTTCATTTTGCGTGTGGCTCGGATCTTCACCAAATAATGTGTTCTTCGATTATTCTGACTGTCTGGGCAGAGTGCGAAATTGCCTTTTTTGTCCAGATCATTTGGACATTGCCAACATAAACTTCACTATAAGCATTTGATGGGCAAATTCTGTTAAATCAACACAAATATTAGCCATGTCTCACTTAATTCCTAATGCCTAAAGGCACTCTTAAGTCAAGCGTGAAAAACTAGATTTATCGTGGCAAAATTCAACGAAATTTGTCCATCCTATACATTTGCATATAGAAGAATGGCGTGAACGTTACCTAGACATAGGGAAAGAAAAGGCCAAGGCAAACGACAATAAACAAGAGGAATGGGACAATGGAGACTATAGTCGATGGAAACACAGCCACGTTCCTGATATAGAGAAATGGGTAAAGTGACCATTCGGGAATTCAACTGGGTAATTACCAAAGCTCTATTAGAAAATGGCTCTTTCAACAAATATCTTCACAGCAGAAGCAAAAGGTCAGTATCTGCATATAAGATGACGAGGATGATACGGTACAAAGGTATGTAAGATTATAAAAACAAATCAAAACAAATATTGAGCAGCCCACAGGTGGTCAGAATCCTTTCAGAAATGCAATATACTAAGAAAATTCAGAGATAATAATTATAAAAAGCCTATGGAAAACGAAAAATAAAACGTGTGTTATAGTTTCCTAGCAGGGCATATATTATTAATCCAGGACAATGTAGACTATGGTCGATGGCGACCAAACTTGTCTCTAATGTAGAAAGATAGGTGAAGAGATCCATATGGAAACTCTAATTACCCAGGATTTGTTAAGAAATGGCCGGTTCAACGTTTCGATATCTTCACAACATCAACAAGAGAAGTACCAGCATTTGCATATACTGTGAGGAGATGATGATGATGATGATGATGAGAAGATGATGCGGAACATACACTGTTTAAATGCCCTCATTGGAAATATTTTCATGAATAACTGTCGAACATGATAACGTTAGATAAAGGGACTGGACGCAATAAAAATACTACGCTATATTATTCCAATATAGATTAGATAGATATTCTTATTATATAGAAGTTTATGGATAAATCTTTTCTTTATTATTTCTTTATTATTAATAAATTGTTACTAGTCGTTTCCGTCTAACCTATGTGTCTTTATAATAACTTAAATCTAGATAAATAACTAGAAGGACCCATCGGCCCTATCTCAGTCTCTGGTGAAATAATGTTTATACTTGTCACTGCTGTATTTTTTATTATATGCATCTCACTACATAACACTACACTAGATCAGATGGTTTGATTCTTTTGAGTATGTGTCCTGTTCTGGTGGTATACAAAAGCTGCAATATTTCAATATTCTCATGAGAATGGGGTCTTTCCTCATGTCCCCTTACTGTGGGTATCTGAAGTTTCTGGTTTGTTGAATATCTACTACGAATTTTTCTGCTTCAAATTTTAATTGTTCAGTTGTGTTGAGGGGTACATTTAATTGAATTCGTTTGTTCAATTCTCCAACAAATCATTCCCAGTCTGTTCTCTTGTTTGTAAACGTTGGGTTTCTTTCTTTTCTTATTACATCTTCGCTTAACGTCAGAATCACTGGCATATGGCCTGAACTTAGCTCAAAATTTAAAATAAACTTGTGAAAAAAACGTGTAATATGTTTTCCCAGCAGGGAACATATTCGAAAAGAAAAAAACAAACACCTTTGAACAATGCTGGCAATAGTAAACTATTACTGCGTTAAATCATTCCATCGAAGCTGGTTAGATAACCCGTATACGACGCCCCAGATGGGAGTTTTAAGACCTCCTCGCCTATTGTTCGAGCTAGATCACCAGGCCAAACAGGTGCAAACGTCAGTATGTTTGATTACTATAATAACCGCTTCCACAACTCCTAGAAGCCCGGCCAGTAATAAAGATACGCGTACGATACGAAGGCAAAAAAAACGCAGCGACGAACGTCTTTAACATCAACCGAAACAACGAAACAAATTCATTAATAATAAGACGCGTCCGATGGTCGGCCGAGGCCGGTCGAAAAAAGAACCAACAACAAATCATCGAAACGAAGAGAAAAAGATAATAAATGCGATCGTCAAGACCTAAATGGATACGCGGTAGACTAAGCGTAAAATTTTTAAATAAATTTTATTTCTTTATTCGTCGCCGTATTTATGAGGAACCTTGCTCATCGATGGAACCAGTTATTTTCTATATTATATGTTAATGTCGTTTTTAAAATATATGGTATGTGTTCTGCTGTTATATCAATGGGTTTCGCTAGGTGGAATGCGCGTTTTTTTTTTCTGCGATGAGAGGACTCCCGAGTCTATTGTGTCCATTTTTCTCTGAGTTATTGCGAATATATTATCCATACCGTCCCGTCCTCGCATTCATCCATACAATATTACGAATATATTTTACGAACATCTAAAAACATTTAATTTAAGGTATTATTATATAGGGTGGGGGGTAAAACTCTCGTTACCATTTTGATTGCGGACCATCTTGGTTATGTGACGTTTAGCTTAGTTTCGCTTTAACCATTGTGTTGTGTAGAGGTCCAAAATGTATTATAGATAAATATACACCACAAGAATGAGCAGAAACAGTGACAATATTTATTCAAAATAATCGTTCTGCTGTTATATCAATGGGTTTCGCTAGGTGGAATGCGCGTTTTTTTTCCTGCGATGAAAGGACTCCCGAATCTATTGTGTCCATTTTTCTCTGAGTTATTGCGAATATATCATCCATACCGTCCCGTCCTCGCATTCTTCCATACAATATTACGAATATATTTTACGAACATCTAAAAACATTTAATTTAAGGTATTATTATATAGGGTGGGGGGTAAAACTCTCGTTACCATTTTGATTGCGGGCCATCTTGGTTATGTGACGTTTAGCTTAGTTTCGCTTTAACCATTGTGTTGTGTAGAGGTCCAAAATGTATTATAGATAAATATACACCACAATAATGAGCAGAAACAGTGACAATATTTATTCAAAATAATCGTTCCATTATTGCCACTCAGCGGAAATTGCGTCAATGATAGCGGGACTTTTGTCCAAGTTGTATATTCAGGGGATGAACAAAATGATATTACAGTTCCAGTTTACATGCCAAGTTTTGTAGATTATATTTAAATAAAAATTGAATTATACTTGTTTCTGCAATATTTGAAACAAACAATAGGTGATGGCATATCCACAGTGACAGCATAACCCTAAGTTAATCGACGGCTGAACTCAATACTCATGTGAGTAATATTGTTTCAATAAAAACATTACGCCAGAAGCTCCACAAAGCCAACATTCACAAAAAGGTTGCAATAACAGTGGTGGAACGACCATAAAACCCGAATACTTCATGATTAGGAGAATGTGGTATAGTTCAATGAGTCATAGTTTACACTGTTTGCTACAAACAGTTATCTTTATGTAGGGAGAACCCCAAAAGAAGTCTGCGATCCGAAGTGCCTGCCTCCTACATACAGTCAAAACATTCCAAACAGTTTCTCTCAATGTTTACTGAGTCTATATATATATATATATATATATATATATATATATATATATATATATATATATATATATATATATATATATATATATATATATATATATATATATATATATATATATATATATATATATATATATATATATATGATCTTTCCTATCCATCAATTTTACACGTTTTCTTAACTTTACTGCTTCAGTTCACTGGTATCACCTTCGTTGGCATCAATGCGGGTTTTGCAAACGTTTATGAAGCTTCTTCTGGAAATCAGTTTTGTCTACATGGTTCAAACCTGTTTATTCAAACGCGCGATAGTGTAGTTTCATAGTGTAAGAGTTGCTAGAAATTTGTTTTGTTATCTTAAATTAATATCTTACTTCAATGTTGTTTCAATATACGATCAAGTGCTGCTGAAAGTTCGTCGAGTGATATTGAAAGTTGATGACATGTAGAACGTTGTAGTTGATGTTGTAGAACTTGTGAAAAACATACATGGAAAGAGATATTCTCTCTTGTCTCATATTGATTCTACATAGTCTGGCTGGCAGAAGATGAGATAAACTATTGGTTAACGATAAAAATTGTGAGAAAAATTGATGCATACCTTTAATTAAAAGGTTACCAAAAACCAAAAATATGCGTTATACAAAATAAAAGAGGTAAGAACTACTTGTGGCTTCCAAGGTGGAAGGAAGATAGGGGAATATAAACTAAAATACAGTTAAAAACTATTACAACTTATTTTGTACACACTGCATACTATTTTTAGTTCGATGTTAATCTCATTGTGAATATCGAGATCACTGGAGCAAGTTTTTCAGCAAGTAACAACTACACAACTTTTGTTATTATGTTTCTCTATCTTTGATATTGGATTCCAGAAGACTATCGTAATACCATGCCGTAACAGCTGTTACTTCTATATTCTATACAAATTATATTCAAAAAATCAAAGAAGACCAAATCTGTCAAATATGGTGGATTTTACAACAACTAGCACTTTTTGATGATTTTCGAACTTCGATCGGATTGATTCACTAATGACATAATGTCAGAGTTGGGTACTATTTGAGTTACTTGTAATTAAACTATAAAGTAATTGAAATACAAATACATATTTGGTGTTTGTAATTCAATTTTTTTAAATGTAATTTGTAGTTGTATTCCAACTACTTATGGTTTCAAAATACATTTGGACATAAATGCATTTTGAGATCTTATTAATGAGTGCCCTAGATAAATTTCGCCAGCGAAATGGCGATGGCTAAATATGTCAAGCATTAAAGTTGGCAACGCTGCACCTGCACTGTACGTCAAATTATCAAGTATCCTGTCAATTGCCATATTCATTCTTCTTCTGTGTATTAATTAAGTTTATTAGTACTAATGTTATTACTAGTTGCAGAAACAATTATTACTGTGACAAACTTCTGAATACTTTAATATGTGTAAGAACCAGATTAGATCGGCTACAGTATTGCATTTGAGACATTTTACTATTATTTCTCATCACATCTAAAAGGGAGCCTAAAAGCTAGAGCCTAGAAGATTTGGTATATCTTCTAAACTGCCACCTAAAATAAATGAGAGCATCACAACAGAGGAGAGACAAAAATAATTCAAAATCTTACAGTTCATGCCTTAGTGGCAAACAGAAACAGAAAACAATGTTGTTACCAAGTTTCCTAAACGATAAAAGGAAGAAGCTTAACATCCTTAAAAGCTATCCAAATATAAAAAATGTGTTCATATAATATAATACAAGATTGTGCTTTTTATGACTTGTAGAAATTGATTGTAGTATTGTTTTCTTTAGCAAGGTTTACATATAAAAATCTAACGTTCATGAAAGGATATTCTTCTTTTACTTATTAATAGGCTGGTCTAGACCAGTTCTATTTGCATAACCTAATATCTGGTTTTAATATATTGTATTTCGTATTTTAAATACATGCGAAACAGGCATAGTTTGAGTATAGTCTGTTGAAAGTTATTTTGTTCATATGCCATTTAAATTTGTGACATCAAAACGTCGCAATGTTGCTGCATCAACTCTGAGTTTTAGTTCAGTTTGGCTTTGACATACAATACAATTCTAATCTAAATGAAATAATTGAATAAAAATGATATCAAACATAATTTATTTTAACATTATAGTATATTTAAAAACCACAGTTAATTATACTGCCACAATAGTTTATAAGTTAGAGTTATAACCTCTTGTCACTATTGCTTTCAAGAATTTTGCATACGTCTGACAACCGGACGACATGGACAGTCTCATTTGTTTACGTGTTCGAACTAATCAGACAGCATTGTGTCTCTTCTTAACTAGAATAAAGTAAGAAGAGAAATATTATGTGTTTCTAAAACGATTTACAAATTGCGACCGGCAATACATTAAACATCTTGATGACGTATGTACAAAAAACTTTTAATTGATTATATATATATATATATATATATATATATATATATACATATATTGTAATTCGTATTTTAAATCAAGCAAATCATGTATTTTGCCCAGCTCTGTGTATTGTGCTGTGATGTTTAACTAGCCTGGAGGCTAAAGTAATAGATTCATAGTTAACTCAAAGTTACCAAACACTAAATAAAATAATATGAAAGTAAATTACAACTTGAATCAGTGGCTAACGGCTAAAGCATCGGAACAACCTCCGTCGACGCACTCTAGCCACCCCTCGCCCGAAATTATTCGCGACTCCTGTCCTGGATCCGTCTCTGTCGGTGGAGACTTTCGTTCTGAGGTCATGCCGTGAATCGATAAGTTTAAATGCATCGGCATCAGCGCGGGGCCGGCGAGCAAAGGCGAATCGCTGCTGGTGGAGCCATTTCGGGACTCCCAACACTTTTGGATTTATTTCGAAACTGCTCGCAAAAGAACCGGCAAAAGCGAAAAGTGGCCGTCAATAATTTATCATTAAATGGTTTAGAAGCGCGAGAGAGGGTATCGAGTGAACGAGGGGTGGCGTTATAGAGGGCGACATCATCGAAATAAAATTAAAACGACTCTGGATATCACGACCGATACGAACACGCTATACGCGGGCTTTGATGTTACTCCCGTTTTTATTTTTGTACAAATAAGTTTTTAACAACCGGTAATCACTTGGTAACACGATAGTTTTAATTTATGACGATTTAGACACACCAGTGTAAATAATACCCGCATAACCAAGACGTATTCGTTGACTATCACTTTCAATGAGGGGACCAAAATAATTGAAGACACCCCATCACGACATAACCCAATTTTCCAGACTATTTTGAAGTTTTCTCAAATTTCTCTTCCATACTGTTCAGTTTGTTCAAAATTCTTGAAGACCAACGAATAAGGAACAAAATATCACAGTAGGTGTACAAATAACTCTGCTGCGTTCAAAAAAAGAAGGCACCAAATCTTTCAACAACACAACTTTTAAGTAACAGTGATTTAGGAAATAATTGGGAATTTCCTTGGCTTATTTAGTTTAAAAAATACAGACGTGGCACGTTGTCTCCCGAAAAACAAGATAATTTCTCAAATTGGAGATGGTTTCAAATGTTTAAAAACGACGAATTTAAAGTAGAAGGCAATAAAAACCTAGTGGAAAGTTGAAAGCGTGTAAAGACGTAGAACTAAAAGTTGATAGGGAAATCCAGGCAATGTAAGAACTAATATATAATAAATACTATTACACAAATCAAGCAAAGAAAAAAAAAGTAATTAGTTATGTTATAGAATTCACAGCAGAAATAAATACAGCGTGGGGCAAAAGTACCGCTCTAATCAAGTCTTATCTATCGGACAGGTCTTTCCAGTCGTAAACAAATCGATGCTGGCGTACCTCAAGGTTCCCCGCTGACTCCAGCATTATTTAACCTCTTTATTTCTTTAAATCTGCCGAGAAACGACCTCATCGACCTCAAGTTCGCGAATCAATAGAATCACCGGGTCCTCGTGCCCAATAACGGCTGGCCGATCAGCGGGTACCATATATCCAAATTTAAAGCAGTAGCAGTAGCGATCCACAGGGGTCAACTGTGAGGCGGTTAACCGCTACAATTTTGATTGCCCGCCATCTTGGTTATGTGACATTTAGTTCAGTTTCGCTCAGTTCTACCGTTGCGTTGTGTAGACGTCCAATTTTTATTATGGCGACGAGTTGAGTACAGTAATGTAATCCTAAGGCTGTCTGGTGAAATTGAAAATTTTTGGTCTAAATCCATTTCCTTCTCAGTGGCCACGTCAATAAACAGAACAGTCGATTTTGGGGAATACAGAATCCTGAATTAATTCATGAAACATCATTGCATCCACTATAAGCAACTGTATGGTGTGATATTCATGCTGGAAACATCATTGGTCCCTTTTTTTTTAAAATGACCAAGGCGTTGCAGTTACTGTTACCGCTGAACGGTACCAAGACATGATTGGAAATTTTCTTGTATCTGAAATGGAAGTGCAAGGACTAGAGGGCATGTGGTTTCAGCAGGATGAAGCCACAGCACATAGAGCTCGTTCATCAATTCAATTATTGAATGACGTTTTCCTACGAAGACTAATTTCGCGAAGTGGCGATTTAGCATGGTCAGTCAGATCTCCGGATTTAACAGCATCAGACTTTTTCTTATGGATTTTTTTAAAAACAAATGTTTATGTAAATAAGCCCCAAATGATTCAACATATTAAAGACAATATTCGTCACGAAATTGAAGAAATTCAGCTTCAGATGTCCCAAAAAATGCCTTAAAAAAAGCCGAAAGTTGCATAGAAGCTTAAACTGCGTGCAGAAATGTGAAACTGGGACCACGTCGCCGAATTGATGTTTCTGGAGACTCTGCAACACTATCGCGCACCAGAACCACATTTTCAGCGTTACGAGACGTCCGTTATCTTTCAGAACGAGGCCTATCTGCTGTCGTACCGTACTGTTAAAAATTCGCATGCAAACTATAAATTGTGGTTTTGACGATTAGGATATTTTTGGCGCAATTTCGGCTGAGTGGCAATAATGGAACGATTATTTTCAATAAATATTGTCAATATTGTCACTATTTCTGCTCGTTCTTGTGGCGTATATTTACCCATAATAAAATTTGGACGTCTACACAACACAATGGTTAAAGCGAAACTGAGCTAAACGTCACATCACGAAGATGGCGCGCAATCAAACTAGTAGCGGGACTTTTGCCCCACCTGTTAGTAAGTGACGTCAAAGTTTCGTAATGCTTGCTGTTTGAATCTGGTAAATTTTTAAATTGTTTGCACTAATTCGCTAAAATCTTAGCAATTATAGTAATTAATACTTCTTTTGAAATCTATATGTCCTTTTGTGGCATTTGGGATTAACCTGTAAGATGAGCAAATTGTTACCGAGTAACTATTGTCAATTGCTGGAGTCATATCTTTTTGGAAGAAAATTTAGAGTTAGAAAAAGTGCAAGTGGCAGTCAAGAAAATCTACAAATGGACAAAAGATTGGACAATTCAACTTAATAGCTCCAAATGTGTCCACGTTAATTTTGCATGGCGGCGAAATAATAAAAACTTAATTATATCACTCAATGGATGCCTGATTCCTCAAGCAGAATCAGCGAAATACCTTGGAATCCATCTTGACGGTAGATTAAATTGGAAACATTAGACAAAAGTTAAACACATTAGAACCAAAATAAAACAATTATACTTGTTAGTCGGAAGATACTCCCAACTTGATATAAAATCAAAGAGGTTGATTTATAAGACAATTATAAAGCTAATTTGGACCTATGGGGTTGCACTAAAAATTCAAATCAACAGTCATCCAACGCTGTCAAAACAAGGTTCCTCGATTTATTACCAATGCTTATCGCTACGTAACCAACGAAGAACTACACGATGACCTGGAAATCAAATGAATTTGCGAAGTTATTCAAGATTTCGCCTTGAAACACGAAAGAAGATTACAAAATCATACTAACGTGGAAGCAATACCACTGCTGGACAGCGCGCAGGATGTCAGGAAATTGAAGCGAACAAAACCATACGAACTTATATAAAGTGTATACCCTTAGTGTAAACTATAGCTATAAGTTGTTATAATTTTATAACTGAGGAATACATATTGATGTATTTTCTCGCACTCGTCTTGCTTGTGAATTAATCCAAGTACATAGGAAAAGTAGTAATAAATTAATGTGATAATAAATGGACATTGCAGTGGATATTATTATTGAGAAAAAATTATGATGATGCAAAAGACGAAATCACGAAAATAAATAGGAACAAATCGAATATTCTGAATAGATATGAATGGCACCCTGTACGTACACGCTACCTACACATCGCCACAAACCCGAACAGTGTTCACGATTGGATTTCATGGCGTGACGTTTTTAATTTAAAAATTCATTTAAAAAATACAGGCGAACACAATAGCCCAAATAAGACCCACATACAAAGATACATTCATCGCTCGCCCATACGGGGGGTAGAATCACGAGAACGTAACGGCGTGCGCGCGCGACAGAGACCGAACGCGAAAAAAACCGCCGAGATCGAGAGAGAGAGCAGCACATTTAATTGTACGGTAACGACGTCAGGGTTATATTTTATGTAGGAACCTAATTTAATAATAATAAAATTGGATTGCCCACATGCGCCGCCGTTCTAGTCCGAAACAATGGCAACTAATGCGGCGTTTTTCGTCGCAAACTACAAATAATTTAATATTTAATCAGCAGGAAAGTTATTATTCCGGGCCCACGTACGGGGCATGCATTTCTCAATTATTAAAGACGAAGAGGGCAGAGGCGAGATAGAGCGAGAGGGAGACGATCGGATTTCGGTCGTCCGTTTCGATTTGGTTCGCGCGCAAATTGATGCCGTCACACGTCGCCTACGGACGATGATTAGCGCAAATAAAATGTAACAAGTACCATCCTGTTCTAGGTGACCGAGTTTTTATTTTCTGCTCCTTTTTCTGATAACTGCTGATTCGGTGGCTTCCGATATCATAACAGGTCATTTGAAAATTCGCCCGGCCCGACACATAGACGGCGCTACTAGAATTAAATCAATATGTTTTTTGGTCAGCCCCAACTCTCAAAAGATGCGTGTATAAATTTGACAGCTGTCGGATCGTTAGTTTGTGAATTATAGCATTTTGAGTGAAGCAACTTTTGTAATTGTAAAAAATGGATAAAAAGGAATTTCGCGTGATAATAAAATATTGCTTTTTGAATGGGAAAAAAAGTTTCCGGACATTGGCCCAGGAAAATCTACCATCAAGGATTGGTATGCTAAGATTGCACGTGGTGAAATGAGCACCGAAAACGGTGAACGCAGTGGACGCCCAAAAGTGGTTGTTATCGACCAAAACATAACCGTAAATTGAAATTGAATGAAATAGCAGACACTCTAAAGATATCAACTGGACGTGTACATCATATCATTCACGAATATTTGGGTATGAGAAAGCTCGGTGCAAAGTGGGTAACGCGCGAGCTCTCTTTTAACCAAAAACAACGACGAGTTGATGATTCGGAGCAGTGTTTGAAGATGATCAAGCGTAATAAACCCGAGTTTTTGCGTCGATATGTGATAACGGATGAAACATGGCTCCATCATTTCACTCCGAAGTCCAATCGACAGTCATCCGAGTGGACTGCATAAGACGAACCCGCTCCAAAGCGTGGGAAAACGCAGCAGTCGGCTGGCAAGTTTATGACATCTGTATTTTGGGATCCACATGAAATAATCTTCATTAACGACCTTGAAAAAGGAAGGACCATCAACAGCGACTATTACATAGTTGCTATTGGACTGTTTGAAAGACGAAATCGCCGGAAAACAGCCGCCTTTGAAGGAAAAGAAAGTGCTGCTTCACCAAGACAATGTACTGTGTCAAAAATCCATAAATTGGGCTTCGAATTGCTTCCTCATCCACCGTGTTCTCCAGATCTGACCCCTAGCGTCTATTTCCTGTTCTCAGATCTCAAAAGAATGCTCGTTGGAAAGAAATTTTCGTCGAAAGAAGAGGTGATCGCCGAAACTGAGGCCTATTTTGAAGCAAAGGAAAATCGTACTACAAAAATGGTATCGAAAAGTTGGAGGGTGGCTATAATCAGTATATCACCCTTGAAGGGAATTATGTTGAATAAAAAAAGTAATTTTGGCCTGGGATTTTTCAATTGACCTATTATAAGAAACCTTCAAAATCGGATCCACGAACTACGAATGCAGAAAAAATATCGATATATCGATACTTTCTGAAAAAAAAATACCTATGTTTTTCGATATTTTCAAATAAATTAAATACAATTTTTAATAAACCTTTAAATTGGCATTTAATTTTTAAAAGTTTACAAAAATATCACTATTCTTTGAGAAATTTAGATTCTTTACCCTCTATCAATAATTAACCCTTGACAATATTAGTCTACTACTATTTTGCTGCTCAACTTAGAAATATCGATATTTTATACTTTGATGAAACTATGACGTCACTTAAAGTTTCTTTTATTTGGATTATTTATCTTACATTTTGCGGTTAAAAACTCGGCTTTGTGCTATCAATGGGCAGAAAAGTTAAACGAAAAAATTGAACTAGGACTTATCAAGGCAAATAACCAAAATTTGGCCAGAACTCATTCGTCGATGGTGACTATACTTGGCGATTGATGGAAATAATACTTAATATTTTAAATTTTATTTATAGAATTTAATTGTGTGGGCACTTCAGGCCATGAGTTATGAGTTATGGTAAAATATTGAAAAAGAAGTTAAAAATACCACCAGTATAACACTTAAAAGAAAGAAAATTAATAATTGAAGCTAATAAATCTAAAAGCTACCGAATAATAGCTCGATCATCAGTTGGGAACTGTGAATAGCTTTATTGAAACTAGGTTACCTATATTCACTAAAACATATCAAAATTGTATCGATGGCAAACCTACCAAAACGAAAATTTTTATATGTATTATATTATAACTGTGTTGTAAGATGTATGAAGACCTTACAATGTTTAAGAAAATAATAATGAAAAAATATCGAAAAGTAACGGTTTACAAAAATTTCGATAAATCAATAAATCAGTCAAAAAATATTGCCCAAATATATCGACATAAGCTCAAGTACTCGATACAACACCTCTTGTATCACATCATGGTGTGGGCAAGGGATGTCGACCGCAGAGAAACATATCGATACTTATTTATAACAGTATATATATATATATATATATATATATATATATATATATATATATATATATATATATATATATTCTACTCGATGTATACTAGGACTAACACACTATATTACAAAGAGGAGCTAAATCAGCAAACCTCAGCAAGGTTCACTAAGTTTAGTTTAGCTTGATCTTATACGTCCTACACACTTGTCACTGGTACAGGGAAAAAAATAAATATTATAATATTTTATCCAATAATACAATATGACTAAATAGCGAAAATTATTCTAAAATAAGTTCAGTAGTGGTGTTATTAAAGCAGATACAAAATATTCTGAGTAAAAATTATCAGGAATAAATATCAGAAAAAAAAATGCCTATTAACGCAGCAAAAAAACAGTAATCTACTCTAACTGTTGTAAAACATCTAAGAAAGTTAGCGAAATTTCTTTGATACTGCAAAAATATGTACACGAATTATCCTAATTAATATTAGGATATGATTTCGCCCTAAAATACAACTGGACAACCAAACCAAACCACATGAACTTGTATAGTTTATAAGTATTTACTCATAACTATAGATTAAGTACTCTAATTTTTAAGTTTAATAGAAATCAGAGGTATATACAAAGAAAGTCAATGAGTAGTGTGAACCATATCCTAAATGTTTTATGATTAAATAAAAATACAAAATGACCCTGTGTTGCGTCCAACTTAAATATTGCATAAATTGTTGTTTACTATACTTTCTACTCTGTTAAAATTACAAAAACGTAAATTATTTCGGAAAAAATAACTTCAATAATTTAACTTTAACAATTCAGAAATGGGAGCCTTATTTTAGTCACTGTCGTATTAAAAAATAAGTATTATATAGTTTATTCAAAGTTTTTTTCTACATACGTCATCAAAATGTTTAATGTATTGCCTGTCGCAATTTGTAAATTCGTTTTAGAAGTAAACAATATTTTCCTTTTCATTTTATTCTAGTTAAAAAGAGACGCATATTGTCTGATTAGTTCGAACGCGTAAACGAATGAACCTGTCAAAGTCGCCTGGTTGTCAGACGTATACAAATTTATTGAAAGCAATAATGATAAGAGGTTATAACTCTAACCTATAAACTGTTGTGGCTATATAATTAACTCTAGTTTTTAGATGTACTATAATGTTAAAATAAATTATATCTGATAACATTTTTGTTCAATTATTATATTTAGATTAGAATTTTGTGTTTTGTTAAAGCTAAACTGAATTCAAACTTAGAGTTGATGCGGCAACATTGGGACGTCTTGACGTTACAAATTCTGACGTATGTACAAAATAACTTTGAATAGACTATATATCCGAACATCAGTATTTTGAATCATTTAGATTTATATTTTAATAATCCTGACTACAGATTCATTCACGAATTATCCAACATTTTTAATAGAAAAAATTCATATGGTTCAAAATGTGAAGAAGTCTTGTCATTAGAAATGCCGAATCATACCTAGTGAATATGATATTTGATAGATAGTGATAATATGTTGTGGAATATTGAAAGAATACATGAGTAACTCATTTTGTAACTTATTTTATGCCATTAACATCCGCATATATCGAATTAGCTTTATTTATTTATGGAACAACTATCATCAAATTCAATTTCCGACGACTTGATTGGTGCAGTGGTAAAGGCGACCGGACGGTCAAGCTACTGTTGCGATAGTCGCGTGTTCGAATCCTGCTGGGGCATGGTCGTAAATTGATGTTTGTGATTGTTCAAGAGTGTAAAATCCGACAAGGAAACTGATCCCAGTCACGCCAGTAACCAGGCTGGGTAAGACCAGATGTCCTCTGGGATGATTTCTGATGAAGTTGGTAACTCGCCAGTAGGTAGGCTTAATGCCGAGGACCGTGGTTTGGAGCCCACGCTAAACTGTAGTTCCAGTCCAGACAAACCCTCGTTGGTAAAAAGGATATTTTCAAATATACATAAAAAAATCAATTTCCATTTTTATTAAGAGGCATTATCTTAACCATCTCTCAGTCTTTCTTGTACCATCGTCACAAAAATTATCACCCTATGTAAGTAGTCCAAAGTTAACAATATCAAGTAATATTTTAAATTTTATACCAACTGATGCAACAATTTCATCAAATACATCTACATATAGAGCGAAAGAGTTCTAAAATAAATAGCAGCCGCATCTAATATAATATTTCCAAAGGCTTACTATTTTTCCACCACTTGTATCGCTCCTACGAAAACTGTTTAGTTTTATATTAAATAATAATATTGATTTTGTGAACAGTGGGGCGTCCCCCCGTCGCACTGTAAAAACACCAGCTGTTCACGACCAAAGAGGGCTCCTGGCGGTCCCATTGTTATCGCCCGCACTTGTTTGGTTAACCCCCGAGTTAACCCTAACTTGTCAATGGGCCTTAACGATAATTCGAAATATTCTTTCGATTCTACGCTCAATGGGCGACATTTTGTACGTTTAGCGCACGGGTTGACGTCATCCTATACGTTGATCGAATGATAGTTAGTAAGGAAATGTGTATCAATATGTTTTATTCGATTTAGATTTGCATCCAGATACACTAGCGTTCAAAAATTTGGAAAAACACTATTTTAGTTGACGTAAAAAAATGCTATAATACATCTGTAAATAAATATGTTGTTATTGGAGCTTTTTTTATATTTTAAAGTCTCCTTTTACCAACTATGGGTTTATCTGGACCGGACCTAAAGTTTAACGTGGGCTCTGAACCACGGTCCTCAGCATTAAGCCTACCGACTGGCGAGTGACCAACTTTAGAAATCATCCCAGAAGACATCCGGTCTTACCCAGCCTGGGTACTGGCGTGACTGGGATCATTTTCCTTGTCGGATTTTACATTCTTGCCTAGAACAATCACAAATTTTAAACAAGCAAACATAAATTTACGACCACGCCCCAGCAGGATTCGCAACAGTAGACGGACCGTCCTATCGTCTTCAGCACTGCGCCACTAAGCCGGCTGTTATTGGAGTTTATTATTTCTACGACCGTCCTTGTCACAATAATCAACAAAATTATCACTAGTTTGTCCATTATTGTGCCTTATTTAAAAAAAAAACTCCCGGCACAAATGTTTTCTCACTACAAAGATTATTACACTGTCAATTATTGATTTCTTAAAATTGATTATTGTAACCACTGATTTTATACATAATATCATAGCGCATCCCAATGTACTCCCTAATCGGCTAAAAAAGCGACGTGATGGTGAAGTGCGCAGACTAAAACGTTTCAACACCATCTGATATGTTTATTGGATATATATAGACTTTAGAGTAAGACTAATTAATTAAGATAGTATTTTATACAGGAGATCGATTAATTATTTTCCACATGCCATGTATATATATATATATATATATATATATATATATATATATATATATAATATAAACATAAGAAATACTTATTGCTTATTGGGCAGATTGTGGAACCACTAAGAGTAATAAAAAAAATTATATAAAAGCTGTCTATGTTGAATATCCCCTTTCAATCAATAGACCACATGAATAGAGTAGCTAATGTAGAATTAATATCAACACTAATTTCACAGATTCCCTGGCTAGTTTTATATAGTGCCGCTGAAAGCTTTGACTATGTTGGACTATGAAGACTTTCCAAAGAAAAAACAGTGCAAAAACTATGCAAATAATAATGGTTTCATTTAAAAAAAGACATCAGGCTCTACCACAAATTAAAGCCGCTCTTGAAGAAGACAATTTATCATAAATAATGGTATATCTAATAAAATTTAAATATATTGCATTTTTATATAAAAAATTTTATATTATGTAGAAATATAAATGTTATATTTTTATTATAATAAATACTTATATATAAAATAGGATTGAACTACCGATTGAATTGGAGTGTTGTTTGTACCTTCGTTCTTCCTTTCTTTCTTTCGGTAAAATAAAATAGTTCTAAAATAAATTAAAAGCTTTTGTTTTTAAACCGTATAAGTTTTACTCTTAAATCGTCTTCTATATCAATGCTCGATATTTGTAAAAGAAAATATGTAAAATTTTATATAACAAAAACTTGGCCTTCAATGAATACTAAGTTAAGAAATGTCGATGTATTCATAGAGACCAAGAATTGATTCAATAATATGTTATTTATCATCATTCATCGAATTCTTACATGAACCATTCTCCGTCATTATAAAACACTTTCCTTACTGTTAAATTCTTATATTTTAAAATAAACATTTTCGGAGGATACGCCCTCCTTTTATCGTCTATAATGTTGATGCTAATATTGTTCAGTCATGAAGCATTTTCCATCCTTTTATCTGGCCTCTTCATCTGGAGATTTTGACACTAGTGTTAAAAATTGCGAAGAGAAATCAAAAGAAGTTGAAGATATTATTGGACCATAATTTATGCCAAAAAATCAAAAGAAATTTACTGAAACCTTTAGAGACACAGAACAAGCGATTTCAAACTGTATTAGGACGATGGAAATTATCTAAAAACCCAGAAGTTGGTCTCTGTGAGGGCTCAAACAATAGTTTTCTATTATATCGATTTTATTTATACCAACTACCACTTGTTCTATCTCTCTAAATTCCTCTTCAGACATACGAAAATTAAGTAAAAGTAAAAAATGATGATAGCAGAACTAAAGTGCAAAGAAAGTGTTAAATAACGATGCAAAATTGTTCATAACACAAATTAGCGTTGTATTTAAAAAATAATAAAAAAATATCAGACAGAATATAATGACTAGTTGCGTTATAACGCCAACTGGAACCAAAGACGTCCGTATCATCAAAAACTAGAGAGCCCAAGCCTAGAAAATGGTTTACGATAAACTAAAAGCACTCTTACCGGCGCGAAATAAATTAAATCCACGTAAACAGGTGATAAAAATACGGCTTGGTGGTAGTCCAAAAATCCATAGTGCATCACCGCCTATTTCTAAAGACTGTGTGAAGTCGTTTCGCCATTTCAGCGGGTTTTCAGGTCGTACGATATATATTTCGATAATAGCAATAATAATAACTCGCGAAAATTCGTGAGGTGCACAAATAAAACTAGTTTTATTCAATTAGCGCGTGACAAAAGCGGAAATCTGAAGAAAATCGAGATAACTTACCGGAAAAATTTATCCAAAGTAAAAACACCACTTGTCATATGAAAGGAATTAAGGACTTACCTGAAAAAAAAAGATAAAATATTAATAATATGAAATTTAACAATATAATGATAACAATTTAATGGAACAACACCCTTTAAAATAATATTAATTTTATATAAATGTTATATTGTCGGCTAGTGGCTAGTGTAAAGAATCAATACTATATGAGATGACATTATCACGATGAAAAAATCGGAATTAGAAGAGTTGTTGGAACTATTGTAACGAACAACTTAACGACCACCAAATAATGTTACTTGTCAGTTGACTTTTATATTTTACTATTCTTTAATGTTAAGCGATAATATCCGCTGTGGGTGTGGATATTTATGATTGTTGATCTAAGTAAAAGGATATAATCTATCACGGAATAGTAATTTCAAGCTTAATTACTGGCCACCAAAAGTGAAAAAAGAAATTGACACAAGTTTGTGATATGTGGTAGGGATGCAGAAAAAATATCGATATATCGACATTTTCTGAAAAAAATTTCGATATTTTTTTGGCCGATATATCGATATTTTTTTTAGCCGATATTTTAAAAATATATGTATTTTTTAGGCTAATATTTCACTATTTTTATTTTTTCTAGAAAATATTGATATATTTTCTTGTAAAATATCGATATTTTTTATACTTGTTGCAAAAAATATCGATACATCGATATTTTTTAAAACATATCGAAAACGATATATCGATATTTATTTAAATATCAATATATCGAAATATCGATATATTTTTTGATGACCAACATCCCTAATATGTGGTATTATGTGGTATATGATATTAAATTTTATTATTATTTACAATTTACTTCATTAAACTCATTATTAACAATATCTTCTTCATAATGAAATATATATTCATAATATCTTCCTTTAAATTCAGTTTCAAAACCTTGATTATGTAGAATACTTGAAGCAAATTACATCCATCCAAGTCTATATTTAAAATGACCAATATTACTTTGACTAACTTAACAGGTCAATTGAAAAGTCCCCGGCCTGCCATAGTAAAACACATTTCTTTGGCAAAATTAGTTTTCTTTATTCAACATAATTCCCTTCAAGGGTGATACACTGATTATAGCGACCCTCCAACTTTTCGATACCATTTTTGTAGTACGATTTATCCTTTGCTTCAAAATAGGCCTTAGTTTCGTCGATTACCTCTTCATTCGACGAAAATTTCTTTCCAGCTAGCATTCTTTTGAGATCTGAGAACAGAAAATAGTCGCTGGGGGCCAGATCTGGAGAATACGGTAGATAAGGAAGCAATTCGAAGCCCAATTCATGGATTTTTGACACGGTAAATTGTCTTGGTGAAGCAGCACCTTCTTTTTCTTCAAATGCGGCCGTTTCTCGGCGATTTCGTCTTTGAAACGGTCCAACAACGCTATGTAATAGTCGCTGCTGATGGTGCTTCCTTTTTCAAGGTAGACAATGAAAATTATTCCATGCGCATCCCAAAATACACGTCAAATTTATACACGCATCTTTTGAGGGTTAGGGCTAACTAAAAAACATATGAATTTAATTCTAGTAGGGCCATCTATGTGTGATGCCGGAGACTTTTCAATTGACCTGTTAATGTTACTTGTCACTTGTCCCTATCGATCTTACTATTGTTTAATCTTAGCAATATATCCGCTCAGAGTGTAGATATAAGTATGGTTGTTGATCACCAAAAAGGTAAAATCTACCACGGAATAATAATCTTAACCATGATAATTACTAGTCACCAAAAGGGAAAAAAGAAATTGATACAAATTTGAGATATGTGTTATTATGTGGTATATCATATTACATCTTATTATTATTTGCATTATTTACAATCTACTTCATAACACTCATTATTAAGAATATATTCTTCACAATGAAATATACATTCATAATATCTTCCTTTAAATTCAGTTTCAAAACCTTGATTATGTAGAACACTTGAAGCGAATTACATCCATCCAAGTCTATATTTAAAACGGCCAGTATTACTGTGACTAACACATGTGTACTCTATATTAACTTGGAAAATGTGGACGTATAAATTAGAATTTAAAAGATTTATCTGATATACATTCTATAATATATTAATTAAAATAACTGCATAATCCTCTTATATATTACTAATAAATTTGTAGCTATATCGGTACTAGTTTTATACTAAAATAATTTACAATTAATTTAAACTAAAGTTTGTAGAGACAATATTAATATTCCACTATATATTATTGATATATGTACTATAAATTACTTTTAGTACTCTAAATATTTGTATAGACTTCTCAGTTCTATGAAAGTTTCCATAGAGAAAAATATGGCCATAATTTTATTAAATAATGAAAGAATGTCCATATAAGTAGCATTTATTTCAAGGAAAGTCTCAAAAAAGTCATAATAATACTAACTACTTTATCACTAGACCCTATCTATTAAAATAAAATGTCATATTTAAACAAATTTTCAATTATATTTTATATAAGTTATGGACAAAAAATAAAAATAACATAAAAACAGAGAGATCTAAGAATATATTAATTATACATACTGAACTTTGCTAAAACTTGCGATCTACAAGTTAAAAGACACCTCAAAAAATCACGTAAAACTTTACTAAACGTTAAAAACACCTAAACCCGTTAAATCTGCAAAACACGTCAGTAATTTAGAATTAGAAAACAACCAAACTTTGGAGATATCTTTCCATAGGAAATATAGATCCTTTTTAAATAATCTCATTTCTAAAGACGCTGTTTCTAAAGATACATTAAAAAAATAAAGCCAAATCTACTTGTTTTAATAAATCCGCCCGTGTATTATCAAGTATTTTTATGTATATTTTAAAGTCTCCTTTTAGCAACGAGGGTTGATCTGGACTGGACCTACAATTTAACGTGGGCTCCGAACCACGGTCCTCGGCAATAAGCCTACTGACTGGCGAGTGACCAACTTGGAAATCATCCGAAAAGACAAGGTCTTACGCAGCCTGGATACTGGCGTGACTGGGATCATTTTCCTTGTCGGATTTTACACTCTTGTCTAGGATAAGCACAAACATCAATTTAGGACCATGCCTCAGCAGGATTCGAACCAGCCACTATCGCAACAGTAGGTGGACCGTCCTGTCGCCTTTACTACTGCGCCAACCAAGCCGGTTATTGTATTATTGATTTAAATATTTATATGAAATATAAATATTTGAAAGGTAACAGTCCATATAATTTCTAGATGAAGAAACAGTGTTATTCATACAATCATTTAAAAGTTATGGCGTTTTGTAAATGGAAATTTAGAAGGTAATTTTCATCCTATTTTCGTTCTTTTATTTTCGAGATAGGAAAAAGGAACATTACAAAAAGTTAAATATCAAACCATTCTTTATCGTTTAATGTGTTTATATTATTTATATGCCTGAATATAAGACTCCATATTTGGAAAGTAAAATATGTAGTATTAGTCCAATGTAGTTTAGAGGTATAATAAATTAGTTCATTTAAAGGTTATATTTCTAAGCCAATTAACAAATCAGGTCCAACCATCTGAACCACCTACAAGAACGCGAAGGAGGACCATCCTATAATATAGCCGATTAATGACAACAACCTTTTCAAACATATGTAGAATGTAACATAATCTATCTTAAGGAGATATGCTAGTCTAGAAATTCGAAGCAATAGATTTTGTTCATAGTTCCAAAGCTTAAACCCTTTAAAAATATGCACTTGAGATGATTCTTCAAAATGTTTCTTATTCAAGACAGTTGTCATGATTTCGAGTTCTACTGAACTAATTTAATTGAAACCTGGTTTAAGCCTCTATATATTCTTCTATCGTATTAAAATTAGCAAAAAAGCAAAATTTGTTTTTTTTTAGTATTTTCAAAAATAAACAAAAATAAAACAGCCGTAATTTGAGGAAAATATTGTATTTTGTAGGATAGCTGTACCTCTTTAGATTAGGACATCTTTATTTGGTTTCAGATTACTAGCAAGATTGCTAACCTGTCAAGAACACACAGCCCTGATTTGGCACACAATGACTTCTTTTTGTTCCCTTCCGTGAAGAAAAAACTGCGTGGTCAACGATTTTCATCGCCCGAAGAAGCTATTGAAGCGTTCAAAAATCATGTTTTGAAGATACATCATTCGGAATGGAATAAATGCTTTGAAAATTGGTTCAAGCGTACGCAAAAGTGTAATATAATAAATACTAATAATAAATAATACAATATATAACAAAAGTGAATATATATAAAAATATATTCGCAGATTAACTATTTGTTTTTATCCTATTCCCGAAATATAAATAGTAACCCTCGTATTAGGTATAAAGCAAAACAGAACAGAGTTAAAATCAAGCGATTGTACTGGTTAGTTATCAGTCAATCATTGGGGTGCAAATATGGGAAATATGAGAAACATTAGAACAACTAGTAATCGAACTCTGATCAAACAAAGTTCTAATGACAATGACTAACGCATATCGCTATATAACCAACAAAGAGCTACACAATGACCTCGAATTCAATCGGATTTAAAATCCAAGACTTCGCATTTAAACATGAAATAAGTCACATTACTAAGTCATAGCTACTGGGTAACACGCAGTAGTAACTTGTATAGTGTATAAGTGTTACCGTTAATTAATAAGATATATTAATCCGCAATCCCGCCTTGCTAATATATTGATGTAAGTATAAGAGAACAGTAGTAATAAATTAAATAGTAAATTAAGATTGTACTAAGCATATGTAATATAAGTTTAATATTGACATTTTGTGATTATATTATAACTTTCTAAACAATTCACGGACACCAACACGCCCAGGAGGCTGTACAAGGAATAATAAAATACGAGAGAATAAAAATCTCTAAAAGTAGCTTCGGATAAAAACTGCCATCCGAAACGGCACAATGCGAAAGGTGAATACCCTTGAAAATCCGCGCGCTTCCCCGTATCCCTACGAGCGTAGTGCTTTCCTCATTATAAATGGAACTCGAATTGTCAACCCTTTCGTCGGTGAAGAATCCCCATACGCGATTCTTCATCACTATCCACCAGTCTCTACTTACCTCCGCCAACCAACCCCTTCACGCTCTCGCCTCTCGCCCCCCCCCCTTCGGCTTCGCCGCCGTTGCCGACGACTCCGTTGAAAGCAGGACCACTTAAAGTTATAGCTTGGTTAAAATAATAAGCCCTTTCAGGCATCACCCTCCTGAGCGGTCCCGATGCGTCCGGAAGGGAACGATTTGTATACTTGTAAATGCGACCATTGTCTGGAGGCCTCGATAAGCCCCCTCTTGCATTTTATTGATCAACCCCCGGCCATCACCGCGGCCCTTGTCGTCGTTTTTCCCTCGCGCGCGTTCTCCGCGTCTTCTGCGGAGAGACGCGTTGAGGTAGGCCGGCGAAAAATCGCCGGTTTCGGGAATGTTTAAAAGGTTAATATTTGCTTTAGCATTGGGATTGTTATATTGACCAATAAAAACAAACATTTTGCGCCCACTTGATCAAATAACTCGACGTTTATGACGTAAAAGCTTTTTTATTAGTTGATGTTATTTTTTTATTTTAATTTCTATATTATTTATGAACCCAACGAACGGCATTCTTAAAAATGTTAATGTTATTTTTATACGTTGTTGTAAGAAACGACCGCATAAGATTTATCATTTTCAAAGGACATTTATTGAGAAAATTATATATATATATATATATATATATATATATATATATATATATATATATATATATATAGCTAATGTAGGAACCTAGGGAACCGAATGATATAGAATCTACAAAAGATATAAATCCGATTGTTTTGGTTTGGTTAATATAATTTAGAGATTCGCATGAAGGGGCATTCTCAGTACTTAAACCTATTTCCGCAGGAGTTCCCCAGGGTAGTGTTTTAGGACCACTCTAGTATCTGCTTCACTGCTGATATTCCAACAACAAAAGAATATATCTGATATCCCAACAACAAACAAAAGATAGTACTACTTGACAGCCGATGACACAGTTATCATGATAAAAGATATATCTCTGCTTATGTCTGGCTTCAATCTCCTGCGTGTTGTCCAGTAGCTGCGTTTCTTCCACATTGCTCTGATTTTGTAACCTTATTGCGAAACTTTCGATCAAAGGCGAAATCTTGGATAACTTCACTTGTAAATTCATTTCGTTTGTTCTTCGTTGATTACGTAGCGACAAACACTGGTAAATAATCGAAGAACTTTGTCTTTGCATCGTTGGCTAACCAGTCGGTTTGATATATTAGTACAATCCCATAATTGAACCCGATAAGTCCAAATAGGTTTTACTATTGGTTGATAAATCAATCTCTTTGATCTTAGGTCTAGAAGGGAAGATCTTCCGACTGGTTAGTACGGGTCTTTAACGCTCTCCTTTTAGTCTAACGTCATGTGCAGTGGTGCAATTATTAGATATGGAAAATATAGAGCACTAAATCCAAGTTTTGGTCTTTAATTTTAATCCTCATCCACAATTATGCGTCAGATTAGCTCAGTGTCGTACCGATTACCCCGACCGAAACACACACGAAACAAACGTTCGATGTTGCAGCAACAGAGCCCAATACCAGTTACGCATACGTTACGCCAGATAAATAATTAAATATGTTTATGATGCAAAGATTATTAGCGGTAGCTGGTACCGAACATTTTCTGGCTATAATTAGAAGCTGCATTATGTATCCATAGAACAATTATCGCCACGCCAGCAGCAACACAAAACTCCATGCATAGAGAAAAGGCACACACACACACACCAACACACCCGGCCCCATCTATTTCGGTTCATTTTCCAACGTTTCGGCCGCACTCCCGTTCCATTCGTTCCATATTATAATCGAGATTACGGTTAATTTATTATTATTAACTATATGTTTAGGATATTTACGGACGCGGCGGATGTACGCGATCGTTCGTTAGGAACGGAGGATGCCGGCGGGGGAGAGGGGAACGCGCGGGGGGCGGGCGTACTCCACCGGCTCCTGCACTAATAATAAAGCGTTATTGATACGCGTATGAAATATCGGCTCGAATGGGGCCATTACGACCCCCGGTGCAGCGCCGACCAACTAATCGCTTTCGGATAAATTCAGATAAAAGTTGCTCGTAGCTGTGGATTCGCGGCGCGTATACACTTTCCCGGGTCGGTTCGCCGCGGACGGGCCATATCGGCAAAAGCGATCCGCTTTTTCTATTATCCCGCACCAATTTATAAAACAGTTAAAGAAATAGTTCAAAATAACAGGTCAATTGAAAAGTCCCCGGCCTGACACATAGATGGTGCTACTAGAATTAAATCCATATGTTTTTCAGTTAGTCCTAACCCTCAAAAGATACGTGTACAAATATAACAGCTGTCGTATCATTAGTTTGTGAACTGTAGCATTTAGAGTGAAGCAACTTTTGTTATTTAAAAAAAATGGATAAAAAGGAATTTCGCGTGTTGATAAAATATAGCTTTTTAAAAGGAAGAAATATAATTGAAGCAAAAACTTGGCTTGATGCCGAGTTTCCAGACACTGCTCCAGGAAAACCAACCATCAAGGATTGGTATGCTAAGTTTAGACGTGGTGAAACGCGCTTTAAAGATATCTACTGAACGTGTACATCATATCATTCACCATTATTTGTGCTCCATCATTTCACTCCATCGACAGTCATCCGAATGGATTGCACACTATGAACCCGTTCCAAAGCGTGGGATAACGCAACAGTCGGCTGGCAAGGTTATGGTGGCTGTATTTTGGGATGCGCATGGAATAATTTTCATTGACTACCTTGAAAAAGGAAGAACCACCAACAGCGACTATTATATAGCGTTATTGGACCGTTTGAAGGTCTAAATCGCCGAAAAACGGCTGTATTTGAAGAAAAAGAAAGTGCTGCTTCACCAAGACAATGCACCGTGCAACAAGTCAGTGAAAACTATGGCAAAAATCCATGTATTGGTCTTCGAATTGCTTCCTCATCCACCATATTCCCCAGATCTGGTCCCCAGCGACCATTTCCTGAAGAATGCTCGCTGGGAAGAAATTTTCGTCGAATGAAGAAGTGATCGCCGAAGCTGAGGCCTATTTTGAAAGGACAAATCGTACTACAAAAATGGTATTGAAAAGTTGGGGGGTCACTATAATCAGTCTATCACCCTTGCAGGGAATTATGTTGAATAAAAAAACTAATTTTGCCAAAAAAACTTTGCCACTCGCCAGTCGGACCCTTAATGGCGAGCACCGGGATCGGAACCCACGTTAAAACTGTAGGTCCAGTCGAGATAAACCCCTAGTTGGTAAAAGGAGACTTTAAAATATATTAATAATAATAATAATAATAACAATAATAAAAATTCATTTGTAGCAAGCATTCTTAATTAACATGAAAAAAGTCTGGTAGCTTATTTAAACCTATAAAGGTATTTATTATATACGAAATGCCACCATCCAGACACTGTGGTAAAAACAGGCCACATGAAATGATTAATTAAATATCAAAAAACACAGAAACAGATATATTTATAAATTATGAGATTCCAAAGAAAAATCATCATTAGTAGTAAATTATAATACTGATATACTGATCTCATATTCAATAATTGAATGAACAATAAAATTTCATATAAGAAGAAATGAACTATAACAAAACCAAGAGAATAAAAAATATAAAAAAAAACATGTCTAGTGAAAATACCTGAAAAAAATCACCTTCTATTTTATGGCTAAAGTAAATTAAAAACTAAACAAAAACAAAAAAATACTACATTTAGATTTAATTAGTTAGGTCACAGTGTCAAGTCTTTATTCCCAGAAGAAAAAACGAAACTGTTTCTAATATGATGAAAATAAAAAATAAATTTAGAATAAAAATAAATGGTGTAAATAAACCTATAGATTTGAATATACTACATACTTAAACTAAAGCGATAAATAAAACTACAAAGACTTCTGAGTTCATTGAAAAATTACATCGTTAATTTTTCCTTCGGGGGTAGACATAAAACATAACTTCAACAAAATAATTAGAATAATTCTTTAAATAAAATCGCCCATTCATGCATCTAATGCACTCTATTGCACGTAAACCGTCTTACGTCCACTGTGTTGCATCAACTCACTCATCATTCAATTTAGACAATTGTTTTAAGCGACGGGCAGTCGCTAATAATATTCGGTGTTATTTTTATCCAATATAAAAAATATCAGTTGCCGAGTCCATTTATGTTATACGAATTAAAATGGCTGAATTAGAGGAACAGAAATATCAATAAACCTTAATATAATGATATTAGTTGATTCTCGGTTCCAAAAAAAGAATTATACGAGGACGGTATGATAAGTATATATATATATATATATATATATATAACGATGGCAAAAATCGATGAATTGGGCTTCGAATCGCTTTCTCATCCACCGTATTCCACAGGTCTGGCCCCCAGCGAATATTTACTGTGCTCAGATCTCAAAACAATGCTTGCTGGGTAGAAATTTTCGTAGAATGAAGAGGCGATCGACGAAACTGAGGCCTATTTTGAAGCAAAGGTCAAATCGTACTACAAAAATGGTATTGAAAAGTTGGAGTGTCGCCATAATCACCCTTGAAGGGAATTACGTTGAATAAAAAAAACTAATTTTGCCAAAAAAATGTGTTTTACCAAGGTAGACCGCAGACTTTTCAATTTACCTATTATACTAACCATATAGAATTTAACAACACTTCCTACAAAACATCTACGAATTAATTATGAACAGTCGTGATCTTTGTGTCTGAGCAGTGTGCAGTGTTTGAGGATGATCAAGCGTAATAAAGCCGAGTTTTTGCGTCGATATGTGACAATGGATGAAACATGGCTCCATCATTTCACTCCGAAGTCCAATCGACAGTCATCCGAGTGGACTGCACACGATGAACCCGCTCCAAAGCGTGGGAAAACGCAACAGTCGGCTGGCAAGGTTATGGCGTCTGTATTTTGGGATGCGCATGGAATAATTTTCATTGACTACCTTGAAAAAGGAAGGACCATCAACACCGACTATTAGATAGCGTCATTGGATCGCTTGAAGGACGAAACGGCCGCATTTAAAGAAAAAGAAAGTGCTGCTTCACCAAGACAATGCACAGTGTCAAAAATCCATGAATTGGGCTTCGAATTGCTTCCTCATCCGCCGTATTCTCCAGATACGGCCTCCAGCGACTATTTCCTTTTCTCAGATCTCAAAAAAATGCTCGCTGGGAAGAAATTTTCGTCGAATGAAGAGGTGATCGCCGAAACGGAGGCCTATTTTGAAGCAAAGGACAAATCGTACTACAAAAATGGTATCGAAAAGTTGAAGGCTCGCTATAATCAGTGTATTGAAGGGAATTATTTTGAATACAAAAATATAATTTTGCTAAAAAAATGTGTTTTACCATGGTAGGCTGGGGACTTTTCAATTGACCTCATATATCAACTTAATATACTTGGTTCATTTACAATCTTATATTATTGTAGTATTTAGCATTAGAGCTTACAACACTTCTATTTTTTTTTTTAATTAGACACAATCCATCTAAATCAGCCGAGTATATACTCGGCTCGAGTATAAACTGGAACATGACAGATGTTGCCAAATGATTGCTTTTCCAGAATAGATGGTTCTATAATTCATTTATCTTCTTCCATGGCTTTATTCTGATAATATAATCAACTGTACCGCTTTAGTGTAGTCTACTAATCGCTGGTAATAGCAAGAAAAGTTCGTTACAGACAGTTGCTTGAGTTATTTGTTTCCGCTGTTAGTCGCTTAAGTAGTTCCATATAAGTATATTAAGTTCTTCGTATTCTTTACATTATTTTCCATAACATTTTTCCAAATGTTTGCCATTTGCTGGCGTGCTAAATATTTCTGTGGGTACTGTGAATAACATCGCTTACAAAATGAAGAATACGTTAGATCAACCCAAGAAAACCCGTCTACATACAAAGTAGGTGACGAATCTTGACCATCTTGATATTGGCACTCTATTCGAGACCAAATATACGAAATGTATAAGAACTGTAAGTACACAAACTATTTTATCGATATAAACATAATTTAAAAAAATTATTTTAGAGAAAATTATCTCTCTGGAAAGTATACATAAAATAATTAAGGACATGCAGCCTTTTAAGGGATGTAAGACATCCTTTCATACACTCTTACAGGGCATAGGGTTTAAATGGTGTAAAGATAACCCTCGAAATGGAAGACAATAAAAATTGATGGAAAAAGGTAAAAGTTACAATAGCATTCAATTGGGTTTTTTGTTGGTCATTATATTTATTAATAGCTAATTGCAGAGATATTTTTGGTTGAGAAGGATATTCCATCAAAAATAGTTTGGATATGTGGAAGGAAGTATTGTTAACCATAACCATAACCACCTTCGGTTTGGATGAACTCGATAAGACATATAAAGGAAGTAATTGATAAATAGTGGAATCGTGAACATGTCTTAGACAGATTAGAAATTAACAGTTTAGTGATTGAATTGGACAGTTAGTCGTAAAGTGAAAGTGACTGAAGCAAACTTTCAGGATATATGATAATTCTGTGCGGTGCTGTAAGTTCCTGAGACAGAGTGATGAGAGTGTAAACAACTAAAGGTATGCACATAATTAATTGAATATAACTATAGAAAATGATATTGTACATTGGACAGAATAAGCGATTAATTTTATCAAGAATGGTGTACACAGATAGTAGCAGAATAAATAAAAATACAGTGGTACCAAGATGAGTTGCCAAGTAAACACACCATCGAAGGAAACAAGAACTAAACGTAAAAAGTAAATATGCTTTCGAATGAAAGTAAAATAAGTTTCTTAGATTTACAACTATCACAACTATTATACCTGTGTTCTTAATTGTAGTTTTAAGTCCCTCGATAAAATATGTATTAGATGTACAATAATGTTAAAATAAATTATATTTGGTAATATTTTTGTTCATTATTTTATTTAGATTAGATTTTTTTGTATGTCAAAGAAAAACTGAACTATAACTCAGAGTTGATGCGGCAACATTGTAATGTTTCGACGTCACAAATAACCACTACGTATTCCTAAAAAAAATGTGAATAGACTATATGAACCATTTCCCCAATGCATACACTGTCATAATGATTATGTTTACGACCTACTATAAAAGCCTTTATTATATCAAAAATATTTGAAAAATACTACACTCATTGGCAATAATTAATCCGTGTCAAAACACGTCATGTAAATAGATAACAGACGAGAGTGTAAATAAAGAAGAATATAACAATTAATTAACAGGTAAATAAGTGGATAAAATACTATGGAAATCAATTTTGCATACAATTTTAACAATATGGTGTAGATTGATATTCTATTCAGTTTTATTAGTAATGCGTAATGGATATTTGTGACGTCGAAACATTACAATGTTGCCGCATTAACTCGAAGGTTTTAGTTATACGCAGGGAATATTTTTTCTTACTAATACATCTTGCATTCGAAATGCTTGTTCAAGTGTAAATTTGATATGTAAATTCACTGTTTTTGTTAACATGTACATTGACTGCCGACGTGTCATTTTTTAAATATATCAGTACTTTAAATTGTAACATTAAAGTAAAAGTAAGCAGTAAAATTTTATATGGACACTAAGTGACTGAAGCTATTACTAAAAGATTTTGTTTTATTTAAAACAGTACTATTAAATTTCCGATGCCGTTTAAGCTTTTACGATACTTTTCATTATTATAATATTGTTGGATTCATGAAAGAATAAAAGCAAGTTCAGATCAAAAGTTATTATAAATAGTATAAAACCAAAGAGAGTTAAAACAGTTTGTCCTTTTCTGTAATTTTGATTTCCGTAAATATCTTTTTCAGGTTCATAATACAGCCCTTCCAATGACTCCAATCTTAGGATCTTAACATTATATTAGAGGTAATGTAAGTTATTATAATGATATTTTAGGATTTATTTTAAATTAATCGATTCATGTTTCGTAAGTTACACACAAAGTCTCAATCAAATATTGTAGGTAGCAAAAATATTCGATACATATTCATCCAATAATAATGTTTAAAAAACAAAACGGACAAGAATTATGTTAAAAAATATACATAAGAGTTCTTCATTGTGCGTTTTTAATTGTTTCATTGCATTTTAAACCTGTTAGATATTACAGGAAATTGAATTAGTACAAGTTATATATATATAAGGTGGGGCAAAAGTCAAGCTACCATTTGGATAGCGCGTCATCTTGTTTATGTGACGTTTAATTCATTTTGGTTCTAACCATTCTGTTGTATAGACATCCAAATTTTATTATGGATAAATATACGCCGCAAGAACAAGCAGAAATAGCGACAATATCTACTGAAAATAATTAGTGTTGGGAACAATCGACTGAAATCGACTATCGACTGTTCAGTAATTGACTACTTTTTACTATCGACTATTTCAGTCGCTACTTTTGGTTCGACTGTTTTTACTAGTAACTGTTTTCAGTCGTTTACAGTCGTTTACTTTTAGTTACTATTATTCTGGCCTTCCGTCCTAGTCGCGACCTTGAAAGTAATGGGCCGAATTTATGGTTATATAGATTTATATGTAATATATGTGGTTTTATTTTTTTTTTGTAGTTTGCTTGTGAATAACTATATATTGTAAATTAATATAGCAGCATGGAAAGCTAGTTTTCGAGGGCAAAAAAAATAAAATTGTAAATAATAAATAGTCAGATACTTTTGACTGGCATAATAGGTAATACTTTTTTAATAAACTTTCACGAATTTTGTCCCAGCCTTTTGTTTGTCAAAGCTCTTTTCCTAAAATATTGAAAACTATAATAAAGAAATAAAAACAGTTGTTTTTATTTCTTTCAAAATTCTTTTAAAAATATTAACGGTGAAAGGTGAATAAAGTAAATTAAATCTTTGTAATAAATACATTTTCTGATAGGAAAACTCTAGTTTAATATTCAAGAACTGTTTATTTTGATGGCTAATAAGAAGAGCACCACAATTTTTATTTGTTGACGAATGGACTATCTTAACAGACTGTGTTCAACATTTTTCAGCCCCATGAAACAATGACCACCTAGTTATCTGGTGAAAAATGCCTTTAATTATACCGTTAATAAGGTGATAAGGTTAATAAGGTGAATTCCACCAAATCTAGGATTTTAACAAGTGAATGGGGAATACTTTCAAAATTTTCAAAATTGTCTATTAGATGTCATCAATATACATCTCTGTCTCGCTTATACTACCATTGGAGAATATAAACACATTCAAAAATTAACTACTCCAAGCATTTATCTCCGTCCTTTCCTATCTCACATTTTATACAGACAAGAATTCGTGCATCTTCGTCTGACATCACGAATGGAAAAAACAGTCGAACCGTGCATTTGACTGGAAATAGTAATTACTATTTTCAGCCGCTATTTTTTTGACTATCGACTGTTTTGCAACTACCGACTGTTCCAACTGTTTTCAGTCGATAGTAAATTGTGTCAAAAATATCCTAATCGTCCAGTGCCTCACAAAACCACAATTTATAGTTTACATTAAAATGTTCGATAGTACGGTACGACATCAGACAGGCCTTGTTCTGGAAAACAACGGACGTCTCGTAACGCTGAAAATGTGGCTCTGGTACGCGATAGTGTACTTTTGCCCCACCCTATACAATGATTATTATTCTTTTACAAAATATACGTTATTATCTTAATGGATTACGGTCGAATTTCAACCACTACGCACTCACTACTAATATAAAACAACATTAATAAAAGTGATGGCACCGATTCTCTGCACGCCCTGTGTACGCTGAGCGGCCGGCCGGCTCGACTTCTTGGAATGTGAATTTTTATTTATTAAAAATATGCGTCTAAATAAACAAATCTCAATGTGTGGGCCGTGAACAAATGAGCTATGTCAACACTATCCATAAAGGTTATAAAGTTTTACGGAGCTTTCTTCGTCCCTCACTGGGTTTCATCGCTCGTTTGTCTTAAGAGTCCCACTACCCAATGTCATACGATATCTTTTATGGGATGCATGTTTACTTTTTCACAGATTATGTAGAAATTACCTAGATAATTTAAACCCCAATCATTTACTTTATTATATATTGATTTAAAATATTTAGAATAACCCTTAAAATTATTTAGTCAATTCAAAAAAATAAAACAGAAGGAATAAAATCGTTCTTAAAAATAAAAATATGTTTTTGTCACCAAAATAGAAATTATAAATCACCCTCCCACTAATTGCTTTGAGTGAGATGTGTTTATCTCAAGTAAAAATATCTAAATACTTAGACGCAAGCAGGACATAATCCTATTAAATTTCATCAGATCACATTCTTTCCGATTACATAGTGAAAATAACGATAAAAACAAAATTATAAATATTATAAATCAAGATATGTAATTAAGTTTAAAAACATAAATAATCACACTCCCTAATTTCTTTGAAGCAATTATAAGATGCTGCCATAAAAATTCTATAAATACGTTCTTCTTCGAATCAGAACGCATTGTAATTTTTAATATCCTACAATTTCGTATCTTTGAAGAAGATTACAGTAAAATAAATTCGTACATCAATCAAAAAATAAAATCCGTTAAAAATAATACATAAAAAAAATAGAAATAATAAATCATCCTCCCACTAATTGTTTTCAAGATGAGATTTCAAGTAAGAATGTATAAATACTTGTATCCCAGTCCCAAAAATATCATAACTTTTTTAAAATATAAATATTAAGGTGAGACAGATTGCTTATTCACCGGTATTAAGATCAAGTCCTCTTGATGATAATGATGATGTCAAAAAGTTTGATATGAAGAATAAGTGTCTTATTACCTCAGAATAATTATATATAAACATTTACCTATAAATATTATTCTTCGTAATATATATATATATATATATATATATATATATATATATATATATATATATATTACTTAAAATATATATGAAAATGTAGTTATATCTAGTTTAGATTGAACACATAAATACGAAATACTACCCTAAGAATACTAGCAAATTACTAATTAACACATTGTAACTTTGGAGAGACAGACTGCTTACTCACTGGTATTAAGATCAAATCCTCTTGATTATAATGATGATGTCAAAAAGTTTGATATGAAGAATAAGTGTATTATTACTTCAGCATAATTATATATAAGCATTTACCTATAAATATTATTCTTCGTAATATATATATTACTTAAAATATATATAGAAAATGTAGTTATATCTAGTTTAGATTGAACACATAAATACGAAATACTACCCTAACAATACTAGCAAATTAGTAATTAAAACATTGTAACTTTGGAGAAACAGACTGCCTGAAAACAGACTGAAAATTCTAGCCAATTCTTCACACTAGTCAAAATTTGAGTGATGTCATGAAAAATATAATACTAAAATGGTCTCAAACTTTTAGTTCTATTGGTATGACGACATATATATTGGAACGACTTGGTATAAGTAGTAAAAAATGCCTTAACGCTAAAATAGACGTGAACAGAAGGAAGCAACTAAAGTCAGTAAATAACGGGAAATGACAATATTTAACCACCAAAAAAATGAAAACAAAATCAACCGAAATATTACTTGAATTCATATCAATTAATTACACACAAAATGACGAACGATCTCAATCAAGTAACCCACGGTGGCAAATATTTTGATCGTGCTAATGAATGGAAGAGAGGATGTTGACCGAAAAAATACTCGAAAATAATAATAATAATAAAAGAACGCGCGGCAGTCACGGGTAAATAACCCCTGGAGACGGCACTGGCCTCCTCTCGGACGGTATGGCATCCGACCTGTTATTTTTAGACATAAAATTTGTTTAGGATTATTATTTATTTTTTCGGGTTTGTGTGTCGGTGCAGCCCGTCCTCGGACCTCTTTTGTTGCGGACTGGATCGTCAAAAGAATCGTTCGGGTACCTGATGACGGAGGGGGTGACGGACGGGTCCTTTTTTTTAATGCCTATTTGAAACCTGATATTTAATAATATTCGGTCGGATTATTATTATTATTTTTTTTTTGGTGGGTATTAGAACGGAATTTTATTTCCAATAAAAATAAATATCAGTAAGGGAAATATAATTAACAGAAAATTTTATTTCTTTGTTAAATATCCATTTGTCTATCAATATATTTTTAATTTAATATTTATAAATACACGAATTCTGTTCATGTGAATTTTGCCCCGATTCCTCAAGCAGAATCAGCTAAATACCTTGGAATCCATCTTGACGGTAGATTAAATTGGAAACATCACGTTAGACAAAAAGCAAAACATATTGGAACCAAAATAAAACAACTATATTGGTTAGTCGGAAGATACTCTCATCTTGATCCAAAATCAAAGAGGTTAATCCATGATACAATTATAAAGCCAATTTGGACCTACGGGGTGCAAATATAGGGTTGCACTAAAAATTCAAATCAACTAGTTATATAACGCTGCCCAAACAATGTTCTTCGATTGATTACCAATGCCTATTGCTATGTAACCAACGAAGAACTGCACGATGACCTGGAAATCAAATGGATTTGCGAAGTTATCCAAGATTTCGCCTTGAAACACCAAAGAAGATTACTGAATCATACTAACGTGGAAGCAATACAACTGCTGGACAGCGCGCAGGATGTCAGAAAATTGAAGCCCACAAAACCAAACGAACTTACATAAAGTGTATACCTTTAGTGTAAACTATAGCTATAAGTTAATAATTAATAAATAACTATAATTTTTTATTAAGGAATACATACTGATGTATTTTCTCGCACTCGTCTTGCTTGTTAATTAATCCAAGTACATAGGAAAAATAGTAATAAATTAATTGTAAATTAAGATTGCACTTTGCGTATCTAATGAAGATGTTATAAATAAAAAATGTTAATTTTGCGTTGCGGCCAAATGATAAATACTAGTGTTGGGAACTATCGACTGAAATCGACTATCGACTGTTTAGTGATTTTACTACTTTTTACCAGTAACTGTTTCAGTCGACTATTTTCAGTCGCTATTTTCGGAACTACTGATTTTGTTACTATTTACTATCGACTGTTTCAATCGTGTACTTTCAGCTACTATTTTTGGTTCTTCTAGTTTCATTCGACTGATTTTTAACGTTCTAGCTCGGTCGTCCTAACTGCGACCTTGACGAAAATGTACCCAATTTATGCCTACATAGATCTATAAATACTATATATAGCTTTATGATTTTTTTGGTAGTTTGCTTGTAAATAATAACATATGGTAAAGTAGATTGTAAAGTAAAGTAGAAGAGAGTAAAAAAAAATTAAAAAGACTTAAAATTGTGAATGATAAATAGTAAAATACTTTTGACTGTCTTTATGGCAATAATAGGTAATATTTCGATTACTATCTTGATTTTTGTTAAAAAATATTTCCGTTCAATAATAAATAAAGCATTTACTTCATTTAAAAAAGGTGTAGTAGTTATTGTGCGATCATTTTTAATTATGTCATGGATTAGTGTTTTTTTTCTATGATTAGGCATATTTTTATTCAGTACTTATGGCTATTGTACATCTTTAGTATTTAGGTCTTGTTTAAGTTCTATTGTATTGTCTATATTTATTATAGCATATTATTTGAAAATAGCAAATAACATATTAAAACACGACAATAAAAAGTGAGGTATCATTCCATTTCATCGTAAAATTCCATGGATAAATTCGGATGCCGGATTCCTCAAGCACAATCAACTAATTATACTGGAATATACCTATATTGTATATTAAACTAGAAACATCATGTGAGACAAAAATCCGAACGGATTAGACGCAACACCGAGCAACTATACTGGTTAGTCGGAACTCTCAACTTGACCTAAAATCAAAGAGATTGACTTATCAGTCAATCATAAAGCCAATTTGGATCTATGGGGTGCAAAATATAGGACTATACCAAAACTTCAAACCAACTAGTAACCCAACATACCCACAACCTCGAAATCAAATGGATATACTAAGTGAACACACAGAAAATTAGAAGATTGAAGTGAAACAAAAAAAAGAATTTCAATAGTGTATAAGTGTTTTTTAACATTAGCTTAAGTGGTTTAGTTTGATTTTAATTTGGAATACTGATGTATTAACAGAACAATACAGTAATACATTAAGATTGTACTAAGCGTATCTAATGTAAGATGTAATTAATTTAAAAAAATATATAATATATAATAATATTAGTCAAAAAGGAAATCGAAATAATGTGTAGGAGGATATGAAGAATATATTGTTTCGTGTAAATATAGAAGTGGGTACAATTTTAGACATCAAAACTTTCTAAATACCGATATTTTTCTTAAGGGTTTATTTAAACATCGCTTCAGATATAAATCCAACAGTCTGACGCCAAAACAAACAAAATATACGATATTAACATATATACATTACGGACCTGTTAAGCCTCTTCGGAGAAGGATAGCGTCCTTCAAGAAAATATATATTTAAAAATTATAAATACACCCAACCGAAATAAAAACAACTGCTCGTCAAGCACCGCTAATAAAAAAGGAAAATATTCCAAGACGCCCGGGATGGCGACGCTGCCATTTATCGAACAGTTAAAATTTGCGCTACAGTACTTTATTTTTTTAACGACTCTTTTGTCTCCGGACGGTTTAGGATCGGATACGGACGGAGACAGGGAGAAAACAACAGAAAATTTGAATATGCAACGACAGTATTGATTGTATCGACGGGGTAGATACAAGATGTTTATTGAGTACTTTCGTTTTATTTAATATTATAACTAGTGTTGGGAACTATCGACTGAAATCGACTATCGACTGTTAAGTAATTGACTACTTTTTACCAGTGACTGTTTTCAGCCGCTATTTTCGGTCCCACTGACTTTGTTACCATTTACTATAAAGAGTATAAAGGCATAAAGGGAAGTGTCAATCATCATACTACTGTAACACCATGAATGAAATATTTTCTTCTTGGAGCTTTCACCAGATATCTCCCAGTCACTAAAATAACTATGTGAATTTAGTTATAATAGAAATCACCAATGGAGGAAATTAAAATATGGATAATTAAAAATAGTTTCTTGCTTCTTTGAAATTGAACAGAGTTAGTAAGACACAAGCTTGGATCAACAAAATGATGTTTTTTCTAAATATTCCTTAATTGCACAAGGAACAGTATTGGTTCTGTTAGTACATTTTTGGTAGACCAACATCTGTTCGAAATATTTGCAAATTAAATGAGAGAAACTTTGAATGGATCTTCTAATAATTTATGAACTTCATGAAATAGTAAATTTCAAGATATAATATAATTGAAATTGGGAATATTGGTCCATTTCCAATTTTATTTTCCAATGTTTTTTTTTGACTAACAGGTCAATTGAAAAGTCCCCGGCCTGACACATAGATGGCGCTACTAGAATTAACTTCATATCTCTTTAGTTAGCCCTAACCTTCAAAAAATGCGTTCAAAAGTTTGTGAATTATAGCACGTTCAGTGAAGTAATTTTTGTTATTGTGAAAAAAAAATGATAAAAAGGAATTTCGCATGTTAATAAGATATTGCTTTTTGAAGGGAAAAAAACAGTTGAAACAAAAACTTGGCTTGATGCCGAGTTTCCGGACACTGGCCAGGAAAATCAACCATCAAGGATTGCTATGCTAAGTTTAGAAGTGGTGAAATGAGCACCGAAGACGGTAAACGCACTGGACACCCAGAAGAGGTTGTTACCGACGAAAACATTTCTAAAAAAATACGCAAAATGATTTTCAGTGACCGTAAATTGAAATTGAATGAAATAGCAGACACTCTAAAGATATCAACTGAACGTGTACATACCATTCACGAATATTTGGGTATGAGAAAGGTTTGAACAAAGTGGGCGCCGCGCGAGCTCACTTTTGACCAGAAACAACCAGAATTGATGATTCGGAGCAGTGTTTGAAGATGATCAAGTGTAATAAACCCGAGTTTTTGCGTCGATATGCGACAATGGATGGTTCCATGGCTCCATCATTTCACTCCGAAATTTAATCGACAGTCATCCGAGTGGACTGCACACGATGAACCCGCTCCAAAGCGTGGAAAAACGCAACAGTCGGCTGATAAAGTTATGGCGTCTGTCTGTGTTTTGAAAAACGACTGCATTTGAAAAAAAAGAAAGTGCTGTTTTACCAGGACAATGCACCGTGTCACAAATCAGTGAAAACGATGGCAAAAAACCATGAATTGGGCTACGAATTGCTTCCTCATCCACCGTATTCTCCACATCTGGCTCCCGGCGACTATTTCCTGTTCTCAGATCTTAAAAAGATGCTCGCTGGGAAGAAATTTTCGTCGAATGAACAGGTGATCGCCGAAACTGACGCCTCTCTTGAAGCAAAGGACAAATCGTAGTCCACAAATGGCATCGAAAAGTTGGAGGGTCGCTATAATCAGTGTATCATCCTCGAAGGGAATTATGTTGAATAAAAAAACCAATTTTCCCAAAAAAATGTGTTTTACTATGGTAGGCCGGGAACTTTTCAATTGGCCTGTTATTATATTACATGTCAATTTTTGTAAGATGATAATTGATGTATACATGTTGCTGCTAAAGCTAATAATCCTTTTAGATGGCAAACCAACGAGCTGAGCTGAATCAATCAATTTTAATTATAAAAAAAATGACTGAAGACGGTCCTGTACATTTTTACGCTTGAAATAAAGCAAGCCATTAAGAAAACTATTGATTTAGTCATAATAAGTTGAAATTATACCTAACGACTATCGTCTAATATATATATTTCCCATATTCCTATTTCCTAACGCTATTTAATATAACATTGTTAGACGACTAATTTAGTATGGCAGGAAAAAAATCGAAAACATTCGTGAATTTTTCATAGCGTACTAATTTGTATCCGACCATTGTATTATGGAATTTTCCTATCACTGTATCGATAGAAGCAGGTCGAACAAAAGAAATCACGGAAAATCTTGAAATATATTGAAGTTTTATAACATTATTGAATGATTAACTATCAAACATTAAACCAACAGGAAATACTACTGAACAATATCGCTTAATTGTTGAAAATATGTACAGAATATTTAATAATATCATCAAGGATAATTTAAAAAACTATCAATAGTTATTTAAAAGATTGTACCGAAAGATTGAATCGAGAACCTTAATAAGTATCTTAGCCATCTTGATTCCGCTTAGAAAACTTATTTTCGAATATATTAGTTATTTTTGTGTCTAAATTGTATCCATTATCCCAGAGAAAAATGTACAAAGTATAAATTTACATTTACAACTTGAGCTATTGTTTATATTTTGAATCGGAACCACTATCAAGCAAAAGGTCATCTTAGAAATTACAATTCACAGTATCAAACAAACTGAGTTTCGGGTGATAAATCATACTGAATCAATGAATATTGTGAACGTAAAGAAATTAGGTAAAAGAAGAGAAGTTTTAAATAAGGTTGAAATAAATATTTCGTACCAAAAACTAGACACGGTTATGGTATGATAAACGAAAAAGTTTTGATAAACAAAATGCAAGATAAGTAAAGCGGAGATAAAAAAGGATGATACCAGCCAAAGGAGAACGTGAATAGATTATGGGCAGGATGATGTAGTTCAGCATTAAAAAGTCTGTACCATTTGTAGGTAAAAGATTATATAAGTTAGATAAGATAAGTAAATAAATCAAGCACTCTCTTAGACCGCCATAAAATTACTTAAAATATATTACTTAAAAATATAAGTTACGTTCTAGATACACGAACTCGTTGAAACTGAATTTTTTAAACTAATATACAGTAAAATAGTTTAATTTTTTTTTCAATTAAATTGTTATAGTTCAATGTTACTGTTAATGAAAAATAAAGCTGAAAAATTAAAGTCAACGAGCTCATATAATAGAGCCCCCTTAAAAACATATTGAAACAGATTTTTCTTAATTATAAATATTGTTTTTATTTAAATGCAGTTTTAATTGTATGCTATTCTCGGTTCCATTTCTTGAACTGGTTATTAAACGTATTATTGTTATATTCCAATAGGTGCAAAAATTGTAATCAATATTACAAAAATAATACTAAAAAAATATTTAAAAAATCAACGAGTTCTTAAAATATAGATTTTTGATCTGAGTAATAAAAGACAAGATCATCGTAGCATCCACGAAGTAATACAATAATGTATATTATAGCAAAATATTGGTTGGGTTTTAAACATACCAGCTCAGTAAAACTGATTTTTTCGGCTCCATTTATTAGTTTGGTTATTACATGTATTATTGTTACATCCCAATATGTTCAATCAATTGGAATCATTATTAGAAAAATAACGATAAAAAATTATATTAGAAAAATCAGAGTTCATATCATTTTCTGAAATTTTGATTTTCTATCTTCACTTTCTTCAGATATATATATGAATATATACTTAACCGAGTTATAAAAAACAAGATTGTAAAAAAGATTGTGTCTATAAAAAGAAAGTAAAAGAAAAAAGAAAAAATTGTTTAGGTTCTAAATATGTGAACTCGTTGGCACTGAATTTTAATTTAATTAATATATATTATAATTATGATTTGATTATATCAAATTAAGTTATTTTAATGACCCACTGTATCGATTACAGCGAAATCCACATAATAATAAGTCAAAATCTATCGAATATTAACTGTACAAATATCAGTCCTTATATTGTAAAATTGGTATACACTTACAACGGTTATAATTAAAACGGCAAACGGTACAATCGAAAACCGACCGGCCAAATTAACCGGCGAACGAACGCAAACAGTAACAACTGTTTGAACAGACCCGGTAACTTATAATTACGTACGTATAATAAAAGCCGCATTTATTTATTTATCACCCGCCATTTATTATTTAGATATTAATTGGATATTTCGCTTTGAACGGTCATAAAAATATGAAATATACCATTCGGGGAATATAAATTAAGCGGCCGTCGATTTTCTTATTGAAATGGGTCAGAATTAAAAACTGGTAGATGGACCTGGGGCGTAAATCACGCAGCTGCGTTCGCATTTCAAAACCGTGCGGCTTTTTCTCTCGTCGCTCAACCGAGATTCTCAATTGAGTCGTCGAAAACAGTTTCGATATCGTTGATTTTATTACACTAAATAAAAATGGTCCGGAAAGCTCAAAATCCATAAATGTCTAGTATCACTTTTAAAATAGTTTAAACATACTTTTTTGACAGCATAGTGATGATGGTTCCAGAATTCTTCATCCCAAACGGCAACTTAAAAAATCCAACGAGTTCATAAAATAGTTTTTCACATTTTTTATGAAAAATTGTTATTTCGTTGATATTACGGGGTTTCATATAACACCAGAAATATCTGTCATTTATCATTTTCAAAATTGTTTAAATATAGTTTTTTTGACATCAGCGTGATACCATGATGATTTTTGAAACTTTTATCCCAACGTAAAAAATCCAATGAGTTCATAAAATGGAGTTTTTCAAGATCCCTATGAAAATCTGTATTTCGTCGATGTTATGGGGGTAAAACCGGTCCAGAAAATTTAAACTCCAGAAATATCTTTCATTTATAATTTTGAAAATTGTTTAAATATGCTTTTTTAATAACATGTGGTATCATGCTGTTTCGAAGGTCTCCATACCAAACTGCAACTAAAAAAATCCAACGAGTTCATAAAATAAAGTCTTTTTTATAAAAAAAAACCTTATGCAAATCTGTAGTACTACTACCAAATCATAAACAACATTGTTTTGATTGACAAACCAACAAAAACCGCAAGAAAAATAAAAAATTATATAACAGTTAACGCTCTTACAATATAACAAACATTTAAACTTAATGTCAATTTAATTGTATTAAATACAAAGCATTATTAATATAATTTGATGTTAAATGCAAAAAAAATAGTTCTAAATCAACGAGCTCATACCTTTGATTGAATATTTCTAAAAGCACTTCCTTATTAAAAAATATGGCCACCCCCGTCAGATAGCACAATCGCCTACTGGACTCGATAATATAAATAAATAAAAACTGTAAATCTAAAATTTTAACATTACAATAAAACAGGACTTAATAGAATAAATTCCTAGTTTCGAAAAAAAAAATAATAAAATGCAATAGAAAGATACATCTTACGATAGTGCCTTCCTTCCTATCAGAAAGCCTTAGTGACATACCTCACGGAGCTTTTAGGGATGAGTAGTTTACCAAATTTCTTCAACACCTAAATTTCTTTATAAATCCAATAATTACAAATTGGGTGTTAGACAGGCTTGTGTCAACGAGCTTGAATTGTTAGAGTCTACATTAAAAATATTCAACAGCACACCAAAATAAATGCAAAGTCGTCAAAATAGAAGAAAAAAACAGTCCGTTCAAAACTTTAAAATTGAGTACTGGGGTCTTATTATATTTATTATAAATTTCGTCCAACAGATGTCGAATTTTTATTATATCGATCGTGGGTAGCGAAAGCGAGGCGGGTTGAAGGGGGTCGACGGTGCAGGGGGTTAGTTTAAATCGGGCCTTTTGAAAAGGTGCGGGTCATTTTAGACGACGCCAGCCTGTCGAGAGTGTGTTCGCAACACTCGAACGTGGGGGTTCGGTTTTTTTTCTGAACGGGCTGTTTTGTTTCACGGCACCACGAGGCGAAGGATCGGTTTTATGGACGGTGGCGAAAAATAAGGGGATGTCGTTGTCGGTTATTAACCGTTTCGAAATATTCATATTCACGGATTCGTTGTTTTTTTTAATATACTGTTACTAAAACTAAAAAAAAGTCCAACGAGTTCATATTATAAGAGTTTTGTCCAGGATATATTTGAAAATCAGTAATATTATTACGCAAACCTACCACTGCATAAAGAGCACACAGATTAGATAATTATGCATTAAAACTAATACATACAATATTTAAAGTATCTGTTTGTTAATAAATTTCAACGAATTCACATAATAGAGTTTTTGTAAAGTTGTTTTCAAAAATCGTATATTATTATATATTTCTACTGCACAGATATTAAATTAAATGATAGGAAAAATACTGAAAGATTACCATAAATACACAATTATATTTTTAAATTTAAACGGAGAAGATTAAAATAATTATGACTAGAAAAACTTTGCCAAGAACGTCGCAGGTTCGAATCCCGCTCTGAGCACGTATGACTATATTTATTTATAGACAATAGTGTTTAAAACGAAATAAACATCTGGTAACGCAACAATAAAAGAACTAAAATATTTCAACGAGTTCTCATATTTGGAATAGAATGCAATTTATAATTTTCTTATAATGATTTATTTTTATTAGGAAAAAGTGTGGTATAATATAATCTACCTGAATTGATGCATATCCTAATTTACATTGACAATTGATTTATTTTTATACTGACAAAAATACTTTTATTTTCTGGTTACCAGGAAATTAAATAATAAAATCAGTTTGGTAGAGTATAATACAAGCATAATAATAATCTCCCAATATAACAGAGCAATTTATTGAGGACCCTTTGAGCAGGTAAAGTTCCATCAAGCCTAAAAGATTAAAGCAAAACCCTAGAAATAATACTGATGAGTTCGTAATATAGAGTCAATTTATTTTTGCGATAATCCAATAAAAATATATTTAAATACGCTCCATTACTGATTTAACAAACATTTCAATAATAAACTTTTTATCGTAAAGAACTAAAGTTTCTCAGAATTCTAATTGTTAATGGATCATAATTGTTGAAAATATGTTTGTATAAAGTTAGTGTGTCAGTGAGTTAATATAGTTAGAACACAGTTTCGATTAGAGATAATTTGACTGATATGTAATATTAATCAATGCGAATATTTATAATTTATTATACCATATAACTTCATTACAACTATATTAAACTTTATTAATTAGTTATTTGCAAACAAAAATCCACGAGCTCATATATCAAGAGCATAATAATGTTTTAAAGCAATTTTTTCCCGTCTGTTTATTGAAAATGAAGAAGAGATAATACACATTGCCATAAATTACAACAAAAGACATGTCAACAAAGAGGAATAGACCGTGGTCATGGCGGAATTATATACATGCAACAGGTTTTTTTCGTTATTTAATTATACGCATTTCCTAGGTTTAGATTGGACTTTCCTTAAGAACCAGGTGAGCGTGCACGTTGCTCAGGTTAATTTGGTATCAGTCCCACGAAATTATATACATGCCCGTAATGTGTGTCATAAGCTCTGTGGATATATTTAAATAGAGAACGGGTACATCTAATGAAACTGTACGACGTCTGTTATTACAATTGAACGGAAAAAATTACAGCTGGGACAATATTGGGTTTTGTGTCTTTAAAAGGCCGAGCTTTGTCTTGTGTAAGTTAGGATTACGGTCCGTTGGGAGTCAGGAAGACCAATCTGAGATAACGCCCAGCAATGGATCTAACAAATATGTATACATAGAAAACAAAAAACATCAATTATAACAAATCCAACGAGTTCGTATATTTAGAGTTCTCGTATTTTCATAAAAAAAACATAAAATTATTAATAAGCTAATGAACTTTAATAATTATTATACATTATTTGTATATATTTGAACGGCCTAGTTTAAATCATTAAATAAATCCTTATAGACGATCAGGCAGTTAAAAATTTTAAATCATATTGTAATAATACAATCTGAAACAATAAATCCGTTTATTTAGAGTAGACGTGACAGTAACTAACGAGTTTATAAGTTAGTTGCTGTAGTAATCTTATTTGCCCAAAGATTATTTTGGCAATTGAAGATTATCGAATTGTAAATTTGTCAATCCAAACGGACAGCACTCTGCATATTCACGTTAAAACAACATAACAAAAGCTAACGAGCATTAATATTTAGAGTATATTATTGGAATATATCTGCATATATTATTTTACCTGGGATAAATCATTAAACAAATTCGTATATTCCATCAGAACATTAAACGAGCTTGTATGTTTAGAGTTGCTTAATTTATTAGTGAGTATTCATTTTAGTTAAAAATGTAATGCAATACCGTTATAAAACCTGGAATTATGGAAATGGACAATATGTTTCGAATTAAGAAATTAAGAGTTAGATATTAGATATTTATCTTCACATAGTTTCATATAATATACAGAAAATACTCAAAATACATTAAACAAAAACCAAACAAGTATGTCAACAAGTTCAAATAAATAGAGTGTCCATTTTTATGTAGCCTTTTATGTCATTTTCATGGCCAATTTAAAACGATTTAGCAAGCCTAATCTAACAATTTATTAAAATTAAGGAAACTCTAGTTTAAAAATAATTCAATTATTCAACAATGATGTAATAATATCGAGTTCGTATATTTATAATTCTTATAATTCTCATAATTCCTATATATTATAATAACTTAGAAATGAATATAATTAAAGGTATCAAGGTATAGATAAAATATTATCAATACTATTAATAGATATTCCAAAACGAATTGATTTTGAGAAAAACATACTGATGATTAACTAACACAAATTACATACTTGGTATTTAATCATAAAGTATTTCAACGGGCCTATAATTTTTTTTAAAATATTTTAACGTCTCCTCTTTACCAACGAAGGCTTTTCTGGACTGGACCTACAGTTTAACGTGGGCTCCGAACCACGGTCCTCGGCATTAAGCTTACCAACAGGACAGTGAGCAACTTAGACCATCCCAAATAACATCCGGTCTTACCCAGCCTGGTTACTAACTTGTTACGTGACTGGGATGGTTATTCCTTGTCAAATTAATTTTAAAGGATTACAACAGGTGGTGTTACTCAAGCTTTATGTTGAAATCTCACTGATAGGCTTCATTTGTCAGTATGTGTCATTTGCGGGAAGTTTTACTTCTTTCGAAGTAAAACTTCCCGCAAAACTTTTAAAAGAGGTCGATTAAAGCATATCCTTAAAATAGACCTCGTTTTTACGAGATGGAATTCTTAAACTGCTTGAAAAACAAACAAACAACAACAAATAACAAATAAATGACGGTTTAATTAATTCATTGAACAATTGATTCAAGTCAAAGTGAGCCCAATATAATTTTACTGCGTTAAAAATATATAATTCTATTATAATATACTGCCGAAAATAGCAAAAGCTTATTGAAACTTAAGATGAAACTAACTCGATTAAATATCGTTGACTTCTAACACCTCATGTCAATTCAGATTACGTAGTAGTGATTTTAACATGGAGTAATCTAATACAAAAGTCCAAAACAAACCTATAATAGTATCAAGTCTCAGTCAAAAAGCTATAGGATAACCTCAAAGAATAGATATTTTACATGAAATCAGTGATGAAAAGTGGATGTTAATAAATATAGAATATTGTGAGAAAAATATATAGAAAAGGAAGCAAACGACTGCAATGGGCTATAAAGGTTACGTCCCACATAAATCAGGACATAGCACCGTCTGATCATTTGTATATTGTACAGAATAAACTATATTGCCTTCTTTTTCTGGTATGATGGTATGTTCCTTTCGAGTCAATCGAATGAAAACAACAAAAGGAATTTAGAATATTTAGATTGTGTGCTGCATTTATAATTCTATGGGAATAATAATGAAATTATGTTATTATTGGTGGTTTAATATACATTGGTTTTAAAATATCGAAGAACAAAGACACTCAAAGTACAGAATATTAGGTTAAATTTTCAAAAGTTATGAAACCCGAAAAAACTGTAGTTCCAAAAGTAATTATTACTTTTATACAGATTTTGTAGCAATTAACCATTCGTAAATGTACAATAGGTATTGAGGTTTGTCCATCAAGAATACTAGCAAAAATTGGTACTAATTAGACATCTGTAAATATATTTTAATAAAAGGTTTCTATATATGTTTCTTGGAGTTGACGTTAATAGGTGAAATATGTAAATTAATTTAAAATATGGTGTCTTACAAATATTTATAATTATATATATATATATATATATATATATATATATATATATATATATATATATATATATATATATATATATATATATATAATTATAAATGTTATATCAATTTTTTCCAATGTTTATTTACTTCCCAGAACTAATTTATCTTATAATATCAATCCAAAATAAATCGAGTAAATCTCTTCTATCAAAAATATTCTAAAATAAATGAAGCTTAATATATGAGGCGAGCGAAAATATATAAACCAACGTATCGTTTATGGACGAATGTTGTTGTAATCATCACTGTAGCACCGTATCACTTGTATATAGTGAAGATAGTGATCATTATAGTGCTTTGTTGAATATTTGTATTTTATTTACCGACAAATAAAAGTATTCCTTGCATTTGTTCTACTTAACAGTAGAGAGGAATATCCAATTTTGGAAATAAATCTATGAATAATAATTAACAACCCAAAATTGAAATATTGTATTAGAACATCTATTTTATTACTAAAATTACGATCTCTTTATGATTACTAACATTCATGGGGAGTATATAGAATATCCAACGAGTTCCTACGTTTAGAGTGCGCTCTCGCTTTCAATTAGAAAACACACATAAACTTATTATGCACTTTAGATAATATTAATTATTCCGTTCCCCTTCCCCCCTATGCCTCTCGTCTTAACCGGGGGACCGAGGCCCCATTTCGAATATTAAAAAAAGCCCGCACTCCATATATATACGAATAAACAAAAGTGTACGACGTCTGTGTGGCGTCGGTGGTGGGAGATAATCCTCTCGCACGGTAAAAAGCCTAATGTTTCGCGATGGCCCGTAAAAGACAATAAATGTAGCTCGCTACAGTGCACATTTTAAGCATTACGATTATAGCCCTACTATACAGGTCTTCGGCCGGCAACGCCACAATTTAGTTTATGCCCGTATTAAACAGTTTTAATGCGTTCCGTAACTCGGTTTATGCACCATCCTCCGTTCCCCCTCCTCCCGCCCCGCACGGGTATCTATCTGGGGTAGACGAATGAGAATATTAATGCGCAATTTATTTTTTATGGGTATACACACGCGACAACATTGTAGCGAAAATGTTAAACTCGTGGAAAAGTTCAACTTTTACACATCAATTGTACGAGCTATGGGTCTTTAAATGTTTCTTTCTCTCGGAAAACTACGACGGAAACTACCTAATTGTTAGCTTTAACCGGTACATAATTATACAAAGTCCTCTGTGCATAATTTATAAAATGCACTAGTACGTATATCTATCTCAACTATTAATGTCTTAATGGAGTTCTGACAAGCGTTATCGAAAGAAAACTAAAACGGAATTCTTTAACAAGAAATAGGGTAATTTGTCCGATGCAAATTAAATAGTCGGTACCTTATTAGTGGCTATTTACTCAGTCTCTTATTTTTATAGCAGCATTAAAGGTTTTAAATAGTGGACATTTCAACAAAAAACTTCAAGGAGAACATAGATTTTCTTACATTAAAATTTAAATAACATGATCGAATTTGACCTCATTAAAGAAGCCACAACCATAGAGGCTTAGAAATCATTAGATATATAGATGTCATATAAACCATCTTCCTCGCATATCTTTCAAATATTATAAGTAGGTCAATTAGTCTATCAGTATTGTTTTAATTTTCTGCAGTATATATACTTGAAAAATTGATTGTATTGCCTACAATCATAGGAAGCAGACGAATATATATAGCAGGTCAATTGAAAAGCCACCGACTTACAATACTAAAACACATATTTTTGTCAAAATAAGTTTTTTTTTATTCAAAATAATTCCCTCCAATGATGATACACTGATTATAGCCACCCTCCAACTTTTCGATACCATTTTTGTAGAACGATTTGTCCCTTGCTTCAAAATAGGCCTCAGTTTCGGCGATCACCTCTTCATTGAACGAAAATTTGTTCCCAGCGAGCATTTTTTTGAGATCTGAGAACAGGAAATAGTCGCTGGGGGCCAGATCTGGAGAATAGGCTGGATCAGTAAGCAATTCGAAACCCAATTCATGGATTTTTGCCATCGTTTTCACTGACTTGTGACACGGTGTATCGTCTTGGTGGCAGCACTTCCTTTTTCTTCAAATGCGGTCGTTTTTCGGTGATTATCTTCTTTTTTCAAGGTAGTCAACGAAAATTATTCCATGCCGATCCCAAAACACAGACGCCCTAACCTTGCAAGCCGACTGTTGCGTTTTCCCACGCTTTGGAGCGGATTCATCGTGTGCAGTCCACTCGGATGACTGTCGATTGGACTTCGGAGTGAAATGATAGAGCTATGTTTCATCTATTGTCACATATCGAAGCAGAAACTCGGGTTTATTACGCTTGATCATCTTCAAACACTGCTCCGAATCATCAATCGTCGTTTTTGGTCAAAAATGAGCTCTCGCGCGGCACCCACTTTACACATAGCTTTCTCATACCCAAATATTCGTGAATGATATGATGTACCTGTTCAGTTGATATCTTTAGAGTGTCTGCTATTTCATTCAGTTTCAATTTACGGTCATTCAAAATTATTTTGTGGATTTTTAAAATGTTTTCGTCGGTAACAACCTCTTTTTGTCCATTTGTGTTCATTTCACCACGTCTAAACTTAGCATACCAATCCTTGATGGTTCATTTTCCTGGGCCAGTGTCCGGAAACTTGGCATCAAGTCAAGTTTTTGCTTCAACTGTATTTTTTCCCTTCAAAAAGCAATATTTTATCAACACATGAAATTCCTTTTTATCCATTTTTTCACAATAACAAAAGTTGCTTCACTCAAAATGCTATAATTCACAAACTAATGATCCGACAGCTGTAAAATTTATACACGCATATTTTGAGAGTTAGGGCGAACTAAAAAACCAATGGATTTAATTCTAGTAGCGCCATCTATGTGTCAGCGGGGGACTTTTCAATTGATTTGTTATATATTGGATGTTTTTATACCTATAATATTTGGTTAGTGTTTTGTGCATTTACTGAACTTAATGTTAAACTGTGTCACCAAAACCATTTCGATTAATAATATTTCATCAGCCATAAAACTTTGATGAAGCTTTGCTCTGAATTATCTGCTATCCCTTGTGCTCCAAATATCAAACTGCTTAAAATTTAAAGTAGATCCTTTAGCTTGTCTCTTGTGGTCAGAGCAGACCATTATTCTTATTTTTATATTATTTTAAGATTGTTTTAAAACTTTTCTATATGAATATATTTTTTCCATAAGGTAGAAATGTCCATTTGTTATATCATACAAGTGCCTTGTCCTGTCCGGATTCTACATTCATTATTTGATTATTGTATATTAGTGATCGCTCTCGATTACATTTTGGTTACTTGGTATACACTAAAGTCTGCTACTATAGTAGAGAAGTTATGAGTAATCCTGAAAGGATTCTCCTCGAAAAATCTCTAGCCACTTATTTTTAATCAAGTAGCTTTAAAAATTTTTATGAAATGTACATAAACAGACTCTGAATGAACACCTTCCTTTCAGAAATTATCTTAGTAGACTAAATAGTAAGACCCCAAATGTTATCTGATAGGAAAAGAATACTGATCATAAAAGAAGCATAAAAATAAAATATGCTGATGCTGATTGAAGCATAATTTAAAAAGTATAACTATAGGAACTAATTTACGGCCTACAATAATAGCGTTAACCCCTTTGTATATTTTTGTCGCCTCAAGTGAGGAAAAAAGACGACGAATTGTATACATTCTGAAACAATTTAACAAAAAAAAAACTTTTCCTATTGTGCGGGCATTGCCGTCCCGAGTTTTCCTACCAAATTTCCCTCTTTCCATATTTATGCGCCCGCCGACAAAAGCTACGGGGAAAAAATCAGCCCGAGAACGAAAGAAGGAAAGTTTATTTCGCCCGAATCTACATTTCACGCTTTCGAGCCTCCCTCCCCCGCCCGCCGCCCAACGCCGCCCCCGCCCTTCTAGCCGCCCGACGTTTTGTTTTATATATTAAGTCCACAAAATAAGTTTTAACGCGCCTTTTGTTTCAGTATTTAAAATTACAATATTTTCCCGTTCTATTTTCTTCGTTTTTCTGCACGTTTTAATTGTTTCTTGTGCTGATGTCTGAGTTTTTAACGCTAAAAGTTCATTTCGACACTAATATTATATTAATTATAGTTTTCATCTCTTATCGTCTTATAAGACTGTTACCTGTGATCTCTAATCTATTTGAAAAACTATAAATTAAGAGACTCAAAATAGTGGTCGAGGAGAGAAATATTCCAGACCATCAATTTGGCTTCCGCAATAAACACGGAACAATAGAACAAATACATAGATTAGTCAACCAAATTAACAAAACATTTTGCTCCGCTGCATTTCTCGATATTTCTCAGGTCTTCAACAAGGTGTGGCACACTGGACTACACGCTAAATTGAAAAATCACTTTCAACTGCTGAAATCATAAATCACAGACAGATATTTTATTGACAGGGTGACAAATACACTAACCCACACCCAATGTATTCGGGTGTTCCGCAGGGCAGTGTTCTTCGCCCATTGTTATATCTATTATATCCCGCAGGCCTACCAACCTCAAGAAACACTACTGTTGCAACATATGCTGACGATACAGCGGTTTAATTATCACACGTGGATCCTATATCAGCCAAAAGAAACCTCCAATTTCATCTTAACAAAGTTGAATTGTGTGTAAAAATATGGCATATCAGAGCAACTGATACAACATTTACCCATGTGATATTCACCCTTTGTAGAATAACTTGTCGCTCAATAAAATTGAATAATCATGAACTTCCACAAGCAGACAACGTTAAATATCTGCGAATGCATTTTGATCGATGTTTGACATGGAAAAAACATATGGAGGCAAAACACAAACAGCTTGGGGTTAAACTAAACCAAATGTACTGGCTGATAGGGCGTAAATCTAAATTATCATTAGACAACAAGGTTTTGCAGTATAAGTTAATACTTAGGCCCATTTGGACCTATGGTATTGAACTGTGGGGTACTACTAGCAAATCTAACATAGATATCCTCCAGAGGTTCCAGAATAAAATGCTGCGAGTCATCGTTGATGTCCCATATTATGTGTCCAACAAACTGATTCAGCGCGATATCCCCTTACAACCAATAACGAGTGTGATTCGGAGTGTTAGTGCGAAGTACTCTGAAAGACCATTACAAGACCATCCCAATACACTCGCCAGACAGTTAAATGTGCGCGATGACAGTGTAGTGCATAGGTTCAAACGCAAACTACCATACGAACTCCTTAATAGACACATCGAGTGAGATTTCATAATCTCTAGAATAAGTTAGAATAGTCTTTAGAATAAGTTAGGATAGACTTTAAAATAAGTTAGAATAGTATCTAGAATAAGATTTAGATTTTAAGTTGTACAGTAGATTACTTACTGAAGTGATGTACATGTCACGATCGTTATATTATATAACGGAAATCATATAGTAATATTTATTTCCCACGTGCAGATTGTTGACGTTCTAGTAGATTAATAAAAAAATTATGGTTTATCCGAATTATTAGATCCAAAAACTTGCTTGATAGGTGTGTAAATTAACATGCACCTTTAGTTTATAATATTATTTCGAAATATAAAACCGTTTTTTTATTTTATATATTTTAAAATCTCCTTTTATCAACTCGGGATTTATCTGGACTAGACCTATAGTTTAACGTGGCTCCGAACCAGGTCCTCGGCATTAAGCCTACCGACTGACGAGTGACTAACATATAAATCATCCCAAAAGACATCCGACCTTATCCAGCCTGGTTAATGGCATGACTGGGATTATTTTCCTTGTCGGATTTTGCACTCTTGCCTAGGACAATCACAAACATAAATTTACGACCATGCAGGATTCGAACCCGCGACTATCGAAACGGTAGACCGTCCTGTTGCCTTTACCACTGCGCCAACCAAGCCATTGCTTTCTGGGGCCTAAATTTCAATAGCAAGAAAAGTCAACGGATATGAATCGTTTCTTTTAAAAACAATAAGAATTAAAGAAAAATTTAAAGAAATGGCATTTTTATCATGATGATTTTGGCATAGAGAACAAAGAGCATGAAGAAAACCATAAAGAAAATGAAGATGGAGAGCTGCAAGTATCACAATAATTATTAATAATTTTAAAGGATTTACAGAACAGATAGTGTTATTATGTATTAAATCGTATTGGGTTCGAGCAACTTCATGTTGATGATGTCTCACTGACTGGCTTAACTCCTTAATATGCGTCATTTCGTCGAAATGTGGACGAATATATTATTCAGTGCTTTGAAAATGTCTGAATTTGTACCGAGAAAATCAATTTACGGCAAGTTTTCCTTTTCACTCCAACTTGAAAAATAGGACGGTTGAAGATCATCGAATGTTAATGAAGGTGAACCATGCTCCACCGATTTCATGTGATGTGATTAGTAGTTTCGACGGTTTAAAAGAGCTGATTTTGACACCGAATACAAAGAGCGTTCTAAAATTGAAGACGATAAAGTTACTATTTGAAGGTATTACTCCATGATTATCCTGTAAAGCGCAAGAAAAGCAAGAAAATTTGAAGAACATTGGAATGATCCAAGAGCTTGAATATTTTGTGCCATTACGATAATGCAAAGCGAAAAATAACATCAACGGCAAAGCCGAAAATCCACGGTACCAAACTAACCTCTGTTTCTGTTGGTATCAGCTTGATTTGGTATACTATGAGCTGCTAAAATGTCAAAAGATACATTGTTCTTTTGAATCTGTAAATTGCTTGAAAGATGGACAACAGTAGCGGCTATCATCAATGGACAATACTTTGAATAAAATACATTGCACCAATTATTCACAATAAAGCTTCAAACTAAAAAATCCTTTAAAACTAATTTAGAGGCCTAACCTACATCTCAAAGAGAATTGAGGCCTAACCTACATCTCAAAGAGAATTGAATGTCGAAACACTAATTGCTATTTATACGATTTTTATGAAAAACTGGACTTTCTTATTCTAAGAACATTTCTACAAAGAGAACATTCATGGATAACTTCAGAATATGCTTACTGGTTCAGATAGATACACTTTAATAGATTCTGGTGAATATTGATAGACGCAGTTATGTAGCCACGCTTTAGAAGCTGCAAAAAGCACAGAAGAAAAATTTTAAAATAGCCAACGATGAATACTCAGATAAATTCTAACCAGATCTTCAAAAATAGTACGTACACATGTTTAATATAATATTATCTAACCGGCTTTGTTCGATATTTTCGGGCTTATCAATTTCCCAATTTCAATAAAGAATTAGACGAAATATCTTTACGTTGCTATCAAATCAGATATCGACAAATGTAGTTGAAATCATCATCAACCCTTAATATTTATAGCAACATACACATAACACAAAATGCAGCATTTTATATTTATCAACACTCTGCTATTCTACCTTCAACCTCACAGAGCGGAATAACAAAAATAAGAAAAACAGAAAACGGTAGTGAAATAAAAATCGGAAAAAGTTTCCAAATAATGAAACTGGCGAGCTCATTTATTTAGAGTTGTTTTAATCTGAGACGTTCGTTAATCTGTTTATTTCCGTCCAGATTATCAGTACAACAGCCGGGTGGTAATATCAAGGACCCAAACAGACACTATTTTGAAAAATGATAAAAATCCAACGAGCTGGTATATGTGGAGTGTATAATTTTTATTCACAATAGATGATTAAAAAACGACTTTACAGGACACGAGACCGTGAAACCTGTTTATTTTTTAGTACTTCAGACAGCTGTTTAGAGTTTCGCACCACCCTCGAGCAACAAAAGCGCCCTATTATCCCACACCTTTTTGTTATAAAGCCGGTTCTTCCACTGTATCACACTATAAAATAACGAACTACACAACACCTAAAGAAATGAATTGAAACATACACGGGCGTGTACTTAAATAGCAATTTGATATCATATTATTGATGGAGCACGTAATATTATAATATAATATGTTTAAAATAAAATAGATAACACTGGGCATGTAAATCGTACGTAACTGGAGACACGTGTAATCTGAGACGCAAATGATATTACGAAAGCCTTGAAATTACATTACATTATTATTATTAACACAAATAATTGTAATAAACAAAACAAGTATTTATAGAAATATTGTTACACTTTCTTAATGGAAAATTATTAAGAAACTTACACCTACAGCTTGAGATAAAATCGAGATTTACTTGTTTATGAAGAATTCAACATCATATACACCATGCTAGAATGCCAGAATATTTGCTAACTGGCCATTGCTTTTAAAATATTTTATTTTAAATATTGTTAATGTTTTCTCATTCTAAAGCGTTAAGCTGTCATAAAAGCCATAAAGATATGTGAATCCTTTCGGATATAAAATGATAACAAAATAAATAAAATATATTATATATCATATAACATATATAAAAGCAAGAAGTTGGGCAATTATTTAAATAGATCTCAATTTCGAAATATCAGTTTGACTTACAAATTAAGTACATGAAATTTACATAATAATTATATCGAGATAAATGAAAAGCATTGTTGATGCAATGTTACAAAACGCGTTAAAATATGGAGATAGATAGGTCCCTCAAGGAAAAAGACAATAAACTGAACTGAAAAGAGAAATCAAATCATTATGGGCCTATAGTATATACCACAATAATGCACTAAGAGATATCTTAGATAGAGATAGACATGTTGGAATCAGCATAAGAATAACATTTCGAAAAGTTAAAAATGAAATGGGGGTATATAGTAGAAGTAGAGCCAATTCTCAAAACTTACGGGGCAATTTCAGGGCATCGAACTTGCTTAAGATTACCGACACTTTTAGTCATTCATAAGGAAGATCATTTAGAAGGAGACAAATCAAGTAACATATTGCATCCTTTAAATCATTTAAAATATCGGTATGGTATTGTAGTAACCGCCACAACCCTCTAGGTCACCACTATTACATCTACATTAAGTTCAAAGGTTGGCTACGCTGATGGATTGGTACCATGTGGTTCCCGGCTATAAAAGACCACCACGACGACGTCTCTCTTTTTCTCTCTCTACCCCTTGTAACAGTACCACTTCCATAGCGCTTAAGTACTTCCTTAACCTAACCTAATATCCTGTCATCGAACACATGTAATATTTAACACATGAAAGAAACAAGTTTTTATTCAACCAGTGTTTTCTGTTCCGGTGCGAATTCCTTCCACAAAAATAATAGTGAGTGTTCCGACAAACAATCGCGTCGACAGCCACACATTATAACCCACAAGACGAACATTCCTACAGTATCTTTGACATGGACAATTCGTCATAGATTTTCTACAACATGTTCACTGGTTGCGTTCACGAAATTTAATTTGGCGCACTTTGCTCAACTAAATTTTCCATAATAAAAACCATTATAATATATAGCAAACAAAATAGATGGCCAAAAGATAATTGTTTAAAAAAAAAACGCACTAAATTTGTTGGTACAAAAAATTGCCAGGATTTATTTTAAGAACTACATTAAAGTACAAAGAAGACTCTGTGGTTTCACATATGTCTTTCGACAAGATGGGCTGACAGTTGCCAGATGTTTCAGATCACAGTCAATAAAGAAGAATTTACTAGAGATCATTTCGAAAAATTTAAAGAATATAGTACTGGAAGATAAATATAGACATTCAAATAACATAATTATTTAATCCTTTGAAATCATTGGAAATACTTTGTAGGTAATTAGGGGAATCATTATAAAAGATAATATAAGAAATAAAATGAAATATAAGGTCGTTATATAACATCGCTTTGTTTCGAATAAAACTGAACTAGGCAATATCCGTTAAGCTGTGTTCTAACTGAAAGAAAAATAGCACTTTATTTTATGTATAATAATAGTTGTCCCATGAGTCCCATGGACAGGTAGATTCACAAACATCAGCAAACATAATATATTTTATAAGACTCAAACTAGTACCAATATTTATATAACAGATGCTTGAAAGCGTTTCAATTAAATCAACGATATTTATTGGTGAAATTCAACAGTATCAATGAAAATAACTGTTAAGCAACAACCTAACTGTTAAATTCGATGATGTTGACATTTTTCTCGTTCTTCTTTATTTCTTCATTCTTCATTTCTTCTCTAGTTTTCTATTTATTACTGTTGAGTTATTCAGTGTATACAGATACTAAGCATGGAGCGCTCAAGATTGTATTTTCGACATTCATTACTTTTTTTTAAAGTCTCCTTTTACCAACTATGGGTTTATCTGGACTGGGCCTAAAGTTTAACGTGGGCTCCGAACCACGGTCCTCAACATTAAGCCTACCGACTGGCGAGTGACCAACTTTAGAAATCACCCCAAAAGACATCCGGTCTTACTCAGCCTGGTTACTGGCGTGACTGGATCATTTTCCATGTCGGATTTTACACTATTGCCTAGAACATTCACAAATTTTAAACAATCACAAACATAAATTTACGACCATGCCCGCGGCTATCGCAACAGTAGCAGAACCGTCCCATCGCCTTTACCACTGCGCCACCAAGCCGGCCATTCATTACTTTTAATGTTGGATTTGAAAACTATTTTTAGAAATTCGTGGTGATGCTGCTCAATCATATCCTAATCGCCGATTTTGCCTACAATGATAACAAAGAATGGCCTGGAGAACCAAAAGTTTGGAAGACAATGAAGTGCAAGACATATTGAACAAAAATATAGTTCAAACTATTGAAAGAACTTACAAACAGCATAAAAGTTAATGAATCAACAATTTATTTGTGTGTATATGTGACGAGAAAATCAAATTGAACCACGTTATATAATACATATTTATGACATATATATATATATATATATATATATATATATATATATATATATATATATATATATATATATATATAATAGATCTCGACCACTTGTTATAAGAGTTGTAAAGAACACCATATTGTAGCTCCAATGAGAAGTTCTGTGGTATATAATATAATTACTGAGCATAGCATCTTTTGATTACTACTTCTTTGGATTAAAGCTTTGCTGGCATATGATTTCCAAATGCTGAAGAAGTACGAAAATAGTCAATGTTGATCGCTACCAAAACAATATTGTTCTTTCGACACGATATCGCCATGTTAGATGGTGAAAGTTGTAGAAAATGATGGAACATATGTTGGTTAGTAAATCATCAGAATCCTGCAAGCAACTGCAAAAATATTGCTTTGTAATTAGTTAGTATAATTATATATAGTTATAATAAAAGAAGCAGCAAAAATCATAATTTAGAACGGAATAAACTATTTTTCACAAGTATCTTTGAATGTACGATAAATTCTAGATATTTTTACTAAATATCTAATACTAAAAAGAGAAAAAGGTAAGTATTAAGCTGAATTGTGTATATATAGTATAATATAAAATATATGTAGTTGATAGGTTAAATAAGGTTTTTACTTATATTTATTTAGTTATTACAAGAATTATTATGTGCATATTTTGTTTTAAAACGTTTCTTTTGGTGTAAAAATCTGAGTTTGATTATTTTTTTGCTGTTTAGTGAGTTCCTTATTTATATTTTGAAGTCGGTTCAATTTTTTGCTAAAAATATTTTATTATTAAGTTTCTTTAAATTTTACAAGTTGAACTGAACGTATTTATGTAATAATATTTATATTCGCACTATCACAGGCATATTCGGAGTTACTACCCGCACTACACCAGTCTCATATGTCCCTAATTAGGCATGCACCATCGAGAATCAATAATATACCCCAGGATATCGCGAAACTGTTATTAAAAAATTTATTATTCATCACACGATCATCGTTTCTCACCTTTGAAAGGCCCCGTGCTCCTCCGACTATGTATTATTTAGTGGTCGCGCTTATATTATTCAGGAAAAAATCCAACGATCCATCCGTACTCTACTCGAGAGGCTGGAAAAGCAGGAATAAACCTCTGCTTCGTCTGATGATCATTACACTTGACTATGTCTGGTTTTAGAAGTCCATGGAGACTCAGTGGTTGCAATTTGCAATATAATAAAAGACGACAGTGCAATGTTATTAAAGATACATAAGAACAAGAATTAATATTAGAATAATAGTTAGAAAACATAAATTAACACAAAAATTTAAATAAGCTTATTTCCTAGCAATCCTTTACCAATTTCCTTGAGCTCTCAGTTTATTCTGGAGTTGCATTTTTTGATATTTTATACATATAAATAGACGCTACTGATTTATAATATTGCTTTTTTCATTAAGACTGTTTACACCTTTGTGACTAGTATTGAACTGGTTAACGATATTTAGCACTTTATTGTAAAAAATTGTATTCGTTGGGTTTGTTATATTTAATATTGCTGTATTTTACGCTAATAATACGTACAAACTTTGCAAACGATGAGTATAAATGCCAAAAGTCCAAGAGGTTGATGAATCTCAAATAAATATTTATTATATCTACATGTATTTGTAATTGTGAAGATATTATGTTATTTTAAATTAATGGTATGCATAAATACTGTCTGAATAGAAAAATAGCCGGGTATAGGTTAATAGAGCAAAACTCGTCTATAAAGCAACCATAGAGTATTTTAGTATTAATGATCTACATCAATCGGAAAAGAAAACACAAGGAAAACACCAAACACACAAATGTTGAAGCGTTTCAAGACTTAAATGTTCAATGAAAAGAACGAGTTTTTGGCACTGGGATTATAATTTTAATTATAAACAAACAACACTATTTCTTCCAGTGATATTGACTGCGATGATTCATCAGCCTTAAAAACAACTAAGCGTTCTTGCTAAACACTAATTTTAGTCCTTGCAAGTTGGGGTACTTATGATCCTTGTTTATATAAAGTTTTTCCCTAAGCACATCTAGCTTTTTTGTTATATAAGGTCTGGATGTATCCAAATATTATAGGGAAATATTTAGGTGCCTTTAAATTTTTGATCTAGTGGTCAAAACGTCAAGGAAAACACGAGGAAAGGCACCAAACACACAAATGTTGAAGCGTTTCAAGACTTAAATGTTCAATGAAAAGAACGAGTTTTTGGCACTGGGATTATAATTTTAATTATAAACAAACAACACTATTTCTTCCAGTGATATTGACTGCGATGATTCATCAGCCTTAAAAACAACTAAGCGTTCTTGAATCATATAATTTGAATTATGAATACTAGTTTGCAATAAGCTATTTTGATGAAGGAATTACGTCTAAACTAATTTTAGTCCTTGCAAGTTGGGGTACTTATGATCCTTGTTTATATAAAGTTTTTCCCTAAGCACATCTAGCTTTTTTGTTATATAAGGTCTGGATGTATCCAAATATTATAGGGAAATATTTAGGTGCCTTTAAATTTTTGATCTAGTGGTCAAAACGTCAAGGAAAACACGAGGAAAGGCACCAAACACACAAATGTTGAAGCGTTTCAAGACTTAAATGTTCAATGAAAAGAACGAGTTTTTGGCACTGGGATTATAATTTTAATTATAAACAAACAACACTATTTCTTCCAGTGATATTGACTGCTATGATTCATCAGCCTTAAAAATAACTGAGCGTTCTTGAATCATATAATTTGAATTATGAATACTAGTGTGCAATAAACTATTTTGATGAAGTAATTACGTTTAACTAATAATTTTAGTCCTTGCAAGTTGGGGTACTTATGATCCTTGTTTATATAAAGTTTTTCCCTAAGCACATCTAGCTTTTTTGTTATATAAGGTCTGGATGCATCCAAATATTGATAGGGAAATATTTAGGTGCCTTTAAATATTTTATCTATCTGAAATTTTTAATCTAATTATCTGAACTGAAATATTTTAATTACTTTCAAAAGTTATCAATTAAAAAGTAACTTAATTTTTTTTAATGTCATAATTATGTACTTATGACGGTTTCCGAACACTATCAGTTTTCTGTTTTTTTTTTACGATGATGATAACATCCACCATTTTAAAGCAAATTTCTTGAAGATCCTTCGTGTTGAATTCCACTGAGTATGCTTAAAGCATACTTTTGACGAAAACTCGAGTATACGACTATATTCAACATTATAGTTATATTCAACTTCCAGTGGATACTGGAGCAGCCACATGTCATATAAAACCCAACCATTCGAAAAGTTTTTTGAAAAATTTCATTACCTTACTATACATTCAAATATATTCTTAACATAAACAATGAAACTATAGCTCTTATGATTTACCAGTTAGTACCTGTAATGTCTACGAGAATTTTTCAAAGTATAATTTCTAATTTCAATGATGAACTAATGTTAACATATTATGTATAGCATTCAAAAGGATATACTATTATAAGAAGTACTTCTGGATGATGCACAATCACTAACCAAAAATCATTTAGTAGGACGATCTTTTTAAATTAATGTACCAATATTGGCAAGGGAGAGAAAATAGGAAGGAACCCTACAGGTACACTTAATAGCACTAGAAAGTGTTTCTTGCTTGCCAAATGTCAAAAAGTTATTATTACCAAAAACATCCTAAATTTGTGTAGCCTTCGATAAGGTGTGGCAAACTGGACTGTATGTTAAATTGAAAAAGCTTTTGCCCCATAAGCATTTTCAACTGCTGAAATTATAACTCACAGACAGACATTTTATTGTCAAACAGGGTGACGAATAGACTACTATAACCTACACGCAATATATTCAGGTGTTTCGCAGGTCAGAATTCTTCGCCCATTGTAATATCTAATGTATACAGCTGACCTACCGACCTCAATCAACACTACTTAATAATACTACTTAATGCTGACGATACAGCGGTTTTATTATCACGCAAAGATCCTATATCAGCAACAAGAAACCTCCAACTTCATCTTAACAAAGTCGAATTGTGGTTGAAAACGTAGCGTATCAAAGCAAATGAGACTAAATCTACCTATCATTCATCCTTTGTACAAGAACTCCGCAAGCAGATAACGTTAAATATCTGGGAATGTATTTTGATCGACGTTTGACATGAAAAAAACATATAGTAACAAAACGCAAACAGCTTGGGGTTAAACTAAACCAAATGTACTGAATGATAGGGCGTAAATCTAAATTATCATTAGATAACAGGGTTTTGCTGTATAAGACAATACTTAGGCGCATTTGGAGCTATGGTATAGCACCCCACAGGGTGCTACTAGCAAATCTAACATACATATCCCCCAGAGGTTACAAAATCAAGTGTTGCGAGTCATTGTCGATGCCCTATATTACATGTCCAACAAAATGATTCAGAAGATTGATCACTGAAGCGATCTTCTACATGTCAGGATAGTTATATTATATAACTGAAATCATATAACAATACTTATTGTCCTAGGGCAGATTGTTGAAGTTTTAAGAGATTAATAAAAAAATTGTCTGTTCCATGCTACAAAGCTAAAATAACAGCCACAATATGCAAATTAAACATTAAAAAGTATAATAATTTTGAATCAAACAATTCAAAACGAATGCTGGTTCGTGATAAGCGTGACTATCAACATATTTGTTACAATTTTACTATTATTATCTTAGCCTATTTTACCACTTCCTTAAAATTCGTGATTAAATATTTTAGAGAAATCTCAATTTCTATACTGCAAATATTAACCGGCACATCATAATTATTTACGTAAGACGTCAAACATTTCGAAACGTTTTGATACGAACCCACACTAAACTATTCAAATAATACCAGTAAGTACAAATAATAATCGTAAGTTAACATCGCCATTTAAACGTGCTACTTATTGCCAGAATGTTTAGAGACGCAATAAGAGGTTGTTAAACGTATTGGATTAATCGCTTTTTAAATTATTTTAATATATACTGAATAATAATCCGAATGAAGAATGAATAAGTAACGAGCAGATAGCCCGAAGAAATTATGTAGTTGTTATTACGAGCGAATGGTTGATTGTTATGAAACAGATTATATGTTTTTATTTACATTAATTATTAAATGAGACCAATAATAAAGATAAGATATCAACATAATTTATACGTTTATATATATATATATATATATATATATATATATATATATATATATATATATATATATATATATATATATATATAGCCCAACTTATAAAAATTGATAGATGGAAAATCTAAAAGAAACTGAAAACAGCATATGTGATTCTACCCAAAACATCATCAAGTTTATATTGATCTTCTTAGAGACCAAAGGTGAATGAATACTGTTGGGCTAAACCACGATGGTGCTCTTTTTTAACTCACTGTAAACGACAAAGACAAAAAAACTTCAAATTATTTTACGATAAAAAATGTTAGTAGCAGACAGATAAAACTCGTTTAGACTAATCTCAAAACATAAAATTCAACCCTCCCATCACCTACATCAACAGAGAATGGAATCAAAAACGGAGACTAATCTCAACTAAAAAGAAGAAATATTTTAACAACGAAATAACAGACTCAAATAAATGTCAAACAAGAGCAAAATACGACTCTCTGATGTGGTGTTTTAGGAAATAAACAAATAATCATTAAATAACAGCCATTCGAAACACGATAACAAAAATCGAAAATATTCAATATTAATGAATGTATTATTTAATGATTTCATAGTGAAATAAATGAAGCTAAAATAGTTTTTTACATTTTACGTGAATGATTTATATTTGGTGAATTAATGTGTTCACTCAACAATAATTCAGAAAGAAAGTACCCGCCAAAAGTTATTGAACAGTGTTGGAAGGCAATGAACACATTCACATCATCGACAGAATTGCGTGAATTGGATTCAACATTTAAGAAATGACAGTTTGAAACCCAAATACTTTAAATATAAGGGATTGGGAATCATAGAATATCACTATTGATTATAACCAATACTTAGTCAAGCATTGAAAAGAAACCCTATATATGTTCTGAGTGGACTCAAAACATTTGGATTTGTTAAAAAAATCCCCAAAAGGCAATGAACATATTCACATCATCGACAGAATTGCGTGAATTGGATTCAACATTTAAGAAATGACAGTTTGAAACCCAAATACTTTAAATATAAGGGATTGGGAATCATAGAATATCACTATTGATTATAACCAATACTTAGTCAAGCATTGAAAAGAAACCCTATATATGTTCTGAGTGGACTCAAAACATTTGGATTTGTTAAAAAAATCCCCAAAAGGCAATGAACATATTCACATCATCGACAGAATTGCGTGAATTGGATTCAACATTTAAGAAATGACAGTTTGAAACCCAAATATTTTAAATATCAGGAATTGGGAATCATAGAATATCACTATTGATTATAACCAATACTTAGTCAAGCATTGAAAAGAAACCCTATATATGTTCTGAGTGGACTCAAAACATTTGGATTTGTTAAAAAAATCCCCAAAAGGCAATGAACATATTCACATCATCGACAGAATTGCGTGAATTGGATTCAACATTTAAGAAATGACAGTTTGAAACCCAAATATTTTAAATATCAGGAATTGGGAATCATAGAATATCACTATTGATTATAACCAATACTTAGTCAAGCATTGAAAAGAAACCCTATATATGTTCTGAGTGGACTCAAAACATTTGGATTTGTTAAAAAAATCCCCAAAATAAATGAACAACCCAGAAATATAATAATAATACCACTAACCCTTAACATCATTAAGTTTTTCACAAAATATTTTGACGTAAAATGATGCTAATATATTATTGTAAATTTATGACTTTTCAACATTTATAAAACAGTCAGTATTTATTTCCAGTAAACCACAACAATTAATTTTTATGTTTTATTATATCAAATAAAGTATATATATATATATATATATATATATATATATATATATATATATAACGTTATAATTAATATAATATTGACATTAGTTCTACGTTAATTGGCTCTGTTAACACTTATAGAAAATATTAATAGCAATTTTTAAGAATTTTACATAAAATCTTTATAATCAAGAAACAAAATTATCTTTACGAATGAAATTTATGATAATTTCATCAAAGATTTTGATACTTAATAAGTTTATGTATATAATATATAATTACTACAATATAATCAACAGTCAAGTCGAGGTTAAACATATCTATATATCGGATATTTTTATGATTGCAAATCAAATTAAATCATTAGTGTTTTTCCCTAATGAGTTTTATATGAAATAATTAGTGCTACATATTTCAAATGGCTCGAATAATATTCTATTTATAATTAACATTTACATCGACAATTATCAGTAAGAATAAAATAAATAATGCTGACGTAAAATGTATTAATTTAAATAAAAATTGTAATATATATTTAATTGATGTTTTTTAAATAATACTCAAGTATCAGTTATCAATTAATCAAAGATACGATAACATATAGTTGATACTAGTCAGTTAGAAACAGGACAAGGCAAAACTGACAGTAATTTTTAGCCAATTACTATTAAAAATTGAAAATGTTGCAATGATACTGAAATTTAGTTACTAATGGGAAATAATTTACGTCGCAGCAATGTACAAGTGGCCAAACATTTTCTTGTATATGTCAGAACTAATTGATTACGAATAAAATATAAATAACCCAAAGAAAATATTTAAAAGGTTCATTTAATTATGTTTTAATAAATAATATCCGTCTGTGAAATATTAGCTGGCCACATACATTGGTAACTGAAGAAATTTGTTTATATTTTACGATGTTTTAAAACTGATTACATATTTTTATTTTTTATTTACTGAATTAGAGTAATAATAGAGATAAGATATCAACATAGTAACATAGTTTATGCATACACATTCCCACACAGCGAAAATTATTTTAGTATTTATTTAAATTAAAAATCCCTAGTATAGAATAAAAAGTTCGTGTTTTGATGTAGTCTTTTAGTAAAAGGTCAGATCCCAGTTATTAATAAACAAAATGGTTTTATGAATTCAAGTACACTTGGGATTAACACATGTTTTGATATACGATAACAACGGTAACATTTAAACATTAATAGTAAATTTTAATATTTCGTATTTCATTCGACCAAAAAATGCAAAGAGATATATGATCCTTTAATATTTTCAGATATTATCTATTAAAACTAATTTATTAATGTTATTTATAGTTAATATTCGTTCAAAAATCTTGTTGTTTATTAAATAACGTTGAAATTTATAAAAAATACGTAGGCATTGAACAAAATCAAATTTAATAAAAGAACTAACTTGATGACGGTGGAAATATTTATACAATCCCGAAATATATAAGGCAATTGTCATCATCAACGAACATATTTTAAATAGACATGTGAGATGGATAGTCAAGTAGAGTACCACAGACAAATTAATACTAAAAAGACTATATAGATAGAGATAGGATTATTTTGATTACCAATATTAAAAATCTGATATGAAATGATAATAATAATAATAAACAAGACCGGTTAACGTTGTGATATAGTCCCTTAATGACCTTTCAGATGTTAGCTATTAAAAATCATTTTATGACTATAGTTAATATCAATTTTGATATAATAATAACTTTATTAATCATAAATCTTAGGATTTTGATGTGAAATATAGTAATTAAAACTTGAATTGCTCCACAATGTTGATGTATAAAACAATTCACCCTCATATAATTTACTCATTGTATAATATTTATATATATTTAGATAAATATTTATTATCAAACGTTTTCTTACATCTTAGTAAAAATTCAGATGTTCTCTATTAAAATATTTTGACGTACACAATTTACTGTTATAGTCAGTTTTTATATGATATAACGAAAGTTTATTATAAAAGTATAATAATGTATGTGTTGATGTTAGATATTAATACATTAAATTACTTTATGAATGATATTTCTTCTTAACATATGTTTGGTTTTTATTGCAGTCCCAGACGAAATAAATAATCAACATTAGCATTCATATAAGAAACTTTGATACGATACATTTAAACCATTTAAATTATAGAATTAAATAGTATATATATATATATATATATATATATATATATATATATATATATATATATATATATATTTAGTCTCCTTTTACCAACTATGGGTTTATCTGGACTGGCCTGTCCTCAGCATTAAGTATACAGACTGGCGAGTGACCAACTTTAGAAACCATCCCAAAAAACATCCGGTCTCACCCAGCCTGGTTACTGGCGTGACTAGGATCATTTTCTTTGTCGGATTTTACACTCTTGCCTAGAACATTCACAAATTTTGCCCAGCAGGATTCGAACCCGCGGCTATCGCAACAGTATGAGGACCGTCCCATTGCCTTTACCACTGCGCCACCAAGCCGGCACAATTTTTAAAAAATATTATTATCAAAACTTGGAAGTGAAATTGAGAAAAAGTAATGAAAATTATTTATGATCTAGTATTGCTGTGAAATAATTAAAGAATAACATTTATTATCACATACACAATGAGAGATGCATACAAAATTCATCAGTCTTTCACTGTGTTGTCTCGATAGAAAACATGATGATAGAAAAGCCCTAAATATTAAGATTTCTATATAAAATAATTCGATAAATATTGAAATTCTGAATATACAAATATTTCATTTTGAGGATAATTTGGCTTTATTCAGTGTAATGAAAGTCCTAATATTGTCTATTAAAATAAATACATTAAGTGATGCATGATAGCACTAAATAAACTTATGATATAGTTAATATATTTTAATATAGAGCAAGTAAAGGTTGATAATCGTTCATTGATATTAACATTTCTCAGAATAATAATCTTTTGAAATTGTTTATTGTTATAATTTTCATATACATAAATTAAATAATGGATGACAACACTGATATATCATTAGATGTACAACCTAAGGAGAAATAGGACCGAAATAATTTAATAATTATGGAATAATTGGATACACAATACAAATATGTAAGTTTTCGAACTAAAAGTATTATATTTTGTGAATAGTTATATATAACATTAAGTATGATCAATAAAACAATCAATAGAATGGTTTACTCTTACAATTTTCAAATAAACAAATTAAGTATTAATTATTATATATATGTATATATATATTATATATATATATATATATATATATATATATATATATATATATATATATTAATATATTAATAGAAAAACAATATTTAAAATAAATGTAATCTGAAATAACCTTATAAATAACGATTTTTGGTATATACCAATATTTAATTACAATATAGTTCTTGATATATTTTCATAATTTTAGTTCATTAAATGTATTAAACATATTGATGTCTTTTATAAAGGGTTATATATTTGTTTATGTAATATTAATTTATAATTTAGTTAATATATCTTAATTTAGAGTAAATCGTTGACGATTACGATTTAAGACGATAAAAGAAATGAATTGATTACGAAAAATATGATTTAAAATGAATTTAATATCTAATAATTTTATAAATATTGAATTTTTGTATATACAAATGTTTATTTTTGCTGATAACATAAGTTCCTACAATGTGTTGAATATATTGACATAATCTTTTCTGAATGGTTATATATTCATTAAAATAAATACTTTATGTGATAGTTAATATATTTTAATATAAAACAAAAAGGTTGATAAGTCTATGGTATAGCTGATAATAGTTCATTAGTATGTACATTTCCCACTAATATAATCTTGTAGAATTGTTTACTATTATAGTTTTATCATTAGAAGTATGATTTAAGACGAAAAAGGGCAAAATTAAATAACAAAAATATGATTTAAAATGAAATGAATATCTAATAATTTTATAAATATTGAATTTCTACAAATATTTAGTTTTGATGATAGCTTGGGTTCTTACAATGTATTGAACATATTAATATAATCTTTTCTGAATGGTTATATATTCATTAAAATAAATACTTTATGTGATAGTTAACATAGTTTAATATAAAACATAAAGGTTGATAAGTTTATTGTATAGTTGATAATCGTGCACTAGTATGTACATTTCCCATTAATATAATCTTGTAGAATTGTTTACTATTATAGTTTTATTATTAGAAGTATGACTTAAGACGAAAAAGGGCAAAATTAACTAAGAAAATATGATTTAAAATTAAATTAATATCTAATAATTTTATAAATATTGAATTTCTACAAATATTTAGTCTTGATGATAGCGTGAGTTCATACAATGTATCGAACATATTGATATTATCTTTTCTGAATGGTTATATATTTATTAAAATAAATATTTTATGTGATAGTTAATATATTTTAATATAAAACAAAAAGGTTGATAAGTTTATTGTATAGTTGATAATTGTTCACTAGTATATACTTTTTCCACTAATATAATCTTGTAGAATTGTTTACTATTATAGTTTTATCGTAGAAGTATGATTTAAGACGAAAAAGGGCAGAATTAACTAAGAAAAATTTGATTTAAAATGAAATTAATGGTTAAATATTCGTTTATGTTAATACATAACAATATTAGATATGATATTTATGATTTAGTTAATATATATTTTAATAGAGTAAAGATTGGTGTTTCCCAGTAACATAATCTTATAAAATTTCTATATTCCTAATATATTATTAGAAGTATGGTTTAAGACGAAATAGGCTAGAGTTAACTAATCTTTAATTGATAATGATATCGATATCGATGATAATTTAAGGTCGTTGAATGCATTGAATACATTCATATTGTTTTTAGTAAATGGTCATATGTAATACATAACAATATTAGGATATTTATTATTTAAATATATATATAGAGTAATAGTTAACAATCTTATAAACTTGTTGTTGTAACACTAATATGTTATTGGAAGTACGACTAAAGATGAAATTTGAGTGCCTTGAATGCATCGAACATATCGTCTTTTGTAAATGGTTATATAATAGTTTACGTAACGCTTAGATATGATATTTATGATTTAAGTAATACATATTTTAATATAGAGCAAAGGTTCTTAGTGACACAATCTTATAAAATTATTTAATGACACCAACATGTCATTAGAAGTAGGATTTAACGCTGAAAAGTCAGATTTAACTATGAAGAAGATATTTATCGATATATTCGACGATCTAAATATACTCGTTATATGTGGGCAGTTTGTAGCAAAGAAAAGGATGTTATCGTGGGGTTTATTCTCCCAGACAGAGTTGACAACGTTGAAGACGCCGCATGGTGGGCACGTGTGCCAAACGTAAATAAACCAGAGGCGCGCGTCTCCACCACAAAGACTCCTCGTGTCGTCGCGTGTATTTTTTTTCTTATGAGGCTGATAAACACTTACCCGTTCCTCCTCGCGAATCATCTCGGCTATACCCGGCTTGATCTCCATATCGTCGGCGGTCGAAGACGAGTGAGACACCTGGGGCTGCGGCGGCATGGCCAGCGGCAACGGGAGCGTCTCGGTGGCGGCGGTACCCGTGGAACCAAGGGGGGTCGCGGACGGCGCCGGCGACATCTCCACCGACGGCGGCGGTTCCGGCATCTCGGTACCCGCGCTCTCCGCCGGGCTACTCAGGCTGCTCCTCTCGCCGGAGCGACGTCTCCTCTTGGTGCGGGCTTCCGAATTGTCCGAGGCCGCCCCGGCCCCCTGGGGGGTCTGATCGGGCCTGGCGCCCCATTCCGGGGCGGGTGTCTGTGTCGCGGGCCTGGAGGCAGGCCGCGCTGTTAATTCCGCGGTGGCGGACGCGGCCGCGATGTCCTGTTCTCCGTTGACATCGGCCAGGCCGCGGATTTTCAGCGTCTCCGCCACCTTGAGCAGCGGCCCGATCTGTTCCTGCGACACATTGATCTCGCCCTTGTACATGAACTCCACGGCCGCCTTCAGCTCGGGCCATTTGATGTCGCGCATGATGACGATCGGGTGCTGGCAGGGGTTCTCGAAGAACAGCGCCTGGAAGTAGGGGCTGCACGCGGACAGCACCATCTTGTGCGCCTTGACGGAGTGGCCGTCGCAGGCCAGCGTCACGTCCACGAACGACTCGCTCTGAAGCAGCTGGTCGAAGACGTTGGTCAGGTTGTTCTGGTAGTTGTTCCAGCGCAGGCAGAACTGCTGCGGCGAGCCGGCCGCGTGCTGCATCTCGACGGGGGCGATCGCTCCTGCTGCTGCTCTGCTCACCTACAAGTTCAAATAATAAAACTCAAAAACACTTGGGGTACGCGGGCGTCGTCGTCTATGCGAACGACAGCGGGCCGCACATCGCCGTCAACATAAGAGGGAGCACGTGAACACGCTGCGCGGGGACCTGGGTGGCGGACGAAACACGCGCGAACGTCGACTAACGCGTCCTGGAGCAGACTGAGCGGCCGGCGGTGGCGGGAGGGCCGGCCGCCCTGGCGCACGCCCCTGCCCCCTCCACGAGCGCGAGACCGCCCTCACCCCACCCATCCACCCACGAGGCCGCGTGGCGGCCGGTCTCTCTCTCGAACGCCGAGATGCACCGGCACCTGGGGCCGGCGGAAGGCGACGAGGGGGGACCGGAGGCGTCGCGGCGCAACGTTTTTCCACCTTACGGGCCACTTAATCCGCCGCGAATTGATTGTCGTCGGACGACAATGTTTTAATACCAGTCATTTGTGATCCAATACCAAGAAAACGCGAGTAATATATCAACATATTTTGAAGTTATATGTGTTTTTCGTCCTCAGTACAAACAAACAATATTTCTTGAATTTTTAATACAATAAAATATACTGATTTTAAATTGCAAAATAAATACAAATGTATTGGCCGGAGGTTATAAGGCACATTCATACATAATAATATTGCAACAATATATAATATGTGTAAACGAAAGTTCCCTTTTCCAATTTTTAATAAAGTCATACTTATTTTAAATTGATAACTATAGTTATAAATTTATTGGTTCTAGATTATAGGACACAAATAACAAAACTGCAACAATATATTACAAGCGCAAAAGAAATTGATATTTCTTTCTTTAATATTTAATACAACAATATAAACTGATTTTCAATCGGCAAACATAAATAAAAAATCAATTAGCTCTAGATTATACGACAGATATCAGATATAATATACAATAAGATTGTAATAACATATGACATGTGTAAACGAAATTAATGTTTTTTTTAGTTTTTAATATAATAAATTATACTGATTTTAAGTTGCAAAATAAATACAAATGTATTGGCCGGAGGTTATAAGGCACATTCATACATAAGAACGTTGCAACAATATATAATATGTGTAAACGAAAGTTCCCTTTTCCAATTTCTAATAAAGTCATACTTATTTTAAGTTGATAACTATAGTTATAAATTTATTGGTTCTAGATTATAGGACACACATAATAAAATTGCAACAATATATTACAAGCGCAAAAGAAACTGATATTTCTTTCTTTAATATTTAATACAACAATATAAACTGATTTTCAATCGACAAACATAAATAAAAAATCAATTAGCTCTAGATTATACGACAGATATCAGATATAATATACAATAAGATTGTAATAACATATAACATGTGTAAACGAAATTGTTTTTTTTTAGTTTTTAATATAATAAATTATACTGATTTTAAGTTGCAAAATAAATACAAATGTATTGGCCGGAGGTTATAAGGCACATTCATACATAATAATATTGCAACAATATATAATATGTGTAAACGAAAGTTCCCTTTTCCAATTTTTAATAAAGTCATACTTATTTTAAGTTGATAACTATAGTTATAAATTTATTGGTTCTAGATTATAGGACACACATAATAAAATTGCAACAATATATTACAAGCGCAAAAGAAACTGATATTTCTTTCTTTAATATTTAATACAACAATATAAACTGATTTTCAATCGACAAACATAAATAAAAAATCAATTAGCTCTAGATTATACGACAGATATCAGATATAATATACAATAAGATTGTAATAACATATAACATGTGTAAACGAAATTGTTTTTTTTTAGTTTTTAATATAATAAATTATACTGATTTTAAGTTGCAAAATAAATACAAATGTATTGGCCGGAGGTTATAAGGCACATTCATACATAATAATATTGCAACAATATATAATATGTGTAAACGAAAGTTCCCTTTTCCAATTTTTAATAAAGTCATACTTATTTTAAGTTGATAACTATAGTTATAAATTTATTGGTTCTAGATTATAGGACACACATAACAAAATTGCAACAATATATTACAAGCGCAAAAGAAATTGATATTTCTTTCTTTAATATTTAATACAACAATATAAACTGATTTTCAATCGACAAACATAAATAAAAAATCAATTAGCTCTAAATTATACGACAAATATCAGATATAATATACAATAAGATTGTAATAACATATAACATGTGTAAACGAAATTAATGTTTTTTTTTAGTTCTTAATATAATAAATTATACTGATTTTTACTTAAAATAAATATAATAAATAAAATAAATATAAATATAAATTTATTGGCTCTAGATAATAGGCATATATCATAGGACATATATGATTATAGGACATATCATACGCATATATAAACCCTGTTGAAAAGAATAAAACCGATTTTAAAGGGAATCAGCACGTCGTAATGTTGCAGCATCAAATTAGACTAATAGGAATAACCCATACACCAATTTGGATTTGCATAGAATAGAATAACAGATGAACAATTGATAAAGCCTATGAAGGTAATAAAGTATATTCAGCTGTATTCTTAGATGTAAGGTCTTGTTCATAAGACAGAGAAACTGTTACACTGCTAGCAAGCCACTGCTGAAATTTTACATCACAGCCGGAGAGTTTGGAGTTAATTAAGAGGAAGCCTATCCTACCGTAAATTGACCTAAAGAAGGTGTATGTACTTCAAGAAAGTGTATTGGGGCCAATTCCTTACGTACTCCACACATGTGATATACCAGAAATAGAAATATGGTGATATTATGCTGAGTGAGGAGTCGGGAGAAATTGTCATATCTGCTGATGATACTGTGGTTCTTGCTGTCGGTGACAATAATAAAGAAGCTATATACTGACAATATAAATAGTTGAACTTAAACCTAGAAAATAAAAATTAATTAAAATAAATCTGTTCGCGTAAAGTCAGATCGTACAAGCACCAAAAACAGCAAATAATACTATCATGCCATATATCAACAGCTCTAAATATCTTGGAATAAATATTGATGCAAAACTTTGTTAGAAGGAACATGTAAAACAGAAAAGGAAAGAATTGGCGTTAAAATATAGGAAAATGTATTGTTCAATGGGTACAAAATCACAACTATCAATACAGTATAAATCGTTATTATACAAGCAAGTCTATATATCTATTATTTGCTATTGTTGACATTAAGCCGTCCCAATTTTTAGCCGGTTTTGCTCAACTTGTTCTAAAAACAGTTGATACATCAGCAACTAAGCTGTCTCAAGTTCCTCGAGTGCTTCATCTGGGTTTTCATTCAATAAGTATAGTAATATACTTATTGAATGTAAAGTTGAAGAACAGTAAGTCTTCGAGCTTCTTTGGGCCGCCAGGCCGTTTTTTGTCACTGATATTAAAATCACCAATTTTAAATCGTTGAAATTAAAACCGATATTGGGATGTTATTCATATCAAACCACAAGATATTGAATAACTCAAAAAGATTAATTGTTGAAGTGTTATTTTATATAGAGATATGCCAAATTCATACCATCAAATTTAACATATATAGCTCATCAAAAAATACACAGAAAAATATAAACTTTATTTATAATATATTAACGCTTCATGTGGAAGCACTCAAATAAACACAGATACCAAATATATTAGTAATTTTCCTGATGGTTTTTATCATCAATGGAAGAATTTATATCTAATTTTAATTAAGAACGTGACAAAGTGTTAGAACAACCAATACTATTATTCTTCCTCCATACAAACCAGGTGTTGACAAATTGACATACAGAGGCTAGTTTACAACAGGGCCCCTTATTATTGATTTATTGGTGCACTGATAATTGCATGATAATTGACGAACAATATAAATACGTTGTTGATATTATTAATTATAAAAAATATAATAACGACAATGGCCTTGGACGATATTGCTTCTTTAAATTAACATTGACACGCTGAAATATTTTATTTTGATCGATAAAAATTCCTCTACACGCATTATTATTATTTTATTAATTAGCAATCATAATAACATGACCAATATTATACGGCACGGGCTTCAGACTGCTGAAATCATATACTTGACAGAATAGATATGAGTAACAACCAATTGATTAATATTTGTTTAATAAATAGTTATAACTAATCCTAAAGTGTTGTTATTTTTCTTATGATTTTCATGATGCAACAATAAGATGATACTAAAAACATGGAAAAAATATTGCCTAGTGATATGTAATACTTGATGTTTATTTGTGTGGAGAAAAAAACGCTTGTTTTAATCAATCATCAGCTGTTTCTTTTATAAAACTATACTAAATTATAGCTAATTCTCTATTGTCCAACCAAATTAACAAGAATTGTTGTTAATATTATTGGTAAAATTGTATTAACTTTCTTCTAATATGTCCATATATATATATATATATATATATATATATATATATGGAAACGAAAAATTATATAATATGCAGAATCCAATTCTAATATGATGATATTTTGAAAGCACACATCGATCGGATATTTTCAAAAATTATATAACCTTTTGAAACGTTCAATATTGATTTTATTACTAACACTTTATATTTTCAAAACAATAGAACAAACCAATATGTATGGTTAGTCATTGCTTACTAATGAATTAAAATGGTAGTTAAAATGTAATTGGCTTAAACACTGTTATGGTGGTTCCGTCGCAGGGAAATCAGCCGTCATTGTATGGTACTTGTACGGTAAACTTAAAAGTAACCACCTGGATCTTCATCACTATTTCCATTATTTATGAAAAGTTTTAGTATAAGAAGAAAGAGTTACTGCCAAATGCATTTAAACACATAACTATATAAAACAAGAAGTTTACAATTAGTCCTATCATATAACACATGTGCTGAAAAGTCCCGGGTGCAACAAAGAAAAAGAGTTTTCTTTGTTCAAAATAGGTTTTATTCATCAACGTTATCTCCATCAAGAGCCACACACTCATTCCAGCGTCGCTCGAATATGTCAATACCATTTTTGTAGAACGATTTATCTTTTGCCTCAAAATAGACCACAAAATCCAAAGCAATTAAACAATTTTTGCTTTAATCAATTGAGGAAATACTGAGTTTTTGGGAACCTTCTTGAAGAAGTATTCTGTAGTATTTCCTAAAATGTTTAACTATTTGTAGTCGTAATTCTTTAGAATTTTGGATATATACCTAAGATGTCTGTGATGTAGAATATAGTGGATCGAATAGAAAGCATTATTTTCGAAGGTATCCGACTCTATATTAAAAGAAGCTTAAATAAGTTTGTAATATACGTTTTACGCAGGCTGACTAAAAATCCAAATTTGAAAGACCATTGTTTAAGGCATGCAGTTTCTATACGTAGTTTAAATAAATAGTAGGTCCTTGATTTTCATTGTTTACGAATAATGGATACGGGTACATGTTCAACATAGAGCAGAAGTCATTCTGTCTATGTGTAAAAGTAATGATGTCCCATTACTAATTCTACAGTAGGACTTTACATCAAAAAACCGCACTGAAAGAGTTACCAACCAAAATAGCGAACCTGAAAAAAATATCTGGCTAACTTTTAAATCTCCAAAAAGTGTTCTAAAAAATCAACACGAAAGAGAAGATCTACAATCACAGGAAGCTCGTGATATCAACAAATTTAAGAAGATAATATTCTAAAATTGTCGTATAAAATTGAAGGGATTTAAATCCATTCATAACAGTATTACTGATAATTTACTAGCCCATGATTGAAATATATTGAGTACTTTCTATCTATTCTTCCACTGATTTAACATTGAGGTCTTTTCTAATTTTTTACTTCTCATCATGTCCATGTTTGTTACATACCTGACTTTTTCGAGGTATTTCATTCCTGCTGCTTTGTCTATCAATTGTATCTGACCTGGCTTCGTCTGTAAACTGCTTTGTACACTTTTATTAATGCATTTTCTATTTACAACAAAGAAAAAATTTATGTTTTTTCCAACTCTGACGTTGATTTCCATCTGCTATCTTCCATTACTCTCGATTTCTATACTTTGTATCCTCAATTTGGATATATAATACTTCAGGCTCTACCATTACCGTGACTTATTCCATCGTACTGTGCCCATTTTTTTTCTGTTGGGTTTCTAGTTTATCAGTTGTTATTATTACATCGTACGCGAAAGCTCCTACCGACATTTTTATATTTTCCATATTTTTATACCACAATGTAATCCTGTTTTATCTAAATTAATATTGTCTTAGTTCTACTTTTAAAGGTATTTTCATTTCATACTGTCTGCAATGACAGCATTAGTATTCAACCTGTATAATTTCTTGAATTGTACTATTTTATTACTTACGCCTTTTTGTTCTAATATAACCAAATGTTCGTATATCTATTTCTTTTTAAGGCATTTTTCATTACATCCTGCAACATTTGAGGCTAAATTTCTTCAATTTCGTGACGAATATTGTTTTAAGATGTTGAATCCCACCACAAAAATAACTACTGTGGCAACATATGCAGACGATACAGCAATCTTAGCATCCCATGAAGATCCAGTCACAGCATCAATAAACCTACAAACCCACCTGGAGCAAATACAATTATGGTTGAAGACATGGCGCATTAAAGCCAATGAATCAAAATCCACGCATATAACGTTTACCCTGTGTAGAAGAACATGTCCACCAGTAAATATCAATCATCGCCAACTCCCCCAAGCATAGCATGTTAAATATCTTGGTATGCATTTAGATCGACGCCTAACCTGGAAGAAACACATACTCTCTAAACGGAAACAACTAGGACTAAAATTATATCAAATGTATTGGCTCATTGGGCGCAAATCCAAGTTATCATTAGATAACAAGGTACTGCTGTATGAGTCTATACTCAAGCCCATTTGGACATATGGAATTCAACTATGGGGTACCGCTAGCAAATCTAATATATCCATCATTCAACGGTTCCAAAATAAGGTGTTGCGTGCCATTGTTGATGCTCCGTACTATATTTCAAATAAAGTGATACAACGCGATATTCCTCTAGAACCTATAACGAGTGTAATCCAACGTGTTTGTGTGAAGTACTTCGAAAGAGTGTCAGTGCATCCCAATATACTCGCTAATCAGCTAAATATGCGACGTGATAGTGAAGTGCGTAGACTAAAACGTTTAACACCACCTGATCTGATTACTGGACATATGTAGAGTTTAGAATAAGCATTAGAATAAGACTAATTAATTAAGATAATACTTTATACAGAAGATTGCTTAATGAAGTGATTTTCTACATGCCATGTATATATAATATAGACATAAGAAATACTTATTGCCAATAGGGCAGATTGTGGACTCACGAAGAGTAATAAAAAAAAAAGACGTTGAATCGTTTGGGGTTTATTCACATACACTTTTGGTTTTAAAAAAACCCATAAGAAAAAGTCTCGTGCTGTTATATCCGGATACGTGGCTGGCCGTGCTAAATCGCCACTTCGAGAAATTAGTCTTCGTGGAAAAACGTCATTCAATAATTGAACTGTTGAACGAGCTGCGTGTGCTGTGGCTCCATCTTGCTGAAACCGCATGTCCTCTAGTCCATACTCTTCCATTTCAGGCACTAGAAAATTTTGAATCATGTCTTGGTACCGTTCAGCAGTAACACAAGCTGCAACACAGGATCAGGATCTCTCGGTAGCAATTTTTGGATTAATTCAATTTTGTAGGGCAATATTTTCAAATCAGTTTTCAAAATTTGGGTTAAACTGCGTGCAGAAACGTGTAACTGGGAACCACGTCTCCGAATTGATGTCTCTCGAGACCCTGCAACACTATCGCGCACCAGAGCCACATTTGCAGCGTTACGAGACGTCCGTTGTCTTCCAGAACGAGGCCTGTCTGCTGTCGTACCGTACTGTCGAAAATTCGCATGTAAACGATAAATTGTGGTTTTGTGAGGCACTAGACGATTAGGATATTTTTGACGCAATTTCCGCTGAGTGGCAATAATGGAACCTTTATTTTAAATAAATATTGTCACCATTCCTGCTCGTTATTGTGGTGTATAATTTATCCATAATAAAATTTGGACGTCCACACAATATAATGGTTAAAACGAAACTGGGCTAAACGTTATAAAACCAAGATAGCGGACAATAAAAATGATAGCGAAACTTTTGCCCTACATTATACTAAATGTATGGTCTTGTACATGCTTTTTCTCTTTAGAAACCCTCTTAGGGACATTGCTGCCAACTTGTCTACTACTGGTTTTAGACTATTTTCTATAGCTTGCTCCTATAACTTCATGATTGTGAACAACGGAGTAATCTCTCAATAATTATTGTCTCTTTTATATTCCTTTATAGGTATCAGAACAATTTTGTTCCTCATTTCCATACGCCCTAGTAAATATCCATTAATAATTCAGTATTTTTATGACCTATTTTTTCAGCATTTGCGGTAGTATCATACAAACATATTTTCCTTCAGTATTGGTGTGAACCTGAACTCGATACCGGGCCTTTGAGATAATTCCCAAATTAATTGGAAATACAATTCGAAAATATTCGACTGATGCGCGGCGTTCGCGCTTCATCAATCAAAAAATAGACCCCGGGGTTCAATTAGAATAATTCTTGGAGGACCGTCCGATTGGAAAGGCCGAAACGACCCAACGGGCGCTACCCGCCCCCGCCGCTCTGCCCCGCGCCCACGTCTAATTAGGAGCCCTTTTAATTATAAGCGGGAGCGATACGTAACGGATCGAGTTCCGGCCTATTAAAGTCATAATTGGCCTTGGCCCAACCGTCAAAAATCTGCGGCCGTCTCGCCCCGCGCTGACCCCGTGACGTCAGACCGACGTCTGTAGACGAAAGGGGTGCTAATGTACTGACAGCTCGAACGAGTCGACAAAGCCCCTTTTTATGTTCCTCCTAACTCTCCGGCTTGTCACAATTAGAATTTAATTACGAACTGCAAAATGAACCGTGTTTAATTGACAAATCTCGGAGGTTTTTTTTCTTGCGCCGTTACTTGAATGAGCAAAATTAAGGACTTAATATCGAAATAAACAAGACGCATTCACGTTGAAATGGAAAACACGCAAATACGTCACAAAGTGAAGGCATCACGATTCCGCTTCATTTAACGCCAATAAAGCTTTGTTTATCAAGTGCTTCAATATCCCAGTCGTTCAGATACTCTCAAACAATACACTGAGACTTTGAAAAGTATACTACAGACCTGCCCATCATAAAACTTACAAGGAGCCATAAAAAAACTGCTTCACCAAAATGTAAACTCAGAATATAGAAAATATAGAAGACAATCGTAATTAGGCGCATATAAAACAAAGATTATTGATTATTTTACCGCTATGGGGCTAGAAAATATATATATATATATATATATATATATATATATATATATATATATATATATATATATATATATATATCAGCAGGAATGACAAATGGGGTGTATTAATTATCTAAAACAATTAAACAATTTTCGCTTTCACCGATTGAGGAAATACTGAGTTTTTGGAAACCTTTTTGATGTATTCTGTAGTATTTCCTAAAATATTTAAATATTTTCGGTAGCATTCTTTAGAATTTAGTTATATACTTATGTGTTGTAATCTAGAATATAGTGGATCGAATAAAAAGCAGTATTTTTTAGGGTACTCAGATCTATATTACAAGAAGCTTAAATATTTAACTAAGACCAAATAAGTTTGTAATTTGCATTTTACTCAGACCGACTAAAAATACAAACGTGGAAGACCACTGATTAATGCATGCAGTTTCTATTTGTAACTTGAATAGTGTTACCGATTGAAGAAATACTGAGTTTTTGGATACCTTTTTGATGTATTCTGTGGTATTTCTTGAAATGTTTAACTATTTTCTGTAGCATTCTTTAGAATTCTGATTATATAGCTATGACTTGTGATATAGAATATATATAGATCGAATAGAAAGCATTATTTTTCAAGGTATCCACACTTAAAGGTGGTGGTAGGTGCTAAACCACCATTTGATTCTAAAACATCTGTAATTCTTCGCGAAATAGATTTATAAAGTGTCTGAATAATTTTCAACGGATTTTGTTTGTATCAAAAAACCAGATAACAGATTTAATGATGTTGGGAATGGATCTACTCTTCATATCTGCTCTAAAGCGTTCCAGAATGGTTGAATGATGTTGAGGTGATTAAGCTAGCGAAGCGAATATGTTTAATAATATTCTGACACTCCTCAAACCAAGACTGAACCTTTTGGCTGTATGTATCGACGCGTTATCACCTTAGAACCACAGTAAAAATTTCATCAACGGATGTCGAGATAATCACTCGCAATAATCTGAATGATAGGATAGCAAGACATAGCCGCCCAAATCACAACGGAACCTTCCCCATGCTTGACTGTAGAAAACTTCCTTCAGGGTTCTTCATACATAAAATCGCCCGATTGTAGAAAACAATGTAAACGATAATTCATCGGACCACATCACAATCTTCCATTCAATCAAGTTGAAATATAACCTACAAGACTTAGTATATAAACTGAGCAATATATACGCGTTACATTACACGGATTTGGGATTAATCTATAAAATGAGCAAATTGCTACCGCGGAACTACTGTCGATTGCTGGAATCAACTGGTTTTTCAAAAGAAAATTTACTCCCGCATGAAGGGACATTCTCAATATTTAAACCTAACTCGGCTGCAGTTCTACAGGGTAATATCTTGGGACCACACATATATCTGCTCTATACTGCTGATATCCCAACAACAAAAGAAATAGCACTTAAAAAAATTTTCCGACGACACAATGGCAAATGTACCTATAGGTAAGGCTGTAGATGAAGTACAAGTAGCTGTCAACAATATCTACAAATCGACTGGAGACTGGAAAATACAGCTTAATAGCTCCAAATCTGTCCATATTACGTTTGCGTTACGGCGAAATGATAAAAACGTGAATATATCATTTGATGAATGCCCGATACCTCAAGTAGAATCAGCTAAATACCTCGGATTATATCTCAATGGTAGGTTAAATTGGAAACGCACAGCAGATTAGACTCAGAGTCAAGTGTTCTGGTTAAACGGAAGATATTCACAACTTGACCTAATATCAAAGACATTGGTTTATCAGTCAATCATAAAGCCTATTTGGGCCCATGGGGTGCAAATTTGGGGTTGCACTAAAACATTAAACCAACTAGTAATACAACGCACCCAAAACAAAGTTCTACGATTAATTACTAATGCTTATTGCTACGTAACCAACGAAGAGCTGCACGATGACCTATGATTCAAATTGATACACGAAGTGATCCAAGATTTCGCCTTAAAACATGAAAGAAGGTTGCTAAATCACAGCAACGTGGAAGAAATACAGCTACTGGACAACGGAAAAAGCAGGAAATCAGAAGATTGAAGCGAAACAAACCACACGAACTTCTTTAGTGTATAAGTGTATTCTTAAATTTAACTTAAGCAGATTAAGCTTTATTTTGACTTTGGAAATACATACTGATGTATTAACCCCGTACTCGCCTTGCTTGTGTATTAATGCAATTAAAACAGAACAGTAGTAATAAAGTAATTCGTATATTAGGATTGCACTAAGCATATCTAATGTAAGATGTAATTAACAAAAAATATTTAGTATACCCACTGTATATATTTTCAAAATAATGATACCATTCTAATGATTCTTTGAATCTTTGTATTTTATTTACCAAGACATAAAAATTCTTGCAACACAAGTACATTATGTTTATTACTTCCCCTTTTTGCATGTATATACTTAACATAATACAAAAATGAAGTGCCCCAAAAGACAATCCCATTCATAAACGGTCACCCATATTATCGCTTTTCTTTTTCGAGCAAGCCTCATATACATATTTTTACCTTTCGTCGTTCAAGTAAACACAAGCAACAACGTCAGGTCCACGCGACCCGTCGATGTAACATAAAACTAGTGCAATATAACGCAACAGAAAATAAACTAGGGAAAATTTATTGTAGCATATTGGAAAGAGTACAAACGTACACGTACAATACGATCCGAGTACCATTATCGGGAAAACAAAAGCTGCCCGATCGTTCGTGGTGTTTGGTTCGCTCCAAATGGCCGGCATTCCTGGAACCGATAGCCTGGGTAGATTAGCGTTGGCCTGCCGTGGCGATAATTAATAAATCGCACTCGGTGTATTAGCGCGCGGCGCAAAAGGTGTTTCCCATAGGAGCTCGGGTACCACGGCCGGCAGCAAATAAAACTGGTCCCGTTCGTGAGTTAATGCAAAATACTTTCGATGAAATTAAATCATTTCGAATTGAACTCTTGTCGCTCCGGTCGAGGTAGACAGACCGGCTGCTATACCTGGACTGATCAATAGCGACCCAACGGGGTGCAAGAAAAGTTCCCCGGCCTAACACATAGACGGCGCTACTAGAATTAAATCCAAATGTTTTTAGATAGCCTTCAACCTCAAAAGATGCGGGTATAAATTTGATAGTTGTTGGATTATTAGTTTGTGAATTGTAGCATTTGGAGTGAAGCAACTTTTGTCATTGTGAAAAAAAATGGATAAAAAAAAATTTCGCGTGTTCATAAAATATTGCTTTTTGAAGGGAAAAATACAGTTGAAGCAAAAACTTGGCTTGATGCCGAGTTTCCGGACGCTGCCCCAGGAAAATCAACCATCAATGATTGGTATGCCAAGTTTAAACGTGATGAAATAAGCACCGAAGACGGTGAACGGAGTGGACGCCTAAAACAGGTTGTTACTGACGAAAGCATTAAAAAAATCCACAAAATGATTTTGAATGACCATAAATTGAAATTCAATGAATAGTAGACACTCAACAGATATGAACTAAACGTGTACATCATATCATTCACAAATATTTGAGTATGAGAAAGCTCTGGGCAAAGTTGGTGCCGTGCGAGCTCACTTTTGACCAAAAACAACGACGAGTTGATGATTCCGAACAGTTTTTGAAGATGATCAAGCGTAATAAACCTGAGTTTGTGCGTCGATGTGTGACAATGGATGAAAAATTACTCCATAATTTCTCTCCGAAGTTCAATCGACAGTCATCCGAGTGGACTGCACACGATGAACCCGCTCCAAAATCTGGGAAAACGCAACAGTCGGCTGGCAAGGTTATGGCGACTGTATTTTGGGATGCGCATGGAATCATTTTCAATGGCTAACTTGAAAAAGGAAGGACCATCAACAGCGACTATTATATAATGTTACTGGACCGTTTGAAGGACGAAAAAAGAAAGTGCCGCTTCACCAAGACAATGCACCGTGTCACTGATTCGGTGAAATGATCAAATCAGTGAAAACGATGGCAAAAATCCATGAATTGGGCTTCGAATTTCTTCCTCATCCACCATATTCCCCAGATCTGGCCCCCAGCGACTATTTCCTGTTCTCAGATCTCAAAAGAATGCTCGCTGGCGAGAAACTTTCGTCGAATAAAAAGGTGATCGTCGAAACTGAGGCCTATTTTGAAGCAAAGGACAAATCGTTTTACAAAAATGGTATCGAAAAGTTGGGGGGTCGCTATAAACAGTGTATCACCCTTGAAGGGGATTAAGTTGAATAAAAACACTAATTTTGCCAAAAAAAATGTGTTTTGCTATGGTAGGCCGGGGACTTTTCAATTAACCTGTTAATGTTGGTATTTCCAGGAATATTTAAAGAAATCTTAAGAAATTTTGTCGCACCTTGTACAACATTATAATAGCATTATTATTTATTAGCTGCAATATATTCATTAATTTGTTGCAAAACATCAACAAAATTCCATTCACCCCGTGTTACGACAATTCGACAAACAAACACAAACGAAATGATATTTATATACATATATATCTGATTAAGGAAGGTCCTTCACAGTAATCTCCCGCAAACATATAAAGGACATATTTCTCGAACGTAAGAATGTGTCACTAATCAAACATCATCCCGCTTATCGTCGTAATATTTTAAGCTGAAAATTCATACGGATCTAGAAAAAAATGTTACAGCTGATAAATTAATGAGCGACATGAATGGAAAATTAAGTACCAAAATACACTGTATTGTTCGAACAACTCATATTCAGTAGTACAAATTCTAACTCTAATATATGTTTACTAGGTATGGATAATTAGAAATTAATAATGATTAATTATTTAATATAAACAAGAGGAAACTTACTGTAAAATAAAAGAAGCTAAAGCAGGTGTACCACAAGGAAGTGTATTGGGACCAATGCTTTTTCGACTCTACACTTGTGATATATCACAAATGGAGAATATTACGATAGCTACATTTGCTGATGATACTGCGATTATAGCTGTCGGAGGCAATACTGAAGAAGTGACACGAAAATTACAACAGGCATGTGACAATATAAATAATTGGACACAAGTTTAGAAAATAAGAATTAAGGAAAGTAAATCTGTTCATGTGCAGTTCTCCTGTAAACAGACCGTACAAGAACCAATAATATTAAATAACACTATCATTCCATATAGCCATAACGCTAAATATCTCGGAATGAATCTCGATGCAAAACTTCGCTGGAAGGATCATATAAAGAAGAAAAGAAAAGAACTGGAATTGAAATATAGGAAAATGTACTGGCTAATTGGAAGAAAAACACAATTATCAGTGCATAATAAATTGTTATCATATAAGCAAATATTAAAACCTATATGGACTATGCGAAGTTCAATTATGGGGATGTTCTGCAAAGAGTAACATAAATCAAATACAAATTGTATTGTCCTATGTATTTGGGTGCACCCAAATACTATAGGACTGATTACCTACATCGAGACCTTCAGATACACACAGTCAGTCAAGAAATCAAGAGAATTGCAAGGGGCATGAGGAAAGACTCCATTCTCATGAGAATATTGAAGTATTGCAGTTGTTGAATAATACCAGAAAAGGACACAGACTGAAAAGAATCAAACCATCTGATCTTGTGTAGTCTTGTGTAGTGAGGTGCATATATTAAAAAATTTAGCAGTGACATGTATAAACATTATTTCACCAGAGACTGAGTTAAAGCTGATGGGTCCTCCTAATTATATACCTAGATTTAACTTACTGCTTATTTGATTATTGCGAGATCTTATATGCTATATTTAGTGCTTAAAAAGCAAACTGAAAGTCCTTCGTACTGAACGACTTCCGATTTTCGGTCATATCAACTAAGCAATAACATTACATACAAATAACTTGTTATTTTAGATAAAAAAATATGTGGAAAATATGTAGGTGCCTTTGAAATTTGAGCGTTTCCCTCGATTTAACCCCTTCCTCCCGAACAGATCCCGACTTGGTTCCAATGGGACCACCTCGGAAATAAACTATTTCGAATAAAAAAAGAATTTTGAAAATCGGTCCACAATTGACGGAGAAATCGGCGAACATACATTAAAAAATATATATAAAGCCGATTAAAAATAAACTCAGAATGACAAAATGACACAAATGACAAACAGAATAATCAAATCGTTTGATTTTGTAACGCAGTGAAGTGCATTCAATGGAAAAAGCAACAATTTTAATTAATTCATGAACATTATTACTATAGAGACAAAGGTAAGTTCACCTAGATATGTATCTCGTCTTTAAGTTATTGTAATATATAGTAATTCTTGTCAACAAGGACTAGTAACAATATATTAATAAAAATATTTTAAAATATTTGTTTCATAAAAAATTCAAAAAATTCAAGACTAATATGGATATCAATAACATATATCTAAGAAAATTACTAATATACTCTTATGACTGCTTAAATTGTAAATATTCAATGTTAAAATAATAATTATTCCCGATATTCAACATTTTCATTAACCTTAAATGAATAAAATCTACAAAAGAAATTCTATGCTATAAAATTTCAAAATTTTATTAATAGAGTGACATTAATTAACAAGATAATCAGAATAATATTATCTTATTCGGTACATCAGCATAACGAAGCAAAATTTCCCTCCAAAACAATTTAATAATTTATTGTACAATATGATACACGAAACTTAAAAACACAAAACCAATCACCGTTAACAAAACAAGACGGAGAGTTAGAGTGATGGAATAAAAATCCTCTTCTTTTATAACCATTTACGAGCTTTATTTCATAATAAAATTTCGGTGGATTTGCGAAAAAATCTTGTCGACCTTTACTATGGATTTACGACTGGTGGTCAGAATAATAAAAATCTCGTAATTATTAAATATCAATAGTTATTTATATTAAAATTTTACTGATTTTTTATGGCTAAACAGTTTCGTTTCTTATTTCATTACTATCTTCGAACCACTAACCTAGGGTTTATATTAAACAAATTTGAATTGTTATTTACTTTCTAATATTGGTATTTAATTAAATATCATAATTTGCTAATTCATCATCATCATCAATCATAGCCGGCGCTTGGGGAGACAGTCTATTGCAACAATTCTAGCCTCTGACAATCTTAGTCTCTCTATAGAATAGAGAGAGACTAAGATTATAGATCTTGATTTATATATTTTTCGAAATTGTTGGCTGTATCTTCCACCCAAAAAGCCGATTTCGCCACAGAAGCCTGTAGGGAATATGAACGTGAACACATTTCATTCGACAGATAACACATGAACTAACACTTAAAAGTACCGGGTCTAACACATAGATGGAGCTAGTTTTGTTGCATTCGCCGCTTTTTCAGTTAGTACTAACCTTCAAAAGAAAGCTCTTAAAATTCCTACTACAAGTTTGTGGGGTATTATGCTGCTTCTTGATGGAAAAAATATAGTTCAAGCAAAGCAATGATTTGAAAAGTGTTTTGTTGACTTCAAACGTGATCGTAGGGAAAACATTAACAAAAATTAACAAAATCGTCTTGAATGATCGAAAAAGTGAAGTTGCGTGAGTTAGCTAATATCGTACAGATATCAAAAGAACGTGTTGGTTTCATATTGCATGAGCACTGAACTAAAAGAAATCTCTGCTCAAAGTGGGTGTCGCGTTTGCTCATTGTTGACCAAAAACGAGAACGTGTCTGAGCATGTTTTTGGCCATGTTTAAACGTAATACACCAGAACTTGAGTTGCGTCGAGATGTGACATGGATCCATCACTTCACTCCGGAATCAAAACGATCGTCATCTGAGTGGACATCAACTGGTGACAGACAAATCGCACTTGAAAGGCATCAAGCTTACAGATGTCAGACTGTGTTCAAGTCTTCGATTCACACAGAAAGATTAGCAAGATGAGTTTCTAAAAAAGGCGTATTTTAATCCCCCTTTTCCACACGCACCATCTTAGAGATGCAAAAGACCTGGTAGCTTGGCTGATTCGTTTTATCTCTTCAGCGGTAGATACCACTTGCTCCTCTTGTACTCAAGTCCTGCACTGTTCTGACTGGATTCTATTGAGAATCACAAAAGCAGGCGATCCATCAGTTTTCAATAATTTCATCTTCATTAATTCCCAAGCTATATGCGTCTACAATGTCATGTCATTATATCATGAAGAATATATAAAGCTCAACATCATGCAAGCCCTCTATCATCAATAAACATCAGGTAGGTTAAGGTGTCCGTAGTATCATATTGAAGAGAATACTTTTGACACCTTTTCAATATTATCTGATATTCTATTCAACAATATGGTAACTTTTGATATTCCATATGATTTATCAAAAAGGGTGATTTTATAATTAGGGAATATATCAGAATATATTCAATACTTCAGTAAGATAACTAGCAAGTAACTTCTTCTACTACAGTGTCAGCCCATTAGGATATGCAAGACGGAATAAGAGGATCTGTAGCCTCTGTAGACTGGCGCTTTTAAAGTAGGTAATTACATCAACATAAGCTCTAGGAAGTTACATAATCAAATAGAATTGTCAGTTTTTGTAGACACGTAGTGGAAGAGAAACCATTGCATATTACTAACAATCCATATCGTCCTCTATTTTAATTTAGGTTTGAAGCTTGCATCAGAATACGTGAATTGGAACTATGAACAGTAGAAATAAGTATTGTTAGCATATGAGACCTAGTTTAAATTGCGCGAATTCTAGGAAATAAGAAATGAGAATACCACTTACGTCCCAAGGAAAACAAGCTGAAGACAGAAGGACCAGATTTATATCCATTTAAAATACAATAGAATTAATTGGACAAATACGTTAGATAAAATTCAGTTAATAAGTTTACAGGTAAACACGACTTAATTATTAAAATATCAATTAACATACAATAAAAAATCAATAGTAAAAATATCGTTTTAATTTGGCCTATATTATTATCCCCTTTTTCCCATAGACCGCATAAAATGCATAGAATGACAGACGTTGCAGAAAAAAAACCTATGAAAATAATCATTACATAGTATAAAACAAAGTCGCCTTTTCTGTCCCTATATCCCTATGTGCGCTTAAATCTTTAAAACTACGCAACGGATTTTGATGCGGTTTTTTTCAATAGATAGAGTGATTCAAGAGGAAGGTTTATATGTATAATACATGCATAATATACTAAGGCAACATTGCTAATTTTAGAGGTTTCTAACGTGATGTCGTAAATTAACCTATTTTTTTAGGCTTATTTAGCAATTAGCAAAAACGCTGCCTAACCCTACGAGTTAGATCAAATTAATGTACTACAGTATTGTACACCATAAAAAGGTCTACAAAAAAGTCCGCGATGGTATATGTTTATCTTTTAGGGATAACCCACATTAACCATTTTTATTGTTTACTTTTTACGTGAGAAAATGGCTTATTTACGAAGCTATTTTAAGCAATACGGCATTAATCCTTATCGAATTAAGTACCTTAAATACAGTGTGCAATTAATATAGATCAATATGGTTCCTTACAGCATGTAAATTAAACAAATATTTTCGGAGATATTACAAATTTAAAATTTGCGTTTATAAATGTGTAATGTAATAAAAATTGTATGAATTTAGAAATTCCAAAGATAGCAGGAAATCTTCATAGTAAGTATAGGGGAAGAGGAATTGTTTTACTCCAAACTTAATGCGTGCAGGCCAAGGGCAGTAATGAATGAACCAAAAATACTGGATCGATTTTAATCATGTTTTCATTGAGTGACATAGGCATATATATTTTATGCCCGTGCAAAGTCGGAGCGGGCCGCTATGTTTTTATATACAACGTTCATATTTTTTCTGTAGTGTATTTAATTTAGTATCAGCATTGCACCCGTGCGAAGCCGGGGCGGGTCGCTAGTAAATAATAAAGCTGCTCCGCTATATTCCTAGAAGTATCCCTTAGCCTTTAACATTATTTGGCATTCAAAACTTATCAAAACATTTGAGGAAATTTTACCAAACCAAAAGACACATTTTGAACCAGAATATTTAGAGTAAAATAGGAGGAAGCTTATTCTACAACAAAATAAACTAAAGCAGGCATAGCATAGGGAAGTACCAATCCATTACCAGTTTTACGCAACACTTACAGACTTCACTGAACTTTTGAATGTTTCATTCTCGAGGGAGAATTTTTTTGAGTTTTGATAAATAAAGTTGATAATAATGAAACATAATATTTCTATAAAAATAAGCTATTAAAATCTTCTCTATGTATGAATCAGCTGCGCGAAAAATTGTTCTTCAATTTTGTGCAAGAGAAAGCCGACATTTTCTCAAAACACTTAAAAAATGTTTTTAAACCTGTCCAGCCTCAGCTACATAAAGATGAGGAAAATAAAATTACTGGCTTTCTAGATTCGCCATTTCAAATAGTCTTACCGCACCAGAAATTAACGGTCAAAAAGTTAAACAAACAATAATGAGAGAGATTAATATTAAAGAAGCTCCTGGTTGTGACTTAATTACTGGTAAAATCTTAATAAAAGAACTATCACAAAAGGGTATAAAACTATTAACATTTATATTTAATGCTATGCTACGAATTAATTACTTCCCTTCTTAGTATCTGGAAAGTAGCTAAAATATTAATAATTCTTAAACCAGGAAAAATAGCAGAAGATGCGACCTCCTACCGACCTATAAGTTTATTACCGATAATCTCGAAAGTTTTCGAGAAATTATACATAAAGTAGCTAAACTATATAATAGAAAAAAGAAAAATTATTCCAGAACATCAGTTTGGCTTTCGCAATAAGCATGGAACTATAGAACAAGCGCTTTTCTAAATATATCTCAGGCTTTTGACAAAGTATGGCACACGGGCTTGCAGGTTAAACAAAAGAAACTTCTCCCTCATCCGGACCGCAAGGTAGTGTACTGGGTCCAGTACTGTATCTTCTGTATACTACCGATCTGCCCACCACAAAAATAACCACTGTGGCAACATACGCAGACGACACAGCAGTCTTGACATCCCATGAAGATCCAGTCACAGCGTCAATAAACCTACAAACCCACCTGGAGCAAATACAATTATGGTTGAAGACGTGGCGCATTAAAGCCAATGAAACAAAATCCACACATGTAACGTTTACCCTGCATAAAAGAACATGTCCACCAGTGAGTATCAATCATCGTCAACTCCCCCAAGCAGAGCATGTTACATATCTTGGTATACACTCAGATCGACGCATAACCTGGAAGAAGCACATACCCTCTAAACGGAAACAACAAATCTAAGTTATCATTAGTCAACAAGATATTGCTGTATGAGTCTATACTCAAGCCTATTTGGTCATATGGAATCCAACTATGGGGTACCGCTAGCAAATCTAATATATCCATCATTCAACGGTTCCAAAATAAGGTGTTGCGTGCCATTGTTGATGCTCCGTACTACATTTCAAATAAAGTGGTACAACGCGATATTCCTCTCGAATCTATAATGAGTGTAATTCAACGTGTGTGAAGTATTTCGAAAGAGTGTCAGTGCATCCCAATGTACTCGTTAATCAGCTAAATATGCGACGTGATAGTGAAGTGCGTAGACTAAAACGTTTAACACCACCTGATCTGATTACTTGACATATGTAGACTTTAGAATAAGACTAATTAATTAAGAAAGATTTTGTGCTAAACGGGAGAACCGAGAGTTCTAAAATTTGGAACGGTTAAAGCTTATACGAAGGAAGAATTTTTAGGTCTAATTTTTTTTTGCATAATATGAAGGAATACAAATATTAGTTTGTGTATCAAGAGTTAAAATAAATGTATTAATGTCTCATTTGTTGATGGTGAGTTGACAGGTACTGTTTTAAAGATTGAATAGTGGAATAAATAAGTAAAGAACAATGCAATTTTATTTTAAAATGTAGATAAATAAATTATTCTTTTATCAAATAAGTCTGTTTTTTATTCAGTTTATTGTGTTTAATGTATATTTTAGGTTTTTTTAGAACATCTTTATTAGATACGCTTAGTACAATCTTAATTCACAATTAATTTATTACTCCTTTTCCTATGTATTTGTATTAATTAACAAGCAAGACGAGTGCGAGAAAATACATCAGTATGTATTCCTCAATTATAAAATTATAATTATTTATTAATTATTAACTTATAGCTATAGTTTACACTAAATGTATACACTTTATATAAGTTCGTATGGTTTTGTTCGTTTCAATCTCCTGACATCCTGTGCGCTGTCCAGCAGTTGTATTGCTTCCACATTAGTATGATTTAGTAATCTTCTTTCGTGTTTCAAGGCGAAATCTTGGATAACTTCGCAAATCCATTTGATTTCCAGGTCATCGTGCAGTTCTTCATTAGTTATATAGCGATAGGCATTGGTAATCAATCGAAGAATCTTGTTTTGACAGCGTAGTATAACTAGTTGATTTGAACTTTTAGTGCAACCCCATATTTGCACCCCATAGGTCCAAGTTGGCTTTATAATTGTATTATAGATCAACCTCTTTGATTTTAGATCGAGTTGAGAGTATCTTCCGACTAACCAGTATAGTTGTTTTATTTTGGTTCTAATGTGTTTTCCTTTTTGTTTAACGTGATGCTTCCAATTTAATCTACCGTTAAGATAGGTAGATTCCAAGGTATTTAGCTGATTCTACTTGAGGAATCGGGCATTCATTGAGTGATATAGTTAAGTTTTTATTATTTCGCCTCATTGCAAAATTAACGTGGACAGATTTCGAGCTATTAAGTTGAATTTTCCAATCTTTCCTCCATTTGTAGATTTTGTTGACTGCCACTTGCAATTTTTCTATTGCCCTAGGCAGAGATATATCTTTTGCCATAATAATTGTGTCGTCAGCAAAGGTTCCAAGTAGTGTTTCTTTTGTTGTTGGAACGTCAGCAGTGTACAGCAGATACATGAGAGGTCCTAAGACGCTACCTTGTGGAATTCCATGCGAAATAGTTGTAAATGTCGAGAATGCCATTTCGTGCGATACTCTAAATTTTCTTCCGAATAAATATGACTCCAGCAATTGACAATAGTTACGCGGTAACAATTTGCTCATCTTGCAGATTAATCCCAAATGCCAAACACGATCAAAACTTGTGAGACATCCAGGAATATTACAGGGAGTATTTTTTTTCCTCAAACGATCTTTCAATAGCCGCAGTTACTCTGTGCACTTGATCTATTATTGAATGGTGATTTCGAAAACCAAACTGGAAATCTGGTATTGTTACCAAATGGTTAACACGTTTAAATATCAGTTTCTCAAATAGCTTTGATATTGTAGGTAGTAGCGAAATAGGTCTGTAAGATTCGACTTGTTCTGCAGGTTTGTCAGGATTTTTGAGCATAATTATTTGCCAACTGCCACTTTAAAGCATTCCGGGACATGCTTCAGCCTTAAGCAGGCATTAAATATATATGCCAACATGATAATTGTTTTTCGTGGCAGTTCTTTCAATAATCCAGGTGAAATGTCATCTATACCAGGTGCCTTTTTAGGATTGAGGTTATCAATTTCAGTGGCAACTTCCAGTGGAGAAATAGATTTAGATCTACATCGGGTTGATAAACAGGAGATGTATCCATGGTAGATTCTATATCATTAGATCGAAATATGTTAGCTAAGTATTGTGTGAACAATTCAGCTTTTTCATTCGTTTTCGCGTTGAACCCATTCATTTCGATCATTCTTAATTGGCGGACATTTTAGGTGAAAAATACGTATAAAAAAACATGTAGATAAAGTGAAACTAACTACAATTTGCGTAGATAGAATACATGGGACAACTAGAAGAAATTATAAAATATAATCAGTAATTTGGTAAATATTTTAAACCAATTTAAAATCGATGATATATATTAAGATGTTTAACGATTAATTCAACAAATATGTAACTATATGACATTTTATTCTTTGAAACTTTAATCAATTATTTTAGTTATTTACTTTATAGACCTAAGTTTAGAGAAGTCACTAGTTCATTTAATGATTGTAAATACATTACTGTATTATAATTTCTATATTGTAAAAAATAAAGTGCCTAATTATGTTCCTTATTGTTTTAATTAATATGCATATATTTATTCTTTATTTAATATTTCATGTTTATCATTATAATATGAAAATAAATAAAACTCATATATATTTATATTTGATGCTTTGAACTTGTTGAAGTTCTGAAAATAATGTTACTCGTGATACTTTTCTTATAATGCTCAGTGATGTAGTAATTTAAACTAATTAATACCTTGTTACTTATTAAAAAAGGCTACAATATACAGACATTTGTTACAGTATATAATGTTAAATATCAAATATATTGCTGATCTTATATTGAAAATATTGTTAAAACAAATTTTAATGACATTAACATATGATTTTTAAGTTATTTTATTTACTGTACTATGAGAAAAACATGCCTATCTTGTGTACAATAAATTTTGGTCGAATTTCGGACAGAGAGCGATGAATCGTATCTCTCTCGGTAGTAATATTGAAGAATTATTTTATTACATTCACGAACACTAAGACCTTCAATGTTTAAAACGAACCACACTTTAAACAACAAAGAAATATGGTTATTAACAATATGCGTTATCACGACGTACTATTATTTCTATCGTTATTGGTTATTACCTCACCGTCCGTCTTACACGCCAGACCTATACCAACGCGAAAGGAATATTAACGATCTCGAATGCGAGTCGATATATCGCCGGTCTATACGCATTTATTATAGTATAAACATTACGTTGATTTTTTTCCTTCTTCTTCCCTCTATAACCCTCCGATTTTATGGCGTATGCACACGTGTGTGAGTGCGCGAAACCGAGCCATAGTTTCGTATTTATCGACAATACTCGTCATAAAATCCGATCCGCGGGCAGGATCGTACTTAAAACTGATTTAAGACGAACATCGACGAATCTAGTGGGGCCCTGGCCGACCGCGATTCAGATAGTTTTATCATACTCTCCGTTCGCACCGTATGATGGATGGGTTCGGCGAGGGTAAAATATGCAGGAAACTGTTGCGAGGAACGAGGAATACGAAGATTCGGGTTCGGACTAGCGTACGAACATGTGAAACAGTTTGTTTAATAAAAGTAAACGTTCATGGAGTATGTTTCCTGCGGATAATAAGACAATCTGTTAACGTAACAAAATAGTTCTAAATGAAAAAAATTACTGTCCGTCGTCATAATTTAGTCACGAGACAAAATCTCGTTGCTACTCAATCAACTGTTATAAGTCCCCATAAGAAGTGCACTTTTGTCTTGAAAGACACTAGATCCATTGATAATAATGCAAGAGAAATCGCAAATACAATTATGGTTGAAGACATGGCGCATTAAAGCTATTGAAACAAAATCCACCCCTGTAATGTTTACCCTGCGTAGAAGAACATGTCCACCAGTGAATATCAATCATCGTCAACTCCCCCAAGCAGAGCATGTTAAATATCTTGATATGCACTTAGATCGACGCCTAACCTGGAAGATGCACATACTCTCTAACGGAAAACAACTTGGACGTAAATTATATCAAATGTATTGGCTCATCGGTTTTGCTGTATTAGTCTATACTCAAGCCCATTTGGTCATATGGAATCTAACTATGGGGTATCGCTAGCAAATCTAACATAACCATCATTCAACGGTTCCAAAATAAAGTGTTGAGTGCCACTGTTGATGCTCCGTACTATATTTCAAATAAAGTGATACAACGCGATATTCCTCTTGAACCTATAACGAGTGTAATTCAACGTGTTTGTGTGAAGTACTTCGAAAGAGTGTCAGTGCATCCCAATGTACTCGCTAATCAGCTAAATATGCGACGTGATAGTGAAGTGCATAGACTAAAACGTTTAAGACCATCTGATCTGATTATTGGACATTTATAGACTTTAGAATGAGCTTCAGACTATCTTAATCAAGACAGTATTTTGTACAGGAGATCACTTAATAAAGTTATTTTCTACATGCCATGTATATGTAATATAAACATAAATACTTTTTGTTTATTGGGCAGATTCTGGAACCACTAAGAGTATTAATTAAAATGTATTCAAAGATATGTATAAAGATATTTATTAGTAAACGTTAACACTCCAGCAGAGTTTGTTCTTTTAATATCATGGCGTCTTCAATCATTGATTTCATTAAGTGTAAAACTAACATGCTAGACAAAAAATTGAGTAGAAACAAAAAAAATATACTCCCAACTTAATCTATTATCAAAGAAAATGAGTTTATCAGATAACTACAAATCCTATTTGGACTTATAAAGTGCAAATATGAAGTTGCATCAAGACATCAAACAAACTAGTAATTCATCGCAGTTAAAAGTTCTTCGATAACTTCCAATGCTTATAACCAACGAAGAATTTCACGATGACCTCGAAATCAAATGTATCTACGAAATAATCCGAGATTTTTCCTTGTACAGTGTGTATGTGATATCTCTATCTTTTAATTAATCAAACAGGCATACATTACAAACAATTCTGTTTTAGCCTTGCTGATCCTCATCATTGAGATGATCATATGCAGAGCAAGACTTGAAAGGTCATGAATATTCCACTATAGCGTTGATTCGGATATTCTTCTGAACCAACTCATAGTTTTTGCAGTTGGTATTGTCATAGTAGTCACTTTTCATTTCGCCAATAACAATATATCACAGAAAACACTCCTTCTGACCAGCAAAACAACGAAACGACGATACTGAAACGGTTTGGGATTTTCCATTCGCCTGTAAATAACTGGAAACAATTTATTTATGAACTATTAAACAGTCTGAAAGTTCTTTGAAAGTTTGTGCTGGGCTTTCGTCTAATAAATCTTAGAATACTTGGTCTTTTTGGTTCACCAGGTCCTCCTTTGTAAATGACATCAAAATTACTCATTTGAAACAATTAAAACCAACAATTGGAACATGGTGGAACAGCATAACCATACACTTCTAAAAGTACTTGATGGGTTTCGACAACTTTGCAAATCAAACAACAAAAATAAAGAATGTTAAAAATTCAGATTTGATTGTTTCATATATATGCGTCGGTATACATTGAATACCTCAGTATTACTGAAAGGAAAACCGTTATTTTATGAAGAGAAATGTTAAAACCGACCGATCTCATGATCAGAATGCATGCAAGCACCATGATATACATGACAAAAGCCACAACGGGAATCAAGCTAAAAAGAACTAGTCTTTAATTAGGATATTTCAACACGACAATAATCATTAATATCCAGCCAAAATAATAAAATACATTTTAATAAATAATAAAATAACGACAGATCGCAGATATAAATCCAATAGAAAATATATGATATCCCGAAATATAAAAGGCAAACTGGAACTTCTTGAGTCGTTCTAACAATAGTTTTCATTACCGAATTATAAATAACGCTGATACTAAACTGTTCGGAAACGCAATAAAATAATGTTCACACCTATTCCAAGAGATATAACGTATATCGTCAGAATTACACAACACACAGTACACAACTTTGGCAACAGTCGTTAAGTCATGGTAGCATCAGTCTTGAAAATCCACGTTTTTCACATGGTCAATAGTCAACATTACTCATTTACGCGTCAGAATAATAGCAATATTTATGTAATATTTTTTCTAGATCCAATTTATTATTTCTAGCTCAGATAGTGCGCGATATCAAAATTATTTGAAAAACTGTTGTTAAAACCTATTAAACCAGTTATAAATATACCACATATTCAGGTTGGATTTCGAAAGAACCACTCGACAATCGACCAAGTCCCTGTTCCTGGAATTATTACCAAGTAGTAACAGCGGTTACAACAGAGAAAAAATATTGCCCTGCAATATTTCTGGATGTATCTGTTCTATAGTGCTAATATCCCAAACATAAAAAAACAGTACTGGGAACATTTGCCGACGACACTGTTATTACGGCAAAAGATCTGCTTAAGGCTGTAGAAAAAGTACCAGTGGCAGTGAATAAGATCTACAAATTGATTAAAGATTGGAAAATAGAGCTTAATATCTCCAAATCTATCCATGTTAACTTTGCATTATAACGAAATAACAGAAAGCTAATTATATAATATCACGGATACCCGATTCCTCAAGCAGAATGACCCATCTCAGTAGTGGGCTAAATTGAAAACATCATGTCAAACAAAAACAGAGGAGGTCAAACTCAAAACCAAATAACTGTACTGATTAGTCAGAAGATACATGACCCAAAATCAAAGATATTGGTTTATCAACGAATCATAAAGCTAATTTGGATCTGTGGAGTGTAAATATGGGGTTGTACTAAAACATCAAATCAGCTAATAATGCACCGCTACCAAAACAAAGTTCTACGATTAATTACCAATACTTATCGATGACTGCAACTGCACGATGACCTCGAAATCAAATAGATATAGGAAATTACCTATAATATCGTCTTAAAACATGAAATAACAGGTCAATTGAAAAATCCCCGGCCTGACACATAGATGGTGCTACTAAAATAAAACCCATATGTTTTTTAGTTACCCGTATGTCTCAAAAGATGCGTGTATAAATTTGACAGCCGTCGGATCATTAGTTTGTGAATTATAGCATTTTGAGTGAAGCAACATCTGTTATAGTGAAAGAAATAGATAAAAAGGAATTTCGCGTGTTGATAAAATATTGTTTTTTGAAGGGAAAATATACAGTTCATGTAAAAACTTGGCTTGACGCCGAGTTTCCGGACACTGCCCCTGAAAAATCAACCATCAAGGATTGGTATGCTAATTTTAGACATGGTGAAATGAGCATCGAAGACGGTGAACACAGTGGACGCCCAAAAGAGGTTGTTACCGACGAAAACATTAAAAAATCCACAAAATGATTTTGAATGACAGACACTCCAAAGATATCAACTGAAAGTGTACATCATATCATTCACGAATATTTGGGCATGAGAAAACTCTGCGCAAAGTGGGTGCCGCGCGAGCTCATTTTTGACCAAAATCAACGACAAGTTGATGATTCGGAGCAGTGTTTGAAGATGATCAAGCGTAATAAACCCGAGTTTTTGCATTGATATATGAGTATGGACGAAATATGATTATATTATTTCCCTTCGAAGTCCAATCGACAGTCATCCGAGTGGACTGCACACGATGAACCTGCTCCATTCCAAAGCGTGGGAAAATGCAACAGTCGGCTTGCAAGGTTATGGCGTCTGTATTTTGGGATGCATATGGAATAATTTCCATTGACTACCTTGAAAAAGGAAGGACCACCAACAGCGACTATTACATAATGTTATTGGACCGTTTGAAGGACGAAATCGCCGAAAAACGGCCGCATTCGAAGAAAAAGTAAGTGCTGCTTCACCAAGACAATGCACCGTGTCAAAAATCCATGAATTGGAGTTCGAATTCCTTCCTCATCCACCGTATTCTCCAGATCTGGTCCCCAGCGACTATTTGCTGTTCTCACATCCCAAAAGAATGCTTGCTAGGAAGAAATTTTCGTCGAATGAAGAGATGATCGACGAAACTGACAACTAGTTTGAAGCAAAGGACAAATCGTACTACAAAAATGGTATCGAAAAGTTGGAGGGTCGCTATAATCAGCGTATCACCCTCGAAGGGAATTACGTTGAATAAAAACAACTAATTTTGCCAAAAAAATGTGTTTTATTATGGTAGGTCGGGGATTTTTCAATTAACCTGCTAAGGTTACTAAATCACAGCAACGTGGAAGCAATACATTTACTTGACAACATACAGGGAATTGGAAAATTGAAACGAACTACCACATTAAATGCATTCTGATGTATTTATACGCCTTGCTTGTGCATTACTGCAAGTACAACAGAAGAGTAGTAAAAAAGTAATTTGTAAATTAAGATTGTACTAAGCATATCTAATGTAAGATGTAATTAATGAAAAAAAGACAGAACCGGTTGTCGGATCAGTTAGTAAGGTTAAGAAATATAAATGCAACCTAAGCTCAAGAGAATTTGCCTCTGGTTGGGAAGTTTCAACATTTTCAACGAGTCCATATTTTAAATCCAATAGAAAATATGAAATCCCGAAATATAAAAGGCGACATCGAACTTTTGACGTCGTCTTAGTAATATTTCCCTTTATTAAATGATGGACAACGTTGATTAACGTACATAACCGTACGGTAATGTAGTAAAACGTTGAAATATTTTGCCGCAGGACAGTGATAATGCTCACACATATTCCAGGACTTATAACGAATATCTTCAGAATTGAATCGTACGGGATAATAAAAGGATAATCGGCCGATTTGGCCCCGGCTAATGTTTTACAGGAACTCGCCGGTAATTAATTCGTTCGGCGGGTCGGGACGACGGCGCGTCCCGACGCCCAAGCCGTATTTCAGCGAGCGTCGCCGCTACCGCCGCCGCCGCCGTCGCCGCACCGAACCCAGAAACCGAAAGGCATCGTAATCCGCAGCAAGTGCAAGGTAAATGTATATTTTATCGGGGAAAGCAATCTAGCAAATTCAATTAGTTCAAGATTAGTTGTAGATGGCGCGGCTTTAGTTGTACGGATCCGACAGCTAGTGCTTTATTTGCTCTTTCTATTAAGTTTCGGGGTCTAATATAATATATCTCCGGTTTTAGTGGTGGAGGGCCGGAAGGTCTCTAGTTGAGGAGGGGCTCTCGTTCCCTCCCCCTCCCACGTAACTTAGCAAAATTAGTTTTTTTATTCAACATAATTCCCTTCAAGGGTGATACACTGATTATAGCGATCCTCCAACTTTTCGATACCATTTTTGTAGTACGATTTGTCCTTTGCTTCAAAATAGGCCTCAGTTTCGGCGATCACCTCTTCATTCGACGAAAATTTCTTGCCAGCGAGCATTCTTTTGAGATCTGAGAACAGGAAATACTCGCTGGGGGCCAGATCTGGAGAATACGGTGGATGAGAAAGCAATTCGAAGCCCAATTCATGGATTTTGCCATCGTTTTCACTGACTTGTGACACGTAACTTGTGTCTTGGTAAAGCAGCACTTTCTTTATTTTCGAATGCAGCCGTTTTTCGGCGATTTCGCCCTTCATACGGTCCAATAACGCTATATAATAATCGCTGTTGATGGCCCTTCCTTGACGCCATAACCTTGTCAGCCGACTGTTGCGTTTTCCCACGCTTTGTAGCGGGTTCATCGTGTGTAGTCCACTCGAATGACTGTCGATTGGACTTCGGAGTGAAATGAAGTTTCTCCATTGCCACATATCGACGCAAAAACTCGGGTTTATTACGCTTGATCACCTTCAAGCACAGCTCCGAATCATCACCTCGTCGTTGTATTTGGTCAAAAGTGAGCTCGCGCGGCACCCAGTTTGCACAGAGCTTTCTCATATCCAAATATTCGTAAATGATATGATGTACACGATCAGTTGATACCTTTAGAGTGTCTGCTATTTCCTTCAGTTTCAATTTATGGTAATTCAAAATAATTTTGTGGATTTTTTAAATATTTTCGTCGGTAACAACCTCTTTTGGGCGTCCACTGCGTTCGCCGTCTACGGTGTTTATTTACGTTTACACCACGTCTAAACTTAGCATACCACTCCTTGATGGTTGATTTTCCTGGGGCAGTGTCCGGAAACACGGCGTCAAGCCAAGATTTTTACCTCAACTATATCTATATGTCCGGCTGGGAACTATTTAATTTACCCGATATGGAATGCTCATTTTGCTGCACTTTATAAGTCTTACCACCTTGTTCTTCGAACTGATTATAAGAAATACCTTCACCGTACACAACTCAATTTTTTTTAACAATCATCTGCAGCTATCCGCTCTTGATTAAGATGTAGAGTACTTTATCATAATTTTCACCACATTTAACCAACTGCACAAATTTCAATGTCTATACAATCAAACTAATGCTCAAAGTACCATATTTCCAATGAGAGCCTATCTGTGTCTATTAACTGATTATTAAGCAATAATAGACAAGATTAACAACAGTTATATGTAATAAAATAAATCCCGTACAAATCAATTTAGATCAAATCTACAATAGCCTATTAAATACATGTACAACCGAAACCAGGAGGAATATCACCGTAACCCCATCTCTTTCCTATCCGTGCTCGATGGAAATAATTTCACACCAACCTCGAACGGTCTACACCGAAATATTTGTACAACACACGCCTATCGACGCCGTCCATCTCCGATCGGAACCCGATAACCGCCATTTAAAATGCATATCGTCGCGGGGTACGCGGGTACCGAAAAAGACGGGGATTAAGCGCAGTATCGCGGTGGAAGGGAGGGAGACGAGGAAGAAAATATAAAAGGAAAAAGAGAGACGGTGGCGAGCCGCATCGGAATATTTTTTTAATTAAACACGGTACGAATATAAAACGGTTTGGAAATGACGGTATTGTTTTTCTTACGGACCGTTGAAGTTTTCGTATAATTACCGTCATAAACTAACCGAAGATTTATCGGCCGGCCCGTAAATGCTACATAAATAATAAGGAGAAATAAAAATTCATTAGCGGAAGATTTATGAATTAAATCTGAAAATACCGGGAAGGTCGTATCTATGAAATCGCAGTAAAATTGCTTAATCGCTACCTTATTCATAATTTAAACAAAAAAGTACAACAATTTTTTTTTTATTAATCTCTTGGAAAGTCAACAATCTGGCCCGTAGGCAATAAGTATTATTGTTTGATTTCCGTTATATAATATAACCATCCTAACATGTAGAAGATCACTTCAGTGAAGTGATCTTCTGTACAATTTATAATCTAAATCTTATTCTAGATACCATTCTAACTTCTTTTAAAGTTTATTCTAATTTATTGTAATAACGATTCTAACTTATTCTAGAAATTTCACTCCATGTGTCTCTTAACCATCGCGCACATTTAACTGTTTGGCGAGTGCATTAGGATGCACTAAGAGTCTTTCAGAGTTCTTCGCACTAGCACTTATAATCACACTCGTTATGGGTTCTATGTGGATATCACGTTGAATCAGTTTGTTGGACACGTAATATGATACAGAACTCGCAACACTTTAAACTGGAACCTCTGGAGGATATCTATGTTAGATTTGCTAGTAGTACCCCACAGTTCTATACCACAGGTCCAAATGGGCCTAAGTATTGACTTATACAGCAAAACCTTGTTATCTAATGATAACTTAGATTTACGCTCTATCAGCCAATACATTTGGTTTAGTTTAGGCCCAAGCTGTTTCTCACTATATCTTTTTTTCAAGTCAGATGTCGATTAAAATGCATTCCCAAATATTTAACGCTGTCTGCTTGCGGAAGTTCATGATTATTCAATTTTACTGAGAGACATGCTCTTCTGCAAAGGGTGAATGTCATATATGTAGATTTTGTCTCATTTGCTTTGATACGCCACGTTTTCAATGTTGCCCATGTTTTCACCCACAATTCGACTTGGTTAAGATGAAGTTGGAGGTTTTTTGTGGCTGATATTGGATCTTCGTCTGATGATAAAACCGCTGTATCGTCAGCATATGTTACAACAGTAATGTATCGTGAGGTCGTTAGGTCAGCTGTATACATAAGAGATAACAATGGGTCGAGAACACTGCCCTGCGGAAATATATGGGCAAATATAGGCTATAGGTCAGTGTATTCGTCACTCAGTTTGACAATAAAATGTTTGTCTGAGAGGTACGATTTCAGCAATTGAAAGTGCGTATGGGGCAAAAGCTTTTTCAATTTAACGTGTAGTCCAGTGTGCCACACCTTGTCGAAGGAAGGAGAAATATCGAGAAAATGCAACGTCTTAATTACATCTTTAATATATCGATGATTTAAGTAGTTTTTAACCGACTTCGAAAAATTAGGAGGTTCTATGTTCGGCTGTATATAATTTCTTGGAACTGATACCATTGGAACCAAAAAGAAAAGCTCAAATTTCAACGATATGTATATGAGTTTATCTTTTATTAGCTAAAATAATCAGAAATTTGGGTATAATATTAATGTTGACCTGATGTGATGGAAAATTGGTCGAAAAGAAGTCGTTCGGTGCATATAAGACCTCGTAGACATATTGTAGACGACTGCTTCTATAGTGTAATGATTAAAGCGTTTAGCCCCCAAACAGAGATCGCGGGTTTGATTCCCGGCGGGGACAATAACCTCTTTAATAACTACACCTTTACTTAGCCAACCCATTGTAATTCTAAATAAAATAACTACGTAAATAATTGAGTAAATATCTAACACTAAAAAGAGAAAAATAAAATATTTTTAAGAGAAAAATTGAACCGACTTCAAAAAATAAATAAGGAACTCACTCTAATTAAGGAATTAAAAAATAATCAAACTCAGATGTTTAACACAAAATAACACATTTTAAAATAAAATATGTACATAATAATCGTTGTAATAACTAAATAAATATAAACAAAAACCTCATTTAACCTATCAACTACACCTATTATTTCTATTTCTTTATGGTAATTTAGAATGAAAAGTTTGGTCCTGTAATGCTTTTTCTGATGGCCATAGAGAAATAGAAATAATAACAGATATATTAGGAAAGGAGCCAAATGAAGAAAATCTATAGATATAAAATATAGAGCTTCACCGAACTTTAACCTGCGATTGGTTTTGCTTTGATTTCACTTTCAATTAGCAGAAAATAGAATGGTAGATATATGCTTCCGGCAATTAAAAGTAGTTTGCTTTGCTTGTATGCATAGATAAATAAATAATAATTAAACACATACTTCAAATTTTATAAAAAAACAAGATGTCTGATCATTCACATTTATTTAAACAATTGCCTAGTTTTGAAGATACGCATCTAGTTGAAATTGATTTCAACTAAAACCCATTACAGAAATAATTGAAGATATAACTACCGCCTACTGCGTATAATAACACCAATATAAAATCGCTTGGCCCAGAGAATTCATCCCTTATTCATTCGATGGGCGAGGACAATAATTCAGCGACAGACACGACATCATGGACAACTCGACCCCACTTTAGCGGAAGCGTCAAGTTGGACGCTCGTCAAAACGACATCAGTTATTTAAGGATGAATCAGATTATACGAACGGCTACGTCGAAATTTACACGGTCGTTTTTATCTTAATGTAAGTGTACTTTGCGAGGAAAATGAAGCTTTGCTATTATCGAAACTGGAACACGTTACCTCAAAACATTGGATTATTTATAAACAAATAAGAAACGGTCTGTAAAATTGATTCGCAATTTCAGCTGCTGTTCACAAAAGTGGCGAATGGATGCAGTTATGTAATTTTAATAAATATAAACTCTAATAAAATCTAACGTCTTAACCAATAGGATGAACAATATGGCCAAAAAGTGTGACTTCTTCAATTAAATTGAATTGTTATGGAATGGTGCAAAGAATCACTACAACAGGCATGCCGAGGTCGAAAAAGTTATACAAACAAGAACTGTTTGAATATATGGAAAGAATTGTCTACAAGAACGCCCTTCTCAATTATTTATAAACAGATAAAAAAACTTTCTGTTAAATATATGCACGATTTGAGCTAATGTTCACCAAACTGGCTAATGGATGCAGTTATAAAACTTTAATAGATATAAACTCTAATAAGATCTAACGTCTTAAGCAATCTGATGTTCACTGAGTACATTAATTACGATTTTAAAGGAATCGTCGATAGAAATGTATCGTAAAGGAAATCAGGAATATAATAAAATTGAATTGAAGCCTGGAAAAACCAAATCATCTTCCAAACAACTCTGGTAATGTAGTTAACACCAGAGAAAAAAAATGAGAAAAATGAAGATACTGGTGTTGGTTAAAGAATACAGTATTTCAAATTATTACTTGGTGAATATATATGAAATGTTTAAATGTTTTATATAATTTGATTTTTTAGAAATAGGCCTAAAAAAGATGGATCTGAAAGAACAATATGACCAAGGAGTCAGGATCTTCATTCAAATTGAACTGTTATGGAATGGTGTAAAGAATCACTACAAAGGTATGCCGAGGCCGAGAAAGATATACAAGCAAGAACGGTTTGAATATATGGAATTATTTGAATATATTTGGAAATATTTGAATATATATTGTCTACAATAACACCTTTCTCAATTATTTATAAACAGATAAGAAACTTTCTGTAAAATATATTCATGATTTGAGCTACTGTTCACCAAACTGGCTAATGGATGCAGTTTCAAATCTTTAATAGATATAAACTCTAATAAGATCTAACGTCTTAAGTAATCTGATGTTCACTGAGTACATTAATTACGATTTTGAAGGAATCGTCGATAGAAATGTATCGTAAAGGAAAGAAATCCGGAATATAATAAAATTGAATTGAAGCCTGGAAAAAAACCTAATCATCTTCCAAACAATTCTGGTAATGTAGTTAACACCAGAGAAAAAAAATGAGAAAAATGAAGATACTGGTGTTGGTTAAAGAATACAGTATTTCAAATTATTACTTGGTGAATATATATGAAATGTTTAAATGTTTTATATAATTTGATTTTTTAGAAATAGGCCTAAAAAAGATGGATCTGAAAGAACAATATGACCAAGGAGTCAGGATCTTCATTCAAATTGAACTGTTATGGAATGGTGTAAAGAATCACTACAAAGGTATGCCGAGGCCGAGAAAGATATACAAGCAAGAACGGTTTGAATATATGGAATTATTTGAATATATTTGGAAATATTTGAATATATATTGTCTACAATAACACCTTTCTCAATTATTTATAAACAGATAAGAAACTTTCTGTAAAATATATTCATGATTTGAGCTACTGTTCACCAAACTGGCTAATGGATGCAGTTATAAAACTTTAATAGATATAAACTCTAATAAGATCTAACGTCTTAAGCAATCTGATGTTCACTGAGTACATTAATTACGATTTTAAAGGAATCGTCGATAGAAATGTATCGTAAAGAAAAGAAATCAGGAATATAATAAAATTGAATTGAAGCCTGGAAAAACCAAATCATCTTCCAAACAACTCTGGTAATGTAGTTAACACCAGAGATAAAAAATGAGAAAAATGAAGATACTGGTGTTGGTTAAAGAATACAGTATTTCAAATTATTACTTGGTGAATATATATGAAATGTTTAAATGTTTTATATAATTTGATTTTTTAGAAATAGGCCTAAAAAAGATGGATCTGAAAGAACAATATGACCAAGGAGTCAGGATCTTCATTCAAATTGAACAGTTATGGAATGGTGTAAAGAATCACTACAAAGGTATGCCGAGGCCGAGAAAGATATACAAGCAAGAACGGTTTGAATATATGGAATTATTTGAATATATTTGGAAATATTTGAATATATATTGTCTACAATAACACCTTTCTCAATTATTTATAAACAGATAAGAAACTTTCTGTAAAATATATTCATGATTTGAGCTACTGTTCACCAAACTGGCTAATGGATGCAGTTATAAAACTTTAATAGATATAAACTCTAATAAGATCTAACGTCTTAAGCAATCTGATGTTCACTGAGTACATTAATTACGATTTTAAAGGAATCGTCGATAGAAATGTATCGTAAAGGAAAAAAAATCAGGAATATAATAAAATTGAATTGAAGCCTGGAAAAAAACCAAATCATCTTCCAAACAATTCTGGTAATGTAGTTAACACCAGAGAAAAAAAATGAGAAAAATGAAGATACTGGTGTTGGTTAAAGAATACAGTATTTCAAATTATTACTTGGTGAATATATATGAAATGTTTAAATGTTTTATATAATTTGATTTTTTAGAAATAGACCTAAAAAAGATGGATCTGAAAGAACAATATGACCAAGGAGTCAGGATCTTCATTCAAATTGAACTGTTATGGAATGGTGTAAAGAATCACTACAAAGGTATGCCGAGGCCGAGAAAGATATACAAGCAAGAACTGTTTGAATATATGGAATTATTTGAATATATTTGGAAATATTTGAATATATATTGTCTACAATAACACCTTTCTCAATTATTTATAAAAAGATAAGAAACTTTCTGTAAAATATATTCATGATTTGAGCTACTGTTCACTAAACTGGCTAATGGATGCAGTTTCAAATCTTTAATAGATATAAACTCTAATAAGATCTAACGTCTTAAGTAATCTGATGTTCACTGAGTACATTAATTACGATTTTGAAGGAATCGTCGATAGAAATGTATCGTAAAGGAAAGAAATCCGGAATATAATAAAATTGAATTGAAGCCTGGAAAAAAACCTAATCATCTTCCAAACAATTCTGGTAATGTAGTTAACACCAGAGAAAAAAAATGAGAAAAATGAAGATACTGGTGTTGGTTAAAGAATACAGTATTTCAAATTATTACTTGGTGAATATATATGAAATGTTTAAATGTTTTATATAATTTGATTTTTTAGAAATAGGCCTAAAAAAGATGGATCTGAAAGAACAATATGACCAAGGAGTCAGGATCTTCATTCAAATTGAACTGTTATGGAATGGTGTAAAGAATCACTACAAAGGTATGCCGAGGCCGAGAAAGATATACAAGCAAGAACGGTTTGAATATATGGAATTATTTGAATATATTTGGAAATATTTGAATATATATTGTCTACAATAACACCTTTCTCAATTATTTATAAACAGATAAGAAACTTTCTGTAAAATATATTCATGATTTGAGCTACTGTTCACCAAACTGGCTAATGGATGCAGTTATAAAACTTTAATAGATATAAACTCTAATAAGATCTAACGTCTTAAGCAATCTGATGTTCACTGAGTACATTAATTACGATTTTAAAGGAATCGTCGATAGAAATGTATCGTAAAGAAAAGAAATCAGGAATATAATAAAATTGAATTGAAGCCTGGAAAAACCAAATCATCTTCCAAACAACTCTGGTAATGTAGTTAACACCAGAGAAAAAAAATGAGAAAAATGAAGATACTGGTGTTGGTTAAAGAATACAGTATTTCAAATTATTACTTGGTGAATATATATGAAATGAAATGTTTAAATGTTTTATATAATTTGATTTTTTAGAAATAGGCCTAAAAAAGATGGATCTGAAAGAACAATATGACCAAGGAGTCAGGATCTTCATTCAAATTGAACTGTTATGGAATGGTGTAAAGAATCACTACAAAGGTATGCCGAGGCCGAGAAAGATATACAAGCAAGAACGGTTTGAATATATGGAATTATTTGAATATATTTGGAAATATTTGAATATATATTGTCTACAATAACACCTTTCTCAATTATTTATAAACAGATAAGAAACTTTCTGTAAAATATATTCATGATTTGAGCTACTGTTCACCAAACTGGCTAATGGATGCAGTTTTAAAACTTTAATAGATATAAACTCTAATAAGATCTAACGTCTTAAGTAATCTGATGTTCACTGAGTACATTAATTACGATTTTGAAGGAATCGTCGATAGAAATGTATCGTAAAGGAAAGAAATCCGGAATATAATAAAATTGAATTGAAGCCTGGAAAAAAACCAAATTATCTTCCAAACAATTCTGGTAATGTAGTTAACATTTACACTAGAGAAAAAAAATGATAAAAATGAAGATACTGGTGTTGGTTAAAGAATACAGTATTTCAAATTATTACTTGGTGAATATATCTGAAATGTTTAAATGTTTTACATAATTTGATTTTTTAGAAATAGGCCTAAAAAAGATGGATCTGAAAGAACAATATGACCAAGGAGTCAGGATCTTCATTCAAATTGAACAGTTATGGAATGGTGTAAAGAATCACTACAAAGGTATGCCGAAGCCGAGAAAGATATACAAGCAAGAACTGTTTGAATATATGGAATTATTTTAGTATATTTGGAAAAATTTGAATATATATTGTCTACAATAACACCCTTCTCAATTATTTATAAACAGATAAGAAACCTTCTGTAAAATTAATTCACGATTCACGTTATATAGAACCTTTTAACCAATCTGATGTTCACCGAAACGTATTGTCTAAATATAAATGAATCACCAGTAATAACCTCATCTAGTTCATGTGATTTCTTAAAGAAAGCGTTAATAGAAAAATAGAGTAAAGGAAAGAAATCAGGAATATAATAAAATTATCACATTGAAACCTGGAACAAACAGATCATCTTCCAAACAATTCTGGTAATGTAGTTAATATCAGAGATACAAAATGTTAAAAATGAAGATGCTGATATTGCGAAAGCCAATATAGAGACTCAAACGGAATTAGATTTATGAGCATGCAAATAAAAATTCATTAAAGGCACAACTCTATTGTTATAAGTACATCATGTATGTTTCTCTGTATTGAATGGCCAACTTGGAATGAACAGTCGAAAATAAGAATATAGGCAAAAAATAGAGTGACAATATAAGTAGCGTTTTAATGTATGTTATGTAAACGTCCTTTTTGTCCCTCTCCTCGAGACGCATCTCTATAATATGGAGGAACAATGAGTCATTTTCTATCAAATGTTAACTCTATAAAGCTATAAATAAAAAAAGGTTTAAATTTAAATAATTAGCTAATTGCTATAAAGATATGTTTGCATTGCCTTTTATATTAACGAATAATCATTTTTTCAGAAGTGCCTCAATAATTGAAACAGAATAGTTGCAGATTATTCAAAAAACAAGATGTCTACGGAACTAATGGTCGTACAACATAACAAATCTGAACAACTTAACGTCCATTCAGAAAAGCACTGCTCTCTACGCTGGAATGTATTTATTCCAATCTCAGTAGATTTTTTCATATTGATCTACAATGTTTTATTAGTATTTACTTATCGCACTTACATTACTTTCTATATTATTGATATTATCACCTTTCTATATACCATACTATATCCGTCTATCACAACATACTGGTATGGTTATACTTTTGTATTACTGATTTATTGACAACATCTCAGCAAAATCTCATCTGTCATCTGCAGGTCTTACTTTCTTGTTATATACTTCTCGTTTTATATATATATATATATATATATATATATATATATATATATATATATAAATATATATAAATATATAGATATATATATATATATATAAATATATAGATATATATATATATATATATATATAATTATATCAAATTTTATCGACATTTACCTCAATATTATGTTTATCAGACACTTTAGAGGGCACATCTTTATGACGAGAAGTATATAACAAGAAAGTAAGACCTGCAGATAATTATATATATATATATATATATATATATATATATATATATATATAAGATTCTAATAATTTTGTTCTCTCTTCAGTTACCAAATAATATAGTCAGCATTCTTACAACATTCAATGCCAACAAAACCTAAGAATAATATTAATTAAATACAACCTTTCAAGAAGTGTCAATCAAAAGACGTCATTTAATATGCGAAAATATATCAAAACAGAAATTTTGCGAATTATTTCATGAATTACTGCAGTTCAGGTTCTCTTATTAGGCTATTATTAAAATAAAATTTGTGAATTTTAGTTGCCCAAATTTCGCAAGGTAATTTAGTACAATATCACCAAATACAACAAGTGTGTTTCACAGGGCTGCTAGAAGTTTAAGAAAATAAAACATCTATTATTAAATGTATACAATTTAAGCCTTTTGTTACTATCAAGTATCAAGTTGTAATTACTATCAACTATGTAAAAATAACATTTTAGTAGCCTTGTTAAATACATATGCATTTGTATCTTAATATTTAATTATATACTTATTAATTAAAAAATACTAATTGAAGAAAAAACTTCAATGTTCTACCACATTTCGTATCTGAAATACTGGTTAAATCTAAATGAAGTTGGAAGCAGCTTCTGACTAACCAGAGTATAGTTGCTTGACTTTGAGTCTAATCTGCTCTGCTTTTTCAATAGGGATGCTGACGTATTTAGCTGATTCTGTTTGAGGAATCGGGCATACGTCAGTTGATATAATTAGGTTTTTGTCATGTCGCTGCCTCGCAAAATTAATATGGACAGATTTGGAGCTATTAAGCTGTCCTCCTCTAAGATTGCCACTTGTACCTTTTCTACAGCCGTAGGCAGAGATATTTACTTTGGCATGATAACTATGCTGTCGGATTCTTTTGTTGTTGGGATATCAGTAGTGTAGAGCTGTCCAAGGAGTGGTCCCAGGACACTACCCCGGGGATTGTTCTAAATAATGAGCATTGAAGCTTATAACCTTAATTGTTTACTATAATATTTACTGTCACCTTCTTTCAGCGTAGGAACAATGTGAAAGCAACATCGTGTACGAAATGAAACAAACCGAAAAAACTAAAAGGAGCTCTTGAAAACACCCGAGTCCCCATCGAGCGACATTCCATCGGACATGGGAAAAACAAACGATTTTATAACCCAACGTCCGAGATATTTTTAGGGTCCATAAAAGCCGAGAGAGAGAGAGGGGCCGCGCCACCTGGGGGTAGCCCGGCCGAACCGTGGAACGTGTTAATCTGTAAAATATACAAAACGGCCGGGACTCCGAGGTTTATTTAAAAATTAATTAAATTAATAGATACGCCGTATCTTTTACGATGTAAATAGAAGCAGATGCTCGGCGGAAGCGCCTGATGGAATACGATGCCGCCGCCGCTGCCCTTTCGAAGAAGTCCGCGTCGCTGTTTGTCGATCTCCGTTTTTAGTGTTCGAGATGTGAATATTGAACACTCGAAGTGCTATTTTTAATGCCTCCTTTTCGGACCTTCTGTTTCGCTTGTTTTAATATTGACGGATATCTGTTAAGCGATGACTTTTATGTTTGCCCCCAGTAAAAATAAAATCTCAGGAAAAATATGTCAATTCTGCTAATATGAAATAAATAATACCATAAGCATACAACACATACAGCTATACAATTTTCTAATTCAAAGCTTTATTCTGAAAAAGCGATACGACATACTTTATTAACTGACTAAAAAGTAGGAGGTTCTATGTTCGGCTGTATATAATTTTTTTTTAATATACGAGGCGCAAATAAAAAATAAGTTTCCCAAGTCTGTACACTCGCCCCCACTTCATTCACACTATTGGGAGCGATCGCTGCGACGCCCAGTGCCGTCCCAACAGCAATTCGTGATAGAGCCCGCTATCGCCGTCACCGCCAGGCGTGAAGCCGATTCGATTGTTAAACGCGAAGAAGCTTAAAACTATCGAAAGTTATAGACAGGCAAAGCTTGAATCAGCGCCCAACACTTCCGCAAATAGTGCAGGGAGTTCTCCGAAGAAAGCGCAGACGTCCACGACGAGCAAAGGAGCGGGAGGCCATCGAACCGACTTCAAAAAAAAAAAAAGTTTACGCGACTCAACATCGAGTAGCACTTTCGAATCATTTTCTTTGTTCGCCTACAAAAGTTTTTGCCTGTCCAGAATGCTTTTAACCTCGATGTCAACATCACCACTCTTAAAACGTTGAAACCAGAACTCACATGTTGAAATCGATGGAGAACGGTTGCCATATGCTTCACGCAGAATTCGGTGATCTTGAGCCGCCGTTTTCTTTAAACTGAACTGAAGAAACATTCAAGCTTTCAGACTGAACATACATAGAACGTAAATTCCCGGCACAAACATTTCAGTTCAGGATGCAGATTCCTAACCGGAAATTGTTGGAATCTAGGGCCACCAAGACAGTGCCATTTCAAAGATCAACAAAGATAAACTGGCAAAGAAAGGTACAGGCGATAATTGAAAATAATTTTATTAGAACTAACACATGGGCCTAATACATAGATGGCGTTAGTTTTGTTAGATTCACCGCTTTTTCAGTTAGTACAAACCTTCAATAGAAAGCTGTTAAAATGTCATGATATTCTACTCATAGCTTTGTGAGTTATTGTGCTAAGAGTAACACTACTTTTATTATTTTCAAAATAATGGTTCAAAAACAAATTCATGTAAAAATGTGGCTCTTGATGGAGATTACGTTGATGAATAAAGTCAATTTTGAACACCACGTTACGTTACGTTTGTTCCGGCCGAGACTTTTCAGCCAATGTGTTATAATCGGTCCAAACAGGACAACCAACCAAACACGGAAGGTGTTAATGACACGACATTGGCTACAGATAGTGAATTCGAGAAAACAGAGCCACCTATTAAGACTGGTGTAACTTCTAATTGACAATCTAGCTAGAGCTAGAGGTTCTATTTAAAAAAAAATTGAAGATGACGAACACAGCCAACGATACCGAGCAAGATAATAAGAACGTCTGAACGTCCTCTGCCGTCGCTGGAGCACCACAATAAACACAATTTCGGCCGCACAATATAAAGTTTGTTTCTGTTTGTCTCTTCATGTCTGTCGCCCCTCTCCGCAAACTGAAATATCCAATAAAGATGCAAATGATCCCCCGGCGAATTATTTTTTAATGGCCGACATTATATAAAATCGCATAAATTATTTTTAATCTGTATTTCGGCCTCTAATTCTTTTTTAAAATCGCCATTCTTAAAGTTTGCGGTTAACTTTCGCCTTAAATGAAAATTAAAAGTAAATATCATCTAAATATTAATTAGTCGGGATTTGTCGTAGATGGCGTCGTCGTCGCCGTCGTCAATTGTTCGGTTTTGATGGAGAAATTAAAAATCACATCGATTGTTGTTTGGTCGCGTTTAATATACAGGGGATAGACAAAATAATAAGCAATAACATTAAATGTACATCTTCTTACGCTAGATAGCAACACCGATTCCATATAACATAAGTCTTTAGTAGGTTGTATTTCAGTATATTATATTATTCAGCGTTGAGAACTATTGTTGGGATAGTCGCAAAATAGTCGAACTACTCCATAGTAAAAAAACTACTACTAAGCGACTGAAAATAGTAATTACTATTTTAGTTAACAGCAGGCTTCGTTTGTTTTTCTATTCGTGATGATAGACGGAGATGTATGAATTCCTTCCAGTAATAATTTTCAGAGAGGAAAGGCCAGAGATTCATTTCATTCTCTGTGCTGTATAGATCAGTTTTTTTAAGTAATTTTAAATTTGCACGTAGCATTGTGAAAGTGGCTTCTATTTTTGGTAAAATCTTTGTTATCTCACTTTTAGCTCTAAAATAAACATATTTTTGATAATAATTCCATAGTATATTATTATAAATAAATAGTTTCTTGATTACAGCCATCTAGAAAAAGAAATGGCGGCTTAACAGATTATTAATAAATAAATATTGTGTATAATTCTACTATGTCAGCTGTTTACATTATTTTCTTCATCCCAAGAATATCGCTGATCAAAATACACGTAAAGACCTTATTATATTATTATATTAAAACTAGTACTGGGAACTATCGACTGAAATTTACTATCGAATGTTCAGTAATTGATTACTTTTTACTATCGACTGTTTCAGTCGCAATTTCTGCTTCGACTGATTTTACTACTTTTTCCGACTGATTTTGTTACTATTTACTACCGACTGTTTCAGTCGTACTTTTAGTTACTATTTTTGGTTCTACTTGTATCGTTCGAATGATTTTCAACGTTTTGGCTCTGTCGTCCTAGCCGCGACCTTGACAAAACTGTAACCAATTTATGCTTGCTGATTATGATTTTATATGTAATATATGTAGTTTTTTTTTGGTAGTTTGCTTGTAAATAACAATATATTGTATAATAATATAGGAGCATTTTGGTACGATATTTTTCAAGATTGTTAATGTAATAGGGTAAAAAATCAAAATTATGAAATATTTTGATTTTTTTTATTGTTTTTCTCTTGATTTTCGTTAAAAAATATTTCCGTTTAATAATAAATAAAACATTTACAACATTTCATTCAGATCACTTTTAATTATGTCATGAATTAGTTTTTTTTCTATGATTAGGTATTTGTGTTGTGGTATCTTTAGTTTTTAGATTTTGTTTAAGTCCTATTGTTTTGCCTATATTTATTACAGTTTATTATTTACAAATAGCAATTAACACATTAAAATACGATAAAACATTTGTGAGGTATTATTCCATTCCATAGAAAAAATCCCTTTTTACAGATCTACAGAACAATCAGATATAAAAGTAATTCTGCTTCGTTTAAAATTAAATTATAAATTGCATGTTATGTATTATTATTATAGTAGTATTCGGTGGTTATTTTTTTACAGTGTACAGTACAGGCGATAATTGAAAATAATTTTATTAGAACTAACACATGGGCCTAATACATAGATGGCGTTAGTTTTATTACATTCACTGATTTTTCAGTTAGTACAAACCTTCAAAAGAAAGCTTTTAAAATTTCATGATATTCTACTCATAACTTTGTGAGTTACTGTGCTAAGAGTAACACTACTTTTATTATTTTCAAAATAATGGTTCAAAAACAAATTCATGTAAAAGTGCTCTTGATGGAGATTACGTTGATGAATAAAGTTAACTTTGAACACCACGTTACGTTACGTTTGTTACGACCGAGACTTTCCTCTGTCACAATTTATACAAGAAAGGGTTCGTACACCTTCGTCTGACATTATGAATTGATTAAAACAGTCGAACCGTACATTTGACTGAAAATAGTAATTACTATTTTCAGTCACTAGTTTTTTGACTATGGACTGTTTCGACTGTTTTCCGTCTATAGTTCCCAAGGCTAATTAAAACATACCATATAATTAACTATCACATCTAATATAATTTTATCTACCACTCCTCGTAACAAACTGTTTGATTATTAATCGAAACAGACACAAGTACGAAAGCTTATCAGTTTTAACCTATTCAATTCAGGTCAATAACAATATCATCATCCATACATTCTATTCATTTTACATAATCATTGAATAACCGTCCGCCTGCCAACAACCTTAACGCCACTCCATTATTGAAAAAAAGCTCCTAATAAATATGGCGATTTGAAATTTAAATAATGAAAAATTCCATTGATATATATTTTAAAAATGAATTAAAAAAGTGGAATTTGTTCAATGAAAAATAACCGATTTAATTAAGGAAACGGCAGCTTGGTCCAATGAATACTGCTTAGTTTTAAATTGAAATCGTCGAATTTACATTCAAAATACTATGAGGACGGAAAAAAATGTATTTAAAATGTATGTTAATATTTTTATTACAATGGATATATATTATTCATAATATTCACCTCTGACACGGCTCTTGTTATAAAAATATTTTCGATTTTTGTTTTTCTTCGACATTTATTGATATTGACGCCGTTTCAACAATAGTCTGTCTTTAATACGTATGGACAAATTCGTTTGGTGATCGATTTACCTTCGAATATTGTATCGAATTTTTTAATGTCTTACAAATTTATTCGCGTAATATGCCAATAACCAGGAGTTCAAGATCCGTTTAAACGTATCATATTTTGCAAAGTAACAAAAATAAATAGAATTCATTTAGCAAATAATTACGAGAATATTCTAGTCTAGAATAATTTTAAAATATTTTTTATATTCGCTAGGTTTCGCCGGATATAGACTCAGCAACAACTGGATTTTGAGGTGGATAAGTTGATCAAGGATATTCAATAATCAGAGTGGCAAAATATATGTTGTATCGATTTTTTTAATGTCTTACAAATTTATTCGCGTAATATGCCAATAACCAAGAGTTCAAGATCCTTTTAAACGTATTATTTTTTGCAAAGTAACTAAAAAATAAATAGAATTCATTTAGCAAATAATTACGAGAATATTCTAGTCTAGAATAATTTTAAAATATTTTTTATATTCGCTAGGTTTCGCCGGATATAGACTCAGCAACAACTGGATTTTGAGGTGGATAAGTTGATCAAGGATATTCAATAATCAGAGTGGCAAAATATATGTTGTATCGATTTTTTTAATGTCTTACAAATTTATTCGCGTAATATGCCAATAACCAAGAGTTCAAGATCCTTTTAAACGTATTATTTTTTGCAAAGTAACTAAAAAATAAATAGAATTCATTTAGCAAATAATTACGAGAATATTCTAGCTTAGAATAATTTTAAAATATTTTTTATATTCGCAAGGTTTCGCAGGATATAGACTGAGCAATAACTGAATTCTGATTAGGAGAAGTTCGCCAATGATATTTAGTACTAGTGGCAAAATACACCAGAAATCAGAGAGACACCACCCTAAAGAAATAACTACCCTAAAGAAATCCAAAAACTATTAGAAAGGCATTATTCCAAGGTTCAGATAAATGTAAAACTAAGTTGAATAAGCTTACATTCCAACTGAGACATGAACTTAAACAACCAATAAAATATTTTTAACAAAAAAATTCAACCGACTTCAAAAAATAAATCACGAACTCACTAAAAAGTAAAAAATAATCAAATTTAGATTTTTAACACAAAAAAATGTTTTAAAATAAAATATTTATATAACAAAAAGCTTAATTAACCTATCTACCACACGTATTTTATATTCTACTATATACACACAATTTAGCTTAATACCTACCTAAACCTATTTATATATTTACAATATTATTTATACAAGCAACAAGTAGATTTGTTTTGTTCCTAATTTAAATTTGTGTATATATCACAAAATTATATTATTAGTAATGAGTTAGTAGTAACTAAAATAATATTGTGAATAGATAAATAGGTTTAGGTAGGTATTAAGCTAAATTGTGTATATATAGTAGAATATAAAATACATGTAGTAGATTTAAATAAGGTTTTTGATTATTTTTACTTAGTTATTACAATTATTATGTACATATTTTATTTTAAAGCTTTTTTTGTGTTAAAAATCTAAATTTGATTATTTTTGAATTTCTAGTGAGTTCCTTATTTATTTCTTGAAGTCGGTTCAATTTTTTTTGTAAAAAATATTTTATTTTTCTCTATTAGTGTTAAATATTCACTCAATAAATTACGCAGATAGTTTATTAAGTATTATAATGGGGAGGCCAAGTAAAGGAGCGGCCTGATTGAGGAAAAATAGGATTAGAGAAACAATGATTGAAAATAAGGAACGCTTCAGGCCCCGGGGTAGCATAGGCGACTTGACAAATCTTCTAAACTAGAACTACAACTAAAAGTTGTTTCCCAGGCCAGGAATCGAAATCGCAACATCCGCGTGTGAGCTGAACACTCTAATCATTAAACCGTAAAAGCAGTAGTCTCCAATATTTCTACGACTTCTCATATGATGTAGTTAGTGCTTAAAAAGAATACTGAATGGCTTTTGCAGTGAAAGACTTCCGACTTTCCATCACATCAGTTCAGCAATAACATTATATCCAAATATCTGATTATTTTAGATTAAAAAAATATGTGGAAACTTTGTACGTGCCTTTGAAATTACACGGATTCCACCGTCAGATCCTGACTTAATTCCAATGGGACCATCTCTGAAGTGCATTCTTTCGAATAAAAAAAGAATTTTGAAAATTGGTCCATAAGTGATGAGAGAAATCGACGAACACAAATTTAAAAAAATGCAGTCGAACATAGAACCTTCTTCTTTTTTGAAATGGGCTAGACAATGACAACATGAGTGAATATCTGCGTGGACTTGCTAATAGTTCTAGTGCTTAGTATTTGCCGTGGAGAGCTATCACAAACTTTAAATTAATTAAATCAACCTGCATAAATTTAAAATAAAATATTGTGGCGGCATCAGATTCATTATTTTATAGCCGTGCTATATTGTCAATGTATTTTTATTCTGATTTTAATATTCATCATCGGTTCATATTCCATTCTAAATTTCTAAAAAAATGCAGGACAAGCGGTCAACATATTATGATATAATATATTCAGTCTACTGTCTGCGATTCAAACTCTTATTTATATTCAATTCTAAACAACACATTGTGTTGGTTTATGGAAATAAGTATAAATGTAACAATGCAACAACACCACGGTGTTCTTCATATATCCCCAGAATTAATAGAATATAAATCATCAAAAGAATCACGTTTAAAATAACATCGTATTGTGTTCAATCAAATAGTAAGTCTGCAATTCAAGGTTATTGTTTGTTCTTAAACATGCGAAGTCAGTAATATTTGATTACACTATAAAGGTAGCCATATTTTTAACCGACTTCGAAAAAGGAGGAGGTTCTATGTTTGGCTGTATATACATTATTATAATGTATGTTGGCCGGTTTCTCCGCCAATTGTGGGTCAATTTTCAAAAAATTTTTTAATCGAAAGTGTGCACTTCCGAGGTAGTCCCATTGGAACCAAGTCAGGATCTGATAGTGTAAGTGTAGAAAGTTTTCACAGATTTGTTTATCTAAAATAAGCAGATATTTGTGTATAATGCTATTGCTGAACTAATGTGACGGAAAATCAGAAGTTCTTCGATGCAAAAGCCATCAGTTTTATTTTTAAGCACCAACTACATCATATGGAAAGTCGTAAAAATATTGCAGATTACTATGGTGTAATGGTTAGAGTGTTCAGCTCATACGCAGAGGTTGCGAGTTGTTCTAATTTGGTTAGAATAGTAGTTAATACTTAATAAAGTAAGTGCGTGATTTATTGAGTAAATATCTAACACTAAATAGTTTCTCGATAAAATATTAAAAGAAAAACTGAACTGATTTCAAAAAATAAATAAGGAACTCACTTAAAAGTAAAGACTAATCGAACTTTTCAAAATAAAATATGTACATAATAATCGTTGTAATAACTAAATAAAAATAAACAGAAAACTTACCAACAAAACAAATTTAAATTAATCTCACTGAGTTCGTACACGTTCAAACACTCTGTTGTAATTTTGGATCTTTCCAATTTGATTGGTTAATCAGTTTTAAGATCCGGCTTTATTTTGCGCCATTCTTATTTTGTTTAAGATGCAATTGAAAAGTAATGGGGAGGGTCCCTCATTTTGTCACTCCTTGTCACCTTGTCCTTGTTGTTTTAATTTCGAAGGGTTCTGATATCACTGCCTTAAACTTCACATTGGATTTTGTACCAGTCAGTATTTGTCTGATAATTGCATTGGTTTTCAAATCTAGACCTTAATCTTCCAAAATTTGGAAAAGAGATTCACGGTCCACAGAGTCATAGATCTTCAAAAAGTCGTTATAACTAACAAATAATAAGTACATCTATCATGTTTTATTTTTCTTTGTCGGTAAAATCAATATGTACTGATTTTCAGTCATATAGATTCAGCGTTAGTATCTTCAATGGCTAGGAATGCAATGTCACCTGCAAATGTAGCAATAACATCTTCATTGAATGTAGGCAAATCCCCAGTGTACAAGACATAAAATGCTAGTCCCAATACACTTTGCTGTGGCTTTGTTTGCAAGCTGGTGTTCCGTATTTTCCTCAAGTTAGAATAAGCATCTTGTTTGAAGTATTGGTGAATTAAATATGACTCGCAAAATTTTGAATATTGGTCAGAGAGGGGCATTTTAATTTAATGCTTCAAACCTCCATGCCAAATTTTATCGAGATCTTGTGCATCATCATCAAAGATTGCAGAACATATTTCACGTTCATAAATTATATATATATATATATATATATATATATATATATATATATATATATATATATATATATATATATATATATATAGTCTTTTCAAAGTTATTTTGTACATACATCATCTAAATTTGTGACGTCAAAACGTTCGGCTTTTGATATACAACAAAATTCTAATCTAAATAAAATAATTGAACAATGTTATGAAATATAATTTAAATTAACATTATAATACATCTAAAAACTACAGTTATAAATTTATCAATTATTATCAATCTACATCAGGATTTATATAAAGATTTTTCGAGTGGTCGACAGTTCACGGCGCCATACAGTAAAAACATTTAACGTGATACATAAATAACGAGACTACAGGCCCGCTGGTGCCAATCAAATATTAAATTCAATCTAGTAGTGGAATCCTTAATAATTAATTTGTTGAACCCTTATGGAGGATCCTTGGATACGCCTCGTCGGCCAGCTGAGGAGAAGCTCGAGCCTTTGGATATTGTTTAAACTCTGAATTATTTAGGCGATTGATAAGATTATAAAATGGGAGAGGGCTGGAAGGCCGGGAATAGCGACCGTCTGGACATATTCAAGATTTCCTCTATCGCTTGGATATAAATCGAGGGATTATTCCTGCCGTACAAGAGTAACATCTTTATGTTCTGGAACATGTCGACGCATTTTCTTGTTTAAGAGGCCAATTGAAAAGTCCCCGGCCTACCATAGTATTTTATTTGGTATATTTATAGTATCTTTTTTTGGCAAAATTAATTTTTCTTTTTTATTTTTAACAAATATAAAAAAGGGAAAAAACGGAGGAGGTAATCTTGATTTTCAATGCATCAAAATTTTTTGCTTATAGTTTTATATATATATGTATATAATATTTATATTTTGTGGATATATTTATTTTTATATTATATTTACATTTTGTCGATAAATTTACATTATACATTTATATTTACTGTGATAAATTATATTTATATCTATTTATTTTTAAATATTATAATTTTATTTATATTTAATTAAATTTTATTTAATAAATTTACTTCTTACTTTTTATTTAAATTTCATTGGTTAATAAAACATGACGTCAAGGCTGTCACATACCAAACATTGCTAATGAGCCAATCAAATGTCTTCACAGTAAAATATTTTTCTTACAGGTGCCTATAAAGGAGATTTAAATTGACCAATCAAATTACTTGAAAGGCCCATTATGGCGCCCTCTGAATGTTGGGCAAAGCAAAACTTTGCGCCAGAGTCCTCTATTTAGTTGCATCTCTATTACTCTATGTGTTTAGTTATATTCAGAGTATTATATAGAGTGTTAACTTAAATAGGCGAAACCGAGGAAATGTTATGCGTGGTCCCACTAATGTAGCCCACTTTCTTGATTGGTTTCTTTTGAGTTGCCCTACAAAGGCGTTTGATTGGCTCATTTCTATAACGCGATTGTTTGTTTCAGTTTATTTATGTTGCCATTTTTGTGTGTCTGTCATAGAGCATAGAGTATATATTTACTTATATAGGCGAAACCGAGGAAACGTTCCGCGTGATCCAACAAATGCTGCCTCCGAGACCACTTTTTTGATTGGTTCATTTGAATATTCCTACAAAAGCATTTGATTGAGCTAATTTCGATAACCCGATTGTTTGTTTCTATGGTTTATGACGCAATTTTTGTGTGTCTGGCATTGAGTATGATCAGCCTTTTTATGCCTTAATTATAATCACTATTATGTGATTATAATTTATCATCATTCTCAAAAGTGTTGTTTATCCAGTGTATGTGCGAAAGTCAAAAAAACCAGACGTCGTTTTCCTTGAAGGAAATAACCCAAGTTAGCTAAATTAAGGTAAAAATTGTCTAAGATAAAAGCAATATTACCAGCAAAAATTACGAGGGAACGTATACAAATATTTATATAGAGCATTTATATTCATGATGTTATTTATAGCAATACAACAGAAGAAGTCATGAATACATTATCCACACTTTGAAACCAAAATATGACCAAATTGGGCGATAGCAAAATTACATTGATGGTAAATATGATTATACTACATGAAAAGTTTTTATTACCCTTTAAAGTTGTTTATAAATTGTCATTAATTAAGAACTTAATTATTTTGAAGGGGTTCATTTACTTGAAACAAAACCGAGATAATCTTTTCAACAAAGATACATTAATATAAAATAGAATAATACAATTTATAGACCAACAAGATGATCTTGATCTTATAGATAAGAGATCTCATGATTGTTTTATTATATTGATAATAGATCCTTAAGCTGAGTCTTTAACTCTTCGATTTTACCATAATAAGAGCATAAAATGTTTAACCGACTTCGAAAAAGGAGGACGTTCTATGTTCGACTGTATATTTTTTAATGTATATTCGCCGATTTCTCCGTCAGTGGTGGGCTGAATTCCAAAATTATTTATTTATTCGAAAGAGTTCCAAGGTGGTCCTAAATCAGGATCTGTTGGGGGAAGGGTGGAAATCAAAGGAAACGCTCAAATTTCAAAGGCACGTACGAAGTTTTCATATATATTTTATCTAAAATAATCAGATATGTGTATATAATGTTATTGCTTAGTGCAAAAACCATTCAGCTTGGTTTTTAAGTACTAACTGTAGCATATAAGACCTCGTAGAAATATTGTTTATATTGTACAACTGCTGCTATTATGTAAAGGTTAAAAGCGTTTAGCTTCCAAACGGAGGTCATGGGTTCGATTATCGGCACGAAGAACAATTTTTGCTGTACTAATTCAGTTCGAACGTTGTCAAATCACCTAGGCTAGACAGCGGATACCGGGGCCTGAAGCGTTCCTTATTTTCAATCGTTGTTTCTTTATTCCTATTTTTCCTCATACGGGCTGCACCTTTACTTGGCCTACTTACTAAAATATTAAATAAAATAAAATTTTTGGAGTGGACACCCCTTATCACTTAGGGTTTCGAAAAATAGATAGTAGCCGATTCTTAGACCTAGTGAATATGCATAAAAATTGTGACATGAGAATTTTATATATAAGATAATTCCATTTGTTATCATGGTGTACATATTTATTACTTTGATTCTTGATAAAACACTTTTAAGAAGACTGCTCCATCTTAGCCCACTTTTCGATTTTGGTTTCAATGACGTGTCCTGCGTGTCCCCCCTTGAAGTCCTGCGTAGACAAGCAGTTGCAAGACTTATTGGATGAGAACCCAGCTCAAACTCTCAAATAACTTTCAGACAGATTAGCAGTTGATGAGGCGAATATTGTCGGATGTTTATATGCGATGAGAAAGATCCAAAAGGAAAGAAAATAGCTGCCATACGAATTAACCATAAATATAGTTTAGAAAAATTTCAACAGCGCGGTTACGTTGATAGCCAGGTAAACAAAGGCGTGTTGTGCTATGATGTGTTGTGACTGCAAAAAAGACCAAGTTCATGAGTTGCCCGGGAGAACCAACCACATCGATACCGTAGGGGACTGTTGAAGTTCATATAATGTTAATGTGCATACGCTGAAATTAGCAAGATATAGAGTATTACGAGCTACTACTACCTAATCAAATTGTTACTGCAATTATCTACCAACCAATATATATATATATATATATATATATATATATATATATATATATATATATATATATATATATATATATATATATATATATATATATATATATATATATATATATATATGTATAATTACAGCCATAGTATCACAACGTTATGGAATACAAATGCGGAGGGGACGAAATTTAACGTTAAATCGTAGGAAAAACAATTAAATATCTAAAAATAAAATTAAACGACCATTTAACTGGAACCAATCAATGAGAACAATCGGCGATCGCCGAGAAGGTAAACACGGTCCGACGAATGACTCAACGGACCCATGCCCGCGCCAATTTGCTAGCCGGCCCCCCCGTCCGCCCCCGGCCCCCCTCGCGACCGATCAAAGTAAAACAACACGCGGGCCGGCGATTTCGTGGTTTTGAGACGTGAGAAGTGGCGATCGGGAGGTGGGACGCGGACGGGACGACTTCCACGCACCTCGGAACCGTCCGAATTCCCCCCGTTTCGCGGTCCGGGGGCCCCCGCTTCCCCTCCGACCGACGCGTATTATTTCTTCAGTTCGGTATCCCCCGGTTCGATCCGTATCGTTATTACTATTATTTAAAGGCGAGTAGTTTGCATACAATGGACTAATAAAACGAATTCTTTTGTTCGGTGGAAACAATTTAGCGACCAGAAGTGGTACTCGGGTCCTGTTATTTCCTTATTTGTTTCCGATCTAATAATGACGAAGATATATACGTGTACGTTTTGTGGAATAACGTCTTAAAATTACGGGTATTTCCTTTTCATTGTGTCATAAGAATTTGTGTAATAAATATCCGTATGGTTGAAAATATTCTGTATCGATCAATTTATTTAAATACTTCTGGGTACATCTACTTTGAAATATTAGTCCGTTGTAATTATAAATAATACTAATACATAAATATAATACACAAATATTATACTAATTTTTATCCATTTTCTACAATTTCCACATTTACAAAGGTAAACTAATAAATATATTGACCAATATACACTTGGAGGTTATCTCTGTTATGGAGCCTTAAGCCAAAATAATTATAAGTAAAATAATAAAATTAATTATAAGTGTCTTGACCAATATGCATTTGTTTCAAGTAAATGAACCCCTTCAAAATCATTCAGTTTTTAACTGATGGCACTTTAAAAACAACTTTTAAAGGGTAACAAGAACTTTTCATGTAGTATAATCATATTTACCTCAATTTGGACCCATTTTGGTTTCAAAGTGTGGATTTCTTCTGTTGTATTCCTATAAATAACATTATGAATACAAATGCTCTATATAAATATTTGTATACGTTCCCTGGTAATTCTGGCTGGTAATATTGTTTTTTGCCTTAAGCAATTTTTATCTTAATCTAGTTAACTTGGGTTATTTCCTTCAAGGAAAACGACGTTTGTTTTTTTTGACTTTCGCACGTACACTGGATACAGGTCACTTTTGAGAATGAAGATAAATTATAATCACATAATAGGGATTATAATCACGGTATAAAATGCTGATCATACTCAATGCCAGGCTCACAAAAATGGCGTCATAAACAAACCATAGAAATAAACAATCGGTTTATAGAAATTCGCCAATCGAATGTTTTTGTAGGGAAATTCAAATGAACCAATCAAAAAAGTAAACTACAACTGGTAACATGACGATGCCGTCTACAAAGAGACTATGTAGGTACGGCAGCGATCAAAATATCGATGGATTTTGGCATATATTCAGCATTTCATAACTCTGATGTCGTCCGGTGAGTATACTAGATGTATCAGAACTACTCATTCGAACCAAAATAGTGTACCCTTCGCAACTTTGCGCTGTTACGTATTACTGGTCTTTCATGCAACAAAAATCGCTCAATCTGTTTCACTGACATTGGTACATTGCAGTAACAGTTTGATTAGGTACTACCAGCTCGTAACACTTTATATCTTCCTAATTTTGGAGTATGCACAATAATGGGTATAATTTTGCAGTCACAACATGTTATAGAGCCACACGCCTGTGTGTCTGAAATTTTTCTAAACGGTATTTATAGTTAATTCGTATGGCAGCTATTTTATTTCGTTCTGGATCTTTCTCATGGCATTTTTTTATAATTTAATTAATATATTGTTACTAGTCGTTTCCGTCTAACCTACAATTTGTCTTTTTGATATCCAATAGTTGTAATATTTCAATATTCGTGTGAGAATGGAGTCTTTCCTCATGCCCCCTTGCAATTCTCTTGATTTCTTGACTGACTGTGGGTACCTGAAGGTCTCGATGTAGATAATCAGTCCTATAGTATTTGGGTGCACCTACAATACCTCCCAGGACTTTGTTCTAAAAAATTTGTATTTTATTTATGTTACTCTTCGCAGAACATCCCCATAATTGAACTCCATATGTCCATATAGGTTTCAATATTTGCTTATATAATAGCAATTTATTATGTACTGATAATTGTGATTTTCTTCCATTTAGCCAGTGGATTTTCCTATATTTCAATTCCAGTTCTTTTCTTTTCTTCTTTATATGTTCCGTCCAGCGAAGTTTTGCATCGAGTTTCATTCCGAGATATTTAGCGTTGTTGTTATATGGAATGATAGTATTATTTAATGTTATGGGTGCTTGTACGGTCTGTTTATAGGTGAACTGCACATTTACAGATTTACTATCATTAATTCTTATTTTCCAAGCTTGTGTCCAATTATTTATATTGTCACTTGCCTGTTGTAATTTTCGTGAGGCTTCTTCACTATTGTGTACGACAGCTATAATCGCAGTATCATCAGCAAATGTAGCCATCGTAATATTTTCCATTTGTGGCATATCACAAGTGTAAAGTAGATAAAGCATTGGTCCCAGTACACTTCCTTGTGGTACACCTACTTTAGATTATTTTATTGTAGAGTAAGCTTCTTCTTGTTTGACTCTAAAAATTCTGGTTGTAATGTATTATTGATTTTAATAGTTCGGTGTGTTGTTTTGGTAGTATTTTCTGTAGTTTATGAATAAGGCCTTCATGCCAAACCTTATTGAAAGCTTGTGCTACATCTAAAAATATAGCTAAGAATACTTTTTAACTTTCGTAAGCTTTTTTAATAACGTCTGTTATTCTGTGGACCAGGTCAATTGTTGAGTGCTTGTTAATAAACCCAAACTAGTGTGTTGGTATTAGGTTTTTTCTCTATCATTCTCATGGTATGTAAACATCCGACAATATTCGACTCATCAACTGATAATCTGCCTAAAAGTCCTTTGAAAGTTTAGGCTGGGTTCTCGTCCAATGATTCTTCGAAGGACTCCAAGACGTTCTTTGTCACTGATCTCAAAATCATTATTCTTAAATCATTGAAACCAAAACCCAAAAGTGGGACAAGATGGAGCAGCGTCACTATACGTTTCTTCTTAAAAGTTAATTTTAATCAACAATCAAACAAATAAATATGTACATATCATAATAGCAAATGGAATTATGATATTACATTATTTTTCATTAACGATAGTAAATCTGTACATGTGCAGATCACATATAATCAGACCGCATAAGCACCAATAATTAATAATACTATCACTCAAGTTCACGCAACAATGCTAAATATCTCGGAATTACTGGATGGAACATATGAAGAATAAAACGAAAGAACTTAAGTTTAGATATAGGAACAAGCATCGAGTAATTGGAAAAAATTTTGAAACGGCATTTTTAATAAATTTATGCAATAGTCATTTCACCTCTTCGATATTCCCTATCACATGGAAAGAGTTGGTTCATCAACGACTTAGTGGTTTGAAAGTTACTTGAGAGCTTCAGTCTCTATCCAATAGATCTTGCAATCCATTATCTTCGAATGTGTTTTGGCCCTCTGTTCCGTTCTTTGTTATTAACATCAAAAAGACTACGTTTACATTCGGAAGCAGATTCCTTCAAATCAAACAATAGAAATAATGAGTGACAAAAACTAGATTTATAGCGTTCCATGATTAGTTTATTTACATACTGAATAGCTCAATAATATTAAATGAAAAACTATTATTTTATTTAGAGTTGTGCCACGCCAATGACATTTAACAGTTAGGATATTGAACAGATGTTTCGCCGCATATTCATCATAAAATATAATTGATCAACATGCAAGCAAAGAGCAAATAAAAATGAGACAGCAAATAAGGCATAGAAATGTATCAGAATTATAGAAAATGTAGTAAATATACCTGAAAATAGATGGATCATTTACGATACATATTTTTCTCCTTTTCATCGCAAAACAACATTGTTCCAGAGTCGAAAAATCCCAATGAAATGCATATATTATATATTTCGATAATACTATCAAAAGTTTAAAGTTGCATCTACTATATATATAACTACTAGTTTAACATCATCAGAAACCAGACTTGCTAATAATATGAATAGCTTAAAATTCTTATATCATTATGATTCTATGATACTTTGAGCTATATAACGTAACTGTATAAGTTGCATCTACTATATATATAGCTACGACTCCATCTCCGACTATATATATAGCTGGTAGTTTAACATCATCAGAAACTAGACTTGCTAATAATACGAATAGCTTAAAATTCTTATATCATTATGATTATATGATTCTTTGAGCTATATAACGTAACTATATAAGTTGCATCTACTATATATATAGCTAGTAGTTTAACATCATCAGAAACTAGACTTGCTAATAATACGAATAGCTTAAAATTCTTATATCATTATGATTCTATGATACTTTGAGCTATATAACGTAACTATATAAGTTGCATCTACTATATATATAGCTAGTAGTTTAACATCATCAGAAACTAGACTTGCTAATAATACGAATAGCTTAAAATTCTTATATCATTATGATTCTATGATACTTTGAGCTATATAACGTAACTATATAAGTTGCATCTACTATATATATAGCTAGTAGTTTAACATCATCAGAAACTAGACTTGCTAATAATACGAATAGCTTAAAATTCTTATATCATTATGATTCTATGATACTTTGAGCTATATAACAAGAAGAAATGTAGCAACAAAAGTTAATTTCACAAGATTCAAGTTCCAATGATCGGTTAGTGCAAAACAACATTCAATTTTAAAGTGTAAAACAGATCTCAGAGAAATGCATAGATCAAATTCATTTCGCAAGATATAAATTAACCAAAGTCCATGTCGCCAGCCAATACTGACGAATATCTACAAAAAAGAAGTTCCGATGTTTCTAACGCTAAGCAACGCGACATCATAAATCCAAGTTAAGTCGAGCCACCACTCCGTTCAATAGAGGGGTGAAGAGGAATCGTATTTTCCTGTTTGGCCATTAGCGACTTTGTTTTAAAGTTTTTCAAGTGCTTGCCAATAACGAACGGAGTCGTAATTAGCCGTTGAAGCTTATGAACAAAAGAAAATATTAATTAACGATATAATAAATCAAAATATTTTAGAAAATATCTGCTCGCATTTCCCATGATCTCTCTAGTCATTATTATTATTATTTTAGAAATAATAAAATGCAATAGTGCCAACACATATATGTCAACGTTAAACCAATTAAAAAATTGGGAAAAAACAAATGAAAACAAATCATATCAATAACGTTAAATCATTCTAAAAAATAAATTGAAAAGTTTTCATTATTTTACTTTGTGGATCGTCAGTCAAAGATTATTATACACTTATAATTTTAATGATATACTACATTGTTTCTCATTACAGATAAACAAATTGTTATTAGATGAAACACACGATAAAAAACCATAAAATAAACATAAACTAGAACGTATAACCAGATCTTAAAGAGATATATAAATAAAAAGACAAAACAAAAGAAAATTATGTAGTATTTATGGAACCAGACGCAGAAATTTTCTTAGAATTTAACAGTTTTATAAAATTGCTGTTAAACAAATTGATAAAAACATAACTGTTCTACCTATTGATGGAAAAAAGTACTTATAAAATCGGATGAAAACACAATAATGAAGAACTTATCAACAATACTAATCGGATGTGATTAAGCATAGAGCCCTAGATGTAGAAAGTAACAAATATTAAAATATAAAAACAGTTATCCAAAATGATATTGGTCTCGAATATTGACATGCAAATGGCAGATTAGATCTTAGACAGATTAATTTATTTGGATTTATTGATACATTCAGATATGATATTGAACTTGAACATGAAAAGCAGTAGCAATATTTGAAGTTTGTAATCAGAAAATGTTAGTTTCTTTGAATGACAGGATAACGAAGGATAAATCGGGACTTGTTGAAATAAAATGGTAAATAATGGTTAAAATTGTGATTCTGACTAATACAGAACAATTTGCTGATACAAAGTAATGCAACATTGTGGATCAGGCTTCGGAAACTAATTTATGTTCTAAACCCTTTTTTCGTGACCCTACGTAAACTGATAAGTTATTAGTCGTTAGGTCATAAAGTAACCACTTAATTTTTTTCTGAAACATTGTGTCTGATCACTCTCAGTCCTTTAGCCTCTACTGTGTTTGACTTCATGAATTAAATTCCAATTACAACCTACATTCGATTATTATTGGTTCTCGAGTACTATTTACCTCATTTACCATAGATGTTGAAATAAGCAAAGATTCAATACAAAACGAAAACATTTCACCAGTACTTTATCTCTTAATAAAACAATAAAAGTAAGACTTTACTCAAACATGGTGATATTGAACTTGCATTGAATATTTTTCATTATTTAATTATATTACATTGTTACTAGTCGTTTCCGACTAACCCACAATTTGTCTTTATGATAACTGAAATCTGGGTATACAACTAAGAGGACCCATCGGCCCTATCTCGGTGTCTGGTCCAATAATGTTTATGCTGTATTTTTTAATTATATGCACCTCACTATATAACACTACACAAGATTGGATGGTTTAATTATTTTAAGTTTGTGTCCTGTTCTGGATATATACAAAAGCTGCAATATTTCAATATTCTATGAGAATGGAGTCTTTCTTGCAATTCTCCCTTGCAATTGATTTCTTGACTGACTGTGGGTATCTGAAGGTCTCGATGTAGGTAATCAGTCCTATAGTATTTGGGTACGCCCACAATACCTCTCAGGACTTTATTCTGAAAAATTTGTATTTTGTTTATGTTACTCTTTGCAGAACATTCCCATAATTGAACTCCGTATGTCCATATAGGTTTCAGTATTTGCTTATATAATAGCATTTTATTATGAACTGATAATTGTGATTTTCTTCCAATTAGCCAGTACATTTTCCTATATTTCAATTCCAGTCCTAGTTAACTCTAAACTTTCTGGTTGTAATGTACGATTTTAGTAGTTGTTTGTTTGTTGTTTTGGTAACATTTTCTGTAGTTAATTAACATGCCTTTCATGCCAAATCTTATCGAGGGCTTGTGCTACATCTAACAATATAGCTGAGCATAGATTTTTACTTTCGTCGGCTTTTTCATTAACATCTGTGGACTTGGTCAATGCTTGGTTGAATGCTTGTTAATAAATCTAAACTGGTATTAGGTTTATCCAATCTATGATCGGTTTTAATCTTTTCAACAGAAGATTTTCAAAAACCTTAGAAATCACTGACAGCAGTGATATAGGCTTTTATTTCGTTAGGTGCCTTCCCAGGTTTTGGGATCATTATAATTTCCGCCATCTTCCAAACGTTTGGGGCAATGTTTTAATCTAAATGCTGTATTGATCAAGTTGGTGACTTTTGCAGTAATTCTCCTGTTATTAAACCGTAACCTGGTGATTTCCTGGGTTTGTATTGAATATGATTACTAAATAAATAAAAATCAATTAAAAACAAACCTATGCACAAGAATAGTACATTTTTGAAACAAAGTACGATTACTTTGAATACGTCAGTTAATGTAGCCTAAATACCTATAGGTGAAACAATAAGTGAGGAAAGAATGACTAAATTGACAATGTCCAATGAATAATTTGTTACACTTTATTTGTATGGCTTTCTTTTCAAGAGAAATAATAATCTATAAACGAGAGATGTCAAAACTAGTGGATATAAAAAATATATATTATCAATGAGCTGTAAAGAGGTTCAAGAGCAGATAAGCCAAATTTCAGAATTGTTGTTGAGGAAAATTCTCAGCGGACAGAAAGTGGAAATTAGAACCTGTATATACAGATGACTTCGAAACTTGGGTGCTTAGAGAGAACTTGAAAGAATAGTTTCTGAAATCCCAAAAAGTTCATATTTTGCTTGTTATAAGATACCAATATGGCCAATTTATATTGACCAGACACATAGAAGCGGAACATGTTGAATTCTGGACGATAGGGGAAATAGCATTCATTGGTTTAGTAGAAAGATTTATAGATAGTTATTAGTAACAATTAGATATAATTAGTATATGTAGATGTAAGGTTCATTATTTTTCGTTATATTTCAAATATTCGTTCATTATATTTCGAACTTATAAGAAGTTATTTGTCTACCATAATGTCTATATTCTTTAAATTGGTTAAAACAATAATTTTGTTAAAAGTGTTAATAGAGAGTTTCACAGTTTTTTTAGAATTTCAGATTTTCATCAAGAACGAATCTCATTCTTCAGAATTTAAATCGGAATTACTTAATATGTTATTCAATTTAGTGGGTATCGAATGCTGACTGTATATGAATAGATTACATAGATTACACGAAGAGATGGAAAGGACGCAGTGATATCCTCAAGGCACAGTTTTGAATTATTTTAAATCTTTTGTGAATTTTTTAAATTTGTCTATAAACAAGGGCGTAAAACTTGAAAAGAAACGACAACCTCACGCATGTAACATCTTTGGGTAAAGTCATATGTTCTCTAGAATGGTATCTAGAGTATAGTAATTGCTCAGTCGGTAGAGCTTACAGTAATCTGTATTCCTGCCTATCATTTCCTGTTGTTTACGACAGTGATAATATTAGGTGCTTTATTTGTTAATTTTATGTTTACATTTTTCGTGGATTAGTATATATAATTATTTATTACTTACCAGCCGACAATACGTGTGTAATGTATGAATTGTGGGTAAAATGTTATCATTTAGGAACACTAAATTTGAATAATGCAAGGGAAAAAAGTTTATTTATGTTAAATAATATGAAAACTCCGAGCAATATATCTTAGTTTCGGTAAGTGCGATATGCGCTTAAAATAATAATATAAAATTACCAGTGCCCTGAAAATAATATCATAAGTGTAGTGCGTAAAAACATTCATGTTGTCTGTTTTTTTTTATAAGAGAAGCAGCCCTACTACAGCTATAACAACAAACATTTTAGTGGAATTGTTGAAGATTATTTTCATACTATTATACATACTACTAATACTATCATGGTAATTTTTTCATAAGTCAGTAAAATAAATTGAAATAACTTCATTAATCACGAAATAATATTACTTACAAATATAAAATCTATTAATATTATGTCTTTTCCGTGTTGTCAATAACACCAAATAAATAAATTAGCCGAAAGCATTGTAATCTTTATGACTATAACATTCATAAAATAATAGAAGCATTATGAAAATTATTATTAAATAAATAACCTGACCTAAGCTAACCGAAAATACAATACAATCCTGCCGTTCAAGTTCCAGGAAAAATCGGAGCCCTGACTCAACGTCGACTGGCTTAAACTTGGCGGTGTAAAGAAGCAAACTACCACCTAAATTCAGCCCCCCCGCACCCTGCCCCGCCGTCGACGAAATCGATAAATTAAATTTTTGTTATTAACGATTATAATGTATGGCCATGGTCCCTTGCTGGTGCTGCCGCCGCCGACGTTACCGCCGCCGCCGCCCCCCGCCCCCTCCTTTCCTTCTAATCGATGCGCCAGCGCCGCCAGACTGAAATATCTCGGTTTTAATTTAATTAAGAAAAGTTATTTCGTCCGCTTTTTTCGAACCCCCTCTACCGATAATTTTCTCGCAATTGTTTGCGCTTCGCGAGGCGCCTCAGGAAAAAAGGTGTGTACTTTTTACTACAAGTCGTATTTATAAAGCGCATTCCGCAGGAATAAAAAACTGGCGCCGGCGATACGAAGGAGTTCGGGAGAGGAGGAGGAGGAGGGGAAAAACAACGGGGAAAAAGTACGGCTCCGTATACCGGAAAATGAAGTGGTACAATCAACGAATGAAAATCATTTGATATATCTTAGGTATGTCAAAGAGTAATTCACGACTTTAGCTCTCTAGAAAATACGTTTCATGTCACAAACTGATCATTGTCCATTTTTTCGAGGTAGTGACAGTCCATTATAATAACATGTTTGCTCTTCAGATACGTCTTTGCAACAACCGACGTTTATATAGACATTTAACCGCCATACTTTAAAACACATATTTTTGTTATACGAGGGTCACTATTTATATTTCGGGAATAGGAAAAAAACAAATAGTTAAACTGGGAATACATTTCTTATTGTTATCAAGGTACTCGCCACAATTATCAATACACCAATTTTCAAAGCATTTACTCCATTCCGAATGAGTTATCTGATTCTTGAACGCTTCAATAGCTCCTTCGGGAGATGAAAATCGTTGACTACGCAGTTTATTATTCACGGATGGGAACA